>NW_026694062.1:1329385-1994078 GCF_021218885.2 Marmota monax | reverse complement strand
CAGGTCTCCAGTCTTGGAAGGGAGAGATAAGAATGGACATGGATGGTTTTGAATATTCTATGTTCGGGAAGCAGTAGGGCATGATGTAGCTCAGTGGTAGAGTGATCACCTGGCATGCCCAAGGTCCTGGTTCAATCCCCAGCACTGCAATCAATCAATCTGCCATTCAGATTGGTGGCTTGGGTAGAGAAGAAAGGAGGAAATCAGGTAAATGGGTAAGAAGTAGATTATAGCGGATTTGGACTTATCTCTAGATATTCACTTTTTTTTTAATTTAGCAAATGTCCAAGGGTTAAGAAAATAAAAGACAAGATTATATCCATGAGAAAGGTATGGAATACCTTGTTTCCTCTGCACCCTGACTGTACAGAGAGTGGACAAACTTTAACAAAAAACACAAAAGAACCCCGCAAAGATCACCATCGGCACTGGGACCCCAGTTTCCCAATGCAAACCCTCTCCCTGCCCCACAAACCCCATGCTCCGCAACTTGCTGGTTTCTATGCACCCACCCAAATGAGAAGGGCTCATAAGCCCCAGAGCCCAGCTGTTACGTTGTTACATTTTATTGAGAATTAATACCAATGCATTATCTCAATCAAGGCAGCTTCACTGAAAGCAAAAATTCCCACTCACATTAAATAAAAAGCTCTGTCCTTATAAAGAAGTATTTGGGGCAATAGCAAGCAAGTACTGAAGATGATTATGATCAGGGAAGAGAGTGTGCTTAAGATGATTAAAGAGAATCCATGCAAAGATTTACAAAATGATTGGCAGGAACTTGGATATCAGGGGGAGAAAAGGGGGCCCACTATCATTATTGGGTTTTATTGGGGGGGGTACTGGGGATTGAACTCAGGAGCACTTGACCTCTGAGCCCCATCCCCAGCCCTATTTTGCATTTTATTTAGAGACAGGGTCTCACTGAGTTGCTTAGCACCTCTCTTGTGCTGAGGCTGGCTTTGAACTCGCGATCCTCCTGCCTCAGCCTCCCAAGCCGCGGGGATGACAGGCGTGTGCCACCCAGCCCAGCTCCATCATTATTGTTTTTAGGAGTAGAGGAATGATCCCACACTTAACATCTCCCTGCCGTAATGGATAACACTCACCCTGGACTCTCTGATTCCGCCTGATCAGTGAGATTCAAAAGCATTCATTATTGCAAATACAAAAATACAGTCTTTGCAATACCAGGGCTGCCTCTCCTGTTTTTTCTCCCTGGGTGGTAGCTGCCTCTCAGCATTTGCCCACACTAGGAATGTGCAGCGACTTAGTACTTTTGCTTTATTTCCAATTTGACTGGCCGGCATGGATGGTCCACGGGCTGTATATTTGTTAGTTGCAAGGATTCTCCAGTACATCATTTGTCTTTTGGATTCATTCATGGAGGCTGTTCTACAAAGACATTTGCCACACACCCACCTGCACATATACGCATGCAATTAAGCGCGCACACACGCACACACGCACACACACATGCATGTATGTATACTTTTTTTTTTCCCCCTAAAATATATGTCTCATTCCTTTGAGGATCTTGGGTGTCCTGTTTTTCTCCCAGTGTCTTATTTTGCCCCACACCAAGGTCCTGCAGGTGCTCTGTACCCCTACAGCCATCTCTCAATAAATGCTTACCACAGCACTTATCTCTGCAAAGCATCTGCTGAACAGCATCCGGTAGCTGGTTAGCCAAACCCTCACTTCGCTGGCCACTCTGTTTGGCCCAGGTGTGCCCATGTGTCCCAGTGATACCGACCCCATAATTTGCTTACCTGTCATGCTCCGTGAGCAAACGAATCATGGAAAATTCCAAGCCCCCCCCCCCACTCACTGCGTCACCCCACCCCAGCGGAAGCTCTTCCTCCTGCTACAAGAGCCTTCGCCGGCTCAGCCACTTGACAAGCAAAATAAAACACAGCATTTGCAATAAAGTCTTCTTCTGGCGTCGGGCCAGCCCCCAGGCGAAGCATCAAAGTGCCTTCGAAAGAGCTTTGCTGGCGCATCATTACTGTAACCTCCAGGTAGGATCAGACAGTGGGACTTCCATAATCATAGAAAGATTACATCCTGCATTTTGTTGGTTTAACCAGATCAAACATGAACGCCAGTCCAGCCAACTTTCAGTTTCTAGAAGTTCAATCGGCTGCACCCGGCTGTAATTTCGATGACATTTTCAAAGTCTCTCCATCTCTAGCCCTTTTGATTTTTTTTCCCTTAAAGAAAAAATAATTCTTCAAAAGCTTCCAGCAAAGAAAACACTCCATTCACTCAAAGACACCCACATGGGAGGGATCAAGATGAATGAAAACTGGTTATCTAGATACAAGCATCTGAAAAGAGAACTATCAGCCATCTCGTGCACTGTCTTTAATATAACCAGAGTTGGAGGAACAACGGAATCAGCCTGCGGTTGTGAAAATACTAAACTGTGGACAACCAAATCAACTGCCCATGACCAGCCATGATTCACCATTGACAATTTTGTTACTATGTAAAATGTTTTTTTAAAGGAAATAACTAAAATGGAGAGGTTCATTTGATCTCGAATATTTTCCTATTAGCTTAGAACCATGGTATAATATAATTTGCTTTTATTTATGATGTTAAGGGTGTTTTTGCTGTTGCCAGAGGTAGGGGAGAGAGAAGGAAAAGGCAGAGAAAAGAGTATTTTTTTTTTTCTTTTTAAGTGCTGGGGATTGAACCAGGGCCTCGGGCACACTAAGCATATGGCCCACCATTGAACCACACTCCCAGAACCCTTAGTAAGACACCCCCAGCCTGAAACACCTTGAAGACAGAGTCCAGCAATATCTCCTGCTCTTCCCCAGCTCTCTCACCCCTGGCCGGGCGCCCAACACAGAGACAACCATCTTAATAAATATTAATTGAAGGGAGGGGGGTTTATATAAAGGAATTTAAACTTCAGTCATTATTAAATCATAAGAATTAAAGAAATAGAGTGGGCTGAACCCACTTCCCATTTTCCCTGTAGCTTCTAGGAAGTAGGTCCTGTATTTTGTTTCCTACAGAATAAATGTCCACCAGCTTCAGCAGGAAAATGCAGGAAATGGAACCAAAGTTTGCCTTTGGGGTCAAATACAAGCATCTGAGAAATAATCACCACCGTCCTGTATTCCCGGCCTCCAGAATCATGAGCCAAATCAACTTCTACGCTTGATCAAAGACTCGTCCCAAGTATTCTGTAACAGTAACAGACAACAGACGGAGACAGCATTATAATTCTATGTTAATGTGTATACTTACATTTAATTTATTAATGTATATCCAACAGGCTTATAGTTAACGTGTTATATTTATACTCTCTATTTGGACCGAATTTATGTTTTCTGGTAAACTGCAGGCTCTCCCTCAAATCATGTAAAACCCTGGACGATTTCAAGATAAAATAAATGACACGTTCTGAAGCAAATCCAACTTTAAGCAGATTTAGAGGGAGCATTAAGTATAATAACTGAGATTTGGTAAATGAGTCGTGCTACAAAATGAGGAAGCGTGAGTGATCGAGTTGCTACCATCAACTGAACAAGCAGAGCTCTGTTCCTGCAAAAATGGAGATCTGTGGACACCGATTCCATTCCGCTCACAGCTTGTCCTTGGCAGGGGAGACCAGGAAAAGTGCAGATGACTTCAGACGTCCAAGACAGCATGCCCGGGCCCGTCTCTGAGGTTTTAACTTTCCTGGTAAACACTGTGTGGATTCTTCTCCACCCAGGAACGTCTCTCCAGCTGCCACAACTACTTGTTTGGAAAATAGTCAGGTGCTGGTTATGGGGTGAAGGGATGTGTCCAGATGGGCACAGGTAGGAATGACCATCTGCTTCCAAGGATGGCCAGCGCTGTCTCCAGTGGGGGAGGCTGAGTTGGCCTCGCTACTTGTATTTCTGACCCTTACCGTGAAACTCACCTATCTTAGCATTCATACTTTGCTCTGAAGGATTAATCCACCAAATGGATTAATCCACTTCTGCAGTTTCCGCTCTCTCTTCATTGCCTGAAAGCTCCATCTGTGGACCTTGCCCTGTTGGGGGGCCATGCTCCAAGACGTGAGCTTTACTGGGGACCTTTCTAGATGTACGTGTGTCCTTGCCCAATTCAGGATGGCTCTCAAGGTTTTCTGAGCTCCAGAGAGAGTGTGGGATCCTCCAAGGCCGTTCCTCCCGTGGCACGACAGCCCCACCCTGCCTCCTCCTCCACGAGCTTCCTTCCATCCCTCCCATGGTCAGCCCTGTGAGCCGCACTGCCCAGTGGCACCCTGGGCTCCAACCTCAAAACCCTGGAACACGTATCATGAATCTGCAGACTTAGGAGAACCACTGAGGGTAGAGTATGACTTCACGTCATGTCACACGCTTTCCTGGTACCTGGGGGACTGTGGTCTGTTGAGGCTGCTTCCTTTAAAGAACACACACACGGTCATTCTACCTTGTTAATGGACGTTGCTTTGCTCCTGGGCTTTGAAAAGTAACTTTAGTGCAAATCTGGGTATGGAAAAATTGGACAGAAGTGACTTTGGGGTTTTTTTTGGTTTTGTTTGTTTTTGTAAAAAAGGAAACAGGTGTCAACCTCAAAGGCCCCCAAACAATGAGTCCAACCCACCATATATATATAATTCCAACCCTGTAGAACTGTGAGCCAAAATGAACCTCTCCTCTTTTGAAGTTCATTATCTCAGGGATTTTTGTTACAGTAACGTATGTATGTATATATTGAGACAATGTCTCTCTTTAGGAGCCAGCACTGTTTAGGAGACTTGTTACATCTTGTTTTCCTTAAGTGGTTGTTGTTACTATTATGTTTTGATGGCAGGATGTTTTATGTGCCTAGCAGAAAATTTATCAAGGGGAATTCTAGCAAAAGTGAAAGTTACACAGTTACCAAAACCTTGATTTTTGCAAACCGTTTTAGCTACATCAGGATTCCACCTTGTCCACCTCGGGAAACGGAATGTATAATTGCTGGCATAGACAAGTAGGAATCCCAAAGTCCTTGATAAAGTTTGATAAAACAATATAGAAAATGATATGCAATCATTTGTGACTAAGAACAGCAATTATACATAGAAACAGTGCAAATGTATCTGTTAATGACGTGTAACTGTCTCATAACACACGATTCTTTGCAAGGAAAGAGGTCCCTGTCACACGCCACCCTGCCTCGTGAACTTCCCCATCCCCAAATTCCTTGCAAAATCTCAAATCCACTCCAGAGCAAAAGAGGAGTGGCCCAGGATTAGCAGCGTTCAGAGCCTCTGCCTGCTGATATTTTCTTCTCTAATTGACTGAGTCCTCTAATAACCCTCTCCAAAGTGTTGGCCATGCCAAAGGAAGAGGTCAGGCCCACCAGAGGAAAATGCTACGCAGATGGCCTCTTGTCCTGGTGCGAGGAAAGAAGGTCACAAATGCTGTAAGACAACATCGGGGACACTCAAGGGCAGGACGGAGAGAAGAACACAGACCTGTCACATCCTGGGAGTGAACGTGAAAAATGAGGATCTTTTAAAAACACGCTCCCTGGTGTCCAGGGAGAAGGGGGGCGTGAAGGACAGGGTCAGAGGAAGGACCTATGAGCTTTCAACCTCAAAGGACCACGCCTAGGACTGTCCAGAATCATCCAGAATCATCCTGCATCTGGACAATCGCAAACGCCATCAGCAACCGTGGTGACTCAAGCTTCCGCAGAACATTCCAGACCGCAGGAAATGCAAGAGTTAATAGGGATTCCATTGCAACATTGTCCCTCGAGGGATGAGGACGTGGGGTCTCGGGAAGTCTCAAAAAGCATGAAAGTCTGGGGAATTGAAAAAAATAAAGACATGCAAAAATATCGTCGAGTCAAAGATGACTTGATTAAAATACACTTTTCTTGGAGACAGGGTTTTTTTCACATTGTATGTTCCTCATTTGATTTGTGAGTTCTCAGGAAGAAGACAAATGTCTTCTTTTCTTTAACGAGGAGAATGGTGTTTGTATAAAACCATCACAGAGATGCTCTGGAGGACCACCTGGGGGCACGGAAGGCCAGGGCTGTCCAGGACTGGCAAGACCCCAAGTCCACGCATATGGGTGCTTTCTGCACAGGAGTCGAGGATGACCTTACAGAGGAGGGTCTCAGACACGTGGGGAGTCCCTAGGGGAGTGGGATTCATGGCAACTCATCCTCTGATGAACCGGAGACCTCCGAATCCCAAGAGCCCTCAGCAGGTTTTGACAGCAGTGATAGAGAAAACCGTCTTCAGTTCCTAAGTCATAAGCGCCTTGGTGTTGGGGGGTCATGAACTTCCTGTATCAGAGGATACTGTCCTCAGTGTTACACGAGGCTCAGGATGAAATGCACCACAGACGGTCAGTGTCCTGGGGCTGCCAGCACCGACACCCCCAACAGGGTGGCTGAAATGAGGACAAGTGGCCTGCTCTCAGAGGTGGGAGGCTGGGGTCCCAGATAGGGGCACAACTGAGCTACCTCTGAAGTGTCACCTGGCTTTCTTTCAGCCTCCCGGAGTCCCTTGGTTGTGGCAGTGGGATAATCATGATGTATAGCTTTCCTGGTTTCCATCCATGGTCCCAGCCCCCAGGGCAAGTCATGGAAAGTAGACTTCCTCTTCTGGGGTAGGCGCAGTGAGTGGTGTGCACAGCTCTGCCCGATGGTGCAGCCTGAGGTCCTGCCTCAGCGGACATGAGGACAATTCCTCTTCCCTGGCGACCCGCGGATCGGCGTCAAGACTCCAGATGTGGCTTTCTTCCATCTCTCCAGGTTTACCCGGCAGGCTCCAGAGTCCTGGGGAGTTCCGAGGACTCCAGTTACTGAAAAAGGACCATCCTTTTCATAAGTTCATAGACTGAACTCGGGGGTGTGTGGATACGTATGTGCACCTACAATTCCCAACTAAGGCTCCTCAGTTTCTGCTTCTGCAAGACAGAGACCCGGGAGCACTGGGAGCCCAGGTAAGCATGTCCACTGTGGTCCCTACCAAGCTGCCGTTTCCTTCATGCAAGACCACCTTCGTTAGAAAGCAATTGTAGGAAGATGTTATTCATTGCTTCAGATGACAATGAGGAAGGTGACCAAAGCACACTCCAGCCGGGAGTGGTGGTGCAGGCCTGTAATCCCAGTGGCTCGTGAGGCTGAGGCAGGAGGATCACGAGTTCAAAGCCAGCCTCAGCCAAAGCAAGGCTCTAAGCAACTCAGTGAGGCCCTGTCTCTAAATAAAATGCAAAATAAGGCTGGAGATGAGACTCAGGGTCAAATGCCCCTGAGTTCAATCCATGGTACTAAAACAAAACCCACATATTCCAAAGGCACTCTCAAATCACCCTATTATTTTTCAAAATAGATGCTTGACAGCTGTGGGTCTTGACAGCTGCAATCTGTCCTGCAAAAGAAGCTGTTCCCGCGGGGCACTTTACCGCCTGTTATCTGGCATGCTGACCTGCAGGGGTTAAGGATTAATCTTAAGTTATCAAGCTAATTACTCATAAGCCTTAAGAGCAGCCAGAAAGAACAGGTTTCTAGAGCCTGTGAACTGGAATCTACTGTGAATATGGCTATCACCCTTTCTAAAAGTTCTGATTGAAAATACCTCGAATGCCCCGTAAGTGGAAACTGTTAAATTTCCACATGCATTCCTAAAGGAGACTTCAGTGACACCATTTTGAAATATGCTCATAAATCTTAGATGCACCTATCTTTATAGTTGGAAAACACCCACCACCTCAATATGCACAAACAGTGTGTGGGACTGGGGGCTGAGTTGAGTTTTTGCAGAGGGGAAAGTCTAACCAGGAGAAAGCATTGCAAGAAATAAACATTTTCCCCCTTGCACATGACTTGGCTCAGTGTTGGATCTTTGTCACATTGTTTTCTTGTGATGTACGCTTTCTCATTATTCTAATTTACATGTTATTCACTGGGGACTGCAGACTAATTCATCATGCTAAATTGGAGCACCTCGCAGTCTGTAAAACCCCACCCCCACCCCCGACTTTTGTGACAGTCTAACTCATTCATCACAATCCCGGGTTCCTTTGGTACAAACTTCAAAAAGATACCATGTTTTAATGAGGGATCACTTGAGAAAACATGATGAATTAAGTGTGTGCGAGAGAAAAAAGAACAACAGCCCCCAAGAAGTTGGGTGTGTTCTCGAAGGAGAACAGATGACCTGGAATCCAATGAGTTGTGCTTCTTGTCCAATGACTATCCAGACTTTTGTGCTTCAACTTAAAATTCTACCTAAGCTCTCCCATGTAGCGTATGGCAAGACGAGATCTTTAGGGAAACAGATGCATAGGAAAGATAACCTGGATTCCACGTTCCGTCTGTAGAACCAAGCGCTTGCAGGTCAACCTAGAAGGTAGCTTCCTCACTTGGAGATTAGATGAGCTTTTTATTGTTATGCACCTGTTTACTGGCTCTCAGAGAAGAGTGTGAGGCTCCCAGGATCCGGGGCTACTCATTTATTTGAACCCAGGGATCTTTAACAGCAGGTGCTCACTCTGGATATAACACATCCTTAAAAGGGCCAATATTTCTGCAGAGCTGAGTTCAAAGTTCGAAGTAAATTGCTTGGCAAAGAAGCAAAACCCAGTCAAGCATGATTACCCCTGAAATTAAGGCAAGGAACAGCAAAAAGAAAAAAGTGGTGGGGTCAGGGTGCTCCTCTGGACAGGGCTATCAGGTTCCAGCACATCTCTGAGACTGTGCTGCCAGGCGCAAGCACTGCTACAAGCATCTGCTATATGCCAGGCTAAGTCCCTTGAGAGTACAAGATTGTGACTTGATCACCTCTGAAGCCCCAGTGCTCAGCAAAGCACCAGGCACAGCACAGCTACTTGGAATGATTGACAGTTGTGGGGATGTTTGTTGTAGAGTGGAAGCTGGACCCATACGGTCGTGTGCTGCATGAAGACCTTTCATCAACCAAGGAGGCATGCTTACAGTTGATTCTGGTTTCTGTGTTGACATGTCTACACTTGAGCACTATTTTAGAGTTTACTCCCTCCAGTCATTTAAAAAGAATTTGCCGGAAAGCTATGTGCTGTGTCATGCCGGCAGCAGCCCTACATGGCTCTTATTCACCAGGTCGCCCGACTGCATCAGGAAGCCGTAGAGTGATTGGCATGTGTCATTCACGCTTGCACAGGGACACTGTGTGGTGCTCACTCGATGTCCACACAGCCTCAGGATGCCAGGCACACTGCTCATGGTCCACGTTGCCCAGGTCGGAGACTGCACCCCACCCTGTGGTTGCACCGTGTGGGATGATCAGGGTGGAGAATATGCAGAAATGAAACTCTTCCTATAACTTCCCAGAAGGGTTCAAAGCAGAAAACTTTTTTTTTTCCAAAAAATTCAGAGTAACAAATAGAGTTTGTGAACCTATTCTTGTTGGAAACAGGTTCAACATACAACTCCAATCCACGTCTCCTGGGGGAAATAACGAGAGATTAAAACGCAGTTGGAGGTCTGTCCTCATGTGTCACTCCTAAATATTTGCTTTTCTATGGTGATGGTTCACCGGTGGATATGTTCTGCCTAGATTTTTTTTTTTTAATTTCTTTGCAGCTGTGAGGATGTTAGCTCATAACATTTGATACAAAAGTTTGGAAACAACAACAGCAAAAAATGTTCTCTATGTTGTTCCGATTCTGCTGCGGTGCTAGGGGCGGCGGGGGGTGGGGGGTGTGCATCTTCCCAGATGTGGGTCATGTCTGGAGAGAAGAGCAAATGTTTGGTGATGGTGCTTTCAGCCAAACATAAAATAAAGACAAGGGAGCAGGGGGAGGTGGGGTTCAATCCCCAGTATTAAGAACAAACAAAAAAATAAGCAAGAAGAGAACTGTGGGGTACCTATTTTAGGTTTTAGAGTTCTAGTTCTGAAACACTGACCTCCCTAGGCCTTCCTGGCTCAGAGGCAATTGAAAAGAACCACACTGGACACAGCATTTCCACTGCCCCCCGCCCCACCGTGTTCTTCTCGTCCTTTCTGAAAGCAATCAGTAATTCTGCAGAAGCTTGGCATTCTCATGGGTAGCAGACAGGAGGGCCAGCTGCAAGTTTATGCCAGTTTGTAACTTTGCCTTTATTTAGATCATGCATATAGCAGGCTGTCGGGGGAGAACGGGTGACCCCGACGGCCACGTGGCTGGGGGGGTCCCCTGCTCCTCGTTCTATAAGTAGTTCGTCCTCTACTGTGGGTGAAGCTATTCAGAGGGGACAGAGAGCTGTGGAGCAGGACATAAAACACCAGCAAGTAGGGACAGAAGTCAGGAGTTGGCCACAAAAGAGACGGTGGAAAGCCAAAATGGTGTGCACGGAGGGACCCCAGGAAACACGTCCACATTCCAAACAGGCATAGTGCATCAGGTGTGCAACTCTGCAGGAACAGTATTTCAAAAGAGCACTCTGCCTCCCAGTTACGTAGGGACTCAAGATGGACTCAGACCCTTGTGCAGGTCTGGAAACCGTCTTTTCCAACGATGCATTATTAAAGAAGCAAACCAGCGTTGATGAAGTTCCACTCGATGAGCCATTTGCAGTAACCTAACAGGTCCACGGTGACTAGGCGAAATCACCTTTCAGGGGGAGTCTTTATGTGGGTTTGTGCTGGGATTTTCTCAGCTCTACCCCCCTGAATCTTGTTTTAGAGAAGCTCTCAGTGATGTCCCAAGCAAGAATGCAATGCATAGCTTTATCTTCAGACAAAAACCTCATTTGCACTCGGGGGACAGAGTACCACCCAAACCCACTGTGGTGTGTTCCACTATTAATACATTAGAATAATTGGAGAAGAAAAAAAAGTGTGACCTGGAAGACACAAAAAAAGAGTGGTGGTGGAGGGAAATCTCCAAATTCCCTAGGTCAGATGAATCCCCATCATCCGTCTTGTCCTGGTGCTGGTGGGATTAATGGCATTCTTTGGAAGGTGATGGATCACTTTGCAAAATGAATGCTTCTCGTTTCATTAAGGGACCTCTCCATTTTATGTTTTCATTTCTGGACGTAGGGAATTGTCACTTTTCTGGATATCACCAGAAATGACAAAAGTTCCTATTTAGAACAAAAAGGTCAGTAGAAGGTAAATCAAGTACTTTAGGTATTTTTTCTTCTTCTTCTATTTCCTTTTTTCAATCCTTTGGATTGGGGGTGTTGCCTCTTGGATTGCCCTGAAGACAGGTTTTAAGGTTTTAGGGGATGAACTCCCTCCCCAAAAGAGTCCCATCTTTACATTCTGTTTTCACGCAAACTTGATTGCTTTGGAATTCCCCTTTGCTCAGAATCTCTCCTTCCCCGTTTTTCAGATCTTACAGGAAAGATGCAAAGACTCCCTTGGTGTAAAGGCACCGCTGCCCAAAGCCAAACAGAAGGAAAGAGAACAAACAGGAGAGACTCTTGGGGCTCCTGCAAATAGTTGTCACACACACACAAGACACTACTGCCACTTACAAACGCTCCCAGATCGTCCCAGCGTAACAGCAATTGCAGCCAAGAGCCGGGAATGTCGAAGAGACCCAGACCCCAGGTATTCCCCGACGACCTGACCCTTCTCTATGATGCCAAGGGTCCAGTTTGGTGGTGCTAGGAGCTCAGGGAACCGCTGCTAATTGGTCAGACAAGTGAAAATCGGGGTGGATCTATAGGAAGCAAATTTACAAAGGGGCAAAAAATACTCTTTGTCTGAGAAATGTGAATTTGCATGATCATTGGTCAATGAATACACCAATTTAAGAGACATGGATACACTATCCCTCTGCGGTTGAAGGTGATGGTCTTGGGGGCAGGATGCACAATCAGGGTGCTGGGTGCTTGTGACCTAGGAGACCCGCAAGGATGCCGTGTTTGCCAGGGTCTCCTTCGTTTAAAGGATTTGGTGGGTATGTGCACAGGGACGGTGTTCATGGGCTGATATTTTTAAGACTCTTTCTATCCTAAAAGCAAACTTGTAACCATCCAGGGCCACCTCACGGTCATGCAGCCCAGGAGCTCCAAGAAAAAAAGAGAGAAGGGAGCAGGACTTTCCCTGGCAACTCTGACCCTGGGCAGATGACTCAGGCTATTCTCACCACCTTCTCTCACCACCAACACCCCGAGAAGCGGGGGTCACCGAGAATAAATAGTTGGGAGTTTGAAAAGGTGGCCTTGAGCTTCTGCTGGGACACTTTGATGTTCTCACTTGCAGACCTTCAGTTTTCTGATCTGTAGAAGAAAACTCACACTGGGTGCCTCCGAGTTGTCATGAAGGTCAAGTGGATATTTACCATGAAACCAAGCACTGAACCACATCCCCAGCCCTTTTTATGTGTTATTCCGAGACAGAGTCTTGCTAAGTTGCTTAGGGCCTCCCTAAGTTGCTGAGGCTGGCCTTGAACGTGCGATCCTCCTGCCTCAGCCTCCTGAGTTGCTGGAATTGTAGGCACGCACCACAAATGCCAGGCCGTTCCGGGGCTCTTTCTTGGAGTGGGCGTGGGGGGGGGGTTGCCAAGGGTCTCCATAAAGTTCTACTGAGACTCACCCTGATCCTCGAGAACCAGGAAAAACAGCCCTAGAGCCAGCTGTGGGCGTGATGTTCTGGGCACAGTCTTTACGCACCCTGCAGAACACAGGACTTGGGCTGTGTGAATGCCCATTCCTTCACTGAGGCCCCATACCTGGCTGCTGGCTACAGGCTAGTGCTGTCTCACGTCCATCAGACAGATGGACACTGTCGGAAGACTCTGGGCTCACTCATGCTGTATCGGATTGGAATAACCCAGCTCTTGACTTTACCATCCCCTGTCCTCTGTGGTCTCCCTAAAGTGCCAAGCCCCTGTCTCAGCTCTTAGGCTGATAACGTCATCCATCCCGCTTGGACTGACGTTGCCTACATACCAACAAATCTTTGCCCTCATGCAGTGCCTCGCGGACAGTCTCACTTTGAAATTCATGGGATGCCTGGACAGGATTCAATCCATGTGTCTTGTGTTTTACGAAAGAGCAACACAGAACATGAGCCGGCCACCAACACGGCCTTCCTACTCCCTTCTGTGCAATCCGTACTGATGGGCTACCAGGGAGAAGTGCTTTTTCCCAACCTTCTCTATAATCGGAGGGAAATGCCTCCCCTCATCTCTTTGAAGCCACTCGTGAAATCTTTCCAGGATAAAGGAGCAGGTGTAGAAGGAAGCTTGTTGGACTTTGTGCTGGGTAAATCCAAAGTCGGCTAATGCTGAACCACTCCATCAACCTTGCATCTGTTTCCCCAGACCTTCTGGACAGTTCTGTGGCTCAGGATGTCCTCGCCCACTTTTGTTGAAATCTCTTGGAGATGAGAACCGATTCAAACAACACTAAAGGTCACGAATGTAAACCTCTTTATGTGCAGGTTTTAAAATCTGTATACGACCCCAAGGTCTTCTTTAAAGGTGTAATGACAAGTCAGAGAGTCCTGAAACCTGGGTTATATATTGACTATGATGCTCAAACTGCACATTCTTCAATCAGTCATTTCTATATGATCAATTTTGGAAAACACAAAAGTGTTGAGTTGGACCAGGCAGGCAGGGACTAGTCTGCAGGGAGGGATGCTAAATTCTCTGTCAAAGGCCCAGGTGCTAAGGACTTGGTCCCTATGGTACTGCCACTGGGTGGCGCACCCTTAAAGAGGTGGGGCTTGGGGAGAGGTCTTAGGTCATTGGGGGTGTGCCCTCAAAGAGGATCATGGGACCTGGCTGCTCCTCTTCCCTTCTCACTTACTTCTTGTCCGTGAGGAGAGCAGTTTCTCTCTGCTAATGGATCATGGACCAGAACCTCAGAAACTAAGCCAAAGTGAATCTTTGCTCTTTACAAGTTGCTCTCTCAGATAATGTGTTCTAGTAACTGAAAACTGACCAGCGCAGTAGGTGTCTTAGATCTAGCTTCCTAGAAGCAGAGTTTGGAACAGGGCTTCTCTGGCAGGGGATCTATTCAGGGGAAAGAGGGGAGGAAGCAGAAGTCAGTGGAGGAGGCTCAGTAGAGACCCAAACTCCACTGGAGACCAGCAAGAGCCAGATCCCACACAGTGCCTTGGAGCACAAATTCAAATGCAGACTTGATTGCAGCGGGGGCTTCTCTTGTACCCCCGTAATGATGGTGGTGTGGCCTCCTACTGCTTCTGCTTGCTGGCAAGATGGTGCCCACCCACCAAAGGTGAGTCTCCTAAAGGGAACAGCCATTAGCTACGAACAGAAATGGGGAGATCAGCGACTCCATCTCATGGACCAGGAACTGGTGTCTATGAACAAGTTCCCAGTATTTCCCAAAGTCCAACAGAAATCACCCATTTTCCCAAGATGACGGGGCAGACAGCCAGCACAGGGTGAATGTGGGTTTTATAAATCAACTCTGGTCCCGGGGGGGACCTCGTGCTGCTCTGAAGTCTGGGGCGGTTTTGGAGATCTTTGGTTCATGTAAAGAGGGACAGCTCAGTCATACTCCATGATTGCCATATGGTGACAGCATGCCCTCAAACCATGGAGCCCCGGCATGTCAATTAGACATGTCGAAGGGTGGCCAGCGTCAGAACCCAAAGGCCGGGAGCTTAGGCAGCCCCCAGAGAGCACCATCATGGAACGAGGCATTTCCAAGGTCTCTGGTTCCACTTTATAAAAAACAATGCATTTTAATGCTAGCCCAAGTTCTGGAAATCAGTACCAAATTCTATGAGACGCTGCTCCATTTCTACCTTGATACAAGTAGTGCTCACAGATGCTTCCTACAGTTTCACACCCACTCCCTAAACCATACCACAAAGGTTCAT
This sequence comes from Marmota monax, assembly GCF_021218885.2. NCBI lineage: Eukaryota > Metazoa > Chordata > Mammalia > Rodentia > Sciuridae > Marmota > Marmota monax. The sequence goes on along the minus strand of NW_026694062.1, from coordinate 1,979,287 downwards.
CATGAAATCTGGGGAATTGCTTTGAATAAGTAGAGAAACCTTCAGATTTGTCACTAAGGTAGGCCCCCTACTTTTGGTACTCGGGATTGATTTCAGGGTCTCACTAAGTTGCAGAGGCTGGCCTCCAACTTGTCATCCTCCTGCCTCAGCCTCCTGAGTTGCTGCAATGATAGGCAAGTACCATTGCTCCGGGAAAACTGGGGTTTTTGTTTGTTTGTTTGCTTGCTTGTTTTTTGTTTGGTTTCGGTTTGAGCGCTGGGGTTTCAAACACAGGGCTTCACATGTGCTAGGCACATGCTCTATCGCTGAGTCACTTTTAAAAGTGGAAATACTTTCATTGCAACATTAACGTTTTTAAAAGTTTGTTTGTTTTGGTACTGGCAATTAAACCCAGCGATGCTTTACCACTGCTATACCCCCAGCCCTTTTTTAATTTTTAATTTTGAAACAAGGTCTCCTGGTCTCACCCTTATGATCCTCCTGCCTCAGCCTCCCGAGTCGCTGGGATGACAGGTGTGTAGCCCTGGGCCCAGTGACAACATTAACTTTGTGATTCAGGCCCCAAGTGTACACATGTTAACATTTAATCAAATATATAAAACCGTATACTTGATATATCACCAAAGAAATGAACAAGTCAATAAGCATATTTTCTACTATTTTTTGAGATGTTCCATTACAGTCAAAATAAGGTGGACTTTTAAGTCAGTACAAGGACAAACATGTATTAAAAACATGATAATTTACACCAGGCATGGTGGTGGCGCACCCCTGAGATCCCAGCCACTTGGGAGGCTGAGGCAGGAGGATTGCAAGTTCAAGGCTGTCCTCGGCAAATTAGCAAGGCCCTGTACTCAGTGGTAAAGCACCCCTGGGTTCAATCCCCAGTACCCTCCCCCCCAAAAAAAAAAGTAATAATAAATAAATATTCTGCAATGAAAACCATGCTTTATTGGGGTCAAATTTAGACTTCCTGGAGACTCAGCCAGAGATCCAGGGAGTGGATTAGGAAAGCCCAAGACAGACTGGAATCCCTTCTTTCTTCCCGGGTGACTTTGAATGCCTGGCCACCCTGCCTTGTCCTTAAACTCACTGCAGGACAAAGGTGCATGGCCCAGGCTGGGCCCAGGCACCCTCCAGGGCAGCTTCCCTGAAATCTGTCTGAAGGGTGCATTAGGGCAGCTGGCTCTAGTTATCTGTTTGCTTTTTCTTGGGAGAAAGAATCCGGTCCTCTAAGTAGAAGGAGTCAAATCACTAACTCCCTTTCTCCTTTTTGCCAAAACAAACAGCTTCCCATTACAGCTCCTGGTCTCTGATCAGCTCCCTGGGAGAACCTACCCTGATACTGCCCGAGGTGAATGACGTCCCGTTAGGCAAGAATCTCTTAACCCCAGAACCGTAGGGACCACGCTGCCTGCTACCCGCTATGTATCTTCCAGAAGGTTTCTAGCCACTTCCTCTGTGAGCCTTCTCCAGTTCTGGGGTGCATGTGCACACACACACACACAAATGCACACACTCACACTCATATTTCGCACGTTTACTATCTTTTTTCAAATTCTATTCTCCTGAGCCCGTTTTGAGAAAACACAGAGAAAGACCAGGTTGCAGGCCTGCTCATAACTTACTGGACTGGCTACTTTTGAACCTTTGAAGGTCAGGTCCACTGTGGGCACCAGGAGCAAAGCCAGGGGAGGCCGGGGGGGGTCCCTACCAGGTACGTCCTTATCCAGCGAAAGACATGAGGTCCACTCTCAGGTTAAACAGGACCCTACCAACAAGACAGGGCTCTTCTCGGGAACCCTCTTTCTCCCCACTTTCCTTCTTCCTGTGAATCTTCTAGCAAAGTTAAGGAAATTACAGTAGAGAGAGGGCCTCCCGAGGAGAGGAGCCCAGGTCAAGGTCGTACCTGTTGCCCTGCAGATGAGGCTGAGCTGAGCCACCATGCTGAGCACACCTAAAACCTCCCAAGGTCTCTGAACCCTGGACACGCGAGAAACAGGACCGGCTTCCGGGGGATGACCAGCGCCTTAGCTCCTGGCTCAGAAGGCAGCTCACATTTAAGGGTCCCTGCTCGGATGTTGTCCTATGGAAATTCTTAATAATTTTTTTTCGTTGAATGCGTGTGTTGCTTGTGAGTTTGTGATGTACGCACTGGCGGCTTGAAGCCTCCCATCACCTGTCACATTCTCCTGTCCCCTCATCTGTCCAGGGCAAGTCCTCCCTGTGATTTCCAACATCCCCTGGCATCCCGGGCCCCGCCGGTCTCCTTTCTCCTGTGACCGCTCCAGCTGTGCCTGCTGCAGGGAGGGCCAGGGCTGAGTGCGCATGCTGCATACTGTCCCACGGTACGGTACGGTCTCTCCCCATTTCAGGTTGGTAGCAAAACTCAGCAGGGACAAGGTGCTTGCCCACCCAACCCTGACCCAGGCAGCTCGCAAATCCAATTGGTAGCTTGGGTAACACACTTGGGGTGGCCCATGTGCTGTGGGCAAGGGCATTTGGTCATAGGAAGGGGAGGTGGCCATTTCCTGCCAGACCAGAGGACAATGCATGGACACAGCAGCTGGCAGAGAGGAGTCCCGGCCAGCACCACATCTGTGCATACAAGTGTGTGCCCGAGTCCCCGCGCAACCCTCCTACATACCCAGAAGACTTTGCAAGGGGCTCTGCACCCTCCTTCCAACCTTTCTGACTTGCTTGTCCTTCTGCCCATCGCAAGGCTCCCCCCGGGGATGAGTCTGGACATGCAAATTCTGCACCTCTGGGGATTCGGCACACAGGTGACAGGCTCTGACATTTGCCTGTCAATATAAAGATGCACCCATCATTTAACTTGTAAATGTCTCTTGGCTGCAAGCAACACTCCACAGTGCATTCAAGATGGGATGTCAAGAGAGAAAGAAGGCCCCAGAAGAAAGGAAAAGATGCTATGCTCTAGTTCTGTAATGCACCCCCGCCTTTCTCTCTGAATAAAGACACACCATGTTTCCATTCTGCATCACCCAGAGTGCAAGCATCGTATGCTTCTTTCTCCGTGTGTCGGGCATTGTCTCTAGCATGTTCTGTCTTCTGATCTAGGCTTTCAGGATAAGGCATCATCTACTAACCGGCATGAGGGTTTTGACGTTGAGAAACGGCCCGTTCTGCCTGTGAGACCCACCTCCAACGTGGCTGATTGGGGGTGCCCACCTCCCTGGGTCACACCCATAGCCTCGCAGCTCCTCCTCATTTCCCTGGTAGAAAGGATGTCCTTTCCAATAACCATCTGCTAACCCCGGCTATTTCTCTTCAGGAACCAGGGGCACATTCTTCAGTAAGAGGGTCAGCTTGGGAAAGCACCTTCTTTTCCGTCTGAAATTCTGAGGTCCTGCAGGCAGGGACAGAGACCAGGTATTGTTCACTACCGTGGCCACTGCAGGCTTCCCCTTGGTGTCCCTCCTACTTCAGGCTTGGATGCCAGCCACCATGTGGAGCCCAGTCAGCCCACAGCCTCAAAGTCCCAGCTGTAAACCTCCATCTAGGGCTTCCCACCCTGACTGCTGCAGGGCTGGGCGGTGGAAGGGGGTGGAAAGAACTGGGTGGAGAGGCTTCTGGAAATCCCTGCCTCCTCTGCAGGCCTCTAATAGGTCACTGCCCCTGAGGGCTGCCAGCCACTGTCTATAAAAATTCTATAACCTGAGTACGCAGGTTGCGCTCATCCCAGTCCCAGCCTGGCAATGTTCACACTGGGGACTCCCCACACCTGGCTGTCATCCAGGTTCAAAGCAAGTCTTTTTCCACCTTTTAAAAAAAGGAAGCTTTGAACCATCCCGGAAATCATGGGAGCAAGTACTTGCTCATGAAAGGGCTTTCTGCACGGGCTCACTTCTGGGAGGTGGTGAGTCACAGGAATGGGACCTTCCTAAGACTTCGAGGGGCTCACCCTTTTCATCCATTAATAAATACCATATGCAGGGTCGTGCATGGACCCAGGATGACCCGTCCACTGTCCTTCCTGAGGGTTTTGTTTTTAAAGGTAGGGGTGGGGGAGGAGGGCCGGGAAGCTGGGCCACCTTTCCAAATCTTGGGAAGACTCACTGCCTGCAATTTAAACAAATCCTCTAGGTATTCCTAGGGTAGGGTTAAAACCTCCACAAATGGCTTTGCAATTAATTACAAAATCCCCAGCAGTTATTAAGTCCTAACTGAGTAATTTGCAGCTTATTTTGCCCCAGCTAATTAAAATGTAATTGGGATTGTCTGGCAACGGGTACTCTGTCAGCAGTTTTTCTTGGGAAGAGAAATCAAGCCAAGAGACCACAAGAAAACCCTTTCACGGGACTTGGCTTGATCTAAACCGCTTCTGTAGCCGCTGCAACTGTAAAACAAATAAATTACTGCGACTGACAATTCAGTAAAAAGAAGGGGGGGGGGAGAAACAGATACTCTTCTTCCCTGGGAATGGGCTGCTCCTTTTTGTACCATGTTGCCTTCTTGTTGAAACAATAGCGTGGCATCTTCTCAGGAGAGTGACTTTCAGGGTTGGCCCCGGTGGTTTGGAACCAGGTGCCTGGGGAGCAGGTGCGGTCCAGGAGATCCGTGTAATTTCACCGGCCTCGGGGTGCGCTGGGTGCTAGGGTTTCTCCCCCACCACACCCACCCCCCAGGGACCCCGGAGGAGCGTCTCCAACTCTCTGGACATTGCGTCTCTGACTTAGAACAAACAGAAGTGCACACTCCACGAACTGCACGGGTGGATTGGACCACTGCAGATGCCAACTTTGAGCTCTCCGTGACCCCCTCTTGAGCAAACTGTCGGGAAGGTCATCCCAGGTCTATGGAAGATCTCCCCCACACCCCACCATCGGCTGCACCAAACCCCCTCTCTTTGGAGTCACCCCTCCTGCAGGGTTAGAGGGGCGCACACTGGAAGAGCAGAGCGCTCGCCTTCCAATCCCTGCCCCCAGTTGGGAAACCGCGTCTGTGTCTGCCCTCCGCCTTTTCCCCCTGGGGCTACAAGTTGGGAGCCTGGAACAGGTGGGCCGCTAAAGGTAGAGACTAGATGGAGAGGGAGAGACAAGAAACAAGGCGTGTGAGAGGATGATTCCAGAGCTCGCACGCCGGGCTCGGCAGGGAGAGGCGAGTCCCGGAGCTGCTCGCGCGCGCCCACCCGCACCGGGAATTCTGCGCAGGTCCTGCGGGGTCCTGGCACAGTGCAGGGTCCCCTGGATAGCCACCCGCGGCGCCGACAGTGCCTACACACACATACACACACACACACACACACACACACACACTCCTCCACCCTCCGGGTGGAAGAATCTCCATGCGCTGGTGGATACTCTGACCATCCAGACGCATCCAGACGCGGCCCTGCTAAGTTCTCCATTCTCTGAAACTGTCTCCTTACGCTGGCTAGTCCCCAGCAAGACCTAGAATCTCTGGAGGTCCCAAAGGCGCAGCCACTGTACACCCAGTGCTCTCGCCCCGGGGCACACAGCCTGGCCCGGATGCGCACACTGGGCGCAGGAAGGGAAGGCGGCGAGCTCTGCGCCCGCGGGGCTTCCACGCCAGGAGTTCAGCGCAGACCAAAGTGTCCGCCCGCGGGCACCTGCGGCAGCCGGGCGCGGCCCCGGGACTGGTTCCGGGCGGGCAGCTCCCAGGGCTCCAAAGCCACCCGGAGTTTGCTGGACTCGCCACCCCGCCGGAGTGGGCGCGCGCGAAAGTCCTGGGAAACCAGCAAATCCCCACACCCACACTCGGAACCCACAAAACTGCTCGCTCACACACACACACACACACACACACACACACACCAAGGAAATGGCCCCTCGTTCCCCACTGGCAGGGAGACAGTTGAGGGAAGACGCCGCGGGTTTCCACTTGGGAGAGGCCGGTCCGAGCTCCCGGGTGCACGGACCCGCTCCGGGGAGAGCCCGGCTCCGCCGCCCCAGCTGCGCGACAGCTTTGGCGCCCACCCTGGGGGGCGCGCGCACCGCGGGGAGGACCCGGGAGGGCGAGGGGTCCCCGGTACCTGGAAGTGCTGCACGGAGGCGGAGATGCGCGTGATCTGGAGGCTGAGGCAGCGGGAGGCGCAGCGGGCGCGCTGGACGCTCCCGGCGGACAGCGACTCGTCCAGCCGCCGCGCGGCCGCGGCTCCGGGGCTCGGCGCCAGGCAGCCCCCGCAGGCCGCCAGCCAGAGGCAGAGGGTCAGGGCTGCGCCGGGCGCCCCGGGCTCCATGGCTGCGGGTCGCGGGCGCTGGCCGAGGCTCCCAGCTCCGCGCCGGGGCCGCACTGCCGGGGACCTCGCGGCCGCCGCAAGTCGCCTGCAAAGTTCAACCATCCAACTCCAGCCCCCCGCCCTGCACGCGACCGCCCTGCCGTCCCCCGCGGGGGGCGGGGTGAGGGTGACAGGCCGCCGCGCCATTGGCTGCGAGCGGAGTGAGTGACAGGGAGGCCGCGCCCGGGGCCCGTGGGCAGGTCTGAGGGTCCCCCCCTGAACGGGGCGCCCCCGGGAGGGCCACGCCGAGCGCTTCCCGGTGCTGCGGGGTCTCCGCGTGGTGGCTCCCCCTTGCAGGGACCTCCACAGTCCGCAGGAACACCTTCCTGACCCCTCCCACCCCGCCAGCCCGGCAAACAGAGGCAGGTGTGAGCTGGCCAGGGCGTGCAGCGGAGGGGCTCTCTTTGGGAGCAGGGGAGAGTTCCTAGGGTCCCCTGGGGGCCTCAGAAGTGCCCAGGAGGGATGACAGATGGCCCCTAAATTGCTTCTCCCCATTTATCTCCTACCCGGGGTGGAGGCTTCGCTCTGGTCCAGCCGAGGTCGATACCCCTAAGCCCAAATAGTGGAGGAGGTCAGAGGAGGCAGCCCACACGGGGTGCAGGGGATGTCTGTTACACCCCTGTGAGTGAGTTGTACAAGGCAGAATTCGGAAACTCCCTTCCTCACGCATTTGCCCAGAGCTTCCCAGGCTTTGAAGCTGCTGCCCCATCCTGCTACCTCAGGACTTCTGTCTCCCAGGCCAGGACCTGGCCCAAGCCTGCGGACACAGGCATGGATCACCCACAACCTGTAACAAAGCTTGAACCTTCTCCGAGCTCCACCAGGAAGGGACAGCCTCCTCCTTGCAGGTAGAAGACTGTGACACACACACACACACACACACACACACACACACACTCCTGTTGGAATGTGGAGTAACTGATTGACATTCCTGGGCTCTGACATCCCCACATTCCCACACAGAAGGGCACTTGTGGAACCGGGCGTTACCAGCACCACACAGCTCAAACCGGGACGTGCTAGTCTCGCTCAAAGATAGCATCAGAAAGCTTGATTCCCCTTTGCGGAGAGACTTTATAGGGGGTTACCCGCAATCCCCAGCACTCCCCTGTGTGCGCTACCCATTTCCACTCTACAGTTTTGACTTCTTCCAGTTAACAAATTATAATGACCACCACCTGCAACTATGATACCTATGATCTTTTTCAAAGAACATCATCTTACATGTGTATTTCTTCACACAGGAAGACCATCAGCCTTGGTGTGTGTGTAAGCAGTAAAAAGTCTACCCAAGTTATCTGGTTCTAAAGGATCTACAGGAAAAGGTGGCTTCATGGGTGTGCAACCTGTGCAACTGTGCCAAATCTCACTCCTAGAAGAATGTGCACTTGGTTGAACGTTCTGTTCTCACTGCTGTGAAACTATGATTTTTAACAAGTTTCTGTGAACTTTCATTTTATAAGCGGCCTCACAAATTATAGAAACTGTCCTACCTGAAGGTTTTGGCCTCAACAATATTATATAATTGGGGCCAGAAACCGAAAAATTTAGCCATGAGCTCAAATTACTAAAAGCTCACCAAAAACTATAGGGACTCCTTCCTTAGTGTTTGTGTTTAAAAGTGAAGCACATACCTGGTCATGGTGATGGCAAGCCTATTCGGTGCACCCACATTTTCTTATGGTAATTCTGATTTATGATTTTGCATGTCAAATCATGAAATTTGGGTATCCCAGAAAGCGAGATCACAAGGACAACCCACTGAGCTTTTAAAAACAGCTTCTAGATGTTCAAAGGAATCACTGTCTAGTTTTAAAAGCAAGGTGTAGGTTACTTTCTGTGGGCTCCACACCAGATTCATTTCTATGAACAAATGCATTTCCTAATAAGCCACAAAGAGAACAACTAGTCCTTTGAACAGAAGGCGCGAGCTTCAACATATAGGGCCACCTTATTATTAGGATAATGCGTACGTTGAAATAATACTTGGTTCTGTTGCTCTTTCCCTTTAGAATTATCACACACATCTTCTGTGTGCTGCAGGCCTTTCTGAAATTATTTATTTTTATGGCAGTTTGAAATTCCTTTTCAAAGAAAAGCATCCTAGTAAAATGACACAGCAGTTAAAATCTAGTTGTTGTTGTTTTTTTTAATGTCACCCATTTCTACCCATTGTATGCTGCAGTTCATCTTGCAAGTTGGCACTGGAACTTCTTTATTTGTTTATTTATTTATTTTGGTACTAGGTATTGAATCAGAGATGCTTAGCCACTCAGCCACATCCAGCCCTTTTAATTTTTAATTTTGGACAGGGTGTCGCTGAATTGCTTAGGGCCTCACTAAGTTGCTGCTGAGGCTGGCTTTGAACTTGGGATCCCACTGCCTCAGCCTCCCGAGTTAGAGTGGAATCTCAACTTTTAAAACATCCCTCCGGGCGATGCTCTAGCTAACCAACCGTAGTTGGAGATAACTTTCCTGTGTTGATATGTGAATACACAACCAGTGAAACTCCATGTCACGTACAACGCAAGAGAATGGGATCCTACTTAGAATAAGTCGCATTCCATGTGTGTATCATATGTCAAAATGCACTCTACCGTCATATACCTAAAAAGAACGAATTTTTAAAATACAATATAAAAGCACATATCTCATTAAAAATGAAGCTGAATATTTAAACAGCATCTCTGGCAATATTGATTCAAGATTTGTCTGTTTGTGTTGTATGGATAGGACATAGCAATCTCTTTAGTAATAATCACGTTGACTAGTTGTTTAATATATATATATATATATATTTGTGGGGGGAGGGTACTGAGGGTTGAACTCCGGGGCACTCGACCACTGAGCCCCATCCCCAGCCCTATTTTGTAGTTTATTTAGAGACAGAGTTTCACTGAGTTGCTTAGGGCCTCACTAAGTTGCTGAGGCTGCCTTTGAACTTGCAGTCCTCCTGCCTCGGCCTCCCAAGCCTCTGGGATGAGAGGCGTGCACCACCATGCCCAGTCAGAGCCCATTTTTAACTGGAGAAAAACAGAGACTTGAATTGGACAGCATTTAGGAGTTGCAAGCAGATTGTCCTAAGGGATCAGTGACAGGAGTAGGGGGAACGCAGAAGTGAGGTTTATTTCCCGCTCTCGTTGTCTCTACCCATGATGCATTATCATGGGGCTTCTCTGGGCAACTGCAGTTCAAGTCAGCAAATGCAAAATTGGAAAGGGCAAGAATGATGCCCCTCAAGTTTGCTGGCCCAAACCCGCCTCTGTGTTCCTGGGCTAAGTGCTCGGAATTTGGTAGTACAGCCTGGGTCTTCGCTCCTCCTTCAGACGCAGCCCCCTTACTTAGACTCAGCTTTCAATTGGGGGATTCAAGGACACCTTGGATCTTGGGTGATCTAAGAGGTCCACGGGCTAAGATCTTAGGTCCAAGAGCTCGGGTGATGTAGAAGAGAGCTCCCAGGAGAGAAAAGAAACTGTGACGTGGGAAGTCCAGGGTACAGTGAAGAACTGCAGGGGAAATGTCAGATTTGCATCTTTTACCATATGATTTTCAAGAGACAGTGGGATGTGCTTCTAGGGTACTGTACCCACCTGGTTCCCAAAGGACCGCTGAATCATTTGGCAAACAGTGATTAGCTTTTTACATAGGATCACTGAATATATATTCTAGTTTTCACCAAGGAACATGCACCCGCTGTCAATCATCTGCTTTCTTTTATCACCTTGCAAGGCTGGATGCCCTGTGTGGGGATAATCTTATCACAAAACATAGTTTCCCCTTTAACAAGATTATAAAAGTGTAATCACAGCCCAGTGAAAGGGTCTCATTTTTTTTTATTAGTTACCTGGACGTCTATAAAGATTTTTTACGAATGATCAGGAATGCGTGGTTCTTTTAATTACTTTTGCACTTTAGAGAATATTTTAAAGACATTTTAAACTTTTCTTGAAAATACATACCAAGGATTGTCAAATCCTATGGTTTCAAACTCCGGCTACTGTTCAAGATTTTCTCTCCTGACCTTATCCACCTGCTCATCCGGGGTCACTGTCAGTTGGTGTTAAATCTGTCTTGGAGCTTGTTCTGCAGTGAGACCAAAGCATATTCTAGGCAAACTTGGGACTCCAGATTGACACCTGGCTGCAGTTGTGACTAAAATAATTACTAAAACATGCAACATTATCGGAATGCACGGTCCCATGTTTCAGAGTTCCATGCGGGAGGGCTGTCTCGCCTCCCAGAGCCTCACCAGGGGAATTTGTCACTTTTAACACATGTGGTGGCATCTGGTGTTTTTAGTGCTTTGCTCAGCATAGGCTGGACCAAGCCCCGGGGTTGTGTTTCTGAAATCAGGTAGCTTCAAAGGATATCAGATGCCTGTAAAATCAGTGACGAGGAAGTCAACTAATTTCACTCAAATTCCAAATTTTACTCAAATTCCAATGATTGCAACTTGGAGAAGCAACCATAAGGCTGTCAGAGTTCCTATGTCTGACATTGTATATGAGCTATAGATAGAGAAGGAAAAGCATGCAAATCGTCACAAATGAAATACTATTTAATAGTCAAATGCGGGGAGCCGTTTAAAATATGAAAAATAACTTGCATATTTTTGGTTCTTGACAAGACCAAAATATTACTGGCGTACCCCCAAACAAACATTTGGAGAGGCATAAATGAATTTTAAGAAACTTACCGAAATTGAACAAAATCTTAAATGATATAACTAACTAAAAAAAAATGCACTTCTCACTTCTGAGTAGCTTATTTTCAAGTGAAAAGCAAGATACAGTTTTCAGTGAAGTTCATGCCTCAAATTTTGTGAATTTCTTAGCTTTGTCCTCTAACAGAACTCCAACGAGCATGTCTTTATTCTGCGTTTCATTCTTAAATATGGAAGGAAAGCGACAGGTGCTCTTGAGAATGATTGAAACCGTGTTCTGTTCAAAGTCTTAAGTGGGTTTTTCTGCTCTGATGTTTTCAAGCCCCTTGAAATTTACATTGAGCTGTATAAATACCAAGAGATTTGGAGAGAAGGTTTGCAAGGTCAAGAGCGGCTTTTAATAGGAGACAGCGCCACACGCTGGCCAGACAGGTGAAATGCGAAGGAAAGGAACCGGTCCACTCTTAGGCATTTGTCTGACCAGGATAATCATTGCCCTGTCTTCACTTAATAACAAGTTAATGACTTCCAGGGTGCATTTAAAATTAGAGACGCTTTCTCGTGTGCTTACAGTCACCCTGATCAAAGTTAGGAAAACTAGCACTTCCTTCCAACAATTTTTTTTTCCCTAGTTCTGACCCACTTGGCAAACTCTACCATGCAATTCAGTGAGCCAGGGCATGCAGTCTGTGAATATATGTCTGACAGCTTCAGTCCAGAACAGCTCAAGCTTTGCAAGCTTCTTAGGGTTTTGCAAAATAGGATGACACATGAATAAAGTTTGCCAGGTGAAGCAGATTTAAAAAAAAAAAAAAAGTAGCGGACAATCTTGACCTTGTTAGGGAACATAATGACCCAGCACACTGGAGAACTTCAGAGGAGCCCGGTGCTACTTCACGACCACGTGAACAGGATCTGTGAATGAAATCACCCAGGCATGAATTAATAGCTTCCTCTTCCAAATCCACAGGGGCTGAAAACCTCCCTTAGGATATGAACCAAACACACACACACACACACACACACACATTTTGGTTTACACCCAGCATTTTCTATGGTGGCTAATTTGAACCACCTGGAGGATATTCTGCTCTGTGCATGGATATTCGGTGTCACAAGGACTCAGAAGTCAAAAATCGTGTTTCCTTCCCTTCTGTTCCACTTCTCTTTGTTTTGCGGATCTGGGAAGGTCCATCTCTTATTTCCACGAAATGTCGACCCTGAGTTTCAGAGGCAACAAATGTCACAATGTTCTTTTTTTTTTCTTAGCAATGTACGTTTTATTAATCACTCGTGTGTGACAGTTAGGTATCTTTGGTATCTGACTGTCTTTAAGTAGAGATCCCTCAAGGGACTATTTTTCCTAAAGTCTCTCTGAATATTGCCTAATCTGAAGAAGGCATTTGGTAACATTGTAACAACTTTCCTGCTCAAAAAGAGTTTAAGTGGGGGGATGGCTATGTGTTCAAGAGTGATCTTTTTCCCGTCCTTCACACAATTAATAGCTCCCGTTCTGGACAATGAACAAGAGATCAGATGGTATTCATCCACAAGGAATTTATTTTCAGCATCTTGATATTTATACTGTAATGATCTTTATATATGAGAGGAGTGTGCTGGGAAATGTTCAGCTGAGAGCAATCATACAGGCAGACACACACCCAAGCCATAAATAAGAAGCAGCCAGTCAAAACAATGGGATAATTGCAGACCTGGTTAACTCTTTCATGTTAGAAGAGAAGTGTTAAATGCACTTCCAGGCATTACACAGCAAGAGAAAAAGAAAGAAGGGGGTGGGGGGAGAAATGAAGGAAGGAAGGAGATCTGAGCCTTTTTCAGTTTTTAGAGAATCAGGTGCTCATGTGCATTGTTTATTGAAAATCAGAACAGTTTTTGCCCAAGATTGGAGTCTTTATTCCTTCTTTCCTTCATCCAAAAAGTTAACTGAAATAATGGCTATTTCTGCAAAAATTGTAAAGTTGTGACTTTACCCTAATTGCCTGCTGAGATACTGAGGGATTAGGAGACATGATATGGATGTAGATATAGGTACAGAGGAAGATGGCTGGGAAGGGTGACGGATACGACCCTGGAGTCTGATGGTGTTGGAATCCCAGTTGTATCAAGGGGGGCTGTGCCATCTCCGCCAATTCCTTGTCTTCTCTGTGTTTCAGTACCTTCCCTTTGTGAAACAGAGAGCGCCATTGAAGCACACTCCCAGGATTATTTTGAGTCAACATGTCTAAAGGACTGAGTTGAGAGCATCAGTGGTCGATAAGGAATGCCCAACAGTGCCAGATAGACACAACGTTCAGAGACCTCTGAAAATGTGAGCCCCATATAAACTAGGCCTCCCGTAAGTCGATCTTGCCGGGTCTTTTGGCCACAGTGATGCAGAAGCTGGCTGAAACATGTAATAAGAATGTTTAAAATGCTCTTCTGTTTCGTATGAGCTACTCCAGGGTTTCTCAGCCCCGGGACTATTGACATTTGGGGTTGGATTCTCATTCGCCGTGTGTGTTCTGTGTCTTGCTCACTGTTGGGCAGCACTGACTTCCACCACTAGCCCCAACTGGGCAAAGAGGCGCTGTCTAGATTCTCTCCCCAGACCCCTGCTAGATGCTGTGCAGAGCCCTAGGGCTTGCGTGTATTGCTGTCGACCACCAGCTTTCCCCTGAGCCTTAGGCATGTAAGAAGAGCTGGTCATTGGTCATTTCCACAAGGCAAAGGCCAGCACAACCCAGCCTCAGGACCTCAGCCCCCAGGCACCCAGTGCGGGAAGCCTTTCTGACCAACCACAAAAGCACTGGTCAGTTTATAGAAAGTCTAAGAGCAGCCAGCCCGGATCACACTGCCCGGGTTGGACCACAGCTCAGCATCAGAAGCTTGGAGCAGTGTGGTCTTGGGGCGTTATTTATCTTCTGCGTACCCCAGTCTCTTGGAATATAAATTGGAAACAGGTACCGACCTCATGGTGTTCTGATGATGGTTTGGACACGATTTTTGGAGGTGAGAGGACTGGATTGTGCGAGCAGTAACCTAACCTGTCCATCATGGCTTGAATGGGCTGACGGGAGGGCACTGTAGGCAGGTGGGGCATGGCTGGAGGAAGCGCCTGTTCCCTGCACCCCGGCCCCCAGCTTCCTGGTTGCCACGAGGACAGCAGCTCCCTTTGCCACGCCCTTCAGCCATGATGTTCTGCCTCACCTTGGGCCCAGAGCAGTGCAGCTGGCCACCTGTGGACGGCGGCCTCTGGAAACGTGAGCCGCCGATCAACTCTGGCTTCTCTGAGTTGTTGAGATGTCCTTCTCTCCTCTTTGCACTTGACTTATTTATCATCTTGGCTTTCAACAAATATACTCTCTTGCATGAAGGGTCCCCTACCATTCTTGCACAAAACCTTAGCACTAGCCGAGCGAGGTGGCGCACGCCTGTCATCCCAGTGTGGCTCGGGAGGCTGAGGCAGGAGGATCGCGAGTTCAAAGCCAGCCTCAGCAAAAAGCAAGGCCCTAAGCAACTCAGGGAGACCCTGTCTCTAAATAAAATGCAAAATCGGGCTGGGGATGGGGCTCAGGGGTGGAGAGCCCCTGACCTCAATCCTTGTACTGCCCTGCTCGCCCCCCACCCAAAACCTGACTCTCTTTGGGTTTGTTATCATTATAACCATTGCATTTTAATGCATCTCTGTCCCCGTCTCTATCTCCATCTGGACTTCACACTGCACCGGTCTGAGAGCCATTTCTGATACTTGTCCAGCAAACTCTTTGTCTGGGTCTGGAACTCACACACATTTACTCCCTCTTCGGTCTGCAACCTCGTTTCCTTTATTATTTACTGTCTTGCTTTTTTGGTTTCCTAATCGTATTTCATCTATAACTTTTACTCAGGGGGTTCGCAAGAAGGGCATAGGCGTTTACCAACGGTGGGAGAGTTAGCAGACATTTCCAAGGCCTGCAAACTAGTGATAGCAAGCAGTGCACCACCCCGCACCCAGAATGCAATTGGGCTGATGTCATGCATGCAACCCCGGCTGTACCTGCCAGCAGGGGGCAGTACAGGGCAGGCCTGTGAGCCCCAGCACCTGTCCTTAGAGTCCCACAAACTGGACCCTGAAGGTCCCTCCCAGACAAAAGAGCTTCATACACAAAGCCTTAAATGACAGGATCGAGTCAGAAAACCCTGGAGAAATGAGGAAGGAAATTCTCAAACCGTTATCTGACACAAGGAAGCAAATGAGAGGTTATTTCAAGGATGATGGCAGTATCAGAGAAATACCATCTCCCCAGTAAAGTGCAGAATGCAGTAACTTTGAGAAATCCAGAGAGAAAAGAGAGAGGGGGTGTTTGGACTTTGGATGTATTGGATCATATGAAAATGAAGGCGCTGTCTTTGCGAAAGACATCTTAAAGGAAAAAAGTAACTACAACGTGGGAAATATATTTTCACCCAATGCACAGCCAACCAAGTATTTGGATCACTGGTGATCAGAAAAAAATACCTCAGATAAGATGAGCCTTTATGCTATTTTAACATAAGTTGATGAGTTGACTGTATACTAAAATCTACCAAGCTCACTTTGGGCTGAAAATTAGAAGTCTTCTTGGAGAAGATGATCCTCCACAGTGTGGCTTATAAGTTTACTAAAGGGGTGTTGATGGATGTTGTGATTCTGCAGAAGAGTCGGACTAGACCTCAAGACAGCAGCTATTCACATAGCCAATGATCTCTCATTTCCATGCCTGGGCAACCCAGATGACCATATTGCTCAATTAACATAGAAACCACAAACAAATTCATAACTGCACAGCTCATGTTAGCAAGACCCTAAATCCAGCAGAAAGTCCACTGATGGCGGGCAGATACGTGAACACTAATGCAGTCACATAACTAAGTATCTTACAGCTTTCAAAATCACTACAGGGATGTATATCTTAACGAAAAACCTGAATAATACAATAGTAGACGTTACAGTTTGGATGTGAGGTGTCCCCCATGAAGAAGTTTTAGGGGAGAATTGATTGGGTTATGAGGGTATTAACCCATTAAGTGAATTAATCCCTTCATGGGGATTAGCTGAGTGGTAACTGGGCTGTGGCTGGAGGAGATGGGCATGCGGGCATGGCTTTGGGTATATATTTTGTATCTGGAGAGTGGAGTCTCTCTCTCTCTGCTTCCTGATCATCATGTGAGCTGCTTCCCTCCGCCACACCCTTCTGCCATGATGTCCTGCCTCACCTTGAGCCCTGAGGAATGGAGCCTGCTGTCTGTGGACTGAGACCTCTGAAACTGTGAGCCCTTAAATAAAGGTTTTTGTCCAAAATATATGCATGTTCAGCGATGAGGACTTCATTACCGATTATTTTCTTCCTTTTTCTTACTGATCTTGCCTAGAAAACTTGCATTAGAAAGCAGATGGAGTAGCCTGTTGCCTGAGGCTCACTCGAGGTCTGCCTAAGCCCCTCTGCACACATCAACTTAGATGGAGTCGGTCAGGTGAGGGAGCATTTGCCTTTTTGTTGTTGTTGTTGTTGTTTTTGAAGTCGTTTTGTATAGGAACTGTGAGCATATTATTTTTGAAGTGTGGAGTTGTAACTGTCTGGAGCAGGGAAAATCAACAATATGAACTTGAAAGTTTCAATGTTGCAAAATGTGTGCATGATCCAGGTTCTCATACACTACACTTTTGTGTGTGTTCTGGTCTTGGAGCAGCAACGTTTTTCATTAATTCTTACTTTCTTTTTAAACTTAGTTTAGCCACTTAAAGAAAATATGCTGACAGGGCATGGTGGTGCACGTCTGTAATACCAGAAATTTTGGGAGGCTGAGGCAGGAGGATCACAAGTTGGAGGCTAGCCTCAGCAACTTAGCGAAACCCTGAGCAACTTAGCGAGGCCCTATCTCAAAAATTAAAAAAATGATAGGTCTGAGGATTTGGCTCCGTGGTGAATCATCCCTGGGTTCGATTCCCAGTGCAAAGAAAGAAAGAAAAAAAAAAAGACTACTTATGGCACAATTTACCTCAAAGCCATTAAAAGTTGTGTATTTTTTTTTTCCAATTTAGAAACGACAAGAAAAAGAGACAATGTGAAAGATCATGAATTATAATCTACACAATTACATGTTCTTGAAATCTTTTTGGGGAGAAGGGGTACCAAGGATTGAACTCAGAGGTGCTCGACCACTGAACCACACCCCCAGCCCTATTTTGTATTTTATTTAGTGACAGGGTCTCCCTGAGTTGCTCAAGGCCTTGCTTTTGCTGAGGCTGGCTTTGAACTCACGATCCTCCAGCCTCAACCTCCTGAGCCTCTGGGATTACAGGTGTGCACCACTGCGCTTGGCCCATGTTCTTGAAATTTAAAAAGTATAATAAAGTAAAAAATAATAGTGCCCTACTCTATG
Source organism: Marmota monax (assembly GCF_021218885.2). Classification (NCBI taxonomy): domain Eukaryota; kingdom Metazoa; phylum Chordata; class Mammalia; order Rodentia; family Sciuridae; genus Marmota; species Marmota monax. The sequence goes on along the minus strand of NW_026694062.1, from coordinate 1,961,960 downwards.
TGTTTATTTAACCAGTTATGCAAAGTCCAGCTGTTCTGCAGCAATATCAAATATATTATTTGTCGAAAAAATAGTCAAAATGTCATTTTTTTTCAGATGCTAACTCAGAGATGAATAATTACTTAGTGATCAGATATTATTCTTGGGAATAACAAGGTACAAAAAATAATGTTTAGGTGACCGGAAAGTGTTGAACCCGAGAACCTAATTGCTTTGTAGAGCTGTCTCGAGTCCCTGGTCAAACAATATCTCACAGGCGAAGAAATTAGAAGCTAAAAAGCCCGAGAGAGGGACCGGCTCACGGGGAGACTCCGAGAGCTATTTGCTAGAGGATCCTCACGAGACGGACAACATCCCAACTCCCCGGCTGACTCGGGGACCAAGGGTGGACACTGCAGGAGAGACAAAGGAGATCTAACAAGGGTCACCAGTCAGGCAAACTGTCACGGTCACATGGCCTGCCTTAGATCCATCCGTGGTGCAGACGTGGAATCTCTGTCTGGGCACCTGGGGGCACGTCTGAAACAGGACCATGATAGAAACCCGTGAGTGGGAAGTCCCCACCCTCATCTGGCCTTGGAGAATTTTCGACTGCTTTTATTGAATTGTCTAACCCGTCCCTGGGAGGGAAAATGTAGCCAGCTTCTCTTCTATGTCAAATTCACAACCAATTCAGGGAGCGTCCCTGGTATCAGGGTGGGGAGGAGTTTTGTGTTCATTTAGTCCAAGTAAAAGGAGGCAAATGAGAATAATACAACAGGAAAACCAGAATATCTATGTCCGAACCACAAGGCATTTTGCTTAATTGAATTGGATGTCTTAGGTATCTGTATTTTTTTTTCTTAGTACTAGAGCTTGGACCCAGGACTTTGTGCATGCTAGGTGACTGCTCTTTGTGCATGGTGGGCAAGTGCTCTATCCCTGAGCCACAACTCCAGCCTTTTATTTTTTATTTTTTATTATGAGATAGGGTCTTACTAAGTTGCTGAGGCTGGCCTTGAACTTGTGATCCTCCTGCCTCAGCCTCCCATCTCTGGGATTACAGGCTGAGCCTGGCAAATAGCAGTATTTCTTAAAGCACCTAGATGATCCTAACACCTGTAAAGGTGAGTATGAGCAAGCACATTTTCTCCTAAAGTCCAATGGTAGACTTGAAAAAAGTTATGAGAATTTGGCACAAAGAAAAACGTGGTCACTCGTGGTTACTCAGTCCGCGCCCTTGACGCGTGTGGACAGAACCATTGTTGACTGTGGAGTCTGTCTGGTGTACTGGAGAATGCTGAGCAGGTTCCTGGCACCCCCCCCTCTGGATGCCAGCAGCACCCGTCCTGGTTGTGACAACCTCCTGACATTGCCAAATGTCCCCTGAGGAGGGAATCCTTCTCCAAGTCCAGAACCCCTCACGTCAGCAACTGCTTCGTGAGCAAACACTCAAATAGTACATGGCTGTTGTATTCTGCAATCTGTATACGGGGTGAAATTGGGAGTTCATAACCCACTATTTGCCATGTTGCATCTCGTGTACAACCTCAGGACGAGCAATCTCTCTCCAAAACCCCTTCCAAGGAGCGTTCTGCAATTCCTTGACATCATATCCTCCAGGGGTGACCAGACGCAGCCCCTGGGGGTCAGGGAGAAGCAACCCATAATCTTCATCCACAATGGGAGACGACCCACAGTCTGCACCTCTTGGGACTTACCCATTCGTGGGTGGAGTGAGCTAGTCATTCTGGACCATGATTTCCAGCTCTGCCGTTTGCAATTACTCATTGTATGAGCTTCTCGTTTAAAAAAAAAAAAAAAAGTGTTCAACTTTTGAATATTTGGAATTCAAACAATGCTAAGGATGGGTTCTCTCAAATGAATAACTGAATAACAAAGGCCATTCTTCATTATTCAGTTATTCATTTGCATTCTAAAGCAATGACTGCTTTGCCCACAAGGGTGGGGAGCCCTCCGTGTCCCCCAGGGGTGGCCGGTCAGTTGTCCTCTATCTCCAGGCAGCGCAGCAGAGGTGGGGGGGTGGGGGGGGGGTAGGGGGGGCGTCCGGAAGGTGCAGCTCCGTTCCTGGCCATCTCACCACAGAAGGGCTCTGACCGGGGCCTTTATGGACACAGTGTACCCCACGGGTGTACTGTGTCGATTCTAGAACATTCCTACCAGCTTCCCTTTAGGATTCTTATTATTCCTCTGCCTGGAAAACCCTGGGGGAAAGATGATGCGTAACGAATACCTGACTGCTACCAGACCCTTGGAAACTGACCCCAGGTCCTGACACTCTGGATCCCCTTTCCCCGGGCTTGACTCTGTCCCCACCGGGAACTCACCACCTTTTATTATTATTATTATTTGTTCTAATTAGTTCTCCATGAGAATAGACTGCACTTTGACACATGATACATGAATAGAGTATAACTTCTCATTCTTCTGGTTGTTCATGATGGAGAATCCCAGTGGTCATGTAGTCATATATGCACACAGGATAATAATGTCCAATTCATTCTATTACCCTTCCTACCCCATACCCCTCCCCTCCCTTCACTCCCCTCTGCCTAACCCAAAGTAACTCTATTCTTCCACATTGTGAATAAGCATCTGCATATCAGACAAAACATTTGGCCTTTGTTTTGGGGGGGGGGGATTGGCTTATTTCACTTAGCATGATAGTCTCCAGCTCCATCCATTTACGGGCAAATGCCATCATTTCATTCTTTTTTATGGCTGAGTAATATTTCATCATGCATATATACCACATTTTCTTTATCTGTTGAAGGGCACCTAGGTTGGTTCCATAGTTTAGCTATTATGTATTGAGCTGCTATAAACATGGATGTGGCTGTGTCACTAAAATATGCTGATTTTAAGTCCTTTAGGTATAAACTGAGGAGTATGATAGCTGGGTCAAATGGTGGTTCCATTCCAAGTTTCCTGAGGAATCTCCATACTGCTTTCCATAATGGTTGCACCAATTTGCAGTCCCACCAGCAATGTATGAGTGGACCTTTCCCCCATATCCTCTCCAAAATTTATTGTTGCTTATATTCTTGATAATTGCCATTCTTATAATTATCAAGAATATAAGCAAAAAAAAAAATTTTGGTGAGACACACTAAATAGATAGAGTGAGATGAAATCTTAGAGTAGTAGGATCTGACTTCCTTAACAAGACTCCTAAGGCGCAAGAAATAAAATCAAGAGTCAATAAATGAAATGGATTCAAACTAAAAAGCTTCTTTTCAGCAAAGGAAACAATCAATACCAGGAAGAGAGAGCCTACAGATTGGGAGAAAATCTTTACCACCTGCACCTCAGATAGCGCACTCATCTCCAGGATATATGAAGAGCTCAAAAAAACTCAACACCAAAAAGACAAATAATCCAATCAATACAGGAACTAAGGAACCTAACAGACACTTCACAGAAGAAGAAATACAATCCATCAACAAATATATGAACAAAAGTTCAACATGTCTAACACTTAGAGAAATGCAAATCAAAACTCATCACCTTTGACAGTCTAAAAAACATAAAAGAAAACGGTTGTTTTGTGAAATGAAATAATGATTTTTAAATAATCTGGAACACTTACTGTGAGCCGTCTCCCCAGAACGAGATCTCTGTGAGAGCACAGATCTTTGCCCATCTGCTGTGTTCCTTGTACCGGCCTCTGCTCTCTGTATCTGGTGCTGATCCTGTAAACCACGCCCTGAGACTCTCCTAGGAGTCTGCCTGGGATGAGTGGATGTTTCTAGGTGGCTGCAATTGTTGTGCACTTAGAGGCTATGATACTTAGGGCCTCACCACCTCCTAAGTATACAGACCTGGGTGTATAGTATTCTACCTCCCACTAGGCTCTTCCCTCCGTGGGTGGCCGAAGACTTCCTGAGTTTTCATTTGGCCTTACCTTACTTTACCAATCCCTGCTGGTTTTTGACATATTTTCATTGTCTTTCCGAATTATTCCTCCTGATTTCAATGGGAATAGTTTCTGCTTTCCCGGTAGCTCTTGAAATACACAATTCTATTTCTTCTAGTTTTTAACACTTGTCTCCGAAGTTGGGTCAAAGAAAGCAAATAAAGGCAGTGGACATCCTGATCTTGCCCCACCGCGTCAGAAAGCCAAATAATTATTCAGCTCCATAGGTTTGGAAGAACGGCTCTCATTTTATAGGTCCTCTTCATTATCCTGTGAGATTTGCAGTATAAATCACCTCGCGCCGACAAGCCGTATAATCTGATGTACAGTAACATCGCAGTCCTATACAGCCAAGTAATTTATCACGAGCTTTTAATTATATGAAGAGACACACTAAATTTATCTCTGTGTCCTTATCATTCAGCTCAATGCCTGGAATGTAACCGCTGCCTGATAAATGCTTATTTAATGATAAAATGAATGAACTGAAAGAATTAAAAATTATGCATGCCTGGGGTAGAGGTTACACATCAAGATGTGAGATGGCAGGAGAAATCTGGCAGCCTGTGAGCACAGAGAGGAAGAGAAACCCCCCTCATTTGCAACACAAAAACCCTGGGGCAGACACGCAGTGGCTTAGGAGGAAAAGAAGGATCTCCCAGCAGCTGGGCAGCCTGGCCTCTCCACAGGGTTGGAACATCTCAGAACAGATAACAGTAATTGTCTGATGCTCAGTATGGTGACCTTGGTTCTGTCTGGAGAAGGTCATTCCCAAGAGGGTCCAAGCTTGCTTTATGACCCGGATATGCAGGACCACAGGATGGGAGTAGAGACCTTAACCGTCTTGTTCTATAGTTTGCATGCATCAGTGGGACGGCCTGGGAAGTGGGTGTGTTAAAGGCCTGCTATTGGGGGATGTGGTTCCTTTAAGAGGTGGAGCCTAGGGGGAGGAAGTTAGGTTATTGGGATCATGGCTTCTTCCAAGCTGCCCGGGCCATGGTGTGCTGCCCTGTCACAGGTCCCAAGGCAATGGGCCACAAATCTCTCCAAGCTGATTAACGCCAACAGCACGCAGTTGTTATCACCCTCACGGCTTCAGAATTTCCCTGTGGAGGTCTCACGCAGGAGCAGCAGCAGAATCATGGCGGACCTACAATGAGTCACATGGGGTTTTTCCAAGGCATGGAGTCCCTCCTCTGCCACTGCTTTGGAGGGAGAAGTTCACCATCGTGTCCTGACTCCATGAGTGTCCCCACATGGGCCACACAAAGTTTGGTCGCCCTTTGACCTCCAGGTCATGGTGGGGGTATCCTGGGGTTCCCCCAGAACCAGAGGGGTGTAACATGGTGAGGAGCTGACCGGAGGCATTTCCCTGGGTGCCCCTGGGGGAAGACGGGCACGCTGCCATTTCTCCACCCAGCCTCTCTCGGTTTTCATTTCAGCTCAGGCCCTTGCACCTCACTGGGAATCCACTCTGGCTGGCTGTCTGCTTCCTGTGCCCATCCATGGAGCCAAGGCAAGGCCTTCCCTCACTGGATGCACGTGCTCTGCAGCAGGGTGGCTTGCTACGTTGCACGGGAACTCTCAAGTTCAGGTTCTAGGCTCACCCGCAAACCTGTGCACATCATACCCGTCACACGCACATCGCTTTCTGTTTACATGTCATAAGAGGTTCCAGATGTTTGGGATGCGCACTGCCACAGTGATAATGTGGGATTGGAAGATGGTGCCTTTTAAGCGATTTCCGTTCAAGATTCGATTTTAAGGTGATTCTTGTGCACCCACTCTTGGGAGTGACCCTCCACCATACTGAGCCTGCTTTCCAGTTAGGATGTGGCCACGGGTCGCTGTAGCTATGCACACATTGCTGACTGACATGGATACAAGCGAGAGGTGGGTGTTTTAGATGAGGTCTCTGTTGCGCAAACATCATAGAACAAAGGCGTACGTACACAAACGACTCTCGGCTGTCTCTTAGGGGAATGCCATTGTGTATGTGGCCCCTCATTGACAGAAATGTCATGTGACTGTATTTTTAAGTGACCTGCACATTTTTCCCCATGTTTCTTCAGGTCAAGATTCTCCTTTGGGCATCCCCTAAAACTCTTACAGAGCACCCAGTAGGAATGCATGTGGTAGAACGGTTGATTTTGATCCGATCCACGTAGGGTTGCAATTAGAAGAGATCACTCATTGTCCTCAGATGCATTAAAGGCAAAGACACTTGATTTTTTATGTTATGCAGACCAGTGCTATGCTGTGTTGAATCTTGCGGGGCACACATCACACGCCACAGAGTACCAAGTCCCTCTTGACTCAAAACACTTGTGAAATTCTCTGAGCAGGAGCAGCGTTTAGGAAGGCATCGGAAGGCTGTCACGGAGGGTTTTAACTTTGCCACAGAAGCCCCTTCTCTTCCGATGCAGCTTTACCATAAAGAACCACACTGGGCAGCACAACAGGAAGCCCGCCCCAGAGGTCACTGGCCCATGTTGAGAAAGCCTGCTCTGTGCCCTGCCCTGCCGCCCTCTGGCTCTGCTGTCACCTGCCCCAGCGCAGTCATCAACACTGAGAAACTCATGGTGGACAGAGATGAAGGAAACTCCCTAGTTTATTTGGATATTCCTAGAATTTCTGCTGAGGCCCTCTTTCTCCCCCACCCCCCCCCCACTCTGTGACAGTGTGTCCTTTCTCCTGACCCTGAGGTTTCTAAAGAAGCCTGCTCAGGTATTGGGTGACACCCTCCATTTGATATTGTCTGCTGTCAGCCAGGACATGGGAGTTGGGGAGAAGGAAAACAGGGGTGGGTGGGTGCAGGAGGGGGTCATGTCCACTGGACCTGGGGTGGGACTTTCCAACTGTGGCAGTTGGAAGGGCATCTCTAGGCCTCCCACTCAGGAGAGGGACTTGGGCTCACCCTGAAGGGACAAGTGTCAAGGAATCTGGGGACACGTGGTGCTGTCCTATAAGAGGTGAATCCCACTGGATGACCTTACCCGACAGCTGAAGTAGGAGTCCTGGGGAAAGGGGCTTTGGGATTCATGTCCACAGAAGGAAGCATCACATCACAGGGCAGCCTCTCAAAGAACTCATTATTTTGTGAACCCCACAGCTACTCAAAGAGTAGAACTTCTAAGGTAAAAAAGATGAAGAAGTAATACAGAGTCTTTACCTGGGCGTGGTTTTGACTCCACCAAGGAAATGTGTGTTTGTGGTGTGTGTGTACATATGTGTGTGTGTGTGTGTGTGTGTGTATGTGCACAGGGATGGGGTAGAGTGAGCGGTGGGGGTTGGACCTACATCCATGACTGGACAGAGCTTAGCATTTACAGGAGAGACCAGAGAGAAATAATAGAGCCCAAGGTTCAGGACAATCCTATCTTAGAGGGGACAGCCACCCCACATGCCCGATATGTCTCAATTGATGAAATCAGAGCCAAAGTCCTTCTTCTATGTCATTGACACACAGTGCCCTGTCCATTCAGCTACAAGCTTGATTTTTGAGTCTCCCCTAGAAGATCTAGAACTCCCCCTCTCTGTCTCTCAGAGCTTGCCATCCCTCCAGCTCCACCCCAAAACGTGTTGGTGTATTTCCTGGTCTCTCTTCTGCTCTACCCTGGACACCACGTTCCATGGGAAGAGGGACTGCTAGGGTTAGAGCTGTGTCCCCTGCCTCTCAACAGGAAGACCATGAAGCTCAAGTTCCAAAACTGTATGGAGACTTTGCATAGAAAGATCAGCCCAGGCAAAGTGTCCAAAGGCCCTGGCCTGGTTTCTGCCCTTCTTTATCACGTCAGAAACACAATTTCATACTCTTTATATCACTTATATAGTGGAACAATATTAACTGTATTAAACAACACAGAATGTATGACATTATCACTAGTAATGTGCCCATTAATATTTCGAAATATTTCAACCAGCTTTATTAATAAATGATTAATTGAATTCCTACTGAATTGACAACATACATGCTATGTAAAGGTTCAAATATACACAGAAATATGAATTAAAATACATTCTTTATATTTTAAATAATAGTTATATGAACTAATTCCTGCAGACGACATTGTGCTATACAAACTGTCTACTTCTAACCTTTATTGTTTGAAAATATGTAACTAAAATTTCTTCTTTTTTGAATGCAACTCAAGATTGGTAGCTTTCCAACAGTCTGGTTGTTTGGAAATTGGCTGGAGACACTGTGGACTGGCTCAGCTGCCCCTCAGAGACCAGGGAGGCTGCTCCCCCCCCCCCCATGCACAGGACAGCACCGACCACCGGAAGGTCAGGCCCCACCCTCTACAGTGTGCAGTTGGACAAACTACAGGGGAGAGTCTTGGAAAGAAAGAACAGGACAATGTCTAGGAAAACAACCTTCTCTATTCCTATCACTACTCTAGGACACAAGAAGCAGCGCTTAACTAAGAAATGGGCGGAGGGCGCCTCCCGGGTCAGTCTCTTCCCAGGGAGAAGCGGGAGTGGGCGGCCAGGGGTGAGGGGTCAACAGTCTCCTAGAGTGGGGGCTCCTCAGGTGACACAGAGGAGGGCTGAGGGTGGCAGACCTGTGAGTCCAAGCAGTGGCCAGTCCGCTGGTGGCCAAGCCTCCCCGTGGGGTAGAGCGGACTCAGTAGGAGACGATGATGACTGTAGGTCTGTATCTGAAGAAAATGGGGCCGTTGGGCCCTCTCGGGGCCGTCAGGGGCACCATGGGGCTGAGCGGCCTTTGGGGCTCAGGGGGGGTCCTCTGCTGAGGCTGCTGAGCAGGGCGGCCAGGCCCGAGGCCCGTGGACTGGGGGGCACCTGCACCCGGGTCTGCAGCTACAAGACGGTGTCCTTGGCCGGTGCAGTGCCTGCACCAGGGGACACAGCCGGCACCAACAGGCGAGGGACGTCTCGGGGGCAGGCTCTGCGGGGGTCTCCTGGGCACTGGGCCGTTGATTCCTGTCGCAGGACCCAGCTGGGGCGCGAAGGGCGGCGTCGCTCCCTTGCTGATCACAGGCACCAAACCCGAGGGCCGGGGCTCCCGGGTCTTCGGGGGATCTGGAACCTCAAGCTCGGGGCTCTCTGGCTTGGCGACTTCAGGCTTGTTGACCTGGAGTTTGTCGATGGGCAGCTTGGTGACCTGGGGCTTTGCGACCTGGGGTTCATCGACCTGGGGCCTCTCAAACTGCAGCTTGGAGACCTGGGGCTTGGTGTCCCGGGGCTGTGCGACCTGGGGCTTGGTGTCCCGGGGCTTTGCGACCTGGGGCTTGTCGACCTGGGGCTTGGGGACCTCAGGCTCTGGCTTCTCAAACCAGAGAGGACGGTCCACCTTCTTTCTGCCTTTGGGGCCCTTGCTGAGGGCCTGGAGCACGGTGGTCTGGGCGCACGGGTCTGGCATGGGCGCCACGGGGGGGCCCTTGTAGCGGGTCCCTGGGCGCTGGGGGGCTTTGATGACGACTGTGACCGGGCTGCGCGTCCCAGGGCGCCTCTGGGCACCCGGAGGCCGGCGCTTGGTGTGGCCGGGGCGAGGAGCGCTCAGCCCCGCCTTCAAGAGCGGCCAGAGAGGGGGCTTGGGCGCCCCGGGCTGGGCAGCCGCGGGGTCCGCTGGCCTGGGGCCCCCGGTGTGCTCAGTGCGGGGCCCTGTGCGGGGCAGGGCTCGGGAGAGGACAAAGAAGCCCGGGAAGACGAGCGCAGGATGGAAGAGCCCCGGGTCCCGGGGACAGCGCCGCGGCCTGAGGCTGGGACACCTGGGCTCCTGGGCGCAGCACGACTGTTTGGCGGCCCAGGGGCTGCGCAGGCACCTCTGCAGGTACCTGGCCAGGTAGCCGCCCATGAGAGCCGGGCTGCGGGGGCTGCTGCGGGAGGCCAGTGGACACGGAGCGAGTGGCCGTTGGTATCCAGGCCAGCAGAGCGCGTGGGGCCCCCGGTGGCTGGAACCCCGCTGCCCCGAGGATTCCGGGACGTCACAGCGCGTGACCACGTGGCCCCACTGCAGCCCCCCGCACACCAGCTCTGGCAGGAGGGCCTTGCTCCTGCGTCTCCTGTAGCCCCTGACCTTCCGGGGACCAAACACAAGTTTCTGCACAGAGCTGTTGTCCCAAGGGCACCCTCCACCTTGTGACATGAACGCAGCTGGGCGTGGTGGACCCGCCTACAGTGACCCCTACTCAAAAGTCTGAGGCAGGAGGATAGCAAGTTGGAGGCCAGCCTCAGCAGTTAGTGAGACCCTAAGCAGGTAAGCAAGACCCTGTCTGTGAATTGAGGGGAAAAATAGAAACGGTTTCCTGGCAAGTTCCCCGGTGGGTACTCGGCCCTTGGTTGGATCCCTCCTGTGAGAGAGCCCTAAACGGAGCACCATACACCAGGATGCTCTTTTAGGAAAAAGAGACACCTAATTTGGTCAGTAAAGGTGATTATGTTTCATTCTCCTTCGATGGATGTGAGCATCAAATTTCTGCAATTTAGCTCTTCGGAAAATAGGGAAACCATCCAGGATTCTGTGTTTTCCCCAGCAGTGTTGATTTTTGGGAACTTTCCTTAATGGTCCGCCGTACACGTTCATATATGCTTGGTTTCCTCTCTTAGCACCACTGCTATTTCTCTTCTTTGATTTCTATTGGTGATCTTCAAGTCGAGTGACGTCAGTCTCCCACTAATGGTTGAAAGCATTTAACTTGAAAAGCTAATTGTCCACCTGTTGTTGGTTAATTTATTGTACTGCTCATATTTGCAAGTCTGTGGAGGGTGGGTATCTGTCTTGGAGAACCTTTCACTCCAAGAGCACATGTATGAGACAGTAACCGGGAAGTCCCCAATGCCAATATGGAAGGGCGTGGGGACCAAAACTTGAAGCCAGCCATCAACAACTTTAAATTAGACACCAATTCAGTTCAGATTGATTTAAAATGAAAGACTGAATGGTGAAGACAATAAACAGACTTACTGAGGAAGTGTCCCAAGGTTTGTGGTCAGAGGTGGCCAAGTGTTTGGGACTTAGATGGGTCTGCCAGTGGGTACAAGAGATTGAGGTCCCTGACTCTCTCCACTCCTTATGAGGTCATTTTTGCTCAATTACCTATTTAAGGAAAGACGCCCAGCTCTGTGAGTGTGAAAAGAGGTTTCTAGAGGAGCCAGACATGGTATGGAAGCAAGTGTGGTTGCATTCCAGTAAAATCTTAGGTACAAAACAGGTGCCGGGCTGGGTATGGCCTGTGGCCCTGGTTTGCAGATCTTTGATAAAGAGCTATTAGCATACACTAAAGATGCAAAAAAGGAGCACTCACACAAATATTAAGAATCACCTCGAGTTTGACAGACTTTCATGCATGCAGTAGTGGAGATTGAATCTTGGATCTCTCTCTGGCCCAAATATTTCTTCATCAACAGGTGGTGGGTCTGTTGGCCACTAAGTGAGCCAGGCACCTTTAGGGGAAATTCCTAACAGCTCTTCAAAATGGTCTTGCTTTTGCTTTGGCTCAATGTCTTGGGGAATCTTACAAAATGCAGCCAAGATCTCAAAGATCTCAGGAGCATTCTTTCTTTCTTTCTTTCTTTCTTTTGGGTTCCTAGATAATACTTGATTCATTATAATATTGAACTGAGCTTATGCAAACATGTGCACTCGTGCCATGTCTGTGACCCTAAACTGAGCATGCCCGGACGTGGTTAGGTCTGCTGCCTTTAAATATCTGTGTTTCCCATCTGATCACTTTACAATATCCTCTATGACCCTGAGCTGAGCATGCACAGAGACGTGTCCAGCTACTTTTTTCCAACCATCATCCTGTACTGACTGTATCAGAAATGTACATCCTCACCCAGACATGCTCAGGAATGGGTCCAGCCCCAACGTGAATATGGATAGACTCCCAGAATAAAATTCCCATTTTCCTTTGTGGAGAGCTTTGCTTTATAGGTCACTCCAGGGCTGTCCTTAATCCCTGTAGTTAATACCTCTTGTCCATTCTTTTATCCCTGGTCCTTCCCATTGGCTGTGCCCTGTTCAAGAAGTGTATCTCTTGCACTGGGCTGTGAGTTTTCATAGACAACTATGAGGAAACTAAAAAGGACCAACCTCCTGTTTCCCTTTGGCTCATGTAGTGAATTCGCAAGTTTGCACACACAGAAATTCTACTTTGAGATGAAAGGCTTTTCTGTCTCCTCTAGTCCCAACAGCCCTTGAGAGGTGGTTAAGATGCACTGATTCTAGACACATGGGGAGTGTGCTATCAAGTGTTCCTAACACAGCTGTGAGGTTCATATTCTGTGGAAAGTGGGAGGAAGAGGGAAGGTGAGGCTGAGTGGGGAAAGCCCTCCCTCTGCAGGGGACAGCAGGTGCATTAGGGAGAGTTCACCTGCACAGGAAACTTGGCATGGCCCGTGCATTGTTTCCCTGGGGTGACCTGCCCACTGAGTGACCCATCTCAAGGATCTGATTAAAGGAGACGTGATACTGAACATGAATCGGGCTCGTATGTATTATATTTTAGTTTAAGGGTTTGGAATGAGTGTGTGCTGCCCTTGGAGAATCAGTGTGGCCAGTGAGCTTGGAGTGCAGGGCAGAGGGACAAACAGGACAGAGGAGAGGCGCAGGGCCCAGGTCTAACCCATCTCATTGTCACCACCATCCGAGGGACAGAATCCTCCCAGTTTCACCCCAAGTCTTTACTAAATAACAACTCCAGGATTCAAGATGCTCACAGGGCCAGTTACATTTTCAAAGTCTTTAAAAATCTGTGCTATTGAGAATTCTCCCTCAGGTAATAAAGGTGGTCGTGAAAATGTGATGTTTCATGTCTATGTGAAGTTTGTCTCACTCTTTGCTTTTAATCCCATACAAACTTCAGTCTTTCACTAGAGAGGTAAGAATTTATTTTTGTACACCTCAAGACGCAACCACTGATTTTTTACTTGTAGAAATTGAGAGCAGAATTCCATCTACCATAGCACTGTTCAAGTGTGCCAGGGCTAACGGACAGACAGACACTGTGCGTGCTCAAGGTCTGAGGTGTGTCTCTGATGATACAAGAATGTTTCTTCCACTTTGGCATGAAGTTTGCTTTCTTCTCTGTACTAGTCATAAATACCAATAAAATCAAATATTCGTGCTACTTTTTCAAGCATACAAATTGGAACTAATTTTTTTTTTTGGTGAGGGTGGGTACTGGGAATTGAACTCAGGGCATTCGACCACTGGGCCACATCCTCAGCTCTATTTTGTATTTTATTTAGAGACAGGGCCTCACTGAGTTGCTTAGGTCTCCCTAAGTTGCTGAGGCTGGCTTTGAATGTAATCCTCCTGCCTCAGCCTCCCAAGCGGCTGGGATTGCAGGTGTGTGCCCTTGTGTCAGCTGTCATTTTTTGACATAAACATACATTGATCACCCTGTGACTCAAAGGAAACACCCTGAAGTCCAACTCACGAAAACTCCTTTGTACATAACAGCCTCCTCTGAGTCTGCTAGTTCCTCTTCCTTGCTGAATGTTGGGAAGTTAGATAGGGTAATGTTGTTTTCTAGTTTTCATTTATTTATAGGAATATGTGAATATTCTGAAAAATTAAAACCTTGTTTGAGTCGACAAACATCATTGACATAGTTTGATGAAAAAAAAATGTCTCTCTGGGGGGGAATAATGCACAGCACACGGGTTTTCCCTTGTTCTATGGGGAGAGCAGGCCACACCCGAACCTGTGCTTCGGATCTCCCTTTTTGTGGGACCGTGAGGGCTCAGAGAGGATCAGTCATCGCCCGGCCCAAGACGGATATGTTTCAAGACAGGAGCCCATTCAGGCTCTAATGAAGAAGTCTGCTTTTCATTCTCCGTGTGTCCCATCCGGGTCATACTTTGCAAAACTACAGAAACACTCTAATGAAAAACGAATTTGAGTTCTTTGGGAATTCAAAAGGAGCGAGAGGCGTGATTGAAAGCAGATGGCGCAGCGACTGTTGGCTCCAAACAGGGAGGGGTTTTGTTTCTTTTTGGTAAAGCTGTATCTGGAGCTGGAGAAGTGAGAAATTAGTCCTCCTGCCCCCTATCTCCAAATGGGAACAGCAATGCCAACATTCAATCAATAGCATATAATCATGTGTCAGTAAAATTGCAGATAACCAGTGTTCATGTCAAGTTTCATAGAGTTGATTCCATAATAGCTTTTGAAATGCTCTTGATGAGGGGTTGGCCATTCATAGACCACGGTCCAAATTTGGCTCGTGGCCTATTTTGCAAATGAGGTTTAATTAGAACATTTTGCAAATTAAAATGTGTAAAAATAGCAGCCATTCACCTGGGCATGGTGGCGCATGCCTGTCATCCTAGCAACTGGGGGGGGGGGGGGGGCTAAGGCAGGAGGATCCTGAGTTCAAAGCCAGCCTCAGCAACTTAGCAAGGCCCTAAGCAACTCAGCGAGACCCCGTCTCTAAATATAATACCAAAAGGGCTGGGATGTGACTCAATGGTTAAGCACCCCTGGGTTCAATCCCTGGTACCATAAATAAATAAATGGCCATTCATGTTCTGGGAGCCATAAGTGGGTTATCTTCACAATTCTCTGTTGCTTTGTGATTTAATAGAGTTTTTTTTTTAAGGAAGAAAAAGCTTTTAGACTGTCTTATCTTAGTAATGGGAGTGCACCCTCTTGGTGGTGTAGATTGTCCATCCGAGTCTTAGTTTTGGGAAAGTGTAAATCAAACCTTCATATTTTGAAAGCATTATTTCCTCATATGTTTCTTTGGAAGAGACCATCTTTGGTTTTTCTCCATGAGTGTAGCATATCTAGAAAGCTCACAAGTTGACTGATTTCGAGAGCATACCCTCACGCACAAGCAGTGTGGATGGTGTATTCCTTCATTTTAGCTTTCCTCTTACTTTGCGGTGATGATTCACTTGTCAGCTTAGCTCTGTCCTGCAAGGATCTACCATTCCCTTTCGTAGGTGAAGGATGGAACCCTCCATAACAGAAGGGTGCTGCTGTGACTCTCTTATCTCAAATGGGAATAGCACTCCTCTGACTTTGCATTTCACCCGGGGATCTTATGATCTAACCATTTTGATTGACAAGTTTGAGCCTGAAACTGGACTATCTCTTGACAAGTCGAAGTTCACCATTACGAGAAGCTTCTCAGTCAATCATTCAGCAAATGTTCACTGAGCATTTGCTGTGTGCTAGGGGCTCTTGTGAATGCTAGGAATGTAGGAGCGAAGGAAAGAGATAGAGCTTTCATTAGCCCCAGGGCAGGGAGACAGAAAAGAAATAAGCACAATCATCTATCAGCTTCCAAGGAGGATTTGCTCCAAGACCCTAGGGTCTTGGAGGACACCCAAACCCAGGGATGCTCAAGTTCCACATAAAAACTGTGCACTGTTTGCATGTAACCCATGCACATCCCCCTGTAGGTTTTGATCTTCTCCAGTAACTCATGGTACTTCACGCATGGAGTGCTACATGAATGTTGTTACACTGACAAGAAAATGTCTGGGTGCATTCAGGACAGATGGAATCGTCTTTTCTAGTATTTTTAATCTGCAGTCTGTATTTTGACTTTGCAATTTAATAGTGATGGGGGAGGAAGCAATTAGAAGTGTTGGGAGTCACCCCGGCCCCAAAGACTAACTTCCCCATCCCCCAAAAGAGCCGACCAATGGTGAGCCCTGCTGGCTCACATGATCCTTACCCACCAATCAGACTAGCCCTGGTGGCTCACCTGATCCTTTCCCACCAATCAGAGCCCTGCTGGCTCACATGATCCTTACCCACCAATCAGAGCCCTGCTGGTTCATATGATCCTTACCCACCAATCAGACTAGCCCTGGTGGCTCACCTGATCCTTTCCCACCAATCAGAGCCCTGCTGGCTCACCTGATCCTTACCCACCAATCAGATTAGCCCTGCTGGCTCACCTGATCCTTACCCACCAATCAGAGCCCTGCTGGCTCACATGATCCTTACCCACCAATCAGAGCCCTGCTGGTCACCTGATCCTTACCCACCAATAAAAAAGCACCCCATGCCAACTGTCAAACCACCCCTGGCTCTTTAAATATGCAGAGCTGTTCCTCAATAAACGGGCATTTGCTCCGATGTCGAGCCTTGTTCCTTCTTTCATGAAGAATCACATCAAAGTCATGGAAGTGCACCATCTTGGTATGATCAGGAGTCCAAAGGGCCTTACTTTTGAGAAAATGTCTGAAAGATATACATTATTTTACAGATGACATGGGCTAAATCTACTGGTGTAATAAGGACTTTGGAGAAAATGGTGGTAAAGTTTTCTTGGTCAGGGGGACTATATTAGCTTTCTGGTATTGAAACAAATACCTTGAAATGTTCTTGTGTTAAGAGCTGATGGAATGTGAGGAACCAGGGGCAGGTGCCTGAGCAGGAGCTTGGCGTGAACCTGAAGGCAGATTCAGTGGAGAGAGGCATCCTGGAAGCCAGGAGGGTGTGTTGCAAGGAGAAGGAGGTGACCACTACGGGTGACCAAAGCGGACTTCTCACAAGCGAGGGGCCTATGCTCCTCACACCAGAAAAACCACGAAACTTTCCCATTTTAAATAACAAAGCAACTAGCCTACACAAAGCCCCAGGAACTGTGCATCCCAGAAGAAAGCTAGGGATTTATTTTTTATTTTTGTGATTGTTCTAATTAGTTGTACATAAGAGCAGAATTTCAATTTCAATTCATTGTTCACAAGTGGAGCACAAGTTTTCATTTCTCCGGTTGTACACCATGTAGAGTCACACCATTCGTGCAATCGTACAAGTACCAGGGGAATAAAGTCTGATTCATTCCACTGTCCTTCCTACGCCATACTCCTCCTCCCTTCACTCCCCTCTGCCTAATGCAAAGTACCTCTGTTCTTCCCTATCCCCTCCCCATGGTGAATCAGCATCCACGTATCAGAAAAAAAAAACATTTGGCCTTTGGTTCTTTGGGATTGGCTTATTTCACTTGGCATGATATTCTCCAGATCCATCCATTTACCAGCAAATGCCATCATTTCATTCTTCTTTAAGGCTGAGTAATATTCCATTGTGTATATAAACCACAGTTTCTTTATCCATTCATCTATTGAAGGGCACCTTGGTTGGTTCCACAGTTTAGCTCTTGTGAATTGAGCTGCTATATACATTGATGTGGCTGTGTCCCTGTAGTGTGCTGATTTTCAGTCCTTTGGGTATAGAGTAAGGACTGGGATAGCTGTATCACATAGTGGTTCCAGTCCAAGTTTTCTAAGGAATCTCCAAACTGCAGAAAGCTAGGAATTTTTTAATATAACTCCCTTGGCCCTTGTTCCAAAGCTTGGAATCCCTGACAGTCACAACACGGGTACATTTTCTCCTGGCTTCTACGTTGTTAGATATGGTCTCTCTGGGCCTCCTGTGCAGATGGCGTTGTAGCTGGAACCCTGCGCTGTGTTCTGCTGTGGGGGCATCTGTAGGTGGCCTGTGGTGTGGGGCAGCTGCCTGAGCTCAATTTGCAACTAGAAATGATGAGCAGACCCTCCGGCTGCGATCACACGATGCCTTCTCCATACAGAGTTTTGTAGGTTGGTGATTTCAGCACCCAATTGAGATTTGGGTTTTCAGAAACCAGAATGGGTAGAACTGCAAAACTGGACATTGTACATAAGTCATCGGATTACATGACAATGCACATAAAATTGGTGTCACGCTGCTGACCCTGGTCGGCGACTGAGATGGCTTCTCTTTTCCCTGGGGTTACAGATCCGTCGGCACCACCAGCCCCCGCTAACCTCCAACTGGCCAACTCCACCGTCAACAGTGACGGGACCGTCACGGTGACCATTGCCTGGGACCTCCCCGAGGAGCCAGATATCCCCGTGCACCACTACAAGGTGTTTTGGAGCTGGACGGTCAGCAACAAGTCCCTTGTCCCTACAAAGAAGAAGCGGAGAAAAACCACAGACGGGGTGAGTGGGAATGAGGAGGGAGGGCTGCGTCGCGCAGGGTGTATGTGAACCCCAAGTCGGAAGAGTGGCCCGTCTTGAGCTAAAAGTGTTGGTCTCCTGCTTGGAGCTGTGGGGAGGGGGTGGAGTCCTCAGGCATTAGGACCCAAGGGTCACTGGAGGTGTGTCCTTGAAAGGGACAATAGGACCCCAGCCCCTTCCTTTACCACTTGGCTTCTAAGCAATGAGAAGAGCAATTTTACTGTGCACCTACTCTGGCCATAATACATTGCCCACAGCAAAGGGGTCACCAGGTGGGTACCATGGCACATATCTGTAATCCCAGCAGCTCGGGAGGCTGAGACAGGAGGATCGCGAGTTCAAAGCCAGCCTCAGCAACTTAGTGAGGTGCTAAGCAACTCAGTGAGACCCTGTCTCTAAATAAAATATAAAATATGGCTGGGGATGTGGCTCAGTGGTCAAGTACCTCTGAGTTCAATCCCCATACCCACCCCACCAAAAAAAGAGGACCACTGAGACCTCTAAAACTGTCAGCCAGGACAGACCTTTTCTAAGTTGATCTTCTGAGGCATTTGTTAGAGTAACTGAGCACCAAGGAGCATGCGTGCCAAGGGTTTCTGTCCCATCCTAGGCAATCACAATTGAATTGAGTCCACTCACCTACTCTTATTCTAATGGCAGTTACAACGTCACCTCCAGAAATCAAAGCCACAATTAACATACGTCCTTCTTACCTATGTAGCCACAAAGATGAAATAATGTAAGATGTCCTTTATACGCAGGTCTCTCTCTCTCTCTCTCTCTCTCTCTCTCTCTCTCTCTCTCTCTCTCTCTCTTAAAAGAACTTTGTAAATTGAAAGGCAAATATTCATAATTCTCCTATTTCGAGCTTTTCCACCTGCACACAACTTAGAAAGTACAGTTGGGCCACGTGTTTTTCACACTGATTTAAGAAGAATCTGAAGGGCTTTATCATCCAGATGCCAAAAATTATATCTTCATTGAGCCCTTCTCTGCAGTGAGATTTCAATCATAGTGAACAGGACATTTTGGTGCATAAAGGAGTTAGCTGCTCGATTTACTTTTGGTGTACCTTCCTTTATTTTGATGTTATAACATTTATATAAACACTCTTCTCCCTCATTTATGAAGCTGATTTCCTAAATGAGTTCTGTTTAAAAATACTTTTTAAAAGATAGGATTTTTTTTGTACTAAAGATTTTGATATCTGTGCTACTTAGAATTATAAATTATGTCTCCAAAAGCCCATATCATCGATATTTAACTGTTAAACTATTTTCATTTTGAAGATATTGTCATACAGGTTGATTTCTTATGTTGAAGAATCCTGCCATGTTTTGTCTGATAGAAATAGCTCAAGAGCTACAGTTGTAAAATCACTGGAATCCAAAGGAAAAAAAAATGACATGATAAAATGTTAAAGTTCCCTACTTCAGGTGGCATTTTATGACATTCGTAACCAGACAGCATCAAAGATACACTTGGGATATGAGCAACTGATGTCTATCATATGCCCATTATATAAACAAAGCATAAATCATAAATTAAATTAATCACAATGATCCAGTGCAGTTACTAATTTAAGTATCCGTGAGCCCAGTGTTTGAGTCACCTTTTCACTGCAGTGGCCAAAAGAACTGACAAAGAACAATTTTAGAGGAGAAGTTTATTTGGGGCTCATGGTTCCCGAGGTCTCAGTCCATAGATGGCTGACTCCATAGCTCTGGGCCCAAGGTGTGGCAGAACATCAGGGCAGAAAGGTGTTCTGGAGGAAACCAGCTCAGGACTTGGCAAATAAGAGAGAGAGAGAGAGAGAGAGAGAGAGACTGCTCACCACGGACAAAATATAAATCCCAAAGGCATGTCCCCCAAGGACCCACCTCCTGCAGCCACACACACTCCACCTGCCTATAGTTACCACCCAGTTAATCCCTATCAGCGGATTGATGCACCAATTGGATTACACCCCATAATATAGCCATTTTACCTCTGAACATTCTCTTTTGAGGGACACTTTATATCTAAACCATAACACCCAGGGTAGCCCAAATTATGGGTCACTATCTCATGAGTGTCTTGTATTTTCCAGTGGAAAAAAGACAAGCTACATTCTATATGAATTATTGCACTTTGAGATATTAAAGTTTGGCCAACTGATCAATGAGATTAGAAAACAGAAAACCACCAAAGAAATAAGACACCAAGGAATTTCTTCCTGGGGATCGACTATTCCCATTTCTTAAGATGCCGTTCTAATATCCATGGTAACTAAATAAAGTGGGGACTTCCAAGTGAAGGCTCTTTGAAAAGTGAATTTTAATTGACCTGGCGGAAAACAGAGTTTAGGAAGAACGAGATGCAATTAAACAGATAAATCCTACTTAAAGGAAATGGGGAACCCAGAAGCTGGTCTAACTCCTGATCCTCCAACCTCAGCCTCATGAGTCACTGAGATTATAGGCATGTGCCACTACACCTGTCTACCACCTGTCTTTTTTAAGTGACCAAGTGCATTCTATTTAATGAGTGTTTTAAATTCTAAGGCAATGATCTTCTTTGTCTTGAATACAAGTTCCTGGAAGGGGGCTTTACTAAACTTCTCCTAAGTGTAATCTTCAGTTCTAATTCCACCTTGCTCTGTGCACCTGGAGACATCACCTTCTCCTTTAGCCTTTGCAGAATTCCTGTCTTGTCCCCAAGATACTAGGCCGATTATGCAGTTTTGCTTTACTTCCTTTCAATCGCAGCAGCATCTATAGAAAATTGGGTCAGTGTTTGACATTGACAATAATGATGGCAGAAATATCTTCAAGCATTTTTTTGAAGCTGATTTGTTTTGTAACTTTTGGTGGAACTGCACTCAGGAGATGTAGAACAGTTAGCAAAGAAGGGCAATTAATGCCATCTCATAACTGTCCCGGGTCTCTGGCAACACAAGCCTTTGTAACTTCATTAGGAAGAGCCCTCTTTTCTGTTCAGACTGCTGTCTAGAAGGAAGTGTGTTTGAAATCATTTGCTCCTGCACATGCAGTTGTTGAATTAGGACAATTATTATTTAACGGGTTCTGGCCTTTTTATGAAATCTATTTTGATCCGCGGTAAAAGTGGATTTTCCATGGTGCAAATCCACACAGTGTCTGACCTTGGGAAGTTGAAGGTCCATGCAAGCTAAATGTTGACGTGCTTCACAATGTCTGGTAAGATTTGCTGTGGAAACGAGAGGCGAAGACCGTTTCTAACGGGGCTCGGGGATACTCCCTCTGTTTGCAGCTCCAGAATTTCGTGATCCTGGAGAGGCTTCAGCCAGATTACGACTACACCGTGGAACTGCAGGCCATCACATACTGGGGGCAGACCCGCCTCAAGAGCGCCAAGGTGTCCCTTCACTTCACGTCCCCACACCCCACCAATTACAGTAAGTGACCTCCACATGCGTCTTGAGCTCTATCGTGACACACACCTGTGTATCTTATGGAAGAACGAGGTGCAAAACAATTTCACCTCTGGAGACATCTTTGTGGTGTTTATTGTTGGTGCAATTGTCTTGGTGTCGTGAAGGAAACTGAACAAGAAAACAGGGCAGGATGCACCTCGGTGGTAGAGCACTTGTGTAGCACGGGTGAGTCCCTGGGTTCCGTCCCAAGGACCGCCACCAAAAGAAAGAAAGCCGTACCTTGTGAGCCATCTATTTATGCACTTCCGTTATTTGCAGGCTTTGTGCACAAGCACACTTCTCTCTAAAGGGAACACAAACTGTCACATTGTTGTAGTTTTTGTTTTTCTCTTGAAAGTGGCATGCCTGTTTTTCCTTGGTGTCACACTGTGGTTGTGTTCCTTTTTGGACAGCTACCTAATGCTCCGTTGAGTGAAGTTACTTAAGAATTCCCACATTGGTTTTCCTTGTTTCCATTCTTTTTTTCCCCTTAAGTAGTATGTTTGTCACCAACTGAGCAAAACAAGAGGGTCTCACAGGACATGCACATCTTAGTTGTAAAATAAGTTCCTTGATGTTTGTGGCTTGTTCAGTGTGCGGGGCTGGTAGGGACTGCCGTGTAGGAGCACCTGGAAGGGGCTCAGGGAACCAGGGCAGGAATGAGAGAGACGGCCAGGGGCATCCCTTGTCCTGGGGACCCTAGGGCCATTGGTTCATTAGTCTAGCAGAACCCTGCCTCCCTCATGGGAGTTGGTCTTGATGAGAAGGCAAAGAATGCACTCAACTTCGCAGAGGCAACGCTAGCTCTGCAGAGTTAGATGCAGCAATTGCTCATAATTATCTTCCACCACCTGGGAAAAAGGCAGGCTCCACATGAGCAGGTTGGTCGGATATGACACTTTCTACAAGTACCAGAATCACAGCTTCCTGGCTTTTGGAGAAATCCGCTCTCTGGAGATTAAATAGATTCAAAGGGGTCAATTTTTATGTATAAGTCCAGGTACTATATAACGGTTCCCTAAAACATCTCATGGAACTATTTCTATGTGTTAAGAAGCTTCATTTTTTTTTTTTTTTTTTTTTTGGCACTAGGGATGAAACCCAGGGGCACTTAATCACTGAGCCACATCTCCAGCCCTTTTTTTATGTTTTATCTAGAGACAGGGTCTCCTGAGTTGCTTATGACCTCACTGTGTTGCTGAGGCTGGCTTTGAACTTGTGATCTTCCCATCTCAGCCTCCAGAGCCGCTGGGATTACAGGCCTGCGCCATCAAACCCAACTGCTTCATTCACTTTTCATTCATTGCATTGTCTATGATGCTAGAAATACTATGCTAAAATACTACACATACATACATAATGTGCAATACCCTTTAATTGCATGATATTGTATATATATGATGTACATCCTCTGTATAGTGTATATGTCCTGTAAAATTTTCTATAAACATAGTGTACATGGGTGTATATATTCACAGACATATGCACTCACCTATACAAATACAGTCATTTCTCAGTGTCTCTGGGAGATTGGTTCCCAGAGTACTGTCCCATGGATACCCAAATCCAAGGGAAGTCAAATCCTTTACATAAAATAGCATAGTCTTTGCAACTAACCCATGCACATACCCCATGCACCTTAAACCATCATGACTTACGATACAACGTCAATACTATGGCGTGCATGGTCGGTCTAGTGTATCGTTTAGGAACTATTAACGAGAAAAAGGGGGCTGGGGGTGGGGCTCAGTGGCAGAGCGCTTGCCTCCCACGGGTGAGGCACCACATAAAAATAAATAAATAAATAAAGATTAAAAAAATATAACAAGGAAAAGTCCTTATGTGCTCCATACAACAGCAATGTTTTCCCCAAGTATTTTTGAGGGAATACTGTTGAATCCACAGATGTACAGCCTACAGATATGGAGGGCTGAGTGTATACACACACACACACACACACACACACATATGTGCGCACACACACGTAGACATTTTTTCCCAACCCTGGATGTATTCTGGTCTCCGCCTTAGAAGTGCCTGATCTTGAATTTGGGAGATAAATGTAAAATAAAGACCCTGTGCATTGCCTGCAGAGCCCAGAGCTAACATGGAGGAGGGGAAAGAGCACCACATTCTTCCCCGTGAGCCCCCGTCCTCTGTGCGCTCCTGACACACAGACACCTTTCCATACAGAAGCAGGGCACAGATAAGGAAGGCCTGGCCAGAGCACGCAGGGCAGAGGACCCAGCCTGGGAGGGAGAAGGAGGCGGGAGGCCATTCTCTCCCGTGCCTGGACCACCTGCTAGTGCCTCCCTCTGCCTCCCTCTGACCGGTGCCACTTTGAGCTGCCTCGCAGCACCTCCACCTGCAGGGCAGCAGGCCCCCCAGACCCAGTGCCTCCAACCATGAACTCGCGAGCCCCTTCCCCCCTCACCAGGGCCAGAAAGTCCTTTGTCTCCGATTTTAAATCACATGTGACCTCTGTCCAGCTGTTCCTCGAGCTCAAACCGTGTCATCTCTTTCTCATGAAATTCAAATCGTCATCCTGTAGAGTTCCACTTTCTTTTCTTGTTGTTTCCCCCAAAACCCTATCCTGAGCCGCGATCCGCCTTATTTCTCTCCAACACCAAAATCTTATCAAATTGCATCCAACGTCTGCATCACTTCTTTTCCTACGGACGGTGGGGATTCCACCCGTGCTGTGAAACGGGCATGTCCCTCTGCACCCCGGCTCTTCCCAGTCAACAACATTCTTTCCCTGTTAGCAACTGGAGTGGGTTTGCCAACTCCCGTAATTTAATACGTGTGTCTCCCCAGAACAGGAGCAAGCAGGGGAAAGCTGCCACCTCAACTGCTCATTGTTGAGGTTACATCACCCGGGGTCTGTCTGGCTGTGGTCCCCCTCACGTGAAAACGTCTGTGGAGCGCTCCTTGGCCACAGCACGTGCCTGGCCTTCTCAGTCCTCCTGGGCCCTCCTCACCCAGCTCTGCAAACTCAGTGACTTCTTTTTTTGATACCAAGGACTGAACTCAGGGGCACTCGACCCCTGAGCCCCATCCCCAGCCCTATGTTGCATTTTATTTAGAGACAGGGTCTCACTGAGTTGCTTAGCGCTTTGCTATTGCTGAGGCTGGCTTTGAACCCATGATCCTCCTGCCTCAGCCTCCTCAGGGAGATCTTTGAGGATCTCCTTCTTCTGAGTAAGGTCCCAATCCTTTCTCTGTCCCCTTAGGCCACATTCCACAGTCTATTTTAAGCCCCTCCCTCTCAGTAAGATAAATCCCCTCTTGTGTAAGCACATCTCTCCCTTACCCCAGGGTTCTCCTCTGTAATCCAAGTGGACCGTTCATCCGTCTGCCTAAGGCAGACTCTACTCGGTGGTGTCTAGACCCACGCCTGCCTTCCCAACTCACACACCTGTGTCCGCTGTTGTGAGCATCTGTCCTGGTGAGACACCACTGGTTATCTGTCTGTGTGTAATCCCACGTGGGTCATGTGTCTGTGGGTTATCCATCCTGACTCCTGTGTATAATCACTGCACCATGCATACGAGTGAGACGGGATGAACAAGGTATTCCTTTCCTAAAACTTCAGGGTACCTTGGATGGATCTTCTCAGCCTTCATTTTAAAAGCATGCTCTTCCTTAGTCTGGTTTTTTCCATCCAACCTCTTTCCTAGGACATTCCAGAGCTTTCTATAGGTGTCATTCGGTTGATCCATCTGATACAGGAGTAAAAACAAGGACGAGGGAGACAGAAATGGTATTTTTTTGTTATTTTCCAGCAACCAACGTCCTCTGTCTTTTCCAGGATGTTTGCATATTTGAGTCATGTGGCTAACCATACCAGACGAATTCTCTTTCTGGGTGAGAGTTTCTACCCTGTGGATAGACACTAGAATTAGATCTGCTAAGTGAGTAAGTTGCCATACGTAATATTAAGATCCTGACCACCAAGATATTTCATTGATTCCTCAGGGTTAGGATCTCATATAATCATCTTTAAAAATTAGACAGTGTCTTTCCTGACCCAAGAGAGTATGACGGCCAACCTCACAATAGCGGCTTTATCCTAAAGACTAATTCCCTAGAAATAGCTGCATTCAGCTGACGGATAATCTTGCACCTCTTGTAGATTCAGAAAAGTAATGAAAGCAAAAACACAGAGCCAACTCCCTACAGCAACCTACATTGCTCGGGTCTCTGGTTATTTTACAGAAGAGACTGGCTTTGTAACAGATTATGTGGGATAGAGCTGAATGTTTGTCAAGCTTTTATATCTGAAGCTTGATATATAATCTCATAGACACTACTGTATGACTTTTACAAGAACACTCCATATTTCATCATGATCCACCTGGAAGTAAAGAATAATTAGGACTTTACACTCTAAGCAAGAGAAATTATATTTTATAGGAAGTGGGGGAGTAGTAACTGTCAGCATATAAACTAATTTTGAGTTATATTCTTCCAGGTCTGCAGGCTACCAGGGGTTTTAAGGATAAATATTTTCATGCAGGCAGAAGCTGAATGTGCATGCAGTTTTATAAAAGTTTCCCTTGAAGGCTGTAGGAGGTAACTCTGTCTTTAATGGAAATGTAGTGTGCCTTCTTGGAGGCAGGAGGAATAACTCCAAGGTTGACAGACTCTCAATATTTTATTGTTACCTCCTATAATGGGAATATTCTTCTGACTTTCCAAAATATGGAAAAAAAAATGGAGAGAATACTCTGAATATCTTAATCTGTAAAGTTAGTTTCAATTTGGATGTTTGAAAAAATAGCATGAATCTTTGATTTTCTTAGTACTTAGGGCTACTATAGAATAGAAAGCAGATTTCATGCCAAAGTGGAAGAGATGGTCCTACAAACTCAGACACACACCCTAGCATTTCAGCTTGCACAGTGTGTGACTGTCCCGTAGCCCTGGCACACTTGAGCGACCCTACTTGTGAATGGATTTCTGCCCTCCATTTCTTCCAGTAAAACTACAGTGGTTCAATCCCAAGGTATGCAAAAATAAGTTCTTGCTTCTCTAGAGAAAGATTAAAGTGTGCACAGGATTTAAAAGCAAATAGCAAGAAGAAATTCACATCGACATAAGACATGGCATCTTGACGGCCAACTTTATTATCTGCTGGAGAAGATCAAAGATGTTCAAAGACTTTAGAAATGGAAAAGGCCCCGTGAGCATCTTGACTGCTGAATGTGTGTTTAGTAAAGACGTGGGGTAGAACTGGGATTATGTCACTCCATGCTGGTGGCCACAACCATTAGACCTGGGGCCCTGTGCATCACCTTTAATAGTCCTTGAGATAGGCCACTTAGTGGAGAGGTCACCCCAAGGAAACAATGCCAAGTCTCTTCGGCAGCCTGACTCTCCCTAATGCCCCCTGCCTTCCCCTGGTTAGGGAGAGTTTTCCCCACTCAGCCTCGCCTTCCCTCTTCCTCCCACCTTCCAAAGAATGGGGGCATCCTAGCTTTGTTAGGAAACCTTGATACCACATTGCCCATCTGTCTAGAATCAATGTATCTTAATGCACCTCTCCAAGGGCTATTGGAACTTCAAGAGGCAGAGAAGACTTCCATCAAAGAGCACAATGTCTGCGGGTGCAAACTGTCAATTCAGTACATGAAAGGGAAAAGTGTTGTTTTTTTTTTTTTTTCATCATTACTAAGTTGTGTGAGTTGTCTATGAACACTCACAACCCAGTGCAAGAGATCCACTTCTTGAAGAATGCACAGCTATTGGGCACAGCAAGAAAATAAAAAAAATGGAGAAGAGGTATTACCTACAGTGATTAAGGACAGCACTGGGGCTGCCTGCAAAGCAAAGCTCTCCCCAAAGAAAGGAACATGAGAATTTTATTCTGGGAGTCTATCCATATTCACGTTGGGGCTGGGCCCCTCCCTGGGCATTTCTGGGTGAGGATGTACATTTCTGACACGGTCAGTTCAGGATCATGGTTGGAGAAAAGAAGTTGGTGGACACGTGTCTGTGCATGCTCAGCTCAAAGTCACTGTGAAAGGTTCAGGCAGAGAACACAGACATTTAAAGGTGGCAGACTTGAGCACTCTGGGCATGCTCAGGTGAGGGTCACAGAGACGGCAGGTGTGAACCTTTCTAGATAGGCTCAGTTCAATATGAAATGATCCAAGTATTATCTTGGAACCTAAAAGAAAACAATAAATAGTGTTCCTGGGATCTTAAATATCACAGCTGGTTCTTTGTGAGTTTCTCCAAACAGTTTTAGCTAGAAGAAAACCAACACCATATTGAAGATGTGTTAGGAATTGGCCTGTAAACGTGCCTATCCCACTTAGTAGCTAACAGACTTGGTACCTGGTGAGGAGGACATATTTTACTCTCAGACAGCTCCGGGATTCAATCTCCATTACCGTTTCCTTGGAAGTTTGTCAAACTGGATGTGATTTTTAATATTTGTTCAAGTGCTCCTTTTCTTCATCGTTAATGAATGCTAATAGCTCTTTATCAGAGATGTGCAAACCAGGGCCCAGGGGCCACACCCACCCTAAACCTGTTTGGTACCTAAGAAAGATTTTACTGGAATGCAATCACACTTGCTTTCATATCCCATCTGACTCTTTTAGAAACCTCTTTTCACATCACAGAGCTGGAGACCCTTTCTTAAACAAAGAATTGGCAAAAAAAAAAAAAAAAATGACCTCACATGGAGTGAAGACAGGTATCTCATTCATTCCCTTCCACCCACTGGCTGACCCCACCCTAAGTGCCAGACACTTGGCCCTGTGTGACCTCAAAACTTTGGACACTTCCTCAGTGAGTCTAGTACTGTCTTCACCACTCAGTCCTCATTTTAAACCTGGGTGAATGGGTGCCGCACTCTAATTTGTTGCCTCCTTAGTTTCTGTATTTTGTCCCCAGATATTTCCATTTTAGCATTTGGGACTTCCCGGTTGCTTTCTCATAGGTGTGCTTTGAAAAGGAAATTTTCTTCAAAAAAGATGGATACACACTACCTTTAATAGACTTATAAGCAGTACAATCAATTCCCCAACAACCCATTGACGATTTGTTTTTGAAATTAAAAGTTTCCTGCCATTAGTGGGAAACGCGCCTCACTCTACTCCAAGATGACCAATAGAAATGAAGGAAAGGACATAGCACTGGTGTTGGGAGAGGAAACCATCATATATGAACATGTAGAGCTGACCCTTGTGGGAAAGTTCATATAAAATCATCACTGCCAGTGTAATTATATCATCCAGGATGATCTTAGCCATTTCCTTAAACACTAAATTGAAAAAAGTGACATTAACATCCATCCATCCCAGGAGACGAAACATAACCGTCTTTCCTGATAAAATTAGTTGTTTGTTTTCCCCTAAGAGCGCATCCCTGTGTATTATGGTCAGTTTGGGGGAGAGGTTTCTAGGGGTTGAGTCCAGGGGCACTTAACTACTCAGCCACATACCCAACCCTTTTCCGCCTAAATCTACAGACATGGTCTTGCTAAACTGCTTGGGGCCTCACTAGTTGCTGAGGCTGGCCTCAAACTTGCTATCCTCCTGCCTCAGACTTTCTGAGCTGGTGACCCTGCAGGCGGGCTCCCCCACGCCCAGCTATGTTCATGTGGACAGTGTGGCCAATGCCCCTCTCCAATGGCTGAAATGGTTAAGTGGAATTGTCAAGTGGATTGGTTTAAGAGCGATTAGGATTAAGAAGATTCTGGGTGTGTCCAGGAGGGTGTGTCTAGGAATGATTGGCTTCTGGCCGAGCCAATTGGAGAGGAGACCCCTCCCAAAGCGGGGGGGGGGGGCAGCTCAGATCAATAGGATGACTGTTTGGATAGCACAGGGAGGCCCAGCAGAGACAAGCTCCCTTCTTCTCCAACGGGCTCTTGATTGGTCCTGCGACCAACTCAGGTTGTCGACTCTGACTTCTTCCCTCCTCCCAAGTGGACTCTGCCAGTGATTCTGCAGGGAGTTTCCAGAGGCCTTGGGGCTTGGACCAGGGAAGACGGTGCATCCCCCTTGTCCGGGGCCCAGCCTCCTGGATCGTGTGGCTCCTGGTTCTCCCAGCTCTCCAGCCTGCAGCTTCTGGTCGCAGGAGCCGACCTAATAAGTCCCCTTTTTATATTTCCTGTGAATTCTAAAAAAGTAGAGGCAGGAGCGAGGCCCTGCTAGGGTACAGGACCCGCGGTGGAAGGACAGAGGACGAGGCTTCCCTGGCCCTCCACAGGCCCGAGGCCCCGCCCGTGCCACTCACTGTGACGTTGAGGCCTGTGGGGCCCTAGCAACTGGGGCCCCCTGGATACCGACGCCCCTCGGACAGTGCCCCTTTGGTCTCTGATCTCGCTCGACGCCGCCCATCCTGAAGCAGCCCCCCACGCACCGCTCTCATGGGCGGCTACCTGACCAGGTGCCTAAAGAGTCACCCGCGCCGTCCCTGGACCGCGCCGCGGCCCGGCTGCGCGCGGGAGCCCGGTTCTGCCAGCCGCAGGGCCGTGTGCCGTCGCCTGGACCCCGGGCTCTTCCATCCTGCGCTCGTCTTCCCGGGCTTCTTTGTCCTCTCCCGAGCCCTGCCCCGCATCGGGCCCGCGGACCTCCCGGCTGCGCAGCCCACTGAGCCCAAGCAGTCCCTCTGGGAGATCTTGAAGCAGGGGCGCAGCGCTCCTCGCCCCGGCCACACCAAGCCTCCAGGATCCAGGAGGCGCCCTGGGGCCCACAGCCGGGTCACAGTCGTCATCAAAGCCCCCCGGCGCCCAGGGACCCGCTACAAGGGCCCCCCCGTGGAGCCCACGCCAGACCCGTGCGCCAAGGCCACCGTGCTCCAGGCCCTCAGCAAGTGCACCAAGGGCAAGAGGAAGTGTGATGGGCCCCTCTGGTTTGAGATGCTGGAGCCCGAGGTCCCCGAGCCCAAGGTCCCTAAGCTTGAGGTTCCAGAGCCCCCGAAGAGTCCGGAGCCCCCGAAGACCCTGGAGCCCCGGCCCTCGGCTTTGGTGCCTGTGATCAGCAAGGGAGCGACGCCGCCCTTCGCGCCCCAGCTGGGTCCTGCGACAGGAATCAACGGCCCAGTGCCCAGGAGACCCCCGCAGAGCCTGCCCCCGAGACGTCCCTCGCCTGTTGGTGCCGGCTGTGTCCCCTGGTGCAGGCACTGCACCGGCCAAGGGCACCGTCTTGTAGCTGCAGACCCGGGTGCAGGTGCCCCCCAGTCCACGGGCCTCGGGCCTGGCCGCCCTGCTCAGCAGCCTCAGCAGAGGACCCCCCCTGAGCCCCAAAGGCCGCTCAGCCCCATGGTGCCCCTGACGGCCCCGAGAGGGCCCAACGGCCCCATTTTCTTCAGATACAGACCTACAGTCATCATCGTCTCCTACTGAGTCCGCTCTACCCCACGGGGAGGCTTGGCCACCAGCGGACTGGCCACTGCTTGGACTCACAGGTCTGCCACCCTCAGCCCTCCTCTGTGTCACCTGAGGAGCCCCCACTCTAGGAGACTGTTGACCCCTCACCCCTGGCCGCCCACTCCCGCTTCTCCCTGGGAAGAGACTGACCCGGGAGGCGCCCTCCGCCCATTTCTTAGTTAAGCGCTGCTTCTTGTGTCCTAGAGTAGTGATAGGAATAGAGAAGGTTGTTTTCCTAGACATTGTCCTGTTCTTTCTTTCCAAGACTCTCCCCTGTAGTTTGTCCAACTGGACACTGTAGAGGGTGGGGCCTGACCTTCCGGTGGTCGGTGCTGTCCTGTGCATGGGGGGGGGGGGGGAGCAGCCTCCCTGGTCTCTGAGGGGCAGCTGAGCCAGTCCACAGTGTCTCCAGCCAATTTCCAAACAACCAGACTGTTGGAAAGCTACCAATCTTGAGTTGCATTCAAAAAAGAAGAAATTTTAGTTACATATTTTCAAACAATAAAGGTTAGAAGTAGACAGTTTGTATAGCACAATGTCGTCTGCAGGAATTAGTTCATATAACTATTATTTAAAATATAAAGAATGTATTTTAATTCATATTTCTGTGTATATTTGAACCTTTACATAGCATGTATGTTGTCAATTCAGTAGGAATTCAATTAATCATTTATTAACAAAGCTGGTTGAAATATTTCGAAATATTAATGGGCACATTACTAGTGATAATGTCATACATTCTGTGTTGTTTAATACAGTTAATATTGTTCCACTATACAAGTGATATAAAAAGTATGAAATTGTGTTTCTGACGTGATAAAGAAGGGCAGAAACCAGGCCAGGGCCTTTGGACACTTTGCCTGGGCTGATCTTTCTATGCAAAGTCTCCATACAGTTTTGGAACTTGAGCTTCATGGTCTTCCTGTTGAGAGGCAGGGGACACAGCTCTAACCCTAGCAGTCCCTCTTCCCATGGAACGTGGTGTCCAGGGTAGAGCAGAAGAGAGACCAGGAAATACACCAACACGTTTTGGGGTGGAGCTGGAGGGATGGCAAGCTCTGAGAGACAGAGAGGGGGAGTTCTAGATCTTCTAGGGGAGACTCAAAAATCAAGCTTGTAGCTGAATGGACAGGGCACTGTGTGTCAATGACATAGAAGAAGGACTTTGGCTCTGATTTCATCAATTGAGACATATCGGGCATGTGGGGTGGCTGTCCCCTCTAAGATAGGATTGTCCTGAACCTTGGGCTCTATTATTTCTCTCTGGTCTCTCCTGTAAATGCTAAGCTCTGTCCAGTCATGGATGTAGGTCCAACCCCCACCGCTCACTCTACCCCATCCCTGTGCACATACACACACACACACACACACACACACATATGTACACACACACCACAAACACACATTTCCTTGGTGGAGTCAAAACCACGCCCAGGTAAAGACTCTGTATTACTTCTTCATCTTTTTTACCTTAGAAGTTCTACTCTTTGAGTAGCTGTGGGGTTCACAAAATAATGAGTTCTTTGAGAGGCTGCCCTGTGATGTGATGCTTCCTTCTGTGGACATGAATCCCAAAGCCCCTTTCCCCAGGACTCCTACTTCAGCTGTCGGGTAAGGTCATCCAGTGGGATTCACCTCTTATAGGACAGCACCACGTGTCCCCAGATTCCTTGACACTTGTCCCTTCAGGGTGAGCCCAAGTCCCTCTCCTGAGTGGGAGGCCTAGAGATGCCCTTCCAACTGCCACAGTTGGAAAGTCCCACCCCAGGTCCAGTGGACATGACCCCCTCCTGCACCCACCCACCCCTGTTTTCCTTCTCCCCAACTCCCATGTCCTGGCTGACAGCAGACAATATCAAATGGAGGGTGTCACCCAATACCTGAGCAGGCTTCTTTAGAAACCTCAGGGTCAGGAGAAAGGACACACTGTCACAGAGTGGGGGGTGGGGGAGAAAGAGGGCCTCAGCAGAAATTCTAGGAATATCCAAATAAACTAGGGAGTTTCCTTCATCTCTGTCCACCATGAGTTTCTCAGTGTTGATGACTGCGCTGGGGCAGGTGACAGCAGAGCCAGAGGGCGGCAGGGCAGGGCACAGAGCAGGCTTTCTCAACATGGGCCAGTGACCTCTGGGGCGGGCTTCCTGTTGTGCTGCCCAGTGTGGCGGTCCAGCAGCCTCCCTGGGCTCTCCCTGCTAGGGGCCACAGCACCTGTCTTGACAGTAGCCCCTCCAGCCAACAGAGAAAGCCACCAATGCTTCCATGTCCTCCAGAGTCCTCTGAAGAGCTGGCACCGGCAGGGCCTCAGGGGACCCCCTGCTCCCCAGCAGCTCTGTGACTTTGCAACCTTCTTTTTTTAAATCTCAATATTCTTTGGGCTGGGGACCGACCTCAGTGGGAGAACATTGTCCGGCAAATCCTAAGCCCGACATTTACTTCCAGCCCTTCTAACAAAACAAAGGCAATCTGAAATTCTTTCAAGGGCTGAGGATGGAGCTCAGTGGGAGAGTTCAGGCCTAGCAAGTGTGAAGCCCTGGGTTCCACCCCCAGCTCTGCACACACAAAAATCTCATCAGTATTTCAAATTCAATATGTACCTATCTATAAGAAGCCATGTCTATATATTTTAGGAAGAATTAAACAGTTATTGCAGAAGCTGCCGGGGGCACTCCACAGTGGGCCACAGGTGTAACTAAGCAAAGCCAGGGGTCAACTGCAAGGTCTGACTGGCATCATTGAAGATGACGTGACCATTACGCAGGTGCTTTGGAAATAACTAGGTGTGTTCAAATCCAAGACGTAGACACCCAGATGTAATAAGGAGGTGTAAATAATTAGACTAAAATTGTCATCCCCGGAAGGGGAGCTCCGTTCATGTCCCCTGGAGGCTGCCTCCACCTTGGGAGCCTCCTTGCAGAGCTCAGGGCGCAAGAGGAGGAGGAGAGGGTGTAGCAGGGCCCTGGTTTCCCCCATACACAGGTGTGAGGTTGAGGAGCCAAGATACTAAGCAAGATGCTTTAGCTCCCCAATATGGACTAAATTGTGAGCTTAATTAGCCTATATGGTTAGGAAGAGTTCCTATTAAAAAGGTCATTTGAAACCCCGGGACCTTTGTGTCAGGTGGAAGAGTTTGGGGATGCTGAGACCCTTGAAGACCAAGGTCAGTGCCTTGAACCCACAAGAAAAATTAAAAACCAAAGTGGAAATCCACAATTCCCAGGAAGCCCAAAGTTGTGCCTATTTGTAGGCCCCATGTGACTCTAGGACCTGGGGAGGACAAAGGCCTTCTAGATGGCTGGTGGCCATGCAAAGTCTTTGTCAAGGAGGGTCTGGGCCCAGGAAATTCAGAGCAGCCTAGGAAACAGCATGAGAGGCTGTGTCACAAGAAGAAGGAAAAGGAGGAGGAGGAGGAGGAGGAGGAGGAGGAGGAGGAGGAGGAGGAACAGGAGAGGGAAACGAGGAGGAGGAAGAGAACAAGAAGATGAAGGAGGAAAGACAGATGAGTAACTAATCACTTTCCAGAAATTATTTAATTTCCGTGAGGCTTAGTCCATCTCCTGAAGTTGCTGCCTGGGCTGACGTCCTGGGCACGCGACCTGTGCATCCCCACGAGCTCTGACCTCCAAGGGACTCAGCCTTGGTTCAACACCTGCTGTTAGAGTCTTCAAATTGTGACTCATTTTTGAACAATGGGGCCTCCCATTGTCATTTTGTCGTGGGTGCAGCAGATGACCCAGCTCTCCTGACTTCTGTGACTAGACATCAGCACCCTGGGAATTCCATGCAGACTAAGAAATACCACACTCCTGGGTTTCTCTTTTCTGCTTCAGAGTGTTTGACATATGTCACTTCATTTCCTTCAATGGTAACACTGGTAGTTTCTCCCAGAGGCTCAGGAGGCTGAGGCAGGAGGATCTCGAGTTCCAAGCCAGCCTCAGCAAAAGCAAGACCCTAAGCAACTCAGGGAGACCCTGTCTCTAAATAAAATACAATGGGCTGGGGATGTGGCTCAGTGGTAAAGTGCCTCTGGGTTCCTTCCCTGATACCCACCTCCCCACAGTAATTAAATTAATTTGGTTCTGCTTGTTTTTTAATGAAATGAGAAGTCAGATGCACCCAAAGGGCCATACACCATTATTGTTTCAAGATTTCAAGAACACTTTACCATTTGTTTTCAAGTGAGCTACCTTTGTGATATGCCCTGCTACACTGACCTTAGCATCAGAGACCATGGTCTCCTGTATGGCTCAAGTACCTTTTCTGAGAAGGACAGAAGCTGAATCTGCCCAGCTTTTTAGATATGTAGCATCTGTTGGGAAAATCCAGAAAATTAACCACGGACCTGAGGCACCCAAAGCCAGAGGCTGTATTCCAAAAGGTTCATGTGTGGAGACTGAGTTTGGAAAACCAGGTCCTTTGCAGGTATCACACACCCCTTCTCTGTCTCTGTCAGACACTTAAGTGTGTAAGCGTCAGGGTCACCATGTGAGTGGTCCAGGCTGGACCTGGCCCTCAGGCCGTGAGGTGCTGAGCCTGGGGTGCCCATCCTGTGTCTCACACTCAGCACACAGTAGGCCTGCAGGGCAGGGCACTTCATTCCTCAGCTCTGACCTCCAGGTCACAGGAAAGGTCAGAAACCATGCACAGGGTGGTTTGGACAGTCTGCCTGGCCTGTTCTGTCCAAAGTCTCTACTTGAGCCTCATGGTTTCCTGTTGAGAGGCAGGGGATGCAGCTGTAGCCCAAGCCGTCCCTCTTCCTAGGGAGCTTGCTCTCTAAGGATAGAGACAGAAGAGAGACCGGGAAATGCACAGACACACTTTGGGGTGGGGCTGTCTGAGAGAAAAGCAGCCTAGTCCCAGTATAGGCCGCCACTGTATCAAGGGTTCGGTGTAAAATTGTAACTAGAACTATAAACTGTCAGTGCAGGACGCCGTGGTACATGCCTATAATCTTAACGGCTCAGGACGCTGATGCAGGAAAATCTCAAGTTCAAACCAGGCTCAGCAAAATCGAGGCTCTGAGCAACGCAGTGAGACCCTATCTCTACATAAAATACCAAGTCGCCTGGTGATGTGGCTTACTGGTCAAGTGCCCCTGAGTTCAATCCTGGGTACCAAAAAAAAAAAGAATTACAGATTATTTGAAGAGACAGTGCTGCAATAGTAATATGCTTTTAAAGGTGGTAGTATCTAAGGTATTTCTATTTAGGATATAGTTTTGACCTGATTCTGGTTTACGAAGCCTTCCTGCATTCCTGGGGATGACCGCTTGGGTCTCAATAGCAGGTCCACAGGGTACCTTCATAGGAACAGAATCTTCAAGTTCAAGGGAACATTAAAAGTCATCCAATCCCAAAATACAGAGACAGAAAGCAGAAGGTTGTCTGCCAGGGTCTGGAAGAAGGGAGGAATGGAGCGCGACAGCCAGTGGGATTTGTTTCTGAGGCGTTGACATTTTGTAGTTACATAATGGTGACGGCTGCATACCCTCATCGATACACTAATAGCCACTAAACTGCTAAACTTTCAAGTGATAACTTTTATGGTATATGGTATATGTCAACTCTCCATTGCCAGATGAAACAGGATGGTTGGTTAATCGTGAACTTCAAGTAAATGATGTTTTGTTTTGTTTTTTTCTGGTGCTGGGGATAGGACCCAGGACCTCAGGCATGCTAGGCAAACATTCTACCACTGAGCTACACCCCAGACCCGACAATGAATGGATTTTAGTGTGTGTCCCAAATACTGCATAGGATACACTTATGCTAGGAAGATATTTATTTTTATCAGAAATTCACATTTAATAGTCTGCTCTGCATTTGGGGAATGCATTTTATGTTTCATGATGGTTTTAGGTTCACAGCAAAATTGATCCGTAAATATGAAAAGTTCCTGCGCATCGGCTCCCGCAACACACCCAAATGCACACTGGGGGTACCCCACACCAGAGTGACCCACTCGTCACCATAGAAACTCCAATGCATCATTGTAACCAGGTCCAAGGTCTACACTGGGGTTCATTCTGGTGTTGATAAAGGTATCTGCCACAGCTGTATCACACAGAGGGTTTTGACATTCCGCGGTAGAGACTGATGGCGGTTTGTTTATCTAGTCATCCATTGAAGGACATCTGAGCTGCTTTAAAACTTTGTCAGCGATGATTCTCAAACATGCACATGCAGGGTTTTGTGGGGCCCGAGCATTTAATTCTTGTGCCCACATATTGAGAAGTGCAGCTGCTGAATCGCACGTCATTCAACAGGCAGCCTCAGCTGGCGTTCTAGGGGACCAGAGGCAGGTTTGTGCAACCCAGAGCTACCAGTCCTTGTTGGTGGTTAGGACAATAGGTACCTGGAAGCTGTGGGTCTCTTTATCTTCCCTCCCACCCTGAGAAGGAAATATTGCCAACAGTTTTCCAAATGAGAAGAGGGTAATCCATGTGCATAAAAAAAGAGTGGTTACCCGCTATGAGAATTTCAAGTTTGAGTTTGGAGACGTCCCCCCCGCCCCAGCCAGTGAAATTTCCTAAGTCGAATCGACATCTAGAACTCCAGAACTTACTCTTGCCCTATGTGAGATTTGTGTAGCTGGCAATCCAGCCGCTAGTTAGACATTTCTTTTCAGGCATTTTAAGATTTACAGGTGCACTTGATCAAAGAGTCGAAATGATTGGAGGTATTTTTCACTGGATAATTTACTCCATATGTGCCCGGCAGCCAAGCCCTTGGCAAGTGACCAAAAGATCGGATTTTAAAAGCCTGAATAGTTGGTGGAGGAAATAAGTGGGTGACAGATCAAGAAAAATGGCAACTTTAGGATTTCATGACAATGTACACACTCTTGGAGGGTGGACATTTATCAGCTCAATGAGAATTGATTTCCCTCACTCTCAACTCCTATAACAAATCTTCTCTTTCTAAAAGGTAGGTGCATATGCTCCCATAATTTATTTGTTTCTGGGCAACCAGTCCGTGGAGAGCATCTCCATATGACATCTTTCTCTGGCACATATTTTACGTTGATCCTAGCTAGAGAATCATAATAACCAAATGAACTGTGGAGTAAGACATGCTTCGAAGCAAGGTAAGGAGGTTGCATTAACCGTGCATTAGCAGGACATTGACGCAGGTGTCCTGTGGGTGCCCCGACAGGTAGGCAAACGTCCGGGTGAACTTTACCCCTTGAAATGGAGAGTTCAGGAGACGTGAACTACGGAAATTGTCTGATTTTGTTCCACCCAATATTTTGAAGTGATTTAAGTCGAAAGAGATCTGACCAGTAAAATCAGTACAAGTTTGAAAATAGAGTGTGTCTAGTTAATTTATAGAAAATGAGGATGGATGTCAAGACAAGATTTGAAGCAGGCAAATAAAATGAATCTGCATGTTTGTATAGACATGGAGAATGACTGCCCAATGTGAATTCTTTCGATTGACGGGTCATTTACCTGTTTACGGCATAGGATACAATTTCTGCTCTCAGGAGCAACAGGTGAATAGGAGCCGAGGGTGTGTTCTGAGTGAATGGAGACCGAGCATGCGTATCAGAAACTGCAGGTGATCACTACCAGAAAAGGTAGGTATGGCATATCTGATGCAAGTCCTTAAAGAATACGTAAGCACCTGCCATGCATATGTGAAAGAAAAATGTAGCATAGACAAGACCAGGCGTGCCATGATTATTCAGGATCAATGGTGGACCCCTTCATCACCTGGTAGTATTCACTCCTGGACTCAATACCTACCTCTCTGCTTCTGCGTGGAAAACAGAGGTAGCAATGGTACCTAATTTGCAAGCTAATGAAAGGGTCAAGTGAGATACCAGGTCTTCAACCGTTCATGGCCAAAGAGTGCTGGTCCTCTGGAACATTCCAATGAGCTTGGTTCTTCTCCTAACATTTCCTTCTGGGTTAATCACCTACACAGTGAACAAAGTACCTGACCAGAACAACTTAGAGGAGGAAAGACCTGTTTGATTGATAGAGAGCAGATGGATAGAGAAAGGGAGTGGCCAGGGATAGACATCGTCCCCAAGGGCACAGCCCCAGTGACTGGATTAATCCACTGAAGATGAGGTCAGAGCCTTTATAATCCATCTTTTCACCTCTGAACCTCGTTGCATTGGGGATCACGCCTTTAACACGTGAGTTCTTGGGGCATTCAAACCATAACACCTTCAGAACAGTACAGGAAACTTCTTGAGACACATAAAGAACTTCAATTTTTATAGATGATAACGATAATATATGTGCAATATCTCTCTACATTTTACATGTATCTTATATCCCATTTTTTTCTTTTTTCTCTTTTAGAATTTCTTATCATTTGAGTATCATTTTCTTTTTTTACAATGTCTTTTACTTGGAAATAGTTTAGTGAAAGAAAGAAGTGTGATCAAATCCCATCCCTAAAATGTGGATATTGGCTTGGATTCAGGCTCCTTTTGAAGTTTTTTTCCAAATTCTCAAGTAGTTCATGTTTCCTGGTGTTTTGGTTACTGAGGTTTAACTGCAAGTGATCATAGTTAATAGATGTGCTACATTTTTCTCAGTGCGCTTACCTGGCGCCTGTTCAGGGCTTCACTTTGGGGCTCAAGTGGAACAACTTGATCTTTAAGATCAACCAGCATGTTGCTGACAAGATGGCGGGTCCCTCCTGGGGAACCATTGATGGCCCCACAATAAACAGGGACTTGTTCTGTCTCCTTCACCCTTTAAGCCTGGAGTCCAACAGATGGAAGATGCTTAGTACAATTCGATAAGTAAAAGAATAAATTTTTACTCTCACTTTTCTGGAATGCCCTCAACACAAACGACTCTGCTAGGAACCATCATCATTTTTTTTTAACATTGAATCCATTCTTTTTGTGCCCTGTTCATAGATCTAATGTGTTGCAATTGCTTCTTGGTCCTCGGTGAAGTAGTTCTTTGCAATTTTATTTTATCACAAAACACAAGTCACAATTGTGTTGTGAATAAATTAATAAAAAACTAGCACAAACATTGGAAAATATCAGAGTAGGATCCCATCCTTTCAAACAGCACACGATGCTGAGAAGCTAGCCTTGTGGTCTAACCTCACCCCCAGGCTTGAAAAACCAGCAAGTGGAAATGTAGTTTGGACAAGGTCATTTAAAGGGCAATCTGTCTTGTTGGCCATTTTTCTTTAAATGAGTCACATGTTACTACCGCTAACAAGAGTGAAATATGGAATAGTATTACTACTGAATTTAAAGACAGAGGAAGGCATGAGCATGATCCATACACCATCAGACACTTTTTTTTTCTCTTTCATTAGTGGAGGAGGGAAGGGAAAAGGATTTCCTCAATGTCCGTGAAAAACTCGACAGTTTTTCAAAACATGACAAACAGCATGAAGACTCGACCTGAAAAAGCTATGTTCTTCACCAGGGTCACGGCTGTACATTTTCTTGTGTGATGAACATTTAGATGATTGAAATGCTCTGATTCTTCAAGGGCTTACAGGTTGGTTCAATTAACTGGGGTTTTGACGTTGGTTTTCAGTTCTCACTTTTCTTCATAATATTCATTTGAGGAACCACCATTTGACCCAGCTATCCCACTCCTTGGTTTATACCCAAAGGACTTAAAATCAGCATACCACAGGGACGCAGCCACATCAATGTTCATAGCAGCTCAATTCACAATAGCTAAGCTATAGAATCAACCTAGATGCCCTTCAACAGATAAATGGATAAGGAAACTGTGATATATATATACACAATGGAATATTACTCAGCCTTAAAAAAGAATGAAATGATGGTTTTTACAGGTAAATAGATGGGACTGGAGAATATCATGTTAAGTGAAATAAGCCAATCCCCCAAACCAAAGGCCAAATGTTCCTTCTGATATGCGGATGCTATCTCACAATAAGGGGGGAGGAATAGAAGTTCACAGCATTAGACAAAAGGGAGTGAAGGGAAGGGAGGAGATATGGGGATAGGAAAGATTGTGGAATGAATGGGACATAAATTTCCTATGTTCATATATGAACTCACGACCAGAGAAACTCTGCATCACGTACATCCACAAGAACAGGAAGTTATACTCCATGTATGTAGATAAGACAAAATACACTACTGTCAAAATACACTATAGAACAACAACAACAATAACAACAAACCATTCGATCCTTTGTTGCAAACTCTTTGAAGTGTTTCACAGAAACCTAGGGGAAAACACACTATTGCTTATTCTTAAAAGGAAAATTTGTTATTTGAAAAATTTAATCTTTTTCCTTGAGATATAATTCACATACCATAATATTCACCATTTAAAATGTACATTTCAGTGATTTAGTGTAGCCTCCAGAGTGTGCAATGATCCATACTACCTAGTCCCTTTATATTTTCATCACCCCAAGAAGAACCCTTATAACAATTAGCAGGCACTGACTATTTTCCTCCAATACCTAAAAAACACAAATTCACTTTCTGTCTCTCTGCATATTTCATATAAATGGATCATTCAATATATGACCTTTGCACCTGGCTTCTTTCACTTAGCATAATGATTTTTTAAAAAATTTTGGTACTAGGAATTGAACTCAGGTGTCCTCTGCCACTGAACTACATTCCCAGCCCTTTTTATTTTTTATTTCTTGATTTTTGAGACAAAACCCTGTATCAAAAATTAAGAAATAACTTTTGTGATTACAGGCATGAGATCCCATGCCTGGTACTAACATAATGTTTTCAAGGTTCATCCGTGTTATGGAATGACAACATCCCCTTTTTATCACTGAATAATATTCCATATTAAGATTAGACCCAATTTTGTTTAGATATTCTTCATTTGATAGACATTGGGGCTGTTTCCATGTTTTGAGTGCTACAAATACTCTGCTACAAACATTCTTGGACAAGTTTCTTTTTCGAGTTTCTAGTTCTCTTGGGCATATATGTAAAGGGGAGATGTCAAGTCCCATACTTCCTCTATCCTTCAGTTTTTCACAAAATGCTACAAAATTCTCAAAATACTTGCACCATATTGTATTTCCTTCAGGAGGGGGTTCTAATTTTTTTACAGTCACCAACATTTGGTGCGCCAATCTTCTTGACATCTGTCACTGAAGGGGAATGATGGTTATTCCGTAAAGAGTGGTGTTATGACAAAATGCAAATATCTTTCCTTACCAGGAGAAACATAAAACTCATACCTCTTAGGGATAATTGAGGATCCCACAACTACACTCCATCCATCCCTTTAAGGAGAGATTAGTAGGACACAAAATGTGGTTTAGGACACGTTTCAGAAACGGATTTTAGTGGGATGGCCTGACCCACGGAGTCAGGTTTCCACCTGGTCAAGTTTCAATAGCGTCAGGCAAACATGATCCCACGCGCTCCCAGTGTTATTGGCATCAAAAGCTAGCTCAACTTAGACTTGATCGCTGGCCTAGAAATCGGCCCTTTATAAATAGTCCAGAATGTGTGAGCCTCGGAGTCACCACATGGTATTTTGAATTTGCCATCCAAGGCAAAAGTTGTCCCCCCATGTCACAAGCGGTAAGATAGAGGCAGGAGAAAGTTGAGAAACAAGTTGTTCCCAGGGATCAGGAGTATTACTAGGGATAGTGCTGCCAGAGGTCTAGCGGGGCATGGATCACGTGGGAGCAGACAGACCCGGGGTCCTGGTGGTCCTGCACAGGAGACTCCACAGAGCAGATGTGGATTGTTCTCCTCAGGAGACTTGGCCCCGGGCCAGGATCTGAGAACTTGGGGTTCACAAAGTTTACCACCATTGCCTGAGATGACTGCCCCCTTCTGCCTAAACTGTATGCACTATAGTTTTTATGTTGCACACCGGGTTTCTTCCTGCAAGACTGGAACTTTGTCTCCCTGCCTGGGACCCCAGTCACCAGGAAGAATCTGAATGTGAATTCCCCGCTGAGTTTCTTTGACAGACAGCGTTACAGGCACGCGGTCACCGTTTGTGATCCCACAAACCCATACACACGATCCAAACAAAACCAACTTCTTGTTCCTTTCATCTAGTAAGGGAAGGAGGAAATTCTTTTGGGATGTGCAAGTTTGGAAGTGATGCCATATTGCTACCTGATTTTGTAGTATCCAGATGCCTAAAATATAAGTTAAATAAATGAAGGGGGGAAAAAAAACCCACCTTGCCAAGATGATAAGAAAGAGCTTTTAAAACCCCTCTATAGCCCCAAACCTTTGAATCCTTAATGCCATAAAACTAGAATTTCATATCACTTACAATATTTCCAGAAACTCTGATAATTTTTCAACTTCAGCAGCCACCATATTAAAACTAAGAAATGTTTTTGACCTTCAGCATATAAGCGGCTGTTGTTGTTACCAGAAGATCAAGGCTCCTGTGTTATTAAATGAG
The DNA here is from genome assembly GCF_021218885.2 of Marmota monax. Lineage (NCBI taxonomy): Eukaryota > Metazoa > Chordata > Mammalia > Rodentia > Sciuridae > Marmota > Marmota monax. Next base: position 1,918,915 of record NW_026694062.1, on the reverse strand, counting down.
TTCTTTGAATAGGAAAAATACCACAAGGTTCTTTTTTTTATTGACATTAAAAAAAAAAAAAGCAGTGTTCTCTCATTTCCCTGAATACTCTTCCAAACTGGGTAGCCAGTTTCGGGCCACAGTCTATCACCCTGGATACCCTACTCCTTCGGAATTGATTTAATTAAACCGGAAGATGGATGCTCTGTGTTTTTCTGGCCTCAGGAAAAAGATGACCTATAAATCTGAAAATGTCAACTTGTAGCAGGAAGGGAAGTTTCCCTGGATGTATCTGAATGACTTCCTGCATTAGCCCAGACACCAGCACCGAGGACCTCTCACATTTAAGGAATAATAAGAAAACAATTCCAAAACAAATCCATTCTCCTTCTACCTGCATTTTCCAAATTAGTATCCGATTGACTCTTTTCTTTCTTTTTTTTTTTAAATTAGTTTTTGACATTTTCCCATTTCAGGAGAAAATATGTATATATTTTAAAGTTGCATGATAAAGCAGGCTCTAAAACATCTAAAGACCTCCAACACTGGTGATTTTCTTTTTTCTCCAAATTTTATAAGACCTTAGAATTCCAGTGGAAAACAGAAAACCTAGGCCAATTCAACATGTGCTTAGGCACTAAAATCTTCAAAAATTTAGAAGTGGTAAAAATATAAATTCAAGAGATAATGAAAGGTTCTAAAACAAAACACTTCAACATAAAATGAAATTTATAATGAAAATCATAAAATACCAATGAACCCAGGAGGATCTCTTTGGAGACCCAAGCAGATAAGTATGGAATTGAGGGGGGCGCGTCTAGACACGGGGACGTCTGAACTCTGTAGTATGTTTGAGTGATGGACAGATCAATGACCCTGATCTGATCACTGCATGTTGGATGCATGATTGAAGTAGAACGCTTTACCCCATAAACATGCAACAACTACATGTCAATTATAAGTCCTAAAATATATATATTTTTAAAAAGAATGGAAAATCCTGGGCAGGGCAGAGCCAGATAACAAAGAAGAGTTTTTGTTTGTTTGTTTTGTTTTGTTTACTGAGTACTCAGAACATCACGCCACTTAAAACTCCTGAATCATTTATTCCCAGAATTTCCCATTTCCAGAAAGCAAAGCCACACAACGCCCTTTCATTCAGGCCTTAGTAGGCATTGCTAGAAACAGGTCTGGGTGGGCCTCTCGCTTTGAGAGATGCTGGATAGAGAAGCAAAATGAACATGACTTCATAGTGTTTTAGAGAAATCCTAAAAGACATAAATCATGATTTTAATATTTATAATGTAAATATCATTCTAATCTTAATATTTATAATGTCTTTATTTATAATATAAATTATAAAAATAATTTGTGATATAAATTATTCTATGAATATATAATAAATTCAAAATATATTTATTATGTAAGTTTTCCATAAATATAGATATTTATGTCATATATGATTCATATTATATATAATATAGTTATTATATCATATATTATATTTGATGGGGAATGTATTATATATAATTATTATGTTATCTATTACATATATTATGTGTAATAGATATCATTAATAAAATTGTGTCATATAATATTATATATGATGTATTTAAACATAAATAATGTTATATTTATATATGTTATATATTATATTTGTTATACAGTATATGATGCATGTTACATATATTATAATAGCATACATGATATATATTATCATAAAATATTAGACAAATACACTCTGTACTTGTAAAGCATAACATGTTCTCATTCATGTCACAGAGTGTAATCACGGATTTGTGAGAGGGAACTGGGACAGTCAGGTATGGCCAGATGCACTTGCCTTCAGATCACATATCAGTTTACCACATATCAGAGAACTCTGAGTAATAAATGGCTTCTATTTAAATGACAATACTGTGTCGGCTATTTTCAAACTTGCCTTGAAAGTACTTGAAAGAACGAACAAGGCTAGTCCCAGTCGGAGCAAATGCCCGGTTATTGAGGAACAGCTCTGCATATTTATAGAGCCAGGGGTGGTTTGACAGTTGGCATGGGGTGCTTTTTGATTGGAGGGTAAGGATCAGGTGAGCCAGCAGGGCTAGTCTGATTGGTGGGTAGGATCAGGTGAGCCAGCAGGGCTCTGATTGGTGGGTAAGGATCATGTGAGCCCGCAGGGCTCTGATTGGTGGGTAAGGATCATGTGAGCCCGCAGGGCTCTGATTGGTGGGTAAGGATCAGGTGAGCCAGCAGGGCTCACCATTGGAAGGCTCTTCTTGGGGGATGGGGAAGTTAGTCTTTGGAGCCTGGGCGACTCCCAACATTACTCATTCAATCTGTGACCCTACTTTAAAATAGTGGTGTTTGATTATGTAATGTAATAACTCTATTGATAGGTATTTTATTCTCGATATTATTATTATTTTGTGGTTGGTTTGTTTCTTAACAATAGTAGCAAAAGGACCACATTAAAATCAACTAGATGGAAGTTGGAAGCCCCCGGCTCCACTTCTGAAAGACTACAATTAGTCTAAAGCCGCATTAAGTAATGACATTTAGAAGCTAGAGAAGCTTAAACTTCAGCAAAGTGTTTTCATTTTTTAATTTGACTCATCATTGCTTTATGTAACTTGCCTGAGATTGTACAGCTGTTTTTATTTATAATCTCACGGGCAAATCTCACTTGTCAGAGATGCTTTGACAAGTACTTGTCCCCGTGTGCAGTACATTCTGTGGTGTGGCTTGCTCATAAGCCAACAAAATGTCACAAAATGTCATTAAGATCCTTTCAGCTACATGGAGACTGAATTATCATTTGTTCCAAGTTCTTGTTCTGCAAGGGACACTTCTGTTCATGTGCAGAAGACTCATTAATTTGTAGAGTATGCTTTCTATTTTTAAAGATTGTTATTATTATTATGGCAGGGTTGGGGATGGAGCTCAGGATTTTGCATATGGTAGGCAAACGCTCTACCACTGTGCGACATCTCCAGCCTACTATTTTTAATTGAGAAGAAAAAGCCAGATTCATCTCGGGACCCCAATACTAATAGCATTCTGCATAGTAGCACAATCTTAGTATTTATACTAAGTATAATAATTAGTATAATATATAAATATAATAATTAGTATAATAGTAATACAATATTAAATATGCAATAGTCATTATGTCAAGTCTTCCATGTAGTGAGGAGGTAGACTTTTAGAAGGTGTCATAAAAGTAGTAATGGTTTTTTTATGGTTTGTATATGAGGTGCCCCCCCAAAAGGTCATGTGGCAATGCAGAAATGGTCAGAGGTGGAATGGTTAGATTATGAGAGCTGTAACCTCAGAAGTGGATTAATCCATTTGATGGATTCATAATTTGAATGGATTACTGGGTGATGGCTGTAGGTAGGTGGGTGTAACTGGAGGAAGCAGGTCATTGGGGGGGGTGTGCCCTTGGGGATTAGATCTTGACCCTAGCTCCTAACAAATGCGCTCTCTCGCTCTCTCTCTCTCTCTCTCTCTCTCTCTCTCTCTCTCTCTCCTTCTCAGTTGCCTCCACCGCACCCTTGCACCATGATGTTCTGATTCACTTCAGGCCCACGATGATGGAGTTGGCCAGCCCCAGACGGAAACTGTTGGCCCCAAATACACTTTTCCTCCTCTAAGTTGTTCTTGTCCATGTATTTTGGTCACAGTGACCAACAGCTGACCAGCACAGATTTGCATAGAGACATGGTACCCACTCAGCTGGCTGCCTCTGTCGACTGCAGGTTACTCAAATGGCTTCTGTCAAAACACTGCCCCTAATGCAAAAACCTATACCATTGGATCAGAGATCCTTTACCACTGACAGAGATAGCCATTGCTGTTTGCTCACTGAGCTGGGCTTTTTCAAAGTGCATGTTAGAGTCGCTTTCCTACCTGTCAGTCGGGGATCTACCGTTGTTTCCAGGCAATTATGATGGAAAGGTACCAGCTGGGAGACCCTTGCTATTTCATCTTCAAAGAAAGATGAACTGGAGCCAGGCACAGTGGTGCACACCTATAAGCCCAGCGACTAGGGAGGCTGAGGAGGAGGATCCCAAGTTCCAAGCCAGCCTCAGCAACTTAGCGAGGCCCCGTGCAATTTAGTGAGGCCCTGTCTCTAAATAAGACATACAAAGGGCTGGTGATGTTGCTCAGTAGTTAAGCACCCCTGGGTTCAATCCCTGGTACTAAAAAAAAAAAAATGGTTAACTGGCTTCAGGCTGGTCCTTCCCACTTAAGTTGGTGGTAGTGATACCAGGAGTGACCCTTAGGTCCTCAAGGGGTGTTTCCACTGGCTGATTTTGGCTTGGCTCACTGCCACATCCCACTTGTTTGAGAATAAATAAAATATCCCTGCACTTTTATTTATTTCTCCTTTGCACTTGCTTGTTTAAAAATGCAGCTCTGCTCGTTCTTAAGTCGTTTTGACAAGATGAACCATAGATCCAGTTCCCATTTCACAAAACCAACAAGACATCATCACGAAGATCAGCCCTGAATTAGCGGAAAATTCTCTTTGGTCTTTTAACTTCCCAAGGCTTTCAAAACATCTTCCCATGGAACGTATTCCCATAGTTTGAATTCAACGAGGCTGATGGACGTTTCATTATAAAACACATCGGTGTTTTTGTGGCGAATCTCTGATTTGGCCTTACCAGGATGGACCCTCATTTTCTGAGTTCTACATATCCTGACACCATGATGTTTGCCGTCTGTGGTTCTTTTCTTTTTAGTATTTTTAGTTGGAGATGGACACAGTACCTTTATTTAGTTATTTATTTTTTATGTGGTGCTGAGGGTCGAACCCAGGGCCTCACACCTGTGAGGCAAGTGCTGTACCCCTGAGCCACAACCTCAGGCCCCGTCCGTGTTTAAAGAGAGAGGGTTAAATGAAGTGCAGACTTCCATCAAGAACCTCCAACATCGTGGGCGATGCTCCCTTTCTGTCAATCATAGTCACCGTGGAAAGCCCTTCTCTGATCTATCAATAGCATCGGGGATGCCAGCTGTCGCACATTAGCATTTAATGCACAAAGCTGCAGACGGTAACACCTGCCGTTCTCTATGCCTCTGCCCCAGAGTTCTCGGTGACTGTCAGGTAGGCAGAGAAGGACCGGGGGAAGCAACAGGCAGATTTTAGACCTGCCATTGCCAGAGTGAAAGTATATCACACAGCCAGGTGCAGAGGCGCACGCCTGTCATCCAGCAGGTCAGGAGGCTGAGGCAGGAGGATCCAGAGTTCAAAGCCAGCCTCAGCAACTTAGGGAGGCCCTAAGCAACTCAGGGAGACCCTGTCTCTAAATAAAAATCCAAAATAGGGCTGGAGATGGGGCTCAGGGGTGGAGTGCCCCTGGACTTCAATCCCCACTTGTCCCTGCTTTGTGTGTATTATTGTGTGCAACCCAAACTCCAGAGCTGTCACAGCTATCCTCAGAGATGAGGAGGGTTGACAGGTAAGAAGCTAAACAAAACCAAAATAGCCCATTTTTCTCAAGGACGAGGATTTTTAGTTCAATTATACTCGTCTGCTATCCAAATAGGTAGACGCGTTGACGCAGGCAGCCAGCACACAAGACGTTTCAACACGATGACATCCAAGGGGCGGGGTGATTTTTCTATTCGACTGGCTTCTTTCTGTTTGAAGTTCTATCCGTTGGAATCGAAGACAAATATCGAGAAGGCCGCAGAGTGGATGGAGTGACCTACTCAGAGCACGCCAGACCCTCATGGACGAAACTAATAAGCACTCTCCAAAAAAAATCCATGTCAGCCAGCTACCTGAGACCAAGAACACTTGCCCTCATCTGCTTTTGGTCCAATCCTCTTAAATCCCGGAGAAGGCAGGGGACTGGGAGGTGTCTCTGGGACGATTGTGACAGATACATCAGCATCGTCCAGAGGAGAGGGTCGGGCTTCACGCCTCAGTTAGAGATGTCAGTCACGCACCCCCGGAGCCTAAACCAGAGGGAGAAGCTCTTTTTTCAGGACTGTTTAAATAAATGTCATTCTGTTTATCAAAACAGAGAAATCTGGCAGGCCTTTCCAGCCATATGGGGACTTTTGAAAATATATGAGAACCATCTGATTATGTGTTTAGCTGAATATTATTAAAATTGTATGCCAACCCTCGGGAAAGCGTTTGGCTGAAGATCCCTGGGACCCCCCTCCGGAGCATCCTGTTTTATACGTTGTGGTAGAGACTACCAGGATTTCCGTAGAAGGCGGGCAGACACGCCACCAAGACAGCCCCGTATCCCCATTATATCCCGTAACAACGGAAATATCATCCATGTCCATGTTATTCATGTTGATTCTAAATACGGTGTTATGATATAAACCCCGTAATTTCCAAAGTGGTGAGATCAGTGTGAAGATGAAGCTGTTTTATCCTGCTTTTCAAAGATACACGCATCCTCCAAGCTGAATGGCTAATGATCATCTTGGACCTTGGGCACATCTTCTGTGCCTTCAATGATAACTTCAAACCCAGTGATTTAAAAGAAAAAAAAAAAATGAGAGGTTTCTTTTCAGGAATGTAATTTAGAAACGGCTGCCCACCCAAGGCTTGGAAGGTCAAGGACCCTGTCATCTCCCTTATACCTGCAAGTTTAATGAGAGGTTCAGCAAAATAAACAGACTTGGATGTAGACTTCATGTCAAGTTGCTGAGTGGAGAGCCCTTTGCAAAAGATTTCAGAGTAAGATTTAGAGAGGATGAGATTATCTTTGTGAGAGAGGCCTTACAGATGCCACCATCAAGGAATGAGAAACAAAATACCTCACGTCCTCGTTCACAGACCCAGTGGTGTTTACAAAACCCCACTCTGTGTCGAGCATCGTGCTACACGCCAAGGGTACAAAAATCTATTCTCTAAGGTCAAAATATTGTTACGTAGGTGCAGGTGTGCTCAGGGTAGAGCGATCTTATCACTAGACATGACAGTGATGAGTGGTCGGAGAGATGGCCGATAACGTAGGGCCGAGGAGAAAGAAAGGCAGGTTGTTCATCATGCTGCCAGAGAAGGCGACGCAGTAGGAAAAGTATCTCAGTTTAATTTGGAAAGATAAGGATAAAGAGGTACTGCAAGGATGTCGGGAAAAGGCACACTCATGCATTGCTGGTGGGACTGAAAATTGGTGCAGCCGCTCTGGAAAGCAGGATGGAGATTCCTCAGAAAGCTTGGAATGGAACCACCGTTTGACCCAGCTCTCCCACTCCTTGGTTTATACCTAAAGGACTTAAAAATCAGCATCCTACAGGGACACAGACACATCCATGTTTATAGCAGCTCAATTCACAAAAGCCAAGCTATGGAACCAAGCTAGGTGCTCTTCAACAGATGAATGGATAAAGAGACTGTGGTATATGTACACAATGGAATATTACTCAGCCTTAAAGAAGAATGAAATGGTGGCATTTGCAGGTTAAAGGATGGAGCTGGAGAATATCATGCTAAGTGAAATAAGCCAACTAAAAAAAAGAAACCCAAAGGGCACATGTTCTCTCTAATATGTGGATGCTAATTCACAATAATGTGGTGGGTGCTAGGGAAAATAGAGGTGTTTTGGTTTAGGCGGAGGGGAGTGAAGGGAGGGGAGGGGTATGGGGTAGGAAGGACAGTAGAATGAATGGGACATTATGACCCTGTGTGCATGTATGACTACGTGACCAGTGTGGTTCTACATCATGTCCAACCAGAAGAATGAGACGTTCTACTCCATTTATGTAGGCTGTGTCCAAGTGCATTCTTCCGTCACGTAGAACTAATTGGAACAAATTTTAAAAAGTCTACCCCCTTAAATACTTGCATGATAGCAATCTAAGGGGTAATTTTTTTTCCTTAATATTTCCTGGAGAATGGCCTGGTAAGAAACTAAGTTGAGTACTCCGGGTTAGGAAGAGGATTAAAAAAACAAAAACCCAACTCCCGGAATTCTGACATTCTGATGCGCTGTATCAGCCAACCATGTGAGAAATCATGCAGCCGCAACGTAGCAACGTGCTTTATGTTTTAGCCCAATCCCATCAGTCCCCCTTGGTTGCTGACCACCACTTAGAAACCATACAACCAATACTTACTGAGCTCCTGTCCTGCACCATAGTCTGAGCTCACTCCTGCCTCCAATGCTATTTCTGGTTTTGTGCAAGTGTGTACCATAGTCGATCAACGTAGGTCACAGCAAAATTCCTTTCCATCAGGGCACGTCCCCTGTCTGCACAGATCCGGTTCTTCAGAGATCGGCGTTGAAGATTGGCACAGGGGCATGCGATTGTCAAAGGAGATCTTCTTACTGTACGGCTCCATCTTTGGCGTGTGGCCCTAGAGCGCCATGACTCTAGAATGTGCACCCACCATACGTCTCCGTCACAGGTAGGTTGCAGACGAGGCACGAGACGTCCGTTCAATCTGAATCACTTTTCTCGTGGGACGTGCTTCTACAGAGACGTTATCTGTGGTTTATCTGAAGTCTGGTGTTTTCTGAGCGCCCTGTATTTTTCTCGGCTGAATCTGGCGATGAGAACCATAACCTAAAGGGCGTGTGTTCATAAGAGAGCTTTAAATGAGAATGCGTTCATATTTGTTTCTGTTCAGGAAACAAATACAAACAGGAGGCGAGTCCTCAGCGCTCCTCTTTGCCACTCAAGGAAGACGTGGGCGGAAGATCCCCCTGATCAAAGCAGATTCTGATCAAACGCAGGCGGCTCAACTGCTCCTGCCGACCATGTGTTCACGCCATGGCTGCAATAAAGTGTGGGCACCGCGTTGGAGTCAGAAGGAGCCTCAGAGCCAGACCAGAGCATCTCAAGTCTCCTACCAACCACTGACCCACACCCTCCAACGCCAGCCAGCAGAGAAACCTGCACCCTACAGGAATCTGAGGCCACCATCAGCAAACATTCTCTGTAAAGAGGCAGGTAGCCCATACTCACAGTTTCGTGGCCATATAACCTGCTGTCCCAACCACCCAACTGAGCTGTTGACGCAGACACCTTACAAGGGACTGCATGTGGCTATGTCCCAATAAAACTCTATTCACAGCCCCGTGCAGTGGCTTACGCCTGTCATCCCAGTGGCTTAGGAGGCTGAGGCAGGAGGATGGCAAGTTCAAAGCCAGCCTCAGCAAAAGCGAGGCCCTGAGCAACTCAGGGAGACCCTGTCTCTAAATAAAATACGAAATAGGGCTGGGCACGGGGCTCAGGGGTCGAGTGGCCCTGAGTTCAATCCCCAGTATCCCCTAAAATACACTATTTACCCAAAGAAGTGGGGGCTGGATTTGGCTCACAACCCTGAATTGAAGAGGAGTTTTTGATAACCCCATCCCTGCAATTGCCAGAGTGATTAAATACTGTCTGTCTGCCCCAACAAGCCACCAAAGCAACATCCAAAGGATCTTCCAGGGAGTGAGACTCTAGCGATTTGGTCTCTCTGTTGTCAGATGCACGGTTGAGACCTGTTCTTACGGAGGATCGGCTGCCTTTTGGATGCGATCTGATTTAGAAGATCAAACAGATTCCGAGCGAGGTCTGCGTGGTGGATTCACCACATGAGTGATCCCCCGTCAGCCAGTTTCCTGGAAATCTTTTCCATCAAGAAAAGTGGGATGAGAAAAACCACTTCCCCCCACACCTTTCCATGTAAACTGTTAATTCCCAAGAGCCTCAAAACCCAGTGTCAGAGATTGGAAAGACGGACGTTTCCCAATAGCTCCATCAGAGCCGGGGAGTCATCTGGGCTTATCCAATGCCCTCGGTGGGTACGGGCCTTGGACACATCTCCACGTTACATTGCTCTAAAACGGGCACACAGTAAAAATCACCCCGGGTCATTTCTTTGGGGTTCGATGTGTTTTCCAAGGAACAATAGAGAGCTGTTTTTGCCCAAATAAGTACTTAAATTGCAGCCAACCTCACTTCATTTCATCTTATAGAACGTTTTATATTCTGTGTCCCATTTATCCCATAAAATTACACGCAGGCTGCTGGGCGGATTCGATTTTGTGTCCTTTATTTTTTTTTTTCCACTGATAAGGAGGAAAAAGTAAGATCACAATGTCCTACAGAAGGAATAGAATAATGCCTGAATCTGTACAAATCGCCCTCAGTTCTTCTCAGAAGTCCAACTCCAGGACGGACGTTTAGCAGAAGAATCGAATGCGACTTTTATCCCAGCTCCTGCCCGACGGGACCTTGCGGTTCTGCACAGCCTCCTGCATCCCTGCGGATGAAGTACCCCGGAACAGCACGTGGATTGCTTCTTGTTTGTGTGACCTGGAATAAAAGTGGATCCATTCTGACAGCTCCTGGCTGCTTTTGGTGACCAGTCTCACGAAGGCCGACGATAACTGATCTCCCGCTAGGCCTTAGGATGCTCTTTGAAACCCATGGGAACTCACTTATTTGAACTGAACTATTTAGTCTGGCTCTTTTGACGGGAGGGAATTCTTTCAGGGGGGAGGTCTCTGAAAGGGGGTGCTCATTGGATAATTTGGTGGGATCTCCCAGGGACCGAGAAGCCCAAGGTGGTTTTTGTTATTATTGTTTGTTTGTTATTATTGTTTGTTTGTTGTTTGTTGATAACGATGTGCCTGAGAAGAGTTTTATTTTTTCAGTGAAGTGTTGGCAAAGGTTTATTGCCACTTAATGATATCTAGATTCTTCTCTACCCCGTGTTTATCGGATTCAAAGGATCCCAAAATGACAAGCAAGATCAGTCGTCATTTGATGTGTTGAAGTGACTCCTAGTGGAATAACAATCATTTGAAAGCGTGAATGAGCATAGGGGTGCGTTATAAATCTTTTTTGAAAGTCGGTGTCTCCAGGTCTGCGTCCACAAAATCAAAGGCCGAGTCAGCTTTGATTCTCTTGAGGGAGAGGAGAGGACATAGGTCGGTCCCCAAGAGAGATTCGCCCATGGACGGAGCATGTGTGTGCAGCACAGAGAAGGGGCCTGCTGCTGACACCTAGTGGGCACAGCACCGGCTGCTGCTCGGCATCTGCAGGCACGGGTCAGCCCCGGACCCCTTGCACCGGGGCCAAAGTCACCCGGGAACAGAACGCCGGCCCAGCATCGGGCTCGGTTTCAAATCCTGACACTACACGAGGAAAACGCAAGGGTTGAGGAGCGTGTACAGACTTAGTTAAGGTTGGGACGTGAGGTGTCCCCCCCAAACTCCTGTCCCTGCAGGAACGTTCAGAGGTGACGTGACGGACCGTGACACTGTGACCTGACTGGGGGGTGACGGCAGGTGGGGTGCGGCTGGAGGCGGTGGGTCCTGGGGGGCTGCCCTGGAAGGGTGCACCCTGCATGTGGCTCCTTTTCCTGGATCTCTGTGTTTCCTGGCCACCGTGAGAGGAGCAGTGTCCTTGCACCATGACCTTCCGCCATGATGCTGTGCTCCCGTTGGCCCAGAGCCATGGAGGCGGCCAACCACGCACTGAAGCTCTGAGACTATGAGTCCCAGGTGCACTTAGTCACAGCAACAAAAGCCTGAGTAACACGGCATACTCATACACACACACACACACACACACGTATGGACGTATGTGTGTGTGTGTGTGTGTGTACATGCGCATATACATCATATCAAACATATATATATAGCTAGAGCTATATGGCTCTAGCCCCAGCCCTTTACTCACTTCTATATAAAAAGCATTGCCAAATTTGAAAAACCCTAATACACAGACATATATAAGTCATTTAAAAATAGGATGAAAAAGGAGACTTTCACGGATCTCACTGAGTGAGGATGTGGAGAAAAGGCACACTCACACGTTGCTGGTGGGACTGCAAATCGGTGCAGTCAATAAGGAAAGCAGGATGGAGATTCCTCAGAAAACTGGGAATGGAGCCACCATCTGACCCAGCTATCGCACTCCTCGGTCTATACCCGAAGGACTTAAAATCAGCACACAACAGGGACCCGGCCACACGGTTTTAGCAGCTCCATTCACAATAGTGAAACTGTGCAACCAATCTAGATGCCTTTCAACAGATGGATGAATACAGAAAATGTGGCGTCTATACACAATGAAATATTACTCAGCCTTAAAGAAGAATGAAATGATGGCATTTGCCAGTCAATGGACGGAGCTGGAGAATATCAAGCTAAGTGAAATAAGCCAATCCCCAAAAACCAAAAGCTGAATGTTTTCTCTGATACGCAGATGATAACACACAATAATGTGGGGGGATACAAGTTCATTGGATAAGTCAAAAGGAAATGAAGGGAGGATGGGAATAGGAAAGTCAGTAGAATGAGTTGGACAGAACTTTCCTATGTTCATATGCACATACACAACCAGCGAAACTCCACATTGTGTACAATCACAAAAATGGGAACTTATAATCCATGTATATACGTCAAATACACTCTACTGTCATGTATAACTAAAAAGAACAAATAAAACCTTAAAAAGGTGTCATTTCGATAAATTGTAGTGAATAACTATGTTTGTTTCTTAATGATGCCTACAGTTTTAAGAATGTGTATTTATGTTGCTTTGACTATGTGATAACAATACATGTGATGCTAAAACAAACTAAAGGGAATTTTTAAGAATTCTTAGAGATGTAGGATCACATGAAAAAATGCTTAAACATTGAAAACAATGCGCACTTTTTTTCTAGGTAAGTAAAATAAATAACAAAAGCAGATGTTGAGTGTTGAGTAATATTGCTTTAAGATAAAATTCCCTGAGGAAAGTGGAATGGAGATAAAATTCAAGGAAGAAAATGAATGATCTCAAATTCTTACCTGTTAAAGAAAAACTTTTCATCTCAGCGGCTGAGGCAGGCGGATCGTGAATTCAAAGCCAGCCTCAGCCATGGCGAGGTGCTAAGCAACTCAGGGAGACCCTGTCTCTAAATAAAGTACAAAATAGGGCTGGGGATGGGGCTCAGTGGTTGAGGGTCCCTGAGTTCAATCCCCAGTACCAAAATAAGAAGAAGAGGTTTTTAGGGACTTTAATTAATTGCAATAGGTATAAAGGACAAAATAATTAGATTACAGGGGAAATGGTTAGAAGCATGACAGTTTGGGGCTTTTTCTGTTTGTTGCTTGGTTGGGGTTTAAGCAAGCACTCTGTCCCTGAGTCACATCCCTGGTACACGTTCTTCTTTTTAAATAGCCAGATGGACAGAGATAAATCCCTTCCCCTGGGAAAGCCACATACCCTTATCATCATTGTATAGTCCAAAAGCATTTTGAACAGCTACCCTTCCAATGCAAACAAACTTGTCATCCGTGACATGAGCAGCTTTAGGATAATAACTTCCAAACGATCCAGGAAACTAATTCATATTTTGATGCAATGAGATCAAGGCACAATGAAAACATTTTTTTGCAGCGTGAGACTTAAAAAAAGTGATTCCTCTGCATGGAGAAAATGATCATGCAAATGCTTTATTGGATTTTTAATTTAAATATTCATTAAGTGAATTTAATGTATATTTATAATCCTCCTCCTCTGAGAAGGAAAGGAAAGAAATTTATCTGTGCTGGGACATTTGCCAACTTAGAGAAACCCAAGGGCTAGAAATCTCAAGATTTATTTCCATTTTTTTTTCTCCCTCAAGAGCAATGGAGTCATGTCTCAGAAACATAACACAAGATGGCAGTATTACCATCTTCTAGTTTTTACGTGCACACAAGGAGAACACACACACACACACACACACACACATCTTACTAAAATCTTCATTGACCATAGAAACAGATGCTTAAGTCAGAAAACTCTCTACACTTCAAATATGCATCGCAGCCTCCACCCCAGAGTTCACTTAAAAATAGTTCACAACTATTAACCTTCTTATTTATTGAAGCAGCATCACTTAGCCACATAGCCCATGTTAATTCTGACAACTAAAGAATAAAAAAGAAAAAAAATGAAGAATGAAATTGCCAAGCTAGCATATAAAATCAGCCGACTATGGCTTCATCCGTTTATTTTTGTTTAAATAATAAATTAGGCTTTACCTGAGCCTAGTACACTTACATAGATGACTTAGATATATAGATGGAACCTGCAGTCTTGAAAATCCACACATCTGTGGAAAGACCACACTGTCATTTCCATACATATTCCACAATTGTTTATGAATAATACTATGTCCACTCTGTGGAGTGTTTTGAACTTTCAGAATTAACCTGAAAAAAGGTTTTATCTATAAATCCAGGAAGATCTGCCCTTCCATGTTGTATATGCTTTACAGACTTAAAAAAAAAAAAGTCTTAGCATCTCATTTAATTGCTTCCTTTAAAAAAATAGATATAATTTTACCCATCTGGTTCTCAAATATGAAAGAGGAAAGAAAGCATTGTGAAATCCCTTAACCTAGCACGTTTTTAAACATAGTAGGTGGTCATTAAAACAACAATAATAGTCATTGAGAGATTTAATTATTTTTGTTTTTGTTGTGGTTCTCAAGATTGAACTCAGGGGGTAATTTACCACCAAACTACATCCCCAGTCCTTTCTATTTATTTTTTATTTTTTATTTCAAGACAGGGTCTCACTGAGTTGCTGAGGCTGACCTTGAACTTCTGATCATCCTGCCTCAGCCTCCTAGTTCCTGGGTTTACAGGTGTGCAGCACGACTCTCAAGTGAGAGATTTTGCTATCAACCGCTTGTCCTCTAGGGTTTTCTCTGAAAAGGGGGTGCATTGCATGAATGCTTCAACCAAAAGGTGGACCTCTAAGGAGATTGGCAAGATTCTAGCCCCTGAGTCCCCTCCTTCCTGGTCTTGCTGGCCCTCACTAAATACAATCAAGCCAATCACATCTTCCTATCTTTGGGGACGATTTTATGCTCATTATCTCTTCCATCATAATTAGACCAAATCCATTATTTTTAACTACCAAATAAAAAAGAAAGTAGCTATGATTTTAGAGCATAAATGTCAATGATTTCAGTATCTGATTTAGTCTCCATTGTAAACAGGAAGATTTTATTCTATCATGCTTGTTTGAGAATTCAAAATGGGATTTGATCAGGAAGTTTTGTGACTTAGGTCACAGAGCAATTTCCTCAGGATCGCAGCAGAAGTGTGTGTGTTCCCGTGGCCCACACACGTGCTAACGCACCACGCTACTCTGGAATGTTTTCTCCTCCACCAGCTGTGCAGAGGAGTTGGGGAACAGGCTGCTAAATGTTTGGGCTCACCATCTTCAAGGTAAGCCCCCTCAGCAGATGCAAAGCCCAGCTCCACCACGCCTCCGCCCAGCAGTTATCTGACCCCCAAAGAAGCAGGCCATAGTGGGCTTCCTCTTGCCGTCCACTTCTCCTGGCTCCGTCATCTCCTCATGCTTCAAATACGCCTCCTCTCACCACCCCTAGAAGCTCACACCAGATGCACTGGGACAGAGGTGGTCCTGGGTTCCTGAGGAGTTTGGTTCTCTATTTATTTCAGGTGTTCAGGATGAAGTTTTGGCACAGAACAACCAGACGTTGATTTCTTCTAGTCATCACCATCATTATCACTATCACCATCATCATCATCACTATCCCCATCTGCATCATCATCACCATCACCGTCATCACCATCATCATCTCCACCATCATCAACATCATCAACATCACCATCACTATCATCATCTCCATCATCACCACCCCCTCTACCATCATCCCCATCTCAATCATAATCTCCATCATCATCTCCATCATCGTCTCCATCATTGTCTCCATCATCGTCACCATCATCTCCACCATCATCACCACCTCTCTTACCTCCATCATCACCACCCCCTCCACCATCATCATCACCATCACCATCACTATCATCATCTCCATTATCATCTCCATCATCTCCACCATCATCAACATCACCATCATCACCATCACTATCATCATCTCCATCATCATCACCATCACCATCGCTATCATTATCTCCATCATTTCCACCATCATCAGTATCACCATCATCTCCACCATCATTACCGCCTCTGTGACCTCCATCATCACCACCCCTCCACCATCATCATTGTCACCACCCTATCATCTCCACCCTCATCACTGTCATCTCCATCACCATCATCAGTGTTATCATTACTGTTATCACCATCATAATCTCCACTCTCATCGTCATCACTACAATCATCTCCTTCATCATCACCACCATTACCACCTCCATCATCACCATTATTACTATCATCTCCATCACCGTGATCACCATCATAATCCCCATCATCACCATCATACTACCATCACATCCCTCAGCATCACCACCATTACTACCTCTATCATCATCACCATCATCACCATCATCATCATATTAATCTCCATCATCACCATCATCGTGACTACCATCATTTCTGTCATCATCACCAATACCATCATATCACCATCACCATCATCACCACTTCCATGTCATCATTACCATCATCATCATTGTAATTATCATTTCTATCATCATCTCCACCACCTCCATCATCACCACCATCATAACCTACATATCACCGTCATCACCATTATCACTATCATCTCCGTCATCATCACCCCCACCATCATCTCCATCACCACCACCATCATCTCCATCACCATCATTATCTCCATATCACCACCATCACCATTATCACTATCATCTGCATCATCAACCCCCACCATCATCAACACCACCACCATCATCATCATCTGCATCACCACCACCATCATCATCTCCACCACCACCATCATCATCATCTCCATCACCACCACCGTCATCATCTCCATATCACCATCATCACCATTATCAATATCATCTCCATCATCATCCCCCACCATCATCACCACCACCACCATCATCATCATCTCCATCATCATCTCCATATCACTGTCATCACCATTATCACTACATCTCCATCATCATCACCCACCACCATCATCACCACCACCACCACCATCATCATCATCTCCATCACCACCACCATCATCATCTCCATATCACCATCATAACCATTATCACTATCATCTCCATCATCATCACCCCTCCACCATCACCACCACCACAATCATCACCACCACCGCCATCATCATCATCTCCATCACCACCACCATCATCATCTCCATATCACCATCATCACCATTATCACTTCATCTCCATCATCATCACCCCTCCACCATCACCACCACCACCGCCATCATCATCATCTCCATCACCACCACCATCATCATCTCCATATCACCATCATCACCATTATCACTATCATCTCATCATCATCACCCCTCCACCATCACCACCACCACCGCCATCATCATCATCTCCATCACCACCACCATCATCATCTCCATATCACCATCATCACCATTATCACTACATCTCCATCATCACCACTGCCCCACCATCATCACCACCACCACCGCCTTCACTGCCACCACCATCTTCTTCTTCCTTATCATCAACACCATCATTTTCATCTCCTCTCTCTGCCCCTCCTTTGCCTCCTCCTCCTCCTCCTCCATCTTCACATGAGGTTGTTCCCTCCCTGTGAGCTTCTTCCCAGAACCTGGCTCAGGGGATCATGCATGTCCCAGACTTCCCTGGAGATGGCGCTACGGATGTTTAGACCCCAAAACCAGCCTTTGGGAGGTGAAGCCTGCTCCTGCAGCCTTGGAAACACATGACAGTTCAGTGGTTGGCCTGAGAGCTGTCTGCACTTTCTCTAAAGCTCAGATGACGTCACAGGGGTCTCTCTTGCCTTCCTGAATTTGCCATGGGGCCACAAAACTGCCGTTTGGACTCTGATTTGGTTTCTCAGAAGCTATCTGTTCACCACCTATCTCAGGTGGACCACCACAGCCCGTCTGCTCTTGGTGGCATTTCTTGGAAGACATACTATAGACACAAGTGAGCTGTTGGCTTTCCCAGTGTGCTTGCTCCAATTCCCAACTCCACACAGAGTTCCCTGTAAACCAGTCCTGCGCTGAGTTTGCCCTCATCTACCTGATGAACCTATCCTTGGTAGGCTCTAGCCGGTGGGCTTAGACGCACTGTCCACCTAGAAAGAAGTTGGCCTCATGCTTTGCGTCTGTGCCCAAAACTGTCCCTTTGATGGTCGCCTTATTCCTGCAAATCCCTGGAGACATTTCCTATTTGCCACATTGATTCTCACTCCTTCTTTCAATCCCAGAAAAATCTCAAAATGGATAAAAGAAGACGCCCTTAGAATTTAGAAACAAGCACGCAGCACTAGTAAACTTGGAGAGTTTTTTTTTTTAAGTCAACTTTTTATTATTATGGAAATTCTCAAACACAGCCCCCAATAGGCAGGATAGGGTAATAAACCTTTAGTTACCCAGCTCTGTTTTATCCCCAAGATATTTTCTATGCTTCTTTTTCTCCAAGATTGAACCCAGGGGCTCTTGGGTTCACATTCCCAGACCTTTTTACTTAGAGACAGGGAATTGCTAAGATGCTTAGGGCCTTGCTAAGTTGCTGAGGCTGGCCTCCAACTTGTGATCCTCCTGCCTCAGCCTCCTCAGCTGCTGGGATTACAAGTGTGCATCACAACATGCAGCTAATACTTTGTTTGTTTGTTTAATGTGAATAATCACTGGCATTGCTGAGTATTTCCTGATACCTTGCAGTGGGAGGCACACTTAGAACAGATAAGGCAGACCTGTGTTCCTGTAGGGGCCACCCTCCTGGAACCATGTGGAAGTTCCTCCTCAATCTTGCACTGAAGACTTTAGCCCATGACCCAGGATTATTAGGCAGCACAAAGCATGATTTTCTGGTAATCCTTTTGCATTTCTTCAGTCTAATTCTTCTGCAGACAACACGTTTCCACTGTTGACTATCTGGTTCTATATTATAGAACAGAAAAGATGAGATCAGTTTATGATATCTTTCTTTTTTGTCATTTGTTCTAATTAGTTAAACATGACAGCAGAATGCACTTTTGACATACTGTGCACAAATGGAGCACAACATGCTGCAGAGTCACACCGTTGGTGCCATCATACACATACATAGGGTAATAATGTCCGTCTCACTCCACCATCTCTCCCACCCCCAATCCCCTCCCCTCCCCTCCCCTCCCCTCACTCCCCTGGGTTCAATCCAAAATTCCTCCATTCTTCCCTGACCCCCTCCAATACGGATTAGCATCTGCATATCAGAGAAAACATTTGGCCTTTGGTTTCTTGGGATTAACTTATTTCACTTAGCATGATATTCTCCAGCTCTATCCATTTACCTGCAAATGTCATAATTATATTCTTCTTAATGGCTGAGTAATATTCCCTTGTGTATACACATGCTACGTTTTCTGTATCCATTCACGCCGGTTCTCTTTTCCTTTAAATTCTCCTTCTTGGAATTAACCGAGATCTCCCCCAGGAGAAGAGCAATCTCATGAACTAATTGCACCAAGATAAATGCATATAAGCACTCAGCTGCCTTCCTAACCCACCCTTCCCAACGTTCTCTGCCAGGCCCAGAATTTAAATTTGAACCAAAGTCATTAATTAGGTGGTGGTGGAAAGGGTGGGGGTGTCCACGGGAACATGAGCTTAATTGAACTTCTCAAAAAAAAAAAATGTCTTGCATTTCTTTCTCCTTTGAGATTTTTCGTTCACACTTTTCAAAACTCTTGGGCCACCTGCCCAACTTTGTTCCAACAACCCAATCCCTTTCCCCCCCTGTCTGTTCAGATTCTCCTTGCTTCCTGAAAGCAGTTATAAGTCTTTGGAACTCACGTGGTGACTGTCACTGAGTATGTCATAAAAATGCTTCTATGTTATGCTGAAAGCTGGGAAGGACAGTCTAGGAGACCCTTCTGGACTCCTCTTGCTATCGGGCTGATAAACCTTTGCACGGCTGTAAAATTGTTTAAACTTCTCATTTTTTCATCTCTACTCTTGGCAACTGTTGCATTTCTGGGTGGCCTGGCCCGAGTGTTTTAGGATACATGCAATGCCCTCTGCTAACTGATGGCCAGAGAATTTTAACAGGTCTCAAGTATGAGTCTGGGAGCAGAGAAATGTGGCCCACTGTTTCATATACTGCCGATAAGAGCTCATCTATCCTCTAGGGCACTGTAGAAAGAGACTCTGAGGACCTTAGGACAGATGACGCCCGTAGCCCCAGCAATTCCACCTCTAGGAAGTCATTGTGTGCAGACAGTCAGAGATGCATACCCCTAAAACAAAACTAACGGATCAAGCTAAAAATGCAATGATCTGTAAAAAGCAGGAAGAAAGAGACTCTCTTCTTAGCTGTGAGCATTATCGGCGATTTTTATTGTTTATGATTTTCGACTTTGTGATTTTATAGCTTTCCAAATTGCCCACAATGAATAAATATTATTTTTAACTCAAAAAAAGGTTTTCCCATAAACTATCTAAGCTCCGTGGCAGTGTTATGACCGTTATCTCTAAGTACATGCAGAGCTCAGACCGAGCAAATGCACTTCTCAGGACAAACACAGAAGAGATGCATGCACGCGTCCCCTGAATACTCACAGGGACCCTCCGAGCATTCGTGGGCGTGACACAAATGTTCCGGAACTAGACATGGCTGTGTTAGAAACCTGGACTCTATTTTTGTAAGGTCAAATCTTTGAATCCCATGCAATCACTTACAGCCTGCACTATGATGGATTCTAGTATGTTCTTTTTCTTTTGGAGGTGGGGGGGGGGGGTACTGGGCATTGAACCCTGGGGGTGCTTCATCACTGACTATATTCCCCACCAGCCTTTATTTTTTTCATTTTTTCAAGTTTTTATTTTGAGGGTCTTGCCAAGTTGCTTAGGGCCTTACTAAGTTGCTGAGGCTGGCCTTGAATGATCCCTCCTGCCTCAGCCTCCCAATCTGCTGAGATGACAAGCACATGCCAGGGCACCTGGCTGAATTCTAGTGTGTTCTATGTGCAGCAATGTGCTGTAGAATTATTTTTCCATCAATTTATATGACATCTCTAAACTTCCTGAAATTTAAGATTTTTTTTTTCCTGGAAAGAAGAAAGTTCTAGAAAGTACCCTCGATATTTCTTTATTTATTATTTGGTCCCAGGGATTGAACTCAGGGGCTCTTGACCACTGAGCCACATCCCCAGGCCCTATTTTGGATTTTATTTAGAGACAGGGTCTCACTGAGTTGCTTAATACCTCCTTTTAGCTGAGGCTAGATGTGAACTCACAATCCTCCTGCCTCAGCCTCCTGAGCCACTGGAATTACACGCATGCACCCCCATGCCCAGCTCTCAATCTCATCAAGCATATCAGTTAAGAAGTTATTTTCAAAACCTTTCCTTACCCTGTATGTAATACAGAAGAAAAAATTTTTATATCCTCCAGATAAAACTGATGCCCTTAAATCAATTTTTCCAAAATATTTTGACGCGTAAGTTTTTCATTACAATAAGGCAACCTAATAGCCATGTTTTCCGATAGCTCAATTCCACAGGGTGTTGGAGTTTAAAAAATCAGTTTCTTAGTGCTCAATTCTTCATGGCCCTAGGTTTCAGTACCAGAAAAGCAGTGCCTGGCTCTTGGATCCTGGTGACCCAGGAAGACTAGAATAAAGAGGCTCATGGTTAATGTTTTCCAAGAGAACAAAACCGCATGGTCACGTAGGGGGCTCATTAAGCCATAAAGATTTACACCAATCTCCAGTGCATTTAGAGGAGCGGTATAAAGGAAGCTGTGTCACGTCACTCGACAAGAAGATGGCGTGCTCTGGCTGAATGCTACCTGAAGTTGCCAAATGAGGAACAAGTGAGAACCATTACAATTGGGGAGGTGCAAGGAATCCGATATGCATCCCCAGGAGAGGGGCACCCTCAGCCCCCCATGCTGAGCAGCACCTTCAGGGTCTCATTGAGAGTCAGTCACCTTCTGGGTTTTGACAAGGGTCCTATTTTGCATTTTCTGATGTGGCCTTTGGTGTGGAAGGCCTTGGGACCTTGGGACTGCTGTCTGTCCTTGGCTGCGTGAGTCCCACAAACTGTGTCTGTTCTTCAGCTTTCTGACCCAGCAAAGAGCCATCGAATCCCACGCTCTGTAGGGGAACTGGGTTCTCCATTCTCCTCCGATTTAAATCAGCTGGCTCTCGTGAGCTGCAGGAAAGCCGTATCTGCCCCTCTGTGTGCAGACCCTCGCAGCTGGAAGTCTCCTGATTGTGCCCAGCCAGACTGCGGCAGGGGATGCCCCTCGCTGCCCATGGCCCTTTCGCCATAAGTTACCTGGGTTCCAGGTGGCTGAGGAGACTTAGAGGCGAGCCGAGGACAAACATATTCTGGAGTGAGAGAGAAACTTCTCACAACCTGGACACCTCCCTCTGCGTACGCTATCCATCACAGGTCTCACGGTCCAGCCAGGTCTTGCAGGAATGTTCATGCACACGATTTCTTTGTCCACTCCATCATTCTGACATGCTCCTTGAGACAGTCCTGTGTCTTGTCTGAGTTAGGCTGCGACTTCTAGTGGGCTGGCTCAATCTCGGCTCTTCCTGCTCATCACACGGTGGCTTCCCACAGAATGGACGGTGTAAGGCACAGTGTCAAGAATACTTAAATCTGGAGCGCAGCTTTCTATTCCACTTACAGGCACTCCACTTTACAGATCACGGGCCCAAGCAAAGTGTCTCCCAATGAGGCCTCATGGACTGTCTCCAACTCCAAGGCAGAAATCAGGACTTTCTCTTCTTTATTTCGGTGTCACTCATAAACCAAAATCTTTTTTATAATATAGGTAAGATACTGTGTTCGTCAGCTTTCTGTGACTACCACATGCACCTGTCATGATCACCTTATAAAGAAAAAAGGTTGATTTGGGCTCATAGTTGGGGAGGTTTCTGTCCATGATCAGTTGGGCCTGTGGCTCTGGGCAATCATGGTAGGGGGCATACACTAGGGGAAGGGGCTGCGACTCCCACTGTCCTGTCAAAGAGCATGCATGTCCCTTATCAACTAGAGTCCCCAAGAAGTCCCATCTCCTCGAGACCACATTGCTTCCAATAGCACCACCCAGGGATCTAGCCTTCAACACAGGGCCTTTGACTGACTCCTCTCCAAATTGTGTCTGGGGCTCATCACCCCTCTCCTTGTGAGTTCCTTGCACATAAAACCCATTCACTCACTTTTGTGTCGAAGAACATGTCATTCACCCGACCAGCAATCCCATAAGGAGCTCCTTACGGTGCCCCAGTGCAAGGTACCGGGGACGCAATGGCCAACAAGGCACATTCCTGTGTTTATAGAGCTCGCAGTCCAGTGCGATGGTTAGTGGCTAGCGTGGGCCATGACAGACAGCCTGTCTGCACTTGGTCCTCATTTGTGACGCAGATGGTTCTGAAGTGGCTTCTCACTGCGTTCTACTGGTTGCAGCCCAACTGGGACTCCAACAGCTCTTGTCAAGCATCCCTCCGTGGGTATGAGTTCTCTGCCTTCTGGTGGTCTCCGGAAGGTGGCGTGGCCCAGCCTATTTCCCTATCATGCCTACAACAGGAAGGCACCCAGGAGAACTCGAAGGGCTTCTTGAGACCGTCTATGCCGAGTTGGCATGATTTTTGCTGAGCTGAATGTACTAGCTGTTTTAGTCACTGTGATCGAAGGACCCAACAAGAACAATGTAGAGGCAGAGAAGTTTATTTGGGCTCATGGTGTCCAAGGTTCAGTCCATGGCTGGCCGACTCCATGGCTCTGGCCCAAGGGGAGCAGAACAAGATGGCGGCAGGGCCTGGAGGAGGAGAGCAGCTCAGGACAGGGCACCAGGGAGCAGAGAGAGCTCTGCTCACCAGGGACAGGACAGAGACCCCAAAGGCACAGCCCAGGGACCCCCTCCTCCAGCCACACCCCACCTGCTGCAGTCACCACCCACTTGGTCCATTCAAGTGGATTAATCCAGTGATTAAGTCATACCTTTCATAATCCAACCATTTACCTCGCACTTGAGCTTCTGGGAGACACTTATATCTAAACCTTAATACTAGCCTTGTCCAGATATCCATTTGTCCCGACAGCCCTTCAGAAAATGTTTGCTCTTTGTCTAAAACATGCAAAATCCTCAGGCTGGGTGGAGCGCCTTTCTAAGGCCTCTAAACTCTCCCTCTGTTGTCCTTAGTATTGACAGTTGCTTATTGTGGAACTACACGTCCCTATTTTCACATGGTACAGATGGCAGCCTGACACCCACCCCCAGGAAGGCCGCGATAGGTTTAGCATGCCTTTTGTCCTTAGAAGGTGAGGCTGGGGCTTGGCAAGAGGCCGGATGAACCCTTCTCCCCAGAGGGCTGAATTCCATTCCGATCCAATTGCTCTGATGAGATACTCAGCAGAGATCCAACTCCCCATTCAAGCAATGCCCCTGAGACATTCCTAGGAAGAAGGACCAGGTGGGGTCGGGGAGCCCAAGAACTTCAAGGCATCCTTGGGATGTGAGGCAAGAACTCGTCACACTGAGTGGCAATGACATATCGTCTTAAATGAGCAAAGGTGCAAGTCGGGAAAGGATCTTGGAACTGCAGGAAGACCTCTTCCTCTTCAAGAGAAGAGACCAGCAAGCGTTGACAGATTCACCTATTTCCCACAAAAGAATGCTGGTGATAAGGGAAAGGAGATCCAACAGATGGGCAGGACCCAATCCCCAGAGCCCATTTGCCTTTCTGACTGTCTCTGTTTTGCATAGATTTATCTTGTGGCCCCCTGGGGCTTCTGAGAAGCCACCGTTGGTGAAGACAGAAGCAGCTGAAGATAACAGGCACACCTGCCAATCTCCCTGCTCCAGCCAAGCCTAATGAGGTCCTGTAGCCGCTCTGCCCTGGAACGCACCACACAGCTCACTCACGGCCGGGAGCTGGTGACTGTGCGGGGCGTGGGGGGACCTCCCTGTGCACAATTACCTCTCATCTTAGAATTGGGCAAACAGATGAGTTTGCGGTGGCTGTGTTCTTGTGTACCAAGGGATCCTATCGAGGGTCTCTACATCAGAGATAACTCATTCCACCAGGTGTTTCCAGCACACCTTGAAATACAGGCTCACTTGCACGCAGATGCTAATTGGCGGGAATACATATCACCCTGTAAAATGAGAAAAGAAGTGATTTTGATTTCTCTCTCCTGGGAATGTTCATGTTCTGTGATGCGGTGACTTAAGTCATCTGTCGAAACGTGGCTGAGGGGGGAACAGGAGAGCTTGATTTTAGCATGGGGAGATGAAGGCAAACTCGTAAGGAGACAGCGTCTCCCACAAACCACACCAGGAAGGACTTGCAGAGGATCAGAAAGTGCATTCCTGTTGTCAGGGCTGGAAGAAGACGGGGTCCTTCCTTGAGGGCTTGGGTTTTCTGACTGGGGCCATGGATACATTTGCGGACAGTGGTGAGACAGACGCAATAGGCGGGATGTCATTAAGGTTACAGACTTACGCTTTTTTTTTTTTTCTATTTGTTCTGATTAGTTGTACGTGACAGAAGAATGCACTCGGACGCATCCTACACAGATGGAGTACAACTTCTCATTCTTCTGGTTGTACGTGATGTAGAATCACCCCGGTCTTGTAGTCATACATGCACACAGGGTCATAATGTCCCATTCCTTCTATTACGCTTCCCACCCTTTACCCCTGTGCTCCCTTCAGTCTCCTTCAGCAGGGAGATGCACGAGACCTGTGTGTGCAGAACACCAGCAGAGAGAAAATGAGACTCATCCCTCCACGCTCAGAACGGGAGGAATGGTGTCAAATATTTCCAGCCCTGTGAACATGAAGACATAAGGCTTTGGTCTTATTCTCTCTGATGGAAAGCAGACGTGCCCGTGGGCTTGGACGAGGCTGTATGACCTTCCTAAGCTATTGGCTGGCCAGCATAACGGGCCCTACAGTGAAATAACCTCAGATGCTGTGTCGTACAACCCTGTCCATGCAGAGCCAGGGGTGGTCCCCCCCCCTAGAGAACAGAATCCAGCACACATCTGATGCTCCACTAATTCTTATTGCATGATAAATAAACAAGGAAGTCAAGTATCATAATTTTTGCCAAAGCAACACTATCAGTCAGTTCCGTGATACTACAATGAAATACCTGAGGCAACTAACTTTATCAAGCTAAAAGTTCCAGTGAGCTCACAGTATTTGGCATTCAAAGGTGTGGACCCTGCATGGGCTCACTTTGGGTGAAGGCAATCTAGTTGGGGTGCGTGATGGTTGAAGTGGGTGCTGGACTGATCAGTTGCTTCTCAAGTCAGGAAGCAGAGAGGAAGGGAGAGAGAAAACAAATTTTCAAATAATTGTTTTAGCAGAGTTTGGAGCAGTGTGCCCCGTGGGGAGTTCAGGGTCCTCGTGCATTCGCTGAACATGCCAGGAACCCAGGCTTCCTAGCTCTCTTCGGGAAATGCACATGGAATCAGTGCATCTGATTGATCTGACTGACAGTAATTATAGCTACGTCTGGGTGAGCGATTGCTGCTAACTGTGCAGCTGATAATTCCATTCCCTTGATCCATTCCATCTAAGGGGTTCACCTTGTGAGCCTACGGAATGCAAAACGACTTTTTGATTGAAGATACGCCTCCATTATTCATGAAACCCATCGGGCCTGGAAAGGGGTGATCAATCCATTTAATGGATTTCCCAGCCTTATTCTGAGTAGAAGAGTTGACTAATTTGATGGGAAGAAGTGAGAATCCAGTGATTATATGCAGGATGGATTTTCTCTCTCTCTCTCTCTCTCTCTCTCTCTCTCTCTCTCTCTCATGTTCGTTTCTGTTTTGTCATCACAATTAATTTGGGATCCTTCACGCCCCTTATGAAAATGTCACGCAGGAATGGTGGCCCAGCTTGCTTGGGTCATTTTCTTTATTGATTTTTGCTTGCCTCGGGCTCAGACTCCCCTTGGAGTTTCTTACTTTATCTTCCCTTGGATGAAAAGCCGGGTAGGACCCAGCAAGGGGTGCAGCACCCCGGGTGCCTTGTGAGAGAAGACAGGCCCCTGGGTGCTTGGGTGAGGCTTCCTGAGATGGACACGCCCCTTAACACGTGGAGGCGGGAGACGGCGGGTTCGTGCAAGGTGTGTGCACGCCTCTCTGAGCGCCTGTTTTACGGTTCGTGCAACATTGGAGACCCTGGGTTGACATCTCCCTAGCACCTTCCCCACATCCCTCCGCCTGCTTCAACCGGTGGAACCCCACTGGTCAGGAGGCTGCATGCGTATACACCATCGCCCTTGGAACCCAGTGTATCCAACTGAGTTCCCAGCTTCTTCCTGACTGGCCCCTTCTCCCGGAATTTGTCAGTCTGGGAAAACCAGTCCCATCCCCCCCGGGATGCCCTGATTCCCAAACACCCTTCTCACACTTGCTCATCCTGTTACACTCAAGGGCTGCCCACGGTTTCTGAACCCTCTTCTGCGGGGGTTTGACTTGGTCCACCTCTCCAGCGCCCCTCGAGATGCTTCCCTCTTGTCGTCCCACTCCCCTCACAGCAGGAGGGGAGTGGGACGCTCTAAATAGCTCTGCCTCAAACCCTCCAGGGGCCTCCTTCACCCAGAGATGAAATCCTAGATCTTGGACACGACTTAGGATGTCCTTCCCCAGGACCGGGGATTGAACCCAGAGGTCCTCTAACCACTAAGTTACGCCCCCTCCCTTTTTCATTTTTGCATCTCAAGACAGGGTCCCCCGAAGTTGCCCAGGTGGCCTCAGACTGGCGATCCTCCTGCCTCGGCCTCCGCTGTTGAGAGATTACAAGCGCAGGACCCCAAACCCAGCTCACTCTCTCTGCGCCTCTCTCTCAGGAGTGAGCCCGTGCACTTTCTCAGAGGGCCAGCAGGAGGCTGGCACGGATGGGATCCTAATCCGTTGGCACCGAGTGTCCTCACTTCCCGAAACCGTGGAGGGAGGTGGGTTGGTTTTGATCCGGATGTCCCCCAAAGCTCACGTGTTCACAGGATGGTCCCCAGGGCAGCAAGGATCGCAAGTGGGGCGTTTAGATGACGACTGGATCTTGAGGGGTCTGACCTCCTGAGTGGATTAATCCACTTGGCGAGTTAATCCATTGGTAGTCGAAGAGACTGATGGGAGGTTACTTGGAGGAAGAGGGTCACTGGAGGGGCTTATCTTCGCCCCTTCTGGCTGTTCCTGTCCCTTCCTTCCTCCACTCCCAGGTGCCATGACCTGACCAGCTTGGCTCCAGCGTATCCTTGCGCCATGAGGTTCTTCCTGACCACAAGCCCCAGCCACAGAGCCAAGGGACCCAGGGACAAATCCTATCCTCTGCACCCATGAGCCAGAATCAATCCTTCCCCCTCCAGGTTGCTCTTGTCGGGTCCTTTGGGCACAGCCAGGCAAAGCTGGCTAACACAGAAGGGTTGGGGGTGTGGTGCACACTGGCAGGACACTCGCCTGGCATGGACCAAGCCTTGGTTCATCCATAGTGCTCACACCCCCTGCCCCCATGTATGTTCTTAGGTAATAGCTTCCGTCATTTTATTTTGCAATAACTTGTTAAGTTGATCATCCCTTCAAATAATACATGGAGAATCAAGTGCATTCATCATTCAAAGCTAAAATGGCGGGAGGGGGGGGGGGTTGCTAGAGGTGTAGCCTGATGGAAGAGACTGCACTTAGCAGGTGCCGGGCCCTGGGTTCAAGCCTCAGCAGCAGAAGAGAAAAGAATAAAAGAAAGAAATCGAACCATGACAAAGACCATAGTTCGAATGACGGTTCACAATACTCAGATTCAATGCTGAGTTACAAAGTAAAAAGTTGGTTCAAAGCTAGTAAAACCTCAACCCAGAAGAAAATATTATCCGACTGCTGAACCAACCAAATGGCTTTGGAAAGACAGCAACCTGTACTTGAAATTAAAGTTGTCAGCTTCATCTGATTTCATAGACTTTATAAGGAACTTTGTTTCCCTTGGAGTTTGCTTTTAGGTTAGACATGTATGGCACCCACATGAAATAGGTACCTGCTTATATATTGACGCACACTTAAGTACACGTATTACTAAAAGATAATTTTGAGGAAAAGGTAAAGTCAAGACTCTGATGTGGATATAAAAAGGGACATGTGTTAAAGACTTTGACTTGCTAAGCATTGAGGGAACCAGGCAGATTTATAACCTGTTCAAAAGTTTTTAAAAATCAGAAATTTAGCTGGTGTGGTGGCGCACGCCTATAATCCCAGTAGCTCAGGAGGCTGAGGCAGGAGGATCTGTAGTTCAAAGCCAGCCTCAACAAAAGCAAGGCGCTAAGCAACTCAGGGAGACCCTGTATCTAAATAAAATACAAAATAGGGCGGAGGATGGGGCTCAGTGGTTGAGTGCCCCTGAGTCCAATCCCCAGTACCCCCCCCGCTGGCCAAAATCACAAATTTATCTGGAGAGAAGAATGGAATCACAAAGTGACATGAAATGGACTATTCCAGAAGTGGGGAAGGAAATGAACTTCTCCAGTCAAGAGTGAATGTGCAAAATAATGAATTAATTGACTAATTAGTTAATTAAAATTTTAAAAAGAGTGTTTCTGCACCTTTGCAAATGTTATTTGCATTTTACAGAGATGCAAACACCCAGGGCTGAGCTGAATCCCCCAACCTTGAAGGGGAAACTATAGATAACGCAAAGCTGTTCACTGAAATCCAAATTTTTTTGAGCAATAAAATAACTTAATACTGAGCCGAGGTTCCGCGGGAAACCTTTCCTTGAACTTCAAGAGGGATCCATGCATCACTCAAGAACGAAAGACCCAGCAGCAAGAAACTCAGGAAGACTCTGTTCAAATTTGCATCCCCCCCACTCTGTGCTTCCACGTGATCTATATTAAAAACACATATTTGCATATGCAAATATGTGCACGCATATATAATTAAGGCATTGCAGCAGCCTGCAGGGAAAGTGCGAGGAATCAGGCTCAGAAGTCAGAGGCTGGAAGGGATGTTCACTTCCAACCAGGAGCAGAGAAAAAAAACCTACAGAGGCTTAATTTTCATGGTGGCACATGATGACAGTTTGGGGTTGGGGGGCGCAGGATTGATTCCTTGCATTTCTGAAGAATTGTGGAGTCCTGTTTGCCTTAAGCCGATGCTGAGCTCACGAGACAGGGTCTCCCTGAGTTGCTTAGGGCCTCCCTGAGTTGCTGAGGCTGGCTTTGAACTCGCGATCCTCCTGCCTCAGCCTCCTGAGCCTCTGGGATTACAGGTGTGAGCCACTGTGCCTGGCTAACTGTTGTAGTTTTTAAGCTGCATAATATGACCAGTATCCTTTTGGGTGTTGTAAACTCCTCTTGAAAGCCTTTTTGTGGAAATGAAAGTACCTCTCTGAAGACCAGGGCAGTTGTCGGAAGGCAGGGTTTCCCTCCGCTTGGCTTCTTAGCTGATCTTGAAGCTCTGGCTGGAAATCACAGCCTGTCCTCCGGAATAGCCGGTTCAACTTGAAACCGCCATTGAAGAGGTGTTCGATTTTATTGAGCTTAGGTGGGGAAGAAGTGGGTTTAAACAAGTTTAAATAGATGGAGGTTTTGGGTAAGCATTGTAGTCATTTATAGCGAGCCTTTTACTTAGGTACCAGCAGAGTGGCTCATGTTCACTAATATGCCTCGTGAGCCGTAATGTAGGCTGTTGGCAAATCTGAGTCATAAAAATGTTTTCGTGCTGGTAGCGCGCAGTCTGTGTACAGCCAGGCGCGTGGAAATCTACAATCTGATTTCCCTCATAAGGGTCAGTTCCTGCGCTTATGCAGCAGGTACTTTATCTTCCATCTTCTGTGGTTCCTACCGAATCACAGGACGCCTTTAAATCAATGATGCCACCCTCGGGAGGACCCTCCGCCACGCCCATATTGAAGATAAAAGTGCATAGGTCATTAAAAGAATAGCATTTCCCACAAAATAGAAGTAAAGGTGCTTTTCCCAAAGGAGCAGAGATTAGCCGATTTTAGAGCTTTTGCTATACTTCACTCTTCCCAAAAGGAGCCAAGTTCTGAGGCCAGTTCTTTGATAGAAGGGCCACGAGAGAATGTTGCATTGTTTGGAAATATGGCCGAATCTCCCCCCAAGAAAATGAAGATGTTGTTGTTGTTGTTGTTAAACCAAGTGGATGGTGGGGGGGGGGGTCCCTTGCTGAGTGGACACCAGACAGTCTACAAAGCATGTTTACTACTTCTTACAGCCACCTGTCAATTATTAGCTGATGCCCAAAGAGACTGGCTGTAAAGTGACCCTGATTCTTTTTTTTCTTTTTTTTTTTTTTTTTTTTTAGCATTAGTGTGTTCATTCTTTTAACTCTGAAACATTCTGCCTGGACAGACACACAGAGGTGTCCTCCTGTGCACTCAATAGACAGTATCCCTCCTGGTTGCAAGACCCCAACCATCTGTACAGTGGGCCCTTGCACAATGCAGGCTGTTGGGCTATTGTGTGGTGGGGTCCCCTCCTCAGTACTCGGGCCAACACTAGGGCTCTAAGAAGACCTGATTCATCTGAGACACTTCATGGTTAATGGTAAGGCAGCCAGAGGGAGGCCAGAGGTTCTGTTCTAATCCCTGGAAATTGGGATTCTCCTTCCACCTTCTTCAAATGCAAGGAGTTACTATCTACTGATTGAACCTTAGAAAGGCCCACAGAGTTCAGAATTTGTAACTTAGGGGCACTTGACCACTGAGCCCCGTCCCCAGCCCTGTTTTGTATTTTATTTAGAGACAGGGTCTCACTGAGTGGCTTAGGGCCTCACCTTTGCTGAGGCTGGCTTTGAACTCTCCATCCTCCTGCCTCAGCCTCCTGAGCTGCCGAGATTGTAGGCGTGCGTCGGGCTTGTAACACTTTATTATGTACCTCTGCAGCATCTAAACCTAGTATCTTCCGAGTAGAGTTGACTCTTGGTAGCCAGAAGGATTGTTTCCAAGCCTCAAGTCTGAGGATGCTCAAACCCCTTATGTAAAAATCAGACAGGTTCGGATCACGCATGCTCCCTAGCACAATGCAAATCCTATGTAAGCAGTTGCTTGTATGTTTTAGGGGAAATGACCAGGGGAAAAAAAAGGACATTCAGGGTAGCACAAACCCAAGGATAAAAGGATTATGTTAGGCCACCTGGCCAGGGGGACTTCAGGGACAAGACTTAGTTAAGGGACGCCGAGATGGGAAGATGACCCTGGTTAGGCAGAAGAGCCCAAATTAATGACACAGGTCCTTCCTCGACAGTGGAGCAACTTTCCTAGCCGGGGTCACCGAGGTACAGCTGCAGAGGTCAAGAGTGGACAGGCATCAAGAGGAGAGGGGACCCTCTGGTCCTCCCTGGCTTGGAAAATAGATGGGATCATGAGCCCGGGGGAAAAGAGGGGGGCTCTAGAAGCCGAGGGTGTCCCCATTTGACAGCCAACATGGAAATCAGGACCTCAGGCCTTACAGTGAGTTCTCTTCCCGTTAGAGTCTCAGGCAGCCACTACCTTGATTTTACCCAAATCCACATGAAAACTTCTCACCTGCGCAACTGTGAAGTAATATGTGTCCAATAATCAAGGCGTGTTGACTTCAACTGCTACAGCCGCGGAGACACCTTCCTCCCCCAACAAGCCCCTCATGCAGAGCCCTCAACATGACTCATGGCACCCCCTGGATTCCCTCCCCCTCAGCTGCCAAAATGTAGCAGGAAGGATTTTAAGAGGCGAGAAATGCTGCTATAATAAGTTGAAGGTAAAGATACACCCTGATTTCTCAAACAATAAAATATGGATGGAAAAAAAGATTTTTTAAAGACTATCTCGGAGTTCAGGAAATGTGAATATTTATCGGTTGCCAAACTTAGGGAGTATCCAAGTTTTTCTCAAAACAGCAGTTCTCCAAGGCCCCTTGAGAGAGTGTGTCAGGTCACCACCTATTCACATTCTGTTCCCAGAAACGTCCCCATTTCTGAAACGCACACGTAATTAAGTGGCCTACCGGTATCGGCTTCTTCTCCCACGGTGGACCCGGTTATTAAATGTTCAGAGCTCCCTAAGGGTTATTATCGTTCAGCCCACCTCAAAATAGATTCCTTCCACACAGGAAGAATAACTGTGACTTAAAACAGTAAACATAGTCCAAAGAATTTCAGGATCATTGAAAAGAATGATCCTCTTGGGATTCGAAGTAATTCGCAGATTTACAGCTTGCAACCACCTAAGACGAGCACTGTACCTTTTAGTTTTCTTTTGTACAAAGTCATTGATTATAGTGCGAGCACAAAACGTAATACATGATTCATCTACTCATTTTAGCAAGAGTTACCCAGAACCGTTTCTTCCTTAAAGTCAAAATTCTACAACTGGCATTCAAAATGTCAACTGTTAACGGTAAGTGGGGAAAGCTCGATGGTAGCTTGATTTTCTAAGGAATATATAAAACTCTGTCTGTATATCGTCAGTGCACATAAGCCCAAGGTTACAGGTCGAGATTGGACAAAGGTGAACGATTACTGAGATTCATAGCTTCTGAAGATAAACAACTTTTTTCAGGGTTGCTTAATTAAGCAATGATGGCTGAATTATTAAATCCCCTACTCCAAACCATGTTGTGCCTGATAAGACAAAATTGATGAGAGTTTTGGAGTTGGTGGTTGCAGGGATTCTGGATTTCAGGGGCTGTGTGTGTGTGTGTGTGTGTGTACGTGTGTGTGGTGTCTAACTGCTCAGGGTGTACACTTTGCAAGAATCTGCAGAAGTTGCATATTAGAAACTCTGAAGAGCGCTGAGGAAGGGCTGTCCCCTCTATAGACAGCAAACCTGCAACTGAGTTAGGTTTAAGATGACAAAACGCAGTTTTAAGAGAAACTTCTCAAGGGTCCCTGTTGAATTATATAAGTTCTAATGCTCTTTTTTTTATAATTTTTTTAATTAAGGAAAAGAAAAGAGAAGAACTTTTCTGTTACTTTCAGAAGTCAGCTGGCTATGAAGACGCTTTGTTTATGTTACATAAATGAATCTGGGATGCTTCGTAGACTGTGGAGCGGCGCAGATGGTAGGATTTCAGGAAATTTTTGCCGACGTCACTGATGGGTCTGGCTGCCTGGGCTTCCTAGAGGAACATCAGGTGGTTTATTTTTGCAATGGTTTAAGGTGCCTCTGCAGAGTCCCTGCTTTCCATTCTTCGAGTCCTTGCTCCAAATACTGATAGAAATGTCGGTATCCCGGAAAAAAAAGTATTGCTTCCAAAACAAAAGAGGAAACTTTACTACACTAAGGAATAATAATTGCAAGAACAAATCAAGAATAATCTCTCCAAGAAGAGATTTTATTTAAAGAAAAAAAGGTGGTATGTGGGTGTATTGAAGTCCGGATTTCCCAG
The DNA here is from genome assembly GCF_021218885.2 of Marmota monax. Classification (NCBI taxonomy): domain Eukaryota; kingdom Metazoa; phylum Chordata; class Mammalia; order Rodentia; family Sciuridae; genus Marmota; species Marmota monax. Next base: position 1,884,686 of record NW_026694062.1, on the reverse strand, counting down.
AGCAAAGTCTGAGGTGAGAGTTGATATGCAAAATTAGTGTGCTGAGCCCAGGAGCCTGCAATTCCAGCACGGTCCTGCAGGGGGTGCGCCTGCAGTGTAAGTTCTGCTTCCGAGTTGGCCCTATCCACAGCCAAAGAACTGGAATCCATCCCCTCTCTCAACTCCCTACAGTGGTAAATCATTGATCAAGGTCCTCCCTGGGGTGGGAGGTGACCCAATGCCTCTGAGGAAGAGCCTTAGGTACTGGGATTTAGCATGGCCAAGATGGGAGTCTGAGAAATCTGGCTGGGGCACCAACCTTGTCCTGATCAGGTACTTAACCTTTAAGGACTCAAGCCAACTCATGCATCGCCCAGTGCACGGATGAGACTCAGGGTCTCAATCAATCTCCAGCACCAGAGCCACTCTCCATTGTCCCCAAGGCCATTCATTCTTCTAACATTCCACTACATGTGTGTCCTCCCTGGATTCAAAGAGCCTGGCTCTGTGCACGGTTGTGGGTGGATTTATCTCCTATGCATGCAAGTCATTTTTAATCAGCAAGATGTAAATAAGAATAACTGCCTTGCACAATTACAGCAGGATTAAACTCCAGGCTTTGGTGAAGCCATGGACAATCAGCAAATGTGTGCAACTTTCAGTGCCCTAAGTCCCTCCTTCTGCAATTTCTCTCCCTCCGCCTCTTCCTGCTCCTCCTCCTCTTTTTCCGTGGAGACACACACACATTTTTCCATGAGCAGTAAGAGGCACTAAGTGGACCGCCCGCCTGCCTGGGCTAAACAGCCCCCCCCCCCATTGTAGGTGCTCCTGCTTGGTCCATCACCCACGGCAAGCGTTGGGGCAGGGGTAGGTGTGAAGGTGGGGAAGGGTGGAGGCTTTGCCAAGTGCTACCAGCTTGAGTTGCATGAGCATTTGTGAATGCCTGCCCTCCATCTGTAACACTTCAAGGACGAAGCCAGTCATTGCTGCAAAGAAAAGGGGCTATCTGGTGGGAGAATGGCTAGCCTAGGGTGTGACATCAATGAATCCATAATGAACGGTGGGGAACTTCCCCATTGCCACCGATACATTTCCCCTATCAATTCTGGTGACCCATATCTTCCTCTCAAGTGGAAAACTACCACGAATGGCGCCTTGCGGCTGTTTTAAAACATGGATATTGTTGACGGCTTGGTTGTTGGTCACAGAGGGTCTGAGCGCACACATTGCAGCATCTGGATTCGTCACCCCGTGGAATGAAGAGAGCTTCCTTCACCTCCTAATGACGGGAGCTTACCTGTTGGAAACTATCAGTCCTGGTTAACGCGTCTTAATAATAACGGTCTGCAAAAGTCAGCATTCTCTATTACGGTTGCAATCAGAGTTGGTTTAAAATTACCACTGACTTTCAAGGAGAATTACACGGCGTAGACGGGGCTGAGTGATGGCGAGCACGGGAAACCTTTTTCCACGACAGTGGAGGAAATAATTTAATTAGTCTGTTATTGTAAATGTTCCGATTTTCATACATTAACTCGTGGCCTGTGGCTGATAGAAAAGAAATTAACGCTGACTCTTTTTGAGTGTGGAATGAATCGGACTTTCCAGGGCGAGAGAATTAATTATAAATGCTCTCTGTTGAAGACTGCCAGACTTTTTTTTTTTTTATGATAAATGATGTAATTATTAGATGTCAAGTATACAAATACTCCTGCGTCAGGCATTTCAGCGTATTAATTTCCGCATTCACCGCGGTGTATAACATGTTCATCACGTTTAATTGCACAGTAAGGGGGGAGGGGGAAATATCATCGCTCATCATCCCGCCTGGGATTTGCAGGCGGCAAATCTCTGAAGGCATTGAACGCCAATGCACTAAATGTCTGAAGACACCCTCTTATTTCATTTTGCACCAAAACCAAAGCAAACAAACAGAAACAGAACAAAGTAGGCTTAGGCTAAGGCTAAAAATGCAGAACAAACTTCCATATAATCGCAAGTTGGGTGAAGCTTATCTTCACCTTCTTCTCACTTATCTGCCTCTCTCCCCTCTTCTGCCCAGTGAATTTGCAGAGTTCTAGGGCTTCAGGAGCCTCAAACTTCTCCAGGCATGCCCTCCCTCCCTTATCCTCCGTGGCTCCCATCTACGGTAGCTTGAAAACCTCAGAAGAATCCAGAGACCATCTTCCAAGACCATAAAGGTATGACTCACAGCTAACGAAGTGCATGCTCTTTCTTTAAAACATCAGTAATACCAGGCAGGGTCTGGTGGCCCACACCTGTCATCCCAGCAGCTCAGGAGGCTGAGGCAGGAGGATTGTGAGTCCAAAGCCAGCCTCAGCAACTTAGTAAGACCCTGAGAAACTCAGTGAGACCCTGTCTCCAAAATAAAATGCAAAAAAAAGGACTGGGATGTGGCTCAGTGGTTAAGCGCTCCTGAGTTCAATCCCGGGTACCAATATGTGTATATTTACATATAAATAATAAAATATCAGTAATGCTCTAAATAGATTTATATTGTATTCATCCAACCGAAACCATCAGCGTACCTAGTCTAAAGCTCCAAATTATCTAATCCAAGGGTCACCTAGGCATTGCTGTGAAGGTATTTGTAGATGAGATTAGAGTCCATGATAGTTGAAGGGCCAGTCCAGGATTACTGAGTGGACCCCAATGCCATCACGAGGGGTCTTATGAAGGGAGGCAGGAGGCTCAGAGACAGAGAAGTGGGAGGATGGAGGTAGAGATTGAAAGTGGAGGAAGGGGCAGGAGGCAGTCTCTAGAGACTGGAATCCTCGGGGAAACCAACTCTCCCCCAGGGTCTGCAGGAAGAATGAGCTCTAGTAACACCTCCTCGGTTTTAGCCCCTGGAGACCCCTTCCAGATTTCCGACCCCCAGGACTATAGAGTAACATCTTGGGGCTGTTTTAAATTGGTCAATTTGTGGTCATCTGTTAGAAAACAAGCATGCTGTGGAATACATGGGAAATACTGATAGGCAGTGAGTTGAAATCTAGTATGTATTGCGCCTTCAAGCACGGATTCCATGCATATATACATTCCGCCCTCCACGCCCACCAACTCCACCAATCGCAGATCAAAATCACTCAGAAAAATCGATTGTAATCACAGCTACAAATGTTTTTCCTTGTTACTGTACCCGAAAAGTGAAATAAATGACAAGACAGAGGATGGGCACAGGTTATTTGCAGATACCAAATAATCTCATAGAAGGGACTTGAGTGTTCATGGATAAAAATCCACTCACCCATACAAGGCCTTGAAGCCAACCCCTCCCAGACACTTGGGGACAACCGTACATTCAAAGCCTTCTTGCAATAATTCTGCTGCCCTTCCAGAGGGATGCTGTGCATGAGTGGAGACCCCTGACCACAGGAGACAGGTCTTCCTGCCCTTCTAGGCCTTGAGGTGACCTCACAATCCAGCTCCGGGCAGCCCCTGGCAGGCATGCAGGAGGACACCTGCCTAGGCCTTCTAAGCTTCCCGCCTCCAGGGGTATATACCCTGAGCGCTTGGGACTGTCACTCGGGAGATGTCACTCCAGGGATTAGGTCCCTCACGCTGACTCTGATACAGCCAATGCTGTCCTGCTCAGAAGAGGGACAGCCATTGCCTGAGCGCCCTAGGTCAGCCCTGGTGGCTAGGCGTGCCTTCTCTCTGGGCTTCTGCTGCCCAATGGAGGTACCACATCCTGTCGTTCCCAGGATGTCCACCTCTGCACCTTGTGCACAATAGTGCCTCTGCCCTTTTTGGGAAGGATGGATTTCGCCTCCCCAGGTGGATCTGCACACTGCTAAAGGCTTGACCTCCAGATCCCCAGGCCTGGAAGACCCGGCTTGCATCTTGGAGAGCTATTTACGGGCTGCTTTGCTCCTGGCCGGTTGCCGGTCCCCCACCAAACACAATAGCAGGAGTGATACACAAAGGTATGTGGGAAACTGAGTACCAGGGAGTGGCCTTTCGGCTCCTCAATATTCAATAAAGGTTCTTTCGCTTACTTCTGAAGCACGCACGGAGCTAGAGGCAGTGTTGGTGTTATGCAGTGATCCACCTGCACCCCGAAACTTCTATTTCCAGCATTCGGATCTCTTAGCAGCCCCCAGGGCTGGAGGGGTCCAACCTCAGGGAGGTGCTGGGGCACAATCCAATGGACAACCCATATCTTGCGCATTGCACTGGGCTGAACAAAGCTGTCTCTGTGCACAAAACTCTAAGATTTCCCTCCAGAGGAGAAAAGTAGAGATTTCCCTATCAGCAAGGGGGCATTGTTTACCTTGTTAGCAAAACAACACAGAGTCTGGCTCTTGGAGAGCCACAGGCTAGGAATGAGAGGAATTTGGAGGTTTGAAGGAGATTGCTCACTCCAGACTGCAAAGAAAAGAGGGTGGAACTTCCACTGCCTCCGGAAAGTTCTGCATGCTTGAGAAGAGGCTATGAGATGCTAATGAGGCCAAACCCCTTTGCTGGCAAGTTTTTATAGACAACCCTCCCCACCCCACCCCCCATGAAGTTCCTCCAAGTGATTTAAAGAGTAATTGGCTCCTAGATAAACCTGCCTTCACACGTATCTCCCAGCAAATTACACCCCTCCAAAGCTCCTTGGCCCCCCGTTAAAGTGACCTTGGGGGAAACCTGGATGGAGCAAGGTCTTTCTTACCTTTGGCTCTTTCCATAAGTAAAACGGTGTTTCTTTCCAGAACAGGAAGCTGTAAAGGGGTTTATGCCTCACCGGCAGGCAGCCCCAGCCAGGACACCAAGGGTATTTTTGACATCCCCTCGAATTAGAATACAGTGCACATTTTCACAATGTTCTTTTTTCTTCTTCCTTCTCGCTCCAAACAATGCACCAGATGGTACATCCCAAGGAACATTCAGCAGGTTTGGCAAAGACTCTGAGAGCAAAATGATTTTTGAAAGCTGTGTTTGAGGCAAAGTGGAGCAAAGAAAGTCTCCGTTCAGCGCTGGGGCTGAGGGTACAGCGTTAGACACCCGCGCACACCTGGGCATTGGACGTCCACTGTTGGGTCTGGGTGTGCAGCGGAGTCCCCTGAGCGCATACAGAGGAGAACAGGATTCGGAGGAAACTGGAGTCGCCACTCCCCAGGGACAGGACACCAAGGGGTGCTGGATTGTCTAAAAGAAATCATGAGCATGTGTCTTAAGAAGACTCAAAGCCATAACGTCTTTGGAAAGCCCTAAAGGTGATAGGAAGAAGGTGAAATTCCACTTTGTTTGGGCAATGACCTCAGGGGATGGATGTGGGTTCTATTGAAGAATTTTTACTTTTAAGCATCACACTAATTCCTGCTTCAGTCTTAAATAAGTAATGGAAATGGGACCTCGTGACCTTGACCCTATGCTACTACAGAAAGATCATACAGAAAGGACCATTCATGCAGCCACGTACCCATCCATAATGACCAGCCCAGGCAGGGACCGAGATGGGCACCTGTCCTGGTGGTTAATGCAGGGGCAACCCAGGCAACCCTCTATCTTATTCCAGAGCTGCAGCCTTATTCCAGAAACTGAGGCAGCATGAAGACCCCCTTCAAACCCCGATTTTTGCCATCAAGCCGGAAAGATTTCCTACCTGTCACTCAGAGTAACAGGCACGAGTTTGTTGAAGGGATGGGAAAAGGGAAAGGAGACCCTATCAAAGGAGAGAGAGAGAGGGGGTCCTCTCAGAGAGGAGAGGGACAGCGTGCCTCTCCTGTCCTCCAGTTTCATTGGGGTCCCAGAGAAGTTTCCGGAGAGTCCCACCCAGATCCACCCCTTGACTTTTGATTGACAGCTGGGTGACATTACATTTTCTAGTTCTCCACTGCCAGGGCCGCTCTAGGTCAGCTTGGCCCGTGTTAACTGGTTCTAATTGGAACTTGTTTTTGCAGATTTTATGGTTAGGGGGAGTTATCCTTGTCTCCCTGAGTTCTGGGCACTGCTCTGTATCAGGGTCACAAAAGTGTCCCCTTCAGGGCAGCTTGGGTTCCTCTTAGGGACATTATTTGGGGCCTGCATTTCTCCTGCAGGTCACAGGTGGTTTGCTGAGGAATGTGGTGTAGCCTGTGCGCGGAGGCCAGGCTGGGCTGCAGGTCAATTGCTTCTTGGGGGTCGCAACAGTGGGCCCATGTTGTAGAATTATTTATATCTTAACCTCATGTTCCCACGGTCTGCATCTGTCTGTCCCCTAACACCCTCATGGAGTATTCAAGTCAGAATTTGGGCACAAAGACTGTGATGAGTTTTGCTGTTGCAAAAAAATTGAACAAGATATTTCTAAGATTCCAGGGGACAGACCAATCAGCCTGCGGAGAACACCGGAGAAGGTTTCCATGGCAGCTGGGGGACTCGCCTTCCTCTCTGGATTCTTCAAAGGAACTGATTTTCAGATGGGAGCGAACATGTCTATTTTCTACGGTGGCCAAACCAGTGCTCGACAGTGCCTGGAACTCACGCCCGTAGCCCACAGCTGGACTGGAGACTGATGCCCAAGGGTGGCACCCCAGCCCTCTCTCCTTATTTTAAATAACTGGCTCATCAAATCCTAAGGGCTGCCCAGGAGGAAATCTGCAGACCCCTGAGATTCTGGAGACTGGCTATTGCAGTCCTGAGTCTGAAGCTGCGAATGCACACAGCTCCGCGAAGCCCCCCTCTGCTCCTAAGGCCCTTGTCGCTAATCCCATGACTCCACAGGCTGAGGCAGGGAGATCCCAAGTTCGAGTCCAGCCTGGGCCACTTAGTGAGACCTTAAGGTTGACTTAGTGAGACCCTGTCTCAAAATAAAAAAAAAAAAAATTTTAAAAAGGCTGGGACTGTTGCTTAGTTGTTAAGCACCCCTGAGTTCCATCCCTGGTACCAAGAAAAAAAAATTAATTTAAAAATAAAGTAATATCCACCTGGTCAACAAAAAAAGTTACAGAGTACGTATGATGAGCCAGGCACTGTCATGAATGCCTCAGACACAGAAGTGAACCAACATAGAGTCTTCACGGGCTGGCAGTCTAGACAGGGTGTCAGCAAACTATTACCCAGGGCCCACGGCTGATCTGCCACCTGCTGTGTGAATAAAGTTTTATTGAAACACGGCCCTGCTCATTTGCTCAGAAGCAGTCTGCAAGTGCTGTTTTTGTGCTGGTCACATTTGCAGTAGTCCCCGCAGACCTGGACAGCACATGGTGTTGGCTCCCTGGCTTTTACAGGAAAGGCTCGCTGACCCCTGGGGAAGGACTTTACGCCACAGGACAGGGAAGCCTCTTGTCCCATTGTCAAATATCAAAGGTGGATGGGAGCTTCTCCAGAAAGCAGAAAAGGGGAATTTAATGCAGAGCTTTTAAAATCTCAAGGAGAGGATATTTCAAATTGCAAAAGTATTCATGATCGCAATGGGGGGTGGGGGGGGGAAATGAGAAGTCGAGTTCGCTGAAAGGTATCAAGAAGTGAAAAAGTGGCAGACAGGCCCCAGGGAGAAACAAGTGACCTCGGAAAACCATGCAAGCCGCACCTGAGATGGAAAAATAAGTTCAGGGGTGGGGGCCGCATCACGTCCAAAGACAGCAAAATTACACAGAGCAGAATTGAAGCCTGCATTGGAGAGCAGAGATCACGACTCAGAGAGAAGGGCCTAAATCAATAAAATACTAAAGAAACAAGAATCCAAGGAAAATTGCAAAGAAATACAGAGTGCATGAGAAACACAGAAGAGGAGGGAAAAAGAGATTGGGTGTATCTTTACACCCAACTGATTTCTCCAGGAAGCCACCAGGATGATTGACAAACCCTTACAGCCCTCTGTTAAAGAGCTCCTCTGTTCTATGCATCAAGGTCGGCACTTTATATTCATTAGCAGCTTTTACTCCCACAGCAACCCTTTAAGACCTGGGTTCCTCAGCTTTCTCCCTGCTGTGACTAAAGGACCCGATAAAAACAATTGTGGAGGAGGAAAAGTTTGTTTGAAGGCTCACGGTTTCAGAGGTCTTAGTCCATTGAAGGCTGGCTCCGTTCCTCGGGGCTCAAGGTGAGGCAGGAAGTCTTGGCGGGAGAGTGTGGCAGAGGGAAGAGACTCACAGGATGATCTGGAAGCAGAGAGAGATCTCCTCTTGCTAGATACAGATACATACCCCACAGCCACATCCCCAATGAACCACCTCCTCCAGCCGCACCCCACCTGCCTCCAGTTACCACCAGGGACTGGTTCACTGATTAGGTCAAACTACAGCCCAGTCACTTCTCCTCCAAACCTTCTTGCATTGTCTCACATGTGAGCTTTGGGGGACACCTCACATCCAAACCCTAACAAGACCCAAACTAACGTATCCATGTTTTTTAGATGCAAAATGTTAAGAATCACCGAAAGCCTGTGAATCACCCATAATCAGCTCTAAATGAATACATCAGGAGTGAAATCCCACACTGACTAATTTAACCCCAGAAATTCCGTACGGTGCAACGCTACATCAACGCTGCATCGTGTACCGCCGTAAAAGGAAAAGTCGTGCTCCACTTGGGTACAATGGATTGAAATGCATTCTGCTGTCATGCCCCACTCATCAGAACAAAAACCCCAAAACAAATTATGGAAATTTTACGGAAGGAAAAAAACATGGACCCAGCTTGGTCAACCAAGACGATTCACCCTCGCAGTCTTCCAAGGTCACCGGAACCTGAGGTCTGCATCAGCCGTTCTTGTCATTTAGGGATAGTTATTTCACAAAATTGGCCAAAGAGAATGTTTCTCGTCCCGAGGTGGCGCTCTATAGAGCCACTTGGAATTGCCTCTTGAAGGATCTTTCTCCGCTTCCAATGACTTGGGGGAGAAAAAACTCAGCCACACCGTAAAAATGAGTTCTGAAGAGGACGAGAGAAGCTAGAAAAGAAAAAAAAATGTGCAGGACACGGTTTCATAATTTGTGCTGCCCTTGAATTAGTAATGCACAGTAATCAAATGGAATACATTACAAGTTCTGTTCAGAATATGCTAAAATAATGACTATTTTTTATGAATACCCATTAATGTCGATTATTATTCATTATTAATCCTCCACCTTCAAATTAAAAAGAAGATCCATGTGTGTGCTATGTATATTCTTCTCTCTGGTCTTATCATGATACCCAACGGCTTCATGACTAATTGACGATTCGATGCGACTTTAGGAATGGCAGCCTAAATGCTAGACACTCCTACGAGACGCCATTCTGTTATGTTGTTGTGTTGTTTATCAAATTTTGATGAGTGGTAAATATTTAATCCTCCTCCTAAGATCTTCTTTCAAGTCCCAAGCAGTTCTATGTGATCGTGTGATTCCTGTTATTCTACACAGCCTTCGATGTCAAAGCTCCCGATTATCCTCCTCAGTGAATCTGGTGAGAGACACCCCTGCAGGAGTTGCAGAGAATCACTGGAATCAATTGCCGCTGACCTAAGACTCTGACTCTCAGTGGAAGGAAGGCTTGGATTCCTTTATAAAGTGGGTGTCTCCTTTTGTAACCAGGAGGTAAAATCCCCACTTAAAGTGTCACAAGTTACAGAGAGATCTTATAGTCTCCCTTCAACCTCACAAAACTTCTACAAAGTAGCTGCTTTCAATTGCCTTACTATAGTAGAGAAAAACGAAGTGTGGATACTCCAGTGAGTTTTTTTTTTTTTTTTTTTTTTTTAGGGATTGGCTAGCTTCACTTAGCATAATCTGCTCTAATGCCATCCATTTCCCTGCAAATGCCATGATTTTGTCATTTTTTAGTGCTGCGTAATACTCCATTTCCAGTGAGTTTTCAAAAATGTCACATCTCTCCAGTTGCATACCCAAGAGCTGTGGGGATAGCTCAGAGCATGCCTGAAGTCCTGGATGGCTTTGATCCCCAGCACCACCCCAGAAAACACAAGTTGCAATCTAGACGTGAAAACCCTGGTGGATTCCCTCTCCTTCACCTGGTGGAAACAGGTTCTGAAGAGAATGATCTGAGGGTCTGAGCTCACCCAAATGACTCCTTATTATTCCCTCCAAAGATAAGCCTGGATTATACCACCAAGGTGGACCGTGTGTGGGACTTTCATTTGGAAGTCGACCTTTCCCCAGCTTCCTTGGCAGAAGACTATTGGATAAGTTATGCCCGGTGCAGATGAAACCTCTGTCTGAAATGCTTTTGTTTGTTCACAGGAGCTGCGAGAGTGACTTCTGCAAATATCTGTGCACAGAAGTTGTTGTTCAAACTCTGTCTGCAGGATGTGTTGATAATCCATCAGGGGGTCCGATGTCACGGCACACCGCTAATCCCAGTGACGCGGGAGGCAGAAGTGGGAGGATTCCAAGTTCAAGAACAGCCTGGGGAACTTAGCGAGACCCTGCCTCCGAATAAAAAATAAAGAGGGAGGGCTGGGAATGGAGCTCAGTGGTAGAGCACCCTGGGTTCAATCCCAAGGTAGCAAAAAAAAAAAAAAAAAAGTAATCAATGAAATTAAAAAGTCAAATTGATTGACTATGTTGTTACCCAAACTAACTTCTCATTTTAATTAAGCAAGGAAATACTTCAATCGAACCGTGTGGTTCTTTTTTGTGGGGGAGAGTGATTGAACCCGGAGACAGGATCTCACTAAGTAGCTGAGACTGGCCTCCAACTTTCAATCCTCCTGCCTCAGCCTCCCAAGCTGGTGGAGTTACAGGCGTGCACCACCATGCTCGGTGCAATCATGTGGTTCTTGAAATTCCGTCCCAGGCATGGGTCACTGGTCTAAGAACAAGGACTTAGTCTAATGCTCCGCATGACTTTTGTGCCCAGGCTTGGGATGGAAAAACAACAATGAGCCTTCCTGGGCTGTTTTGATTTTTTTTTTTTTAAAATGTGAACAGCTGATTCTGAAACCTTAAAATCACCTGTAGATATTAAAAGAAAAGGCAAAAAAGCTAGCCACACAAAAATTGAGTCCTGCATTCACAAATTCAAGACACAAAATGACCGAGCAAGTCCAGCCAATCAATGGGATTCATAGCTGAGAATCCAGCCACTAACGGGCTTTAATTGCTGCAATTAGTCAAATGGTGTAATTACAGTAAACACACGAGAAGCTTCGGCTGGAGCACGTAATTGCGGGGCATAATGGTGCTATTACAATTTCAGATAACATAATACGATTTGGATACATCATAGATGCCCAGAGCCATGTGAAGGGTTCTCATTTGTAAATTCTCTGAGTGCCTGGTTTGGATTATTTAAATCAAAGTCAGATTAGGAAATCAGACCATTTTTTTTTCAATGAAAGGAAAAGAAATTATCATTCTACACTAACCCTCTAGTGAGTATGTGTACAGAAAGACAAAACATTCAAAGTCAATTTTGAAGTCCATCATTAGGATGATTCTCAACCGGTAAATTGTCGTTAATGGCTGCAACACAGAGAATATTTGTATATATGTGGATATTATTTCCTGTGTCTCCCGTTTTCCTGGAATTGATGAATTTACCTAAGTCTACCACCAAACCATCCATGAAAATCAATCAATCAATCAATAAAAGATTTCCCAGAATGTAATGCTGGTGGGGTGGTCTCTAGTTTACAATTCCTGGGTGAAATCTATGTTTTTAAGGTATTTGAACTTTGGTTACGGAGGTTCCCAAATTTTGTACCTTATAACACTAGACCGAGTTATCCCATATTCTCTCTCTCTTTTTTTTTTTAAAGGTCAGGGAGTACCAGGGATTGAACTCAGGGGCTCTCAACCGCTGAGCCCTACCCCCAGCCCTATTTTGTATTTTATTTAGAGACAGGGTCTCCCTGAGTTGCTTAGGACCTTGATTTTGCTGAGGCTGGCTTTGAAGTCACGATCCTCCTGCCTCAGCCTCCCAAGCCACTGGGATGACGGGGTGGACCACCGTACCCACCCCCCCCACCAGCCCAGATTTTTTTTAGATGTCGACTTTGTATGATCAAAAACTTGTTTATTTTGTAGAGCTGAGAAGCTGAAAGAATTCTTAGAGTGGACCAGGGTGCCTGGTTTAGGAGCTGATGAATTCATTTCCCGACAGGTGCTGTCCCCACGGGTGGGAGTCTATTTCTCTTGGGAAGGAATTTTCACTGGGGTCGTCGGTGGCATTGGGAAGGAGGAAGGTCCCCCTGTGAGATCACGCCACCCCTTTTTACCGGAGATAGTGTCTTCCCTACAAATGCCCCTCGGATCTCCTCTGCACGTTGTAGCTTTCACATTTGTAGTAAGGAGATGCCAACTCATCTCGATGGTAGAAAAGATCCCTCTGGGAGACCCTGAGCTCTCCACCCACCAAACATCTGCTGATGCAGTTCGTTTTATTTCGTTGTTTTTTTTTTTAACAATGAAGCACATTGTTGATGTGCATTGCAGAAGCACCTCACAAGACCCCCTGGACAGGCAAGGACTGGTGGAGATGTCTGTCATCATGGAAAACTCCCAATGGTAGCCACTGGCCCCATGTGGCTATGGAGACCCTTGAAGTGTGACCCGTGGGTCAGAATGTTTTATTTCATTTAATGAATTCACTTAGAGTTAAGTAGCTACCACTGTATCGGACAGCACAGCCTTAGACATTATTTCTCCGGGCAGATTGTTCTTCAGCTGTATCCTGATCATCTACGACACTCCACGTTACGTTTTATTAAATCTCGACCTGAAGTGGTTTGTTGTCATCTAAGCACCCACACAGCTCTCAGCACTAGAGAAGTTCTATGCGTATTAACAACGATCAGCAGATTGAATCATTACAGAGAAGGAAACAGCATGACAAAATAGGGAACATCATGATAATCGGTCTGGCTTTTGTGGACAATGATATTCCACAGTCCTGGAAGGCATGCTCCCATAATAAGATCGGCTTTCGTGATTATCAGCTCTTTGGATGAATTTCGCACGTTGGATTCTCGTCTGGGGTTAATTCGAGCTTTTCCTGGTTGACCTTCCTCTGCCCTGCATATCGATGGGCTTGACCCTAGTGTGAATCTCTGAGTAGCCTTCTTCTCTTATGCCCTGAAGATCCAGATTCTAGCTGGCATTGCTCAATTGCACTCTAAAGCTAGAGACGGGAGAAGCAATTGTTCCCATGCTCATGCTCACTGTGAGAAACGAGATGAGCCAGAATCCCAAAGGACCCAAGAATCAGGAACCTCATCCGGCTGGAGAGTGAATGAGCCAGCTAGAACCCCGCTGTGATGCAAAGGATATATTTCTTTTGCTGCGTTCGGTTCACTTACTTACCCTGCAAAAACTTCTCTTGGCCTCGGAATCACAGTCGGGGACTCAGAGGTGTGATGCTCTCCATCTGATCTTTATTCCAAGTGACGTGGGGCAATAGCAAGAATATCAAAGTAGCCAGGTGCGCAGGTGCATGACTGTCACCCCAGCGGCTCTGGAGGCTGAGGCAGGAGGATCGCCGGTTCAAAGCCAGCCTCAGCAACACGAGGCGCTAAGCAGCTCAGTGAGACCCTGTCTCTCAATAAAATGCAAAATAGGACTAGGGCTGGGGCTCAGGGGTCGAGTGCCCTTTAGTTCAAACCGTGGTACCACTCACCCCCCCAAAAAAGACCAAGCCGGACTCTACTGTAGCGCTTCATGCTGGTCACATGAAGGGACTTCCACAAATATCTGCCCAGTGGGAGAAAGAAGGAGGGGAGAAAGGGAGAGAACTGGACCGATTTCCTGGTTTGGAGTTCAGCCTGGAACCCGTCAGCATTCACTGGTGACAAGCCGTGCAGGGGGTGAAGAGCAGTGGCTTAGATACCAATCTGGCTCCGATCTGCAAATGACAGATTGACTCAGGACTCCAGACCCCTGGCTCTGCCAAGTGCTCCCAAAGGCGGCCGGCCGTGGTAGCAGTTATCGGAGGTGCCACCTCAAAAGCACCGTAATTTGGATTCAATGACCCTGATGTCCTCCACGGCTGCACTGGATTCTGTCTGAAAGACCTCTGTGACCAATCCACCTGCCAATTGGTCGCTGCACAACTGAATGACCACATACTCAACAGCTTACACAAGGGCACACACACAGGCACACGCAGCTACTGCTTCCCACTTCCTGTGGATCCCGAGTCTGGGGGTGGTTTAGCTGCAATTAGAGAGTCAGCCGGGGCTGGGGAGTCTTCCGTACCCAGGGCCCCGGTGATTGCTGGTGGAGTCCATTTCCTGTGGTCACGGTGCGGAAGGCGGCTGTTTCTGGCTGGGTGTTGGCCCGAAACCCCTCTGGCTGACTCCCGTTTCCTGACACGTGACCCCCATCCTGGTCACTGACCTCATTACAGCCAGCAGAGGGAAGACAACCTCTCCCCAGGGAGCAAGTCAGCACCCTCTGTTAGGGGACAGTGAAAGGGACATGCCGTCGAGCTCGCCATATTCCAGGAGTGCACACACCTGTCAGGTGCAGCTCTAAGGGGAGAGGGCTCAGTAGCACGGGATCACGGGGAGCCCCCTAGTCTGACCACTCGGCTTCAGGCCCAGGCTGGGTTTTCTCATTAAGTCTTGACCGGGACAGGCTTTTAGGAATATGATGTTACAAGACAACACACAGCTGGGGGCTGCGACTGTGCCTCAGCGGTAGAGCGCTCGCCTAGCATGACCAAGGCACTGGGTTCCAGTCTCAGCACCACATTCAAATAAATAAATAAAAACTAAAAGAAATATTGAAAGAAAACACATAGCTGGCATTATGTAAATACCCCGATGTCATTACTGGCTGCTTTAGATTGAAAGTGTCCTTCCAAAATGCATGGGTTCACGCTTAATCCCCACCTGGGAGGTGTTGGAGGTGGGGCTCTGCAGGGGCTGAGCTCATCAGGTGCAGCCCATGAGTGCGATGAGGGTCCTTTTAAATGCATTTGGAGGACCTCGCTGTATGTGGGCCGGGGAGAGCGGAGAATGATCTCAGAATTTCAAAGCCACAGTCCCCACAAAAGCGTGTGCTTTGGGGTTTGAAGGCACACGATTGGTGAAGTCCCACCCCCCAAGCCAACATTTTGATTGAGAGCATCCTATTTGCAGTCCTGGGCTGGTCTTACCGAAGCGCACGTGGAAAATCCCTGGGTTCTGGTTTTTGGTCACTCTTACGTGCTATGAGTACGTGTAAAACAAGCACAATTAATGAAAGAATAAAAACATTGTATGGGGCCAGATGCCGCGGCACACGCCTGTAATCCCAACAGCTCGGAGGCTGAGACAGGAGCATTGCAAGTTGGAGGCCAGCCTCTGCAACTTGGTGAGGCCCTAAGCAACTTCACCATTTAATGTCTCTAAATGGAATATATTTTAAAAAGGGCTGGGGATGTGGCTCAATGGTTGAGCACCTCTACATTCGATCTCTGGTACATAAAACAAGACCCAATGAAACACCGTATGATTCCATTTATATGACGTGTTCAGTAAAGGTTGATCCAGCAGCAAAAAGTAGATTAGTGGATGTCTGGCCTGGGGAGGCCGAGAGTGAGTGTTAGTGGGGTGGATTTCTTTTGGGGTTATGAAAATGCGGTTGAATCGATTACTGGAATGCTTACAGAACCTTATGAATACACTAAATCTGTCTGAAATGCACACGTTAAATGCATGAATGGAAAGGTGCACGGGTCACATCTCAATAAATGTGCACATTTACAAAGTGTCATCCGTAATCACTCATGAACATAGACATGAAAATCATACACCAGATATAGTTACGGTGCTTGGGTCCTAACCCAGGACCTTGTGTGTGCTGGGCAAAATGTTCTCCCACTGAGATACACCTGACCCTTAAAATATATTTTTAAAACTTATCAGCAATGTATAATGAAAGGTAACATAAAAATCAAGGTAAGCGCTGAGAGTCATGGCACACACCTGTCATCCCTGCAGCTCAGGAGGCTGAGGCAGGAGGATCGCAAGTTCAAAGCCAGCCTCAGCAACTTGGCAAAGCCCTAAGCAACTTAGAGAGACCCTGTCTCAAGATGAAACATAAAAAGGGCTGGGGATGTGGCTCAGCGGTTAAGCACCCTTGGGTTCAATCCCCAGTACAAAAAATAAAATAAAACATAAAAAGGGTTGGGGGTGTGACTCAATTGCTAAGCACCCCTGAGTTTAATGTTCGGTATCAAAATAAATAATAAACAAATAACTAAAAGTAAGTCATTCTTGCTGGACACGGTGGTGCACGCCTGTAATCTCAGCAACTCGGGAGGCTGAGGCAGGAGGATCATGAGTGCCAAGCCAGCCTCAGCAAAGTTGAGCAAGTCAGTGAGACCCTGTCTCTAAATATAAAGTCCAAAATAGGGCTGGGGAGGTGGCTCAGTGGTCGAGTGCCCCTGAGTTCAATCCCCAGTAATCCTCCACGGAAAAAAGTGAGTCATTCTTTTTCTTTGCAGAGGTCGGGATGGTCAGACAAATACGCACTAGTATATGCACACACACATACACAGAGGTCGATCAACAAGCACCCAAATGGGCAACATACACGGCAAGATAGTTCACGAAACATACAACATGAATGGCCAATTGGTAAACAAAAGTGCCCATTTCGTTAGCAATCAGAAAGAAAATGCTGGCGAAACCCACCAGGACACATCATATGATATCCAAGAGGTTCCAGGAAGCTGTGAAGGCCATCTCAGGATGTTCTCTGTAGGCGAGGGTCTGGAGCTAAGGAGACCCCCAAGCACTGCTGCTAGACAGGAAAACAATTTGTAGGGTAATTCGGCGTCTTCTGCCAAGTTTCAGTTGCTGCACGTTCTGCAACGGGGCCATCCCCTCCCGGGTACCATATTGGGCAGACCAAACTTTGGCCCATGTGCACCAAGAGACATAATCACCAGTGGCTGTGACGGTAAAACCGTGGAGAGCAGTGTCCGTGCCCTTCTTAGGAATCCGTTCGTCTGGCACAGTGGCTCCGTGGTCTGCGCTGTGCTAAATTGGTCAGCAACTCTAACGAAGTCTCAGAGAAACTCGGTCTTCGTTTGATCTTTATCCCCAGGCCGACTTTCATTTCGAGAATCTTTTGCAAGTTGGAGAAGCCAGAGATGAGAGACGATTTTATTTTCCAGCCCAATCCCAGGACATACATCAGCTCTCCAAATTCTGCTTGGAAATTATCCGGTTCGTCCCTAGCCTGTCATCACACCCGTTAAAAGGAACCAACAGACGCTTCTCAGCGACTTTTTCACTTTCAGGAAAGGGGGAGGTTCAGGGGTCCGGGACCATCACGTGGATGTTATACTGAGTGAGCAGACACGAAAATGGAGTACATCCATAAAGATAAATGTTTTAAAAAGAAATAAAAATGCTAATGCAGAAGGAGGTGGCTACTTGACCTGGGGTGCTGGTTGCAAAGGATTTCCTGAAGCATGACCTGACCCAAGACTAGAAGGGTGACTTGAATCCAGGCACAGGGAATCCAAGGGACCAACGTTCCATGCAAAGGAAACGGCAGGTGCAAAGGCCCTGTGGGTGGAAACATGCCTGGTACACGGGAGGAACAGAAGATCACAGAAGTCCCATGGAGAGCTGTAAAACATGGAGTGTGACCAAGTTGGAATGCTCTGGAAAACAGGAAATTGGGATACGTTGGCCACATCCTAAGACGTACTTATTAAGTGGTCTTGGTTTGTTATGTTGATCAAGACTGTCCTGTTAGAGGTGACTGATACTAAGTAATCCTGGGTTGTGCTGTCCATAGGTCCAAATTATGAGGTGGCCAAGCTTGTCTCTGTGACTTCTCTTCCCTGTCCCCACCACCCCCCCCCCTTTCCTCTCAATTGTGTCAGACAAATTCTCTTTTCGTGCTGTGCTTCTGATTTGGGCCAGTTGTGCACAAATCACAGCACCTGGCACAGATGAGCTCACCGTCTCAGCAGAACTCAGCCGTGCGTGCCCCCCTAAAAGACGTGAGGGGTGCGCGTTCACAGACCACCCCTGTGTGAGCCACCTCTCCGTTTGCTCTGGAAGGGACTCTGCCGTAGAGGATGCTGTGTGATAGCCTTAGACGTCATCGCATCCACCAGTGGAGACGGCCTCCCCCACCCCCGGAGTGACGCGGACATCCCAACGGAGCCCGTATCCCCGAGGACGACCCTGGGTGCTAGCTCAGGGAGGGAAGAGAAGGATCGTTCCAGAACCGTCTTGGCCTCTTCTTTTGGAAACGGCGTGACGTGGTGACCAACCTGTGGGTGGCCTCTGTCATTTTTCTCTGTTGCACCAGATGTCACTGTAGAGCTCGCTATTAAGTAGCCAGAGAAATGGAAACGACAAAAAAGAAAAAGAAAAAACAAAAGGTGGCCCAACATGACAGTCCCCCAAACGCAGTCACCCTCCGGCGGCAGGTTGGCCAGGAGACAGCTCCGTCCCTGAGCGCCAATTCCGATTGGCCTGCTCGGAGCCCGGGCTCCTCGACAACTTGGGCTGCGTTCTTGTGTCTTTCCCCCATTCGCAAACCTGTCAACCTGGTAAAAAGTGAGGATCTGGGAAATGCAGATCGCCTACTCATGAAATTCAATGGTGTGCGCACACGCTCTGTTTTGAAGCGCTACAAAAATACACCATCCCCTTGGTGCTTCCTTAAAAAAGAAAAGGAAAAGGCTCTCCACCCTGAGACAATGGGGCTGGCAGCCTGCACCGCACCGTCTTTGTCTTGCCCTCATCCTGGTGCATTTTGAACTGCTGACCTTGAAGTTGGCCTTGAAGTCGGGACCGTGGGCTTCTCTGCTTTCCGTAGAGACTCACTCCAGTTTGCAAGAGCAGGAGGGGTTGCTCCGTCACTTACGGTGGACCTGGCAGAGATCTGCTTGCTTGCACCCCTCATTTGAGGACTCCTCTGCACACGCCCGGCACCCCCTACTTCTTAGACGTAAGAGCCAAGTAGGGTGGGTAGTAGCCAAGTAGGTGCCCCAGAGAAGCAAAGTAGCCAGGTTTGCACGGCTTCCTAAATTGCAGCGCGATGGCAGGCGTGAGCTGCTGGCTGCTGCTCAAAGGGAAGTGGATTTTCCAGGACAGAGTTCCTTGGCCATGTCCAAAGTTTTAATAAAACAACAGAATTCCAGAGTTCTTTGGCCATGTCCAAAGTTTTAATAAAACAACAGAAATGAAATGAGGAGCCATTTCGGAAAGCTGCACTAGAAGCAATTTCCAGACTCTGCTAAGATAAATATGGGGCCGTCCCGGCAAAGACAGTGATCCTGGCCGGTCACAGTGGCGCATGCCTGTCATCCCAGCAGCTCAGGAGGCTGAGGCAGGAGGATGGAGAGTTCAAAGCCAGCCTCAGCCAAAGCGAGGCCCTAAGCAACTCAGTGAGACCCTGTCTCTAAATAAAGTACAAAATAGGGCTGGGGATGTGGCTCAGTGGTTGAACACCCCTGAGTTCAATTCTTGGTACCCCCCAACTCCAAAAAAGATAATGTTCCTAAATTTTTCCTTAAAAAAATAAAAAGAAGAAGCATCAACGATATGGATTTTTTTTTTGCAACACTAGGGCCTCACACATGTAGGCAAGCACTGAACCACTGAGCTACGTCCCCAACCCAATGGCGTGCAATTGGTGACACTGATACCAAGGCACGCGATTCTGAAATAAGGTGGGAACTGAGAGTAGATCGCATCTCTCCAGCGGAAGGCAAGTGGACAAGTGTCCTATTATTGCGCTAGGGGGTGAAGACCGAGGAGGAGCCCCCCACCCTACCGGGAAGGCATCCTGACCCACATCTTGTACTCAAGGAATTCTGGGCGCCTTCTTGGCCGTTGATGCTCAGGCAAGGGGTGGAAGCCAGTTTGGAGAAATGAAAGATCTGGGCCACAGTGACACAGCTCTTTCCAGCGCCCAGG
The DNA here is from genome assembly GCF_021218885.2 of Marmota monax. NCBI lineage: Eukaryota > Metazoa > Chordata > Mammalia > Rodentia > Sciuridae > Marmota > Marmota monax. The sequence goes on along the minus strand of NW_026694062.1, from coordinate 1,864,900 downwards.
GTACCAGGAAGGACAGTCTCATGAGGAGTTCATCCCGCTCAAGAGCCGTGATCAGGTTTCACCCAGAGCATGCGACCAGGTTAGGTCACCACGTGGCATTAAGTCGCATCCCAGAGGTCCTTTACCTGGAGAGGATGTTTGTGAAAAACTTAGCTGAAAAGAACAGTATTCACGCCACCTAGTGGTTGTGCAGATTTTACAGAGGGCAGAAGAAAATGGTCCTCAATCTCCTATTAAGGGAGCCCAAACGGGCTCTTCCGATGTATGATGTCCACCCTATTGAGGCCACGCAGACTGGTGTTTCTACAGCTTCATTTTTACAACTTTCATGGTGTTCCTCTCACCACCGGAGCTGCAAGACAACATCCTCGTCAGCACGGCACCTGCGTGCTTCAGTAACAAGCACGCCTCCCTCTTCACAGACAGGAGATACATATTGACTTCAGAGCACAACTGGACCCCCAAACTAGAGTGCGTGGTCCCCATACTACCAGCTCTGATTAACCACGGTCTTCATTAAGTACAAAAAATCATCTCTTTTGTAACTTTCCAAGAAGGCGTAAGTGTGCCATTTGGAGACACAGGAAACATCAGGTAGTCATGGCGACCAGCCATCATGAATCCCTCTGCTTATGTAGTAGGAGGGCCAAGGATTTGTATAATTACCTGGCCTTATGAGACGATCCCATAAATGTCTGTCACGCTCATTCTGTATTTACTTCTAAAGTAAATTTTGAATTTTCCCACTATACACACACTCATACATATGTATGTGTGTGTGTGTGCGTGTGTGACAGATGCTAATACCACTTTGTCAAACATAATCTATGGCTGTATGTTTACTTTACACCTTTTATCGTCTGAGCAAATAGAGCGAGAGTGATATTCAAGCTAACGTCAATTTTAGATTCTGGGAAAACACAGACAACCCAGGTTTCATTAGAATGTGCCGTGAAACTCGTTTTTTCTATGCTTATTTTGCTTAAAATAATAAAATTGATCAAGTTGGACTCTTACTGTCATACGGGCTACTGTATTATTCCATAATTTTCCAATGAACTCCAATAAAATTAATGGGATACTGAATGTATATTTTAAAAACTGAGTGGTTGGTTGAGGTCAGAATGCGTCCCCCCAAATTTAAGTCGAGGCATGAATAATATTCAAGGTGATATTTTTGAGAAGTGCAGGCTTGAGGAAGTGATGGTCCTTAAAGGGCTGGAGGGGACTAATCTGTACCTTTTGCCCTTCCACCCTCCACCATGTGGGGACCCAGCATTCCTTCCCTCCTAAAGACCCAGAATCAAGGCTCCATGTTGGAAGCAGACAGACCCGGTCCCTACCAGGCACTAAAGCCACACATACTTTGGTGTTGGACTTCCCAGCTTCCAAGACTCTGAGAAGTGAATTTTTCTTCTTTATAAATTACCCAGTCTCAGGTATTTTGTTATAGCAGCACAAATAGACAAAGATGGTACTACTCTACAGGAAAAAAATGGAATCTGTCCACCAAAAGTTTATTTTCTTGAATGACCTGCAAACCAGCCTCCCTTCTATGCAGGTGGCTGGCAGGATGGTGATCCTCATCGACTGTGGACCCACGGGAACCCTTGCCACACGAGCCTGTTCACAGGGCTGCTCACAGTGAGGCACAAGCAGGCTTCTTCCTGATTAATGATTAACAGTCTTGGGCGCGGTTTTTCTTGCTGGTGCAATTATTATGCGGTGCCAAGAGCTGGGGATCCAGTCTCTACTGCAGTGTGTGTTTGTGTGTGTGTGTGTGTGTGTCCCTGAGGATACTCCATGGGAAGTCTGCAGGAAGCTCACTGAAAACACCTGTTGGTGGATCTACCCAGGAAGGAAACATACTCAGAGGGGGAAGGCGGATGGCATGACCCAGGTACTGAGAACCCACAGTGTCCTTGAGAAAAAGCCCGCTGGGTCCAAACAGGACCACCTTGCTCATGGGTTCTCCCTCCCAAAGAGAAAAAGGTGAATTTCCCACGGGTAACCGCTCCTCTGTGCCCTATGAGACCTGGTTCTTGATCTCGACCCTTCGCACTCACAACAAGCACAACTGAGAAGTGGGGGGAAACACCCCACCCGCCGCCGTCCACCTGTTGGTGAGGGCTCACGGGACTGCAGCCAGGTGTCCTGGAGTTAACGTCTCCACAGGTCTGACGCAGCCCTGCACCTACGAGCCCTGCTCCCCGTGAACAGAGAAAATGCTAATGAGGATAGAACGTGGGTGATTAGTAAATGTGCTGGAAATGAAGTGACCTTTATGTAGTCACTGGATGATTAAAGCAATCAGGGGAGACCCAGCTGGGATGGGAAATGTCATAGAACAGACCAAAACGCAATTAGCCGTCGTCTAAAGTAGCCACGGTCAGAATAAAAGCGGCTACAAAGATACCATCATGACATTGGATACGACTCAGCCTTGGCAAGCCCCAACCTGGGATCGTCCCGGTGGGTGATTTTCCAAGTTTGCAATAATGAGGGAGCAACTTTTGCATTCTTATCTTTTCTGGGACGAGCATGCTGCCAATCAATCAAGGTGCCTTTGGGTTTCTTAGGAGTCCTATCCAAACCAAATGACACCCAAGGTTCTCTCCTGTTCTATAGAATAAGAGGAATACTGCCCTCCAGGTGTCCTTGGGCATATCGCCAGAAGAATTCGTCTTATGGAACTTTTTGGTAAATGATGCTCCAACTGGGCATTGATTGCAGGGATGAGTTTGCAAAACCAGAAAAGCTGGGGAAAATATCAAATATTCATGCAGAGCTTGGGGGCCCTGTATTTTATTCCAGTTTGCTCGAACCTGGGAGAACTGCCCGGCTCAGGTAGGGTGGTCCCCCCAACCAAAGCAACTAGACACAGCGGAAACCAGCCGTGACGCAGCCCCCGGGGTGCAGGCTCACATTTCAGGGTCCAAAATGCATGATGGCGCTGTCCTGATAAGCCCCTCATACACCTGTAGAGCACCACGGGTTCAGCGGAGGGATTGCACGGCTCACCCGGGAGCACTGAGTTCAGCCTTGTCATGCTGCAAAACACAAGTCCAGAGAATAAACCGAGCCCAAATATGGCTTCTCCTGAAGGTGCACAAGTTTTCCGGCATTGCAGAGTCGGAAAATCATACTTTGAGCCCTTGCAAGTCAGGGACCGTCTGAGCATCCTTCTTGGTGGTCGACAAATTCGCCTGGCACTCAGCTGTTGTATCAGCCGGCTGCATCGTCTTGGATAGGACCCTAATGTCTTCACCCCAAACTCCCCAGATGCAACGTTAGGCCCACCCAGCTCTTTCTCTTTTGGGGGATCTTAAGTTCTCAAGATCCTTGAAACATACTGATTTGCTCTTGTCTCCCTGCAGGATTTTACCAGAGCTCATTTTGCAAAGGTGAGAGAACAAGGAAGATTTGTTGATTTCTTTGCACCCAAGTCAAGATATATTATCATGCAGCCATTTCCTAAGGCTTGATCAAGGTGTTTGCAGGAAATGGTGTGTCCCGAGGAGCCTTCTGTCTGCCCCCAACACATCTGAAGTTCTCAGTGCCCACTGGCAAAAGGTCTGGAGACACAGGTGCATACTATTCCACATGTCTGTCTTCCTAATAGAATGGCAAACTCGAGTCCATGTGAGCTCAAGAAGTCTACAAGTCTCAGTTTTAAAGATGCATCTTTGGAAGCAAATAGATTGCAACATGACTTTGCTTTTGGATTCGTTTTTGTAGTTTTTTGTTTGTTTGTTTGTTTTTGTACTGGAGAGTGAACTCAGGGGCACTCGACCACCGAGCCCCATCCCCAGCCCTATTTTGTATTTTATTTAGAGACAGGGGCTCCCTGAGTTGCTTAGGGCCTTGCTTTGGCTGAGGCTGCGTTTAAACTCACGATCCTCCTGCCTCAGCCTCCTGATCTGCTGGGATTAATGGTGTGCACCACAGAGCCCAGTGGTCTTTGTACATTTTAAGAGACTTTTTCTCCTGTAAATTCAAACTCCAGTAGATTTTCTTGCTCTGAAAAGAATGTCCTGATAAGAGGAAACAAGAAATTAAAAGCAGGTCTTAAATTTTCAAGAGAATTTCTGTGGGGGTGGGAGGTCTTGGCGGTCGTGGTAGAGGTGGTGTTTGTCTGGTCTGCGTGTGTCCATCAATATTCCATTGCTATGACAAAATACCTGAGAAAATCAACTTATGAAAGGAAAGATTCATTTTGGTTCCTAGCTTCAGAGGTCTCCATCCATCGTAAGTTGATTCCACTGCTCTGTGTGAGCAGAACATCTCGGTGAAAGTTGATCGGGCCACAGAAGGAGAGGGAGAGAGACCGAGACAGAGAGACCCGCACTATAACTGCATGTGCATTTATTAACTACCCCTAACTACACAGAGGGTGAAAGGAACACTTGTGGAAGTCTTTTGCTTCTTAAGTGGATCATTTTGGAAAGGTTTACGTACAGAGCCACGGAACCCAAATCTGCACCGTCTCACGTTGCTCACACTGTGTCAGTCAAGTACGCGTTGACCGTCCCTGGTCCCCCCGAAATCTCGTCTCTGAATTTCCTCCACTATTTTGAAATAATCTCACCTGTATTCACGTCAGAGCTGTAGATGACGTAGCAGTCGTTTGGTTCCACGTATTGGGTTGCTCTAAAGTCCTCTTGCACATGCTTCGCTGCAGAGAGGACACTCACTCTACCAGAACATTATCAGACTGGAAATCCAGAAGAAGAGAGTGATTTTCCTCAGACTGTCTTCGGAGAAGAAATCATGGTTCTATTTTTACTCCTTTCATTTTTTAAAAAAAAATTTCTCCACGTTTATCTGCCTGCCTGCATTTTACGTCTCTCTCCTAATAAGAGGGTAGATGTGCTCTCCCCTCCGCCCCCCCATCTTCTGCAATTTGGTGGCCACTTCTGCTCCTATTTTTGATCCAAACTGAATGAGTCTCCAAGGGTACTGTCTGAGAATTCTTTTTCCACCGGGAGAATCTCCACGTGTCAATGACCAATGCTAAACGCCACGCCAGTATTTTTCACGTAGATTCTTATGCGAATCAAGAATCCACCCCTATGGAGACTAGGCGAGTTGTCTTGGGGATGGATCCCCAGCTGAGAGATTAAACTGGACTGAGTTTGGAAACCACTCCAAACACTTAGTTTAAGATCAGGATGCTTCATTGTAGGGGTCCACCTGACTGGGCCATGGGGTGCCCAGATATTTGGTAAAATATTTCCTCTGGGTGTTTTTGGATAAGGGTAGTGTTTAAATTGGTAGGTAACAGAGCTTAGAGCTATTTGTGTTGGTCAGCTTTCCATTACTGTAATAAATACCTGAGAAAAAAATGAACTTATAAAGACGAAAGGTTCATCTGAGGTTATAGTTTTGGAGGTTTCTGTCCACGACTGATTTGCCCCATTGCTTTGGGCCTAGGGTGGTGAGTGTGTGCTGCAGGAGCAAATTGCTTACCTCGTAGCTGAGACACAAAAGAAAGAAAGACAAAGGGACCAGCATCCCGTAGTCCCATTTTGGGACACAGCTCCAATGACCTAAATTCTTCCCACTAGTCTCTACCACCCCTAAGTGCCATGGGCTGAGGACGAACTCTTTAACACCTGGCCTTGGGGGGACCCTCAAGACCCAAACCAGAGCACCATTTATCACAGCATAATGTTTCTGTACAAAAGACAAGGTCAGAGAGACTGAGGCATCTCACACAGTTGCTGCAAACCCCGTCCTTTCTCAGACTCATGGGAATTCTAGGTCAGTGCTAAGAGCCTTCGCAACCTCAGAGAGATTTGAATCCAAGTCTTGGGCCTTGATTCTTTGGCAATGATTCCTCCAAAATTAGGCTTACTTTAATCCTCGAGAGCAAAGACGTCCTGGAGGATTTATCCAATCATCGTCTCTGGTAGAATAATGTCCCCCAAACATATCGACTTCCTAACACTCAGGATCCATGAAATAAACACTGGGCTATTTTGTTATGCAGCCACGCTGGGGTAATGACTAGCTGATACAACTGCATTCAGTCCAAAGCTTGAAGTAAAGGGTCTCAGGCTGTGTGAGGCTGCCAGACAAAACATCCATTGCCCTGACACAGTAAAAAATGATAGTTATGCTTTCACTTCTGCCCCTGTAATCAGCATATAGCATGGCATGTGCTTCTAGTTCTTGGACCTTGGAAGACCTGGTTACACGCAAAGAACTTCCAACGAGTTCCACAAAATATACTACAATCTGAAGGATGCTCATTTTTTTTTCTTCTTTTTCTATTTATTTTTTAATTTGTTCCAGTTAGTTATATATGACAGAAAAATGCATTTTGACCCATTATACATAAATGGAGTAGAACCTCTCATTCTTCTGGTTGCACATGATGCAGAATCACACCGGTCGGGTAATCATATATGCACATAGGGTAATAATGTCTGGTTCATTCTGTTATCCTTCCTACTCCTCTACTCCCTCCCCTCCCTTCACGCCCCTCTGCCTGATCCAAAGTAACTCTATTCTTCCCTAGCAGCACCCCCTTATTGTGAATTAGCATCTGAATATTGGAGAAAACATTTGGCCTTTGGCTTTTTGGGGATTGGCTTATTTTGCTTAGAATGGTATCCTCCAACTCCATCCATTTACCCAGAAAATGCCATCATTTCATTCTTTAAGGCTGAGTAATATTCCACTGTGTATACGTACCACATTTTGTTTATCCATTCATCTGTTGAAGGGCGTCTAGATTGATTCCATAAAAAGTACACTCACACGTTGCTGGTGGGACTGCAAATTGGTGCATTCATTATGGAAAGCAGGATGGAGATTCCTCAGAAAACTGGGAATGGAGCCACCGTTTGACCCAGCTATCCCACTCCTGGGTCTATACCCAAGGGACTGAAAATCAGCCCACTACAGGGACACAGCCACATCCATGTTTATAGCAGCTCAATTCACAAGAGCTAGATGTAGATTTTTAACCATTTATTTTCCAACAAATTGGAAACATTTTTCTTAAACAACTAAGCTGAGTCTAAGAAAAAGAAAAAAAAAACCACACAGCTCTGTAAAATGTTTAAGGTGCTTTGCCCACAGAGATGATTAATCCAGAAAGGGACCAACTGTAAAACACGCACATTTTTCCTGAAAATTGGAAAGACTCTTTCCTGGCCAAAGAACAGTGAAAACGTAAGTGTAACATGTTCGATATAAAGATCTCGGCTGCTTCGGAAATTGTCGTTTTAAGTTCGACGATAAGTGTGGAGGCTGGTTTAGCACCAGGATTGCAATGGAGGCACCAGGATCGTAATGGACCGTAAATTTTCTCTTATTTTTTTTTTTATAACCATCCTTGTGGTACTGAATACAGTGCAGCAGCTGTGTCCCCTGCTGAAGAAATAAGACGCTGAGATCTGGGCTCCCGTAGATGGGACCATATTTGGAAAGAGAGTCTTTGGGTGTTTGCAGCAGATCAAGTTAATGAAGTCGCTAGGGCAGACCTTCCCCTGAGACGACGGGGGTCCCGCTGAAAAGGGGAGACTTCTGCAGAGACACAACAGATATGCAGAGAAGGTAGAGGATCAGACGTCGTGCTTTCTGTCAACCAAAGCACCCCCAAGGATGTCGCAAACTAGCAGAGAAACGCGGGGAGGATTCTCCCTCACCACTCACAGCAGCGATGTGCCTGTGGACACCACCCGGGGCTCAGATCTCCAACCTCCAGAAATGGGAGGCAGTACATTTTTTCTGCATAAGCCGCACTGTCTGTGGCACTGTGTTACAGCAATGCCGGGGGGAAGCTGATGCAGCTGTTGTCCCTGATGTGTTTCCTTTGATGCAGCACAGACGAGAAGCCATCGGTTACACCACTCAGAGGGCAATGGTTCTCTGCATCGCCCCCAAGCTGTGCCTGACTCCATTCTCCTGTGCACAGAGGTGACTGAGTAGCCTCCGCTTACACACCAGGCTGAGCCTCTGGACCCATTTTGGCTCACAGGGATCCATACTCGGTTCTTTTTAATTAAGATTTCTTGTGAAATAGGAAATAGTCTCCAAGTAGATCAGAATACAGAGCCAACAACATGACTTATTGGAAAAAATACAAGACCGTGTTTAACGCCAATCTCTTTATACTTTTGTGACTCTGAAATAGTGGACGGTTCCAGGACAGTCCCTCGCGCCAAATGGGAATGAAGCCACCTCCGGGCGTCGGCCTGCACCTGTTGTTATAAGGTGTGATTATGATGCCACCGGTTCCCTGACAGAGGGATCTCGTTACCTGGGTGACGGGAGTCTGTGTTTTGCCACTCTGGAAATATTTACTCTTTGAGGCTGCACAGAAAATGTTTGGCATCTCGCGCTTTAAGGCTGCTGTCTCCATCAAAGCCCAGACAAACAAAGTGATTGCCAGGTGGTGTGGGCGCGGTACCTCACCTCTGAAGGAAGAGACCAGAGACCAGACGGCAGGAGGCGAGGGATATGGGTAGGCATCGGTGGCACATCTGCACGAGTAATGGGAGACGGACCGGGAGCCCTGAGTTCCACAGGTCTAGACAGACACGTGTGCATATGGACGGACATGCACACGTCACGCTCTCTGCTTCCACATAGCACTCTATCTTTTGGGGGGGGGCCAGAGATTGAACCCAGGGGTGCTTAACTCCTGAGCCACATCCACAGCCCTTTTTATACTTTATTTAGTGACAGGGTTTTGCTAAGTTGCTTAGGGCCTCTCTAAATTGCTGAGGCTGGCCTTCAACTTTCGATCCTCCTTCCTCAGCCTCCCAAGCCACTGGATATAGGTGTGTGCTACCCGTGCCCAGTCAGTCTGTCTTTCTTGAGTCTTGTTCATTTCCATTTTCATAACCTGAGCTATTGCTTTTTTTTTTTTTTTTTTTTGCAAAATATGCAAACTCTCAGCTCAGTCCCCAGCCTTATCGTTGAAGAGCTGGGCTTTAATAAATAGCAACTACAGTTTAATTTTCAAAGTCAAATCGCTTGAGCGATTTGGTTTTCCAACTTGTGTCAGCTTCCTGAGTCATACCCCCCCCCAAAAAAAAAACTTTGCATTTGTTTGCTACGGTGCAATATGAACTCCGACACCATAAAATCCAAACCCACACGTCAAATGCTGTAAACAGAGATGTGTTTGCTCCACGCTCTCCAATTAATCCTCCTCTCTTCCACACCAGCAGCTGTTCCTGCGTCTAGAGGGACGGAAACACAATTCTCGTTATATAACCACAGCAGTGTGCTATGACTGCGTCTCACGCACTCAAGGGATCCTTTCCGACCACCTTCTCACAACCGTGTGCGATCCGGGGCCCAGAGCCCTGCTCGTGTTAAGTGCAAAATTCCCAGCAGACATGTGGGGAACAGCCCCTGCGGACTCCTGCTCTCTGGAGGCTGATTGTTCAACATGTGTGTGTCAAAGAGAGCTGAAGTCTAAGGACGATCTGCAGCCAAAAGCAATTTGTGCATGCGCTCAACAAACAGTCACTGCATACTGACTTTGTGCCCAGCGCCATGAGAAGGTCTCAGAATGTGCCCGCCAACAACACAGCAACGTATTTCTACCCAAGTGGAATGAAATGGGAGACGTTGGTATTCAGTGGCTGCCTGGCCTCTTAGCCCGAGCCGGTGGCCCGAGGCCTCAGACAATCTCCACTTTATCTTCTTCAGGGAGCTGCTTGGGCTTCCTCACAACATGGCGGCAGCTGCCTTTCAAAGACAAGCGCTTCCGGTGACAAGAGTTGGCTGTCCCAGTCTCCTAAGACCTGGGCATGGAAATGCATGCTGTGACTTGGGCTGCGTTTTACTAGTCAGAGAAGTCATGGAGCCCACCCAGAGTCAACAGGAGACGAGAGAACCCCAACCCTCTGTGGAAGAAGGGCCAGGCAGTTTCAGATCTTGGGGTCCTCCGCCTCCTCCCTTTCACCCCTTGGATCCCCGATGTGAGTCCTCAAGGGCAGCTTCCTGACCCAAGGCACTCGTGCCCCTGAGCCCGTCTCTGTGGGGCTGACCGTCAAGAGCCCATGACGGTCATGAATACTCGTGCCCCCAGCCTCCTCTCTGGCTGTATGGATCAGATCATGGCAGCTAGGGGGATGCTTTAATGCTGTGCTCAAATGCATACAGAATACACGCCCTGGGAAATAGGCCTCCAACCCTATGGACCCGTTCAAAATGGAATCTACTACAGGTTTATGCAAAGACAGATTCATACCCACACGTCCGACTGCACCATAGAAGAGAGAGAAGAGTAAGAATCATTTTGTAGATCTAGAAACCACACAATGTTAAAACAAGAATACAAGTAATGATAAGTGTTGGTGAGGACGTGGGGAAAAGGCACACTCATACGTTGCTGGCGGGGCTGCAAATTGGTGCAAACACTGTGGAAAGCAGGATAGAGATTCCTCAGAAAACTGGGAATGGAACCACCATCTGACCCAGCTATCCCAATCCTCAGTTTATACCCAAAGGACTTACTACAGCATACTACAGGGACGCAGCCACATCAATGTTGACAGTAGCTCAATTCCATAGACAAGCTATGGAACCAACCTAGGTGACCTTCAACAGATGAATGGATAAAGAAAATGTGGTGAATATACACAATGGAATATTACGCAGCCTTGAAGAAGAATGAAACGATGACATTTGCAGGTAAATGGATGGAGCTGGAGAACATCATGCTAAGTGAAATAAGCCAGTCCCCAAAAAACCAAAGGTCAAATGTTCTCTCTGATATATAGACAATAACTCATAACAAGGAAGGGTAGGGAGAGGAAATATAGAAGCTCATTAGATTAGACAAAGAGGAATTAAGGGAAGGGAGAGGGAATGGGACTAGGAGAGACCGTAGAATGAACTGAACGCAACTTTCCTACGTTCATATATGAACACCCGACCAGTGTCACTCCACATCGTGTAGGACCACAAGGATGGGAGTTATACTCCACGTGTGTTTGGCGTGTCAAAATGCACCCCATTTAGATCCTGAAGATCTAAAAACAACAAATAGAGAAGAAACATCAGATTTAAAAAATGGGGGGAAATGAGTCATTTTCTTATTCTGAATCCCTTTGAGTGGACGGTCATATGTAACTTCCCATTCCAACTCAATCTCCGTGTGATCTATCTGTAGCAGATGGCTTTTTGTAACGGAAACGGACCAATCTGTAATTCTCCTCCGTTCTGCTTGAATTCAGTCTTTAAGGAATGCTTCTGAACTCTGGGATGGTTTGAGTAAGGTGCCTTCTTGTGAGTCTACGGGGTGGCTGGATTTTAAGTCCAGCGACTCGGAGAAGGGCCTTGAACAAAATGAGCATCCAGGTGTGTCTGTCGTCGGTAAAGTACCAGCGTGGGATTCTGTGTCTATATATCAGCATCCCATTTAACCACTTCACAGCAGCCACTGTGAATACAGTACAGCAGGACACAGACACACTCACACCTGTGTGTAGGATTACTCGTGTGTGTGCTGGTGCCTCGTAGGAGTTTACCAGCTAGATGGAGATACGGAATAAGTGATCAGAAAAATAAACAAAAACAGGCCTACCCTGAGGCTGACCAGAGAGAGAATCGTAGCCAATGTGCAATCTGAAGGCAAAGACCCAGGAAAGGTGCTCGGCTCGCGGGAACCTGGATGCAGGAAAAAGATAAAATGGTCCAGGGACAGGATATAGTCCCCAAGGGCACGCCCCCAGGGACCTACTTACTCCCACGATGCCTCACCTGCCTGGAGTCTCGACCTATTCCCAGGAGTTCATTCAGAAGATTAATCCATCAAGTGGATTAATCCACTTATGAGATCCGAGCCCTCGCGTTCCAGTCACGTCACCTCTGAACACTGCTTTGCATTGGAAGGGACATTCCTTCATTGGGACTTACGGATTCGTGTAGAACTCTCAGGAAAGGCATCGCTTACGGAGACACACGCGGAATCTTTAGCGACTTCATCACTTTTGCTCCCAGTGTGAGTGCGTCCAGTTGAATTTAGGTAAAACCATGTGATCTTTGTCCAAGGAAAGACGTCTAGCGCCACGTTGGCCAGGATGATTTCTGGGTGGCGCGTTCATTGTTTTATAATACAATATTCATGCCGCCATGAACCCTAAGATGTTCAGCATCTGGACCTCTGGAGGAGAAGTTTCCACTCCCCGCGGTCACCCTTGACCTCCTTAAAGGGGACACCACCCGAATCGGACTTCCAACAGGCTCACTGTTGGAGCGACTCGGCTGTGGCCCTCAACCCCAGTTAGTGGCCATGACAGTTGGGGACCAGAGAGACGGATGTCACCCTGCTGTGCGTCAAAAGTCAAGAGGTGGATCTGGGTGGGGATCTCCGGGAAGGAACTTTCCTGGGACCCCGATAGACCTGGAGAGAGCAGGCAGAGAACAGGAAGTGGTCGCCCTAGAGATGTCTCTTGCAAATGGAAGCTAAGGTCCTTCGAGCCTGTCGGCCCCTCTTCCCACCCCCTCTGCCATCCCGAGACAAATTCTCCAGCCACCAAGATGTCCTGGGCCAGGTGAGGGGGACCGTCTCAAGGCCTCTGAGGTCCACGGGGAGCCCAAGCAACTTCCAGATGGCTCTGTCCTCGGTGACCTCCCGGGAGACGCCTGCCGTCCACCTCCCCGATTGCCCAGGAGGAAGCAAACCCCCCCCCCAAGGTGATCATTCCCGTCTTTCCTCTCGGGTTTCTTTTGCTTAAAGGGTTAAGCGAAACTCGCTGCAGAGAGCCGTTAAGGGCAATGGATGCTGCAGATCTTGGCCCTGGAAGGCGGGAAATCCCTTCCCACTGCCGACGATGAGCTTTGCACCGGGGGTTCACTGGAGCCTTCTAAGGCCGGCTTTAAAATAAAAGAAGATGCTGGGCATCGTCTGGCAACGGCATGGGGAGTCCAAACACGGCGGGAGGGGGGACAGAACACTCCATAATTTGGCAGGTGTGCCGCAGAGTGGAAGATCTGCTTATCTAGCGACCAACTGACCGTAGGTATCATTGGTGACATTTGGACGTAAAAACCCTAAGAATGCATCCAAGCCAGTGGCTTTGCTCTGCAACGGTTCTTAACGCCCAAGACGTTTTGGTCGTAGGGCTGGAGGTGAATGCCTAGAAGCTCATGCAACACAGGATCTGAATCGAAATGGGAAGGACCTACATTTTACGTCCTTCCTAGCCTCTGAGTTGGCAGGACAGTCAGCAGGGTGCGCAGACAGCGACGCCACACGACGAATGTTATTCTTTTCAGAACGATACTGGTTTTCCTAAAAAAGAAGACATCCTGCTAAAATGGCTCTTTTTAAAACTGATACATAAGAGCATCAAAGTTGAGCTGGGCACGGCGGTATACGCCCGCCATCCCAGCAGCTCCGGAGGCTGAGGGAGGAGGATCGGGAGTTCAAAGGCAGCCTCAGCAACTTAGTAAGGTGCTAAGCAACTCAGTGAGACCCCTGTCTCTAAATAAAATACAGAACAGGGCTGGGGATGTGGATCCGTGGTCAAGTGCCCCTGAGTTCTATCCCTGGTAACCCCCCCCCCTCAAAAAAAGCCAAGAAACAAAAACATCACAAAAGTTGTACATGATCACGGGGTGCCATGTGATGTTTTCATATTCAAATGCATTGTGTAATGTTTAAATTAGGTCAATCAAACTTCTACCCTTGAACATGGCTTATTTCTTTATGGGGAAAAATATCCACGTGCTTTCCTCTAGCTTTTTGAGAGACACAGTGCATGATTGTTTTGTACAGTCACCTCACTGTGCAACTGTACCCCAGCGCTTCTTACTCCTAACTGTAACTTAGTTTGATCAAACTCTCCCCCGTCTCCCCAGCCTCTGGTATCCGCCATTCTACTCTCAATTTCCATGAGATCCAATTTTTGGATTCCATATATGAGTGAGATCATGCCGGACTTGCTGGCGGGTGCCTGGGTGACTTCACTGAACATAATGTATATTTCCGGTTCCATCCAAGTTGCTACAAATGTCAGGATGTCATTCACTTTAGGGTGGCGTGGTCTGGCACGGCGGGTGTGCACCGGGCACATGACGTGTATCTTCCACACAGTTCACTTGTCTTGCTGGAGTGAGGTTTTGGGAGACGAAACTTGTTGAAGAGATGTCCACCCCCTAATTACCCTGGTGAGGATCTAATTTGCCCTCCCAATGCCCAATTGCTCCTGAAATGGATCCAACAAACCTTCTCCCCAAAAGGACCAAAACCTCAATTAATGAGTCAACTCGTTCACTACAGCAACGCTCATGGGTCGAGGACTTAGTAGAGGCGTCCACCTGCCTAGGGAAGAGGAAGGAGCCCCTCCGTTGACCACCTCAGCCGAGTTTCCAGACAACAGAATCTGGTGGCTTCCACGTGGGAGGGCCATCTTGGATAGCCCAGAGAGGCCTAGAGCCAGTGTAACTGCAGCCCAGCCAACGTCACATACAACGTCACATACCGTAAATGCACCAAATGCGGCTGCACTCAGCCACTAGGTTTTGGGATGGTTTGTTATATTTTTAAAAGCGCATGGAAATGGTCCGATCGGAGGGTCTACCACAGCACAGCTCCATACCCATGTGTTTGGGTTGCCAAATAGAATCGTGAGCTCTGTTTAAAGACAGGTTCCCATTGAGAGGGCGTTGGTGTAAGGTTTCCTAAGAAGTGCAAATTCGTTGTTGATACAGGTTTTCTTTTTCCCCAGGACTGAAGTTATATGCCCCAAAGACGTAAAAAGGGTCATTGAGCAAGAGGAAGCAGATAAACTGCTACAGCTTTCCTTTTCAGACCCGCAGTTCTTTTCTTAAAAGGAAGGTGAAATCGGTAAACTATGGAGCCAACCTAGGCACCCTTCAACAGATAAATGGATTTTAAAATGTTCTATATATACATAGTGGAATATTACTCAGCCCTTAAAAATGAAATTATGGCATTTGCCAGTACATGGATGGAGCTGGCTAATATCATGCTAAGTGAAATAAGCCAATCCAAAAACAACAAAGGCCAAATGTTTTTTTTTTCTGATGTATGGATGCTAATTTATAATGGGGGAGAGGCTAGGGAAGAAGAGAGTTATTTTAGGAGACAAGAGTGAAGGGAGGGGAGGGGATTTGGGGTAGGAAGGATAGTAGGATGAATCAGACATCATTACCCTGTGTACACACATAACCATACAGCCGGTGGGATTCTACATCACGTATAACCAGAAGAACGAGAAATTATACTCCACTACGTATGATGTATCAAAGTGCATTCTACTGTCAGCTATAACTAATTAAAACAAATTCACTCAGGTGGGGCAAAGGAGCTGGTGAGAAGCACCTGGATTCTGGACATGGTGCGTCTGTTTGTTTTTTTGAAACAGGGTCTCACTAAGTTGCTGAGGGCCCACCTAAGGTGCTGAGGCTGGCCTCCAACTTGCAATCCTCCTGCCTCAGCCTCCCAAGGCACTGCCCCTGCTCCACAGCTATTTTTGAGGACAAATGGGAACACACATGGAAAGGAGAGAATGAGACAGACCAGAGAGGGAGATTTTTTTAAAATGTCAAGGAGGGGTGATGTCCTCACTTCAATTTGCCCCTTGGACCTTCCAGTGACTCTGGAGGCTGAGGCAGGAGGATTGCAAGTTGGAGGACGGCCTAAGCAACTGAGTGAAACCGTGTCTCAAAATAAAAAATAAAAAGGTCTGAGGATGTAACTCAGTGATAAAGGGCCTCTGGGTTCAATACTCAGTAGTACCAAAGGGGAGGAGATATTGGAGGTCACGTAGGTTGTTGTTTTTTTTTAACTGCGAGCCTCATTGGGTGGGCATTTCTCCCCCCGTGGTAAAAACGGGTCTTGGTGGTCTCGTTCTGACTTTGATCTCCTGCTGCACTGGTGTTGGTCAGAGATGGAAAGTTCCAAAGCTGGTTCTCAATCGTAAGTCGACAAGATTATCCAAGAATTCAAATCCCTCAAATAAAACGCAATGCAGTGACACCTTGCCTCCTGTGGGTACGACACCGCCCAGATTCTAACTGTGCATCTGAGGGATTTAACTTATCAAGTGGGAGCAGGAGCAAAGTGAAAATAGGGAAAAGCAACAACATTTGAAATTCCAGCGAAGACCTTTAACCCTGCAATTAGAGGAGTAAATCAAAGAGCGGTTGATGCAGAAGAAACTCGTAACTTCCTTTCTCCTCCGCGATTTCAACCCCACGGAAGCGAACGTGATCATTTGGCACGAATTCTCCAACATGTACTCAGAGCATTGACGTGATTTCTCAGCCAACGTCCTCATCGACAGCCTCTTCCATGGGATCTGAAAATGTTGTCCAGCACCCTCCGGGCCTTTGGGGAAATTCCTCCTTCCTTCCGCAGAGACCACCTTGCAAGGTGGCAAAATCATGAAACCAGTGTGACCCTTCCTATGTGATCCTAGGTGGCTTTTCTTTCTGGAAAATTTTTTCCCCAATACTTTTCCCAAACTCGGCAGATCCAGTGTGGTAGTATTTCAACCAGTGACCGAGAGAGAGACACAAAGTGCCCCGGTGAAGGTAACTTGAAATATCACAGAAGGGCCATGTTATGAATTAGACAGGAGGTGTCCCCAAAAGCTCGTGTGTGGGAGAGTGCAAGAATTTGCAAGAAGTGATTGTGTTATGAGAGCCTTAACCTACTCAGTGGATTAATCCACTTGGATGGACTCACTGGGTGGGGACTGCAGGCAGGTGGGGGGTGGCTGGAGGAGGGGGTCCCTGGGCTGTGCCTTTGGGGTCTCTGTCCTGTCCCTGGTGAGCAGAGCTCTCTCTGCTCCCTGGTGCCCTGTCCTGAGCTGCTCTCCTCCTCCAGGCCCTGCCGCCATCTTGTTCTGCCTCCCCTTGGGCCAGAGCCATGGAGTCGGCCAACCAGGGACTGAACCTCTGGAACCACAAGCCAAAATAAACTATTCTCCTCCTTTACATTGTTCTTGTCAGGTCTTTTGGGCACAAAAACAAACAAAGAGACTAAAACAACCCACAGGAGAAAATGTGCAATTGTTTTCAAGACTGAGAGCAGACGTGGCCCATCTCAACATTTTGGCATGTGGCTGAATAGCCCAGGCTGTTTACATCACTGGGGCCTTGCAATCCACACCTCTGTCCTCAAGCTTTGGAAGTGACTCTCTGTGGCTATGTGGCACACTATTGGAAAGATGGAGAAGAAATGTTTTGGATTATCTTCTTGTTGGCCTGAAAACTGCCTTATCTCCTCTTCTTTTTCCTTCCTTGTTCTCCCCGATCTTTCCCACTTTGTTTCTATAAAAGGAGTGAGTTTAAAAGTGAGGCTTAAACTAGGAAATTCTAGGTAGAGGCCAGGTAAAAAAGTGGGGATGAAACTGTAGATTCAGCTTACAGGGGTATATTAGTCAGCTTTCCCTTGCTGTAACAAAGAGCCTGAGATAAACAACTGACAAGGAGGAAAGGTGTATGTGGCTCATGGTTCCAAAGGTTTCAGAATGTGGTTGGTGGCTTCTGTAAGTTTTGGCCTGTGGTGTGACAAAACATCACAGCAGGGGAACAGGGCTCTTCACATCATGGTGACAGGAGAACAAAGATAGTGGAGGAGGAGGAGCTGAGGCCCCAATATCCCTTTAAGGCCACACCCCCAATGACCTCACTTCCTCCCACTAGGCCCCACCTCTTAAAGGCTCCACCCCCTTCCAGTATTGCCCCAGGCTGGGGAGCAGCCTCCCACACAGGGACCTTTGGAAGACATGTATCCAACCCTAGCAAGGGGACCAGGGAAGGTACTATGTAGAGGGTCTTCTGGGGATTCCAGCCAGCTGTGTGCTGACCATGTGTGCCTCAGGTTGTCAGTGTGAACATGATTGATCTAGAGCTGTAATCGAATACCACTGCAAGGTATTCTGAGGCAGGCCCCCTCTCTGTATAAGCAAAGGGTGCATTTCAGAACCACCTTCGATAAATGGCAAAGTTTTCATCCCCCCCCCCCCAGCCACAGATGCTCTTTTCCTTCTCGACCGACGGTGCTTGACAGCCGTGGAAGTATTATCACCTGGAGGCCCTGGGCAAACGACCCAAGGACCATTTCCAAAGCTGCAGAGTGTCCCAGATGTTTGGCATTTCCCCGTCCTTCTGCAAAGACTCGATTCTAGGCAATTCACTGCTTTTCAGGTCCGTGAAGAGAGAGCAGGTCCCTGGGAGTCAAGTTTGCTCTGTGCTGGCAACCCCCAAAATGCTGGCACACGGAGGAGATTTAACCAGCTCCCTTGAGTGGTGATTCTGGATTTATGGACTCTTCCCCCAGTGCCTCTCTTTTATCCTTTAAATACGGTGGAAGAAAGGCATTTCTGATATATGGATATCTCTCCAGTATCTGGGAGTCATACTAAACAGAAGTCATTTCAGCCATTACGATGCTTGTTACTCTCTTTAGCCATGCCTCTGGAGTCCCAGGAAATAAGTCCATTTAGAAATCTCCAAGCGGGCACCTACCTCAGAGAGTTTGACCTTCATTTCCCCTTTAACTGAGCTGAATTGAAGATGCCTTGGAGAGTGGGTGTGAAGATAGATATGTTCTTTAAGAGACTTCAGAGTCTGGGTCGAAAGAGGGCCCGGTCATGAAACAGGAAGCACAAGGAATTCCGAGGGAGCACTAGGTGCCCTCCTTGTATCAAGGGCACTTTGAAAGTCAGCGTCTTTAGATTTCTGCTGTGACTGTGAGTGCCTCTCCGCAGCCCATACGGAATGGTGATGGCTGTCGTGAGGGTATTAAGAGAGGGGCCCGTTAAGAGGGGGCTAGATCCTGAGTGAGCAATGCACGCTGATGCCACAAGACAGAGTGGGGGATCTTAGGGGAGCCTTTATTTTACGATCTCAACCTCTCTCTTCCTCTGTCTGCAAAACTCTACAATCTGATGACTTCCACCAGGCTCTGGGGCAGTAGGAAAGTCCGCACCAGATGTGGCCTTTCGATCCTGGATTTCCCAGCCTCCAGGAGTGTGAAAAACAAATTTATTTTCTTTGTAAATCACTCTTCCCCTCAATTGGGAATCATCTGAGCCCATTTTCTGTTGCTATGGGTATTCTGTTATAGCATCGGAAAATGGGCCAAGAGCATTCCCAATCAGAGAGGAGGAAATTGGAGAGGTATGGCAACTTGCTCGATTCATGGCTGATGGGCGTAGGATTCCGAGACAGATCCGTGTCGCCCTCCAAAATTCACCTTTCACCACTCAGTTCCAAGAACCGGGTTCCCCAAATGAGCAAAGCATTCTTCCTCGATGTTGGATCCTGCCAACAAGATGAAAATCATGCAGAAATCTGAGTTCTTATCTTCCAAGATTGTCGCCTAAATTTGGGCTTTCTAGTTCCTTCTGCTTCTAGGACTCATGGCCCTGGTGGTTAACACCTGCCAAGATGCTGGGTGGACGCTTCTGCACAACCAGGCGTGACGAGGAATCTGTCCTGAGCCTAGATTTTAGTGTTCCCTTGTTCTGTTCTTGTTCCGTCTTCCCACGTAGTCCCAGTAACTGACACCTGTCCAGTGCCTCTTCTTACTCTTACATTCGCAGCTCAGCCTCTGAGCCCTGCAAAGGCAGCCGCATCCCCTGCCGCCATCTTTGATGCTGGTGCAGCCACCATGGCTCAGACCTGGATGCTGCTTGGGGAGGATGTAACTGCCGTCCTGCCATCCTGGTGGCCCAGACTTCACATCTGTCAACAACGCTTGGAATCAGAGACCCGGCCAACTCCCAACTCCCTCCTGCCGTCTTACCTGTCCTCCCCAATGCGGAGCTCATCAGACACTTCACACCCACCCTAACGGGCAGGTGGGCTCCGAGTACCAGGTCAGACTGGAAGGAGATTTGGGGGAAACGCCCGGTGGGATGGCCCCGGGCAAGGCAGGCTAAGGAACAGCTTTGATTTCTTTATGGTCTAGATTCCAGTTGGGTCCTGGTACACTCCCAAGCAGGGCACATTCCTCTTCATTGTGTTTTAAGTGGGGGACTAGAGGTTTAAACACTTGACGGGCAGGTGTGGATGTGAAGACACACCTGGGCGTGGATTTCGTGACAGAATCCGTACCGGCCGGGAAGACTGGGGGCCTTGACAGCTGAGATCGCTTTGGGTTCCTTTCAACAACTCTCGAGCTCAGTGGACGGGAATAGAGGCTGCATGAAAACAGCCCTGTCCACAATAGCCTCTGTCCTCTCCTGACCGTTCCCGCTCCTGCATCCTGGTGTCTGTCCTGTGCACACCTTGAAGGGCGCGGGTGAGGCTCCACCCCCTGACAGCAGCCCTTGGGGGTGAGATTTCCACCCTGGGGACACACGGACACTTGTCCTGTTCTGCACCAGGTGTGTCAGGAGGGGACCACTCTGCCTCATGACCCGTGGGGAACAGTCACACGTGGGGGCCGTTTACAGAAACCGGAATCTAATCCTGCAGGGTCACGGTTCTGCCTGGGCACAGCCCTGGGCCCCCGTGATGCCCGAGTTCGGTTCTCCCCGGTGGAAACCCGTCTGTCTGCAGGGCGTCCTGAGGTCCGGGCACCGTCCACCTGCACCAGCTGCTCATATGTACCTAGATGGCGGTTCTGTTTGCAGGAGAACATGCGTCCTGGTGGCGCTAAGCATCCGTTCTTTGCTTTAGCATTGAATTTTTTGAAGCACGCACACGTGTGTGTTGAAGATCAAACATAATTAACAACAGTGAAATTGATAAGCCTCGGGTAGATGAATGGCAGGAGGGCAGGAAGCTGGGAGAGGTCGTCGGCGCTGTTTTCTGCTCCGATCATCAAAAGTCAGAGAGCGCGAGGGCTCCCCGGGGGGTTATTTATGTCACGGGCACTTTCATCATAAGTGATGAAGGAGGCCCTTTCCAGGTAAGCAAACCGCTGGGTAATCAGGACCCTATGCAACACATTTCCAGAAATGTTCCCGGGATAGATTTACTTGGAAACAGAACCCAGTGCAGCCGCGGGAGCTTGTCCAGGGAAGGCCCGCGTATACCCCGGCTGCAGATGCAGTCCTAAAACGTGACCAGGGGACAGGATTTCCCTTCTGCCTGAGGCCTTTCTATTCTGCATCATGGAGACTGCTCTGGCAAGAAGGGCTCAGAATCACCTCCCCGAGGTCCTCCTGATCCTCTCCCTGTCACCTCCTCCAGGTCCACCTGCACGATTCCCACTGGGCAGAAAAGTCACCCGCACGCTGTGGGCTTCTACCCCCAGGAACCCCATCTCCAAGGGTGGACACTTAAGCATGAACCTCTTCACTTGTCCCAGAGGGTTCTACTCCACAGGCTACCAAAGAGCCCTTTTCCTGCCATCCGCGGACCCTATCAGGGGGCTCCTTGATGCTTATGAGGGGGCCTCTAGTTACATGAGGCACCTGCCCATTTTAAAAGGCCTGACCCACGGGTCCTTGGAGAATCAGCCCTCACAGCAGAGCAACTGAGGATGTCAGAGGAGATATTGCTACATGTCAGTTCCTGGAAACAGCGCAAGCCAGGTGCAGTAGTGCAGGCCTGTAATACCAGAGACCCGGGAGGCTGAGGCAGGAGGATCACGAGTTCAAGGCCAGCCTCAGTGCCTTAATGAGACCCTGTATCAAAATAGAAAACAAATAGGGCTGGGCATATAGCCCAGTAAAGACCCTCTAGGTTCAATCCCTAGCCCCACTGTTTTTGGTTCTACTGATATCTAGACAAAATCCAGGGTGAAGAATGTTTGAATGATTCGGGGATCTTATCGCCGTAACTTTTAAGGCAGAATATGTAAATCGAAGATGCAAATCTGGTCAGGTGCGGTGTTGTACACAATTCCAGTGGCCTGGGAGGCTGAGGCGTGAGGATCGTGAGTTCAAAGCCAGCCTCAGCAAAAGTAAGGCGCTAAACAATTCAGTGAGACCCTGTCTCTAAATACAAAATAGGGCTGGGGAGGTGGCTAAGCGGTCAAGTTCAATCCCCGGTACCGGCACTCAAACAAAAGAAAAAGCATGCAAATCTGTGCTGGCTACTGATGGATGTGAATGTCTTTTGGTGTAAGTATGAACGCTAAAGAGGTCTTCAGTTATGGACATCAGTATTTAATATGCAAGCAATCCTCTCACCACAAGAAAACAAGATAATTTAAGGAAGTTCAAAACAATCTGACAGTAGTAATCTGCTTTCTGCCACTCATAAACGTAACTTGGAATTGATAGATATTCTTTCATTAGCTATTTTTCCCTATGTCGATTAGCATAACTTTTCAAACACATAGCTTTTAGAGATTTCATTGTCCAACCCTCAACTGAAAATATCTCACACCATCTGCAAAGATACAACCCTAACAAAAATAGCCAAGAGCCAGAAAACAGAAAAATCAATACCTAGTTTCCTTGAGGAAAAATTTAAAGATGCAAATTCATGTTACAAACTGATGGTGGCGATTTTAATTAGTGCAAATTGATGTAACCACTTTGGAAAGCAGTATGGAGATTCCTCAGAAAACTTGGAATGGATCCACCATTTGACCCAGCTGTCCCACTCCTGGGTTTATACCCAAAGGACTTAAAATCAGTTTATTACAGTGACCACAGCCACATCAATGTTCATAGCAACTCAATTCACAATAGCCAAGCTATGGAACCAACCTGGGTGCCCTTCAACAACAGATGGATGCATAAAGAAAATGTGGTATATATACACAATGGAATATTACTCAGCCATAAAGAAGAATAAAATCATGGCATTTGCTGGTAACCGGATGGAGCTGGAGAATATCATACTAACTGAAATAAGCCAATCCCCAAACACCAAAGGTCAAATGTTTTCTTGGATAATGCTAATTCACAATGGCAGGTGAAGGGGGCCTGGGGAAGAATAGAGGTGCTTTTCATTAGGCAGAGAAGGGAGGGGAGGGGTATGGGGAAGGAAGGAGAGTAGAATGAATCAGACATTAGAACCCTATGAGCATATATGTCTACACGACCTGTGTGATTCTACCCCATGTACAACCAGAAGAAGGAGAAGTTATGCTCCATTTATGTGTGATGTGTCAAAATGCATCTACTATCAAGTCTAACTAATTGAAAAAATTAAAAAGTACTTAAGATTTTAAGAAATTAATATTTTTTTTAAAAAAAGCAACCACATCATATATTGTGGTTCTTGTAGACAAAGAACCAGAGAACCGACGGGAGTGAGCTGATCTCATCTCCAACAGGGGTGAGAAGAAACAATTTGCAGTTCTCGCAAAACCCCAGTCAGATCTTTTCTTCCATGCGCCTGAGAATGAGGACTCCTTTTATGCTTGTGGGGACCTTCAGCTTCAGAGTAGAACATCTCAGATCAGCTGTGTGCCCAGGGTAAGGAAGATAGCAGGGACTTTGGCCTCCCTGTGAGGACATGGTAGACATGGTGGGGACTTGCTGGTTAGAAAACAAAGATGGCGGACTTTGAGCCTGCGTTGCCAATTGCAATTTCCATCTCCAGAGCCGCCCAGTACATTCCAGCCCGATCCCGATCTTTTCTTCTACAGCCTTTGCTACAGTGTCTTGGCAAGATACTATATACGAGATACAGCACCCTGGTAAGACGACTATAAATCCAAGCTGTCGATCATGTCATTGCCATATGCCAGGCACCAGAGCTGGCATTTTAAGGTAAGGCCATTGAACCTGCAAGCGGCTAGATGGTTTACTCAAGGATGCGAATGAGATCACAGGGGGAAGGAGCTCACGCCTTTCAAGTCAGCACCCCCCCGCTGTTGACCACACCAGATCTTTCTGTGTTCAGGAAAAAAACTTTCCGGTGGTCTAGGTGCAGATGTGGCTTTATAGCATTGTTTTGGTCATATCAAAAAAGTATTCAGAGCCAGACGTGGTGGTGCACACCTCTAATCCCAGGGACTCCAGAGGCTGAGGCGGGGGGGGGGCGGGGGGGGGTACGAGTTCAAAGCCAGCCTCAGCAACAGTGAGGTGCTCAGCAAGTCAGCGAGACCCTGTCTCTAAATAAAATACAAAATTGGGCTGGGGATGTGGCTCAGGGGTTAAGTGTCCCTCAGTTCAATCCCCAAGCCACTTTTGAACTTTCTTTATAAGAATGTCCTGCCTTTCCATTTGTTTGGCTGCCATAAACCTTTCTGTGCACGTAGGAAGGGGGCAATAATTCTCATGCCCAAGTTGAATCCTCAAGGGCTCGATCCTATAATTATTGTCCCTTGAAAATATGAGCTTGACCTTAGGACATGGGCAGGCCCCTGTGTTATTCAGCCAGAGGGTTTCTCCTGGGGTGGGGAAGGAGTTCCAAGACCCCGGGGAGAACCTGGACCTCCTCCAATGCTTGCCGGCCGCACACGGTGGCCCTTCCAAGTTTCTGCACCTTTTGTTCCTACGGTGCAGAGAGAATCGCTGTTTTCCTGCCCTGCTTTGGTTTCTGTGCTCCTGTGTGCAGTGAGCTACGTCCAGACCAGCTTGGTCGTCAGAGTCAAGCCCACCACTCAGGCATCAAGTCATTTCCTCGGAGAGAAAGGTGGGCAGCTCTCTTGGCCAACAAGTGGGATGCGTTCAACAGCTCAGGAGATGTCTCCAAGTTCTTTTGTGCACCAAGGAAGGACCTGCATGGTGAAAATGAGAGAATCCGATCATTTTTCCATTCACCCAGAATGGCAACTCCTTTGGGAGTCTAGACATCTCTCTCCAACTGTTCTTCTCAGATTCCAGGTCTCAGGGGATGCTTTTGTCAAGAGGAGCACCCTGGGAAACGTGAGCATCCCCTGGATTGGGGACTGAGATGTAGCCTCCTAGGTTGGTTGAAATAGATCCCTTAGAGAATTTTCTCCTGCACGGTCTGAACCCTATTTTTATTGTCACAAGATTTTTGCATGAACTGAGGGTTGGACCACGGAGATAACTACATTTTTGTTTTTGGAATCCACAATGCCTGGTATCTTATTATTGTTTGCCTGCACAAGAAAACGTGCAGTTGTCAGAGTTACGTATTGTCATCCCTCAGTATCCAAGAGGTTTCTCTTCCAGGATCCCCTTTGAGGACATCAAAATTCAGGGGGTGCTCAAGTCCCTTATGTAATATGGTATCGTATTTGCATAGGGTCTACACACATCTTCCTGTATCTTTTAAATCATCTCTGGATTACTGATTATGCCTAATTCTATATAAATCCCATGTAACTCGTGGTTTGTTATATGATTATTTTGGGGAGAATGAAGACAAAAATAAGTTGGTATGTATTTCGTACCAATAAAATTTGTTGTTTTCTGGTACAGGTTCTCTCTGACTTACAATGCTTCAACTTCATGCAGTTTCAGTTTCCCAAGGGCGCCAAAGCAATACACCTCCAGTAGCAACTCCACTTCAAACTTTGAACTTGGGTCTTTTCCCAGGCTAGTTAAGTGCACTACTAAAATCCCTCTCCACGCTGGTCGGGGAGAAATGAGCCGCAGCTCCCAGGCAGCCACATGACTATCAGGGACCCATCCGTACTTTACAGTGTCCTGGGTTGCAAAGCTATGCAGCTTAGGTGTAGTAAATGCATTTTTGACTTACAATATTTTCAAATTACGATGGCCTTGTCAGGACAGAGCCCCTCTGTCGTAAGTCCAGGAGTATCTATGATTTGGATGCACTGTCAATCAAGTCTGCAGGGTAAGGAGGGCCGGGTATCCATTCTTGATGTAGGTTTACAACGTGTATGTTTTTTTTTGGGGGGGGGGTGTTCTTGTGCAATCAGAACAGATGTGTGCAAGAGGCTACATTCTCTTTTCTTCAGTTGGCATTGCTTTTAGGATCCAGTGATGAACCTTTTTGTACTGCGTGGCCCCGTGGACCTGCCGTGGGAATGGATTGGGGTTATATGCTCAGAGGTTGGGTCATAAGTTATTTTGTTACTCAATGGGATTAAACACTACATACTTTTATATTATCCCCAAAGAGGTCTTTCTGAGGTGTCCTGTGCAAATCTAAATAGAGAAGCATTTGTCCTTCTATCAAAACCATGCCATCTGGGTTACTATGGTTTTTGTGTATATCTTAATATCTGTTAGGGCAATCTTAACTTTTGCTATTTTTATCATCGTTTTGTCACTTTCATGAATATTTATTTTTATATACAAATTTTAGATGATATTCATCATGTTTGCAGAGAAATCCAACTGAAATATTGACCTAACAGGGGAGAATTGACATCTCTAGTATTAAAATCGCCCCACTTCAAAACAAGAATATCTCTATATTCACATTGCCTTCTATGTCCTTTTGAAGAATATTACATTTTTCTTCATAGTCATTGTGCAGAAAGGTCCTTAGAAATAGCTGTTGCTGTTGTAAATACCATCGTGTTTAGTTATATACCAAAGTTTGGCTATATATCCAAGTTTTTGATTTTTGTAAATTTATCTTGCTTCTAGCAACCTCAACTCTTCCTCGCTCTAAGAGGAATCGCTCTGTCAATTGATTTAGTTTGGTCTTGGAGGCAGATGATCATTTTAGCTGAAAATAACATCCCACCAAAGTTCTGGTCCATACTGTAGGAAAAATAAGAGAAATGAGGAGCCTGAGGATCAGACTGTGATGTAGGTGCTCCTAACAAAAATGCTGTGCATTGTTTGTTGATAGAGTTGTACCTAACGACAATGTCTCCAGATTGATAATTATATTGTGCAGATCTTTTACAATGGTGCACTGATTTTATCAACTTCATCTGACCACTTCTTAAAGGAATATGCTACAAACTAAAGGACAGTTGTTGACAAATCCATTGTTCCTTACAATAATTGATCTTCTTACAGTGTTGTTCCTTACACTCAGTACCATGTCCCTTTTGGGCATGTGATATTTACGTCCTGAATTCTATTTTGTCTGATTTTAGGTTTGTTACCCTTCATTGGTCCATAATCGACATTCTCGTATTTTCACATTTACCTTTTAATAAGCATACATCGAATAGAAAACAAATTGTTGAATCGTATTTAATAATCTAGCCCCCTCACCCTCTGCATTTTAATTGGTGAGTGTAGCATATTTAAATTTTTGTATCGATTTATTCATACCATTTTTTAATTTTCTCCTGTTATATTTTATCTTTGATTTTATTTTCCTTTTCTGCTTTCTGATAGATGAAGTTTTTTTTTTTTTTTTCTCCTGGTGACCTAAATGTAGTAGGAGTCTCTCTTCAAGATCCATAGTCACTACTGATGAGTATCCAGCTATTTCTTGCATTGACACACATATTTGAGCAAGTTCTCATATTCCTTTCATCTACCCCCTCCCTCACTCACGGTTTTTCTTTGTTTAGAATTTTAATTCTTGCTTGAAAATATGCATTCCTTTTCCCTTTTTTAATCCTGGTTTTGTAGACAACATAAATATGCCTGTCACACATGACCACTCTTCAACTTTAACAGGACCTCAGGGGTGCGAGGCTGAGGCTGTGCCACTGAGCTATGTTCCCAGTGCCGCCTGCGTTTCTCGCCGCCTCCTCCCGGAGTTGAGCACTCCCTTGCAGACTTATCCAAGTGAATTCGTGCCTGGCAAATCCCTCCCCAACCAGCATGCCTGAAAATATTTTTATCACGCCCTTACGTTTAAGTGACAACTTGGCTGCAGTTAGACTTTTCAGGTTCAAAGTGATTTTAAAATGTGTCTCTGCCTTAATGCGGATGTCGAGAATCATGTTGTCAATTTTGTCATTGTTCCTTGGAAGTCTGATGCTTTGTTCGGGAACTTGTATGTTCTCTTAGTTTCCGCATTCTTAATTTTCCACTCCACTCTGCCTGGTTGTATCTTCTTTTTTTTTTTCCCCTTACTTATCATCTTGGGAACTTTCTGAACCATTTCCATCTCAGGCCTAAGATCTCTTTCCTTTTTCAAAATTTAACGATGGAGAATTTTCCTGATTCTTTTTTTTTAAAAAATGCCTTCTCTCCCTGTTTTTCTTAGACTTTCTCCTTTATTTCTTGCTCATTATATTCCCACTCTGCACGTCCTTAGCATTTATATCATAGTCCCTTTCGTGACATATTGGGGACAGTCTTGAAACCAATCTTACAGCTCACCCGTTTGTTTTTTCGCTAATTCTGTTTTGCAATTCAGCCCGACACCTGTGTTCTAAATTTTAATTACCGTGTTTTTATAATCACGTATGTCTGCATTGTAGAACCGTCTCTGCGTGGCTTACCTCCCTGAGCGTGTCTGTCTGTACACTTGGACCATGGCTTTCTGTGACAGGCGTACGCATTTCAGTTTGCCTTCTTGTGGCTGTACCCTTTGGGTACCCGATTATTGTGGTCTGTGAGCATTTGTTACCCAAGGTCAGGGCTCTGGAAGGACTGTGGCCCTTGGGGGAACATTGGGCAATGTGGTGGCTAATTCTGGTGGTCACAGGTTTGTGTATATTCAAATGTCTGGGGGGAAGGGGACTTCATTTTTATCTAGCCTTAGATCTATTTATTTCTCTCTCATCTCTGCTGATGATTTGGTACACATTTTCCACCTCATCAAGATCAAATGGTAAAGTAGAATCAATTCTTTACCAAAACTCTTGGAATAAACCCTGGCCGTGCTAATAGTTTTCCGAATTCTACTACAGCATAAGCATCACCGAACAGAAACTTTTTTAAAAAAGAAATATGCACAAAAATAAACTCATAGCACACTCAAGAGTCACCTGAATGACTGAAGGTTCTATTCAAATAAATTTAATGGCCTTCTACAAGGTCTATTTTACAACAAAAAAGAACCAATGCAAAGCTTTTGCCTTCCCCGGGTGACATAAAACTAATCCAGATGAAGGACTTGCTTCCTAATTCAAGTTTTCCCTTCAGGTCCCGTGTTTTAGACTCAGAGGGCCGCTAAACGACTCTCCAGCCAAATGCGGCCCACCACTTTTTTATGTAAATAAAGTTTTATTGGCACACAGCCATACACACTTGATAAACTGCCTGCCCAGGGCCACCTCACACGACCACGTCAGAGCCCATCTCTTCCCTTGCTGTGAGCCAGAATGAGCAGTTCCCTCCGCCTCTGGACTTGGCGGCTGCAAGAACTTCTATTTTCACTTCTCATATATTCTGAAAATCACCTACACAAGTATTCCCCTTTGTTCCAAGGTTGGACCAGCAGTGGTTCATGCTTTTATGGGCAAAGTGAGAACAGTAATTAGAATCAATAGCCAATGGCTGCCATCCAGTAAAAATGCTTCCAACCGACCTGTTGTGGCAATCTGGTGTAGATGGATGTGGGCTTGATTTACTGGACGATGGATGGATGCATAGGAAAAGGTATTGACTTCCCAGCATTCCCCCAGATACCGGCATGGCCCTGTGGTCTCGGTAACTGGGGTGAAACTTCATGTATGTGAAATTCATTCAGCTTCTCCACATCTTTGCCTAAACTTTCTGTCTACTCTCTGACACTCTGTCATTTTGTCTTATCATTTTTCGTCTGGACTCCAAGGCGTGTACGATCTCATTTTCACGTATCTTCCTGGTAGATTCGTTTGTGGGGCTCAGTAGATGCCCTCTGATTTCAATAAAACAATTTGCGAGTTAAATCCTCCATGGTGAGATAATTGTATTGCTGACCTGTCTTTTTAATTACCACTCACCCTGACTTTCTTGGAGCCGTGACATTTCTCTGTAGCTGGATTCTTAGTAGATGAATCCATTTTTACTGATGGTAATTAGACGCGTTTCTGGATTTATTCCCACTGCGTGATGGTGTGCGTTCTAAATTGTCATTATTTTTCTTTAACTTCCATTTTGTATTCATTTAATTTTCCTTTCATTTCTCTTTTTAAAATTTATTTTAATTTGCTTTTACTTCTTCTCAATTCAGTTAGTTATCTTCCTTTAATTACTCTGGGTATTTTAACTACTTACTAGATATTAATCTGCCTACTGAAATCTAAAGTTATTCAGTAATTGTATTTTTTTTTCCAGCCTGTTTGATATTCTTGATAAGGAGGATCTCGAACATTGCTTTCAGTGCGCCTTCTACACTGTGCAAGGTACATCTGTGCTGCAAAGTGCCTCTTGCTTCATGAAACCTCAGCTTCTAAAAAAGGAAATCTGTCTAGATTCTTCTTCTCCTTATTCTCCCTCAGACCTCACCCCTCCGTCCCCTGACACCATCATTTATGGGGTTCATTTTTCTGAGTTTCTTTAAACCCCAAAACTCTAGAGACCAAAGAATCTGTGGAAGAACGACTTTGTCCTTGATCCGGGGAGTAGAAGAGAACGTTCCGGTGAGCTGGAAATGGGGAACCTGGGGTCTGTCACCTGGGGTTGCAGATCAAGCTTTGACCTTCAGGAAGGTGGAACCTTTACTGACGACCTTGATCTCTCCTCTCCTCCATCTTCCAGCCTGTGTCTTTCAATTTAGGGCATCTCAGAATTCCTCTTTTATCGGCTTATTCCACTGGTACGCTCCATGGGTGTGGTGCTATAATTTCTCCTGTTATTGTCATTGTGTTCCGTGTTGAAATGCAAATCTTTCAAGGGCCATCCAAAGCACACCTGAGTGGGCTTAGCCCACAATTAGCCCCCCGTTAAGTACTTGTTGACGGCTTCACTGGATTCTGTTCATTCCCAGTAGCTGTGCTATTCCCAGGGTATTTTTATTTCCTTTAATAGTTCCATAGTAAACCAACCTAGGTGCCCTTCCCCAGATGAACACATAAAGAAACTATGGTATATATACACAATGGAATATTACTCAGCATTAAAGAAGAATGAAGTGATGGCATTTGCCAGTAAATAAATGGAGCTGGAGAATATCATGCTGAGAAATAAGCCCATCCTAAAAAACCAAAGGCTGATATGCGGATGATAATTCACAATAAGGAAGGGGCAGCTAGGGAGGAACAGAGGTACTTTAGATTAGGCAGAGGGTAGTGAAGGGAAGGGAGGGGACTTGGGTGTAGGAAAAATAGTAGGATGAATTGGACCTTATTACCCTAAGTGCATCTACACAACTGGTATAACTCTATATCACGTACAATCAGAAGAATGAGAACTTATACTCCATTTAGAATGCTACTATCATGCAGAACTAATAAGAACAAAATTTTAAAAAATAGTTCCATAGTACATTTTCTAATAAACATTGCATTGTCTTAAAAGCATTGGGTGTGTGCATGTGAGGTCATAAACTCTGTGCATACAGTTACAATGACAGTAACTGTGGTCCTGAGACCCCTCCACCAAGCGGGAGAGACTGTGAACTGCTTCTTGAGCTATTCTGTATCGCGGGTTGCACTTCTAATGCTAATGGATTTCCCCCCACGTTACCTTTCTATAGTAGTGGCACAAATCCAGGGAGAATACAAACTTAAAAAAAAAAGTCTCAGCCTTTTTCAATCTCCCTTGACTCTGGAACAGATAATAAAATATATCAGCATCTAAGAAGAAGTCTGCTTTGCCTCACTGGAGATTGGAACGCAGGATGGGAGGAAAAGCAAATTCAAGATAGGAGCACGTGAGACGTTGCTCATGCTTGCTCCCATCAGGAAGCCAGGGGGACCGGGCGGGCGCAGGCAGGAGCCGTCTGATGTGATTGCAGAAAGATGTGGCTGATTACAGAATCCCGGCTGCTCCTCAGCATCCTCCCGGCCCGCTTTGGAAGGGGACAGCACCTCCCGGGTGCAGCAGGCGGCTCACACATCAGCTGCACCGCCGAGATCGTGAGACAAGAGCTGGAGTGAATTCTGAAGGAGAGCGTCCGCACCCCAAAGGCTGTTACCAATGACCAACTAAAGACTGCAAACCCCACACCACTATCAACTCCTAAAGAGGAGTTCAGTGAAGCCCAGCCGAGCTTAACAGCCTGCTCTTGAAAAGATGTGCAGACTAACAAACAATGAAGTGGGAGAAGCACTTCCAGGGGCTTTGCTCCCCCCTGCATCCAAACGGGTGGATGTTCCCGAGTTTTCCGGATGAGTGGGGAGCAGTCCCAGAGGAACTGCGGTGTATTCGCTCAAATGTCCCAAGGACAACAGGAGTTTCTCAAAATGAAGAATAACTGGCATTTTTGTTTATGAAACTTGCAGCGATCTATCAGACAATTCACAGGAGCATGAATTTGTGTTGAAGTGAATGCAAGCACTCTGCGCTGTACCTCTCTAGGTGAAGACACAGAATCCTGTTCCACCAAGTTCAACCTGAGTTTCCATTTAACTGGCCAAGGAAAGGAGCACCCCGCCCCCACGAGCCACCTGGGAACAATGATTTGGCAAAAAAAAGATGAGTGAATGGTTTCAACTTAGGCTAGCGGTGTAGCTCCATGGTAGAGCACTTGCCTAGCATGCACGAGGCCCTGGGTTCCCTCCCTGGCACTTATTTAATAAAGATAAGAAGGCTATCAACTGGCAAACTGAGAGTGTGGTTTGGTACCTCTTCCCTGAGCACAGAAAAGGAACCATTTTCTATAGAAAACACAGCACATGAGTTAGCTTTCTGTGTGACTATGACAAAGTACTTGACATGATCAACTTATAAAGAGAAAAGGTTTATTTGGTTTCGTTTGGGAGTTCCCAGTTCCTGACTGTTGGCCCCGTTGCTTTGAGACCATAGTGAGGAAGCCCTTCATGACGAGAAGGGGACAGGCCCTTGCTATTGCCTTCACACTCGTGTTCCCAATCACCTGAAGACCTCCCTCTGAGCCCCACCTCTTAAGCATTCTACGACCTCCCAATAACACCACTGGGGGGCTGAGCCGTGCTAACACAATTAATTTGCTGGGTATATACGTCTTCCTCAGCAGGGGAAGGCTGTCCCAAGCCAGCCGGGGATCCTATTACAAAGTCCCAGCTAGAGGGGTTTACAGCAATAAATAGTGAACAACAGTGAAATTGTTCTTTTCTCTCCCAACGCTAACAGCATTTCTGATTCAGCCAGTGCGTTATTCTCCACGCACAGACCAAAGATCCTGACCTTATGTGATCTCTGCACAAAATCATATGACAGTGTTGGGCGAGAATTTCACAGATCGCCGCTGAATTTCTGGGACGGGTCCAAATTACCAAGCTGGGAAGTCGTAGAATGCTATTACATAAGAAGATTCGTACCCCAGGACAAGGCGTTGGGGTCTCAGCCTCTTGATCCTCTCACCTCCTTTAATAGTTTCCAAAACGATC
Source organism: Marmota monax (assembly GCF_021218885.2). Classification (NCBI taxonomy): domain Eukaryota; kingdom Metazoa; phylum Chordata; class Mammalia; order Rodentia; family Sciuridae; genus Marmota; species Marmota monax. The sequence goes on along the minus strand of NW_026694062.1, from coordinate 1,831,779 downwards.
GCCTCAGCTCTGGAATTTATACCTCAAATCTTGGTGCAGAGGCGTAGCCACCGTTAACACAATTTCCAAAGCTTGTCCGTCTGCAAACCTCCGTATCTAAAGCCACCTCTCCTGTGTGACAGGCTTTTCTGATAGGCCAATTCCCAGGACTCCTTTCCTGTCCGGCTAATGGCACTGTTAGGATTTTTTTGGTGGCTACGCATTTGTTATTTGCCTTCAAATCTTCTTTCTCCGATTCTATTTAAGAGCAAAGACTGAACCTTGCTTTGTGATTCAAAAGTCATTTCTTCCCTGGCCTCAGGCAGGGGCATGGGATCATGAGCTTTGCATCCTGATTTTTGACTTGCCTGGAACCCACAAGCGTCTAAGAAACAGGATCCCTTTTTTTTTTACCTTTTCTGGCAGAAATGAATCTTCCTCTCCCAGCTGAAAATTCTGTGGGTAGAAATAATTTATATTCTGTTGAGCGTTAGCATCTCCAAGTACTGATTGCCACGGGAAACAGCAGGCACTTCTGTAAGTACATTTTGTTTTTGGGGGGTTTTTTTGCAGGGGAGGGAGATGGGGGTCCCAAAAATGTGGAATGGGAAAAGAAAAGAATCAGCTACTTACTGGAGAACAAAAACCAGAAGTAGGTGAAGATGTGAGGATGGAAAGAACCAAACTGAATTGAAGTCACCGATGTCACACTTGTCCAGGGCCAACTCTGCAGGTGACAATGGTGTCTGAGATGATGACGCCCTTGGAGTTGGTCGGTGTGTCTTCTGCACAGCAGCCACTGCGGCTCCTCCACAAGGCTGGTCGTCTTTGTAAAGATCTGATATTCTTGCATCTTTTATTTGAAAGCAAAGCATCCAGTAGCACTTTTGATTTCAATGACTGGATCTGTTCCTCTTTCCATCCAAGAAATTTGGATTTTCAGATCCAAACCAACTAGGCTGAGAATCCCTCCGTCTCCTCCCACCTTGATCATGCATTTAAAAAATGAAATAGCAGCATATCCCTTGAAAGAGAAAGAAACCTGACACCCTGGAGTCAAAACGACCAATGAACTTGCTTATAAGGTAAGCCCAGCAAAGACGCCACTGCCCTGACGCACCAAAGAGAAGGCAGGAGCAGGCAAAGGTGTTTGCACGATTATCCCTCGGACGTGCACAAACCAGGAGCAGATTATCAAAGCTTGCTCCACGCTGTTCCTGGCTGGGCGGATGCAAACAGCCTCTTTTAAAAATTTCCACTGTGTGTTTTTCCATTCACGAGAGGCATCGATGCAATAGCTGTAATGACAGAAGCTTCTCCAAGTTCACTGAGCCATTGTACTTCGGGACAATTAGGGCAAAGGGAAGTAATTCCATGAAAGGTTCTTGTGCTGCACGCACAGTGGAAGCTAATCCGTTTATGGAAACAGTTACCGGCTTCAGGGATGGGGTGGAGGGTAAAAATAAATAAATAAACGCAAATGAAAAGACTTTGAAAACTGACATTAAACATAAAACATCTTCGCTCCTATTTATATAAAATGTGCTTCTGCACAACATCCATTTCTGCTGCTGTTAGAAAACGCCTTATACCGGGTAATTTATAAATAAGAGGATTTTATCTGTCACCTTTCAGGAGACTGGGAAGCCCAAGAGCAAGGTGTTGGTCGACTGGGTCTCTGCTTCAAGATGGCGCCCTCTTTCTGATCCTCCATGGTGAAGAGGTGGAAGGGCTCCCCATGAGCGCTGGCCCTTGGGCATCTTCCTCTGCTCTCCTGCCTGGCTGTCGGTCACCTCTGTATCCGCTCTTCCCTCCCAGGTCTTTATTTCCAGCCCCATCTCCTCCCCTAAACTCCAAAGTATATCTCAACATCATTCTGGGTATCTCCGGAGTAGCTCCTTCCTGCATCATCCTTTGCAAATCATTTCGGCAGCCCTCGTCCCCAAAGGCAGGCCTTGCGGCCAAGGAAGACTACCATCAATCTCCCCTGCTCCCCACTTGATCACAAGCCGCACAAATCCTCCTTGGGTGTATGTCTCCAATCTTTCACTTCGGCTGCACACTGAGGGGATCCATTTCCCTTTAGCACATGGTCGACGTGACCACTACCTGTTGACCTCTATGACCTCTACACGCTATTTTCCCTTTGTTTTAGTCAACTTTTGCATGGCTGTGACCAAAATACCCAACAAGAACAACTTACAGGGGGAGACATTGGGGGCTTGGGGTTTCAGAGATCGCAGTCCATATGTGCCAGATGCCATTGCTTGGACCGAAGATGAGGCACAACATCATGGCGGAATGGCCCAGCGAAGGGAAGATGCTCAGTTCATGGTAGGGTCAGACATAAGGGGTGAGGGGAAGCAGCCCCAGGAGAGATGCACGCTGCCAGGGCTTGCCCCAGTGACCCACGTCCTCTGGCCAAGCTCCCCCTGCTACAGTGACCACTCAGCCCATTCACACTAGGATGGACTAATGAGGTTGCAGCGGTCACAATCCAGTCACTAACAGGAGCTTGCGGGGAGCACCTCTTACGCAAACTGTGATACCTTCCCAGCAACTCTTCCCCCAGCGGCACACTGATGGTGCCGGAGCTGAAATAGGACCACGCTATGTCACTATTCCCAGTCTCACAGCGGCTCTGCTTTGTCTTTATGAGCCTGGCCAACCTCCCGTCATGTGGGCTGCAATGGGCCAAGAGTCCCTCATCCGGTTTTCCAAGATGATGCCTCCTATGAGCTGCCACCATGGCCAGAGATTCAATATGGCGGCAGAACGCCCAGGAAACCACTCCAGGAGACAGGGGACTCCTTCATTTACATACTTACAGTCTCCCCGTGGCTCAGCCGAGACTTTCTGAGTATTTCCTGGTTCATTTCCACTCAATCTTCATCCTCCTTCATTTCAGGACAGATTTCATTGTGATCAGAATCGTCTAAGGCTCTTCTCGGCTCCTTCCTTGCATGATTTCACATATGTATTTCCCGAATCAAATCCAAGAGATTTTTAATGCACAAATGACTCATCTTCTCTGAGCCTATTACCTGTTCTCTAAAATGTAACTATCACGTTCGTTACGCTTTGCCTTTGAGGTACCTTCCCTCTTGTGGTTCTTGTTGGTCGTTTGGGCCACAGTGACAAAACACACACACACACACACCAACACCTAACTAAAACAAGACTGTGTTAACTGAGATTATACGTGTGGAGAACTTACCCCCACGTCTGGTGTAAGGTAGGCGCTCAATGGTGTCATTTCCTTAGTCGCTCATGCCTGGGCTTATGAAGATGGACCCTTATCGTAAAAGTCTTCACGTATTGAATATGCTTCACATCTAACTGAATCAATGCATTTCATCTTTTATTTTTGGACCTAGAAGGATAAAATAATACAGGAAACCATCACAAGTAACACGTTGTGCTGAGTCCATTTGAAACATGATGCAAGTTCAATGCTTGCGTGCAGACTTTTCACAGTGCGTTGATAGTGACTCCCAGTTGTCCCTTAGAAGTGGCAGGGTCACACTCTATCAGGACTCTAAGGCCACCGGGAGAAAAAAAATCAAGGCTGATCTTTATTTCTTTTCCTACATCATAATGACTGATAGTGGTTTTATGGAAAAGTCTGGCATTTTGATGGCATGCTAGCAAATCATAAACATTGATGAAATTATAGTTCTGGACATCATAGAGACAAATAAAAAAGAGAGTTCAAAGGCAAGGACAAAAATATCAAGTTCTACAGACGCCCGTGGCCTCCAGTCTTGTATTCTGAAGACAGAGGACTTGCTTTACAAACCACTCATTCAATCCATCTTCTATTCTTCTCCTTCCTGTTATCAAACTTAGACTCATCTATAAAAAATGAAATGTTGTGCCAGGTCTGAGCCAGATGAAAAGAATGTTATAAAATAAAAGTAGTTCATTTTTGCACATAAGATTTTTCTGGTGGATTTATGGACGGTTAGAAGGAAGTTGAAATGTTTTGAGATCCTGCTAAGATAAAATGCATTCGCTCCCAAGACCACACAGGGTTCTAGAATTGGCCCAATGGTGGTTGTTTGCTGACCGTCCTAGAGAACAACATCAATCTGTGTTTCCCTAAACAGAGCCCACCATAAATGTGAGAAAAAATAAAATGCAGGTGCGCAGATTAACATCTAAAAAAAAAAAGTCAGCTGCCATAAAAGTTAAATTTAGCTGTATTTTTCAAAAACAGGAATAATTTCTGATGGTCATCAAAGTTAGCTTAAAATGCTGGATTTCTGCTTGTCGACAGGCTCCGAGCACAAGTTGAGGAAATGCTACACTTACTGTGCGGTTTCACGTCTGCATTCTCATGTTCCATACCTTTAAAAATCTTGGCAGGGTAAGCTTTTGAAATGGAAGTCCAGGATAATATTTTCAAATATGTTCGAAGAAAGAGGAAAAAGAAAAAAAATAAAAATAAAAAATAATGTCATCTTAGCTTTTCCGAACCATGGGATTACCGTATAAATGGATTAGGAAACCAAAGAGATGCTCCGAAAGATCCTCAGAAAAGCAGAAAATCTTGAGGAAGGTGAGGAAACCAAGAGACGATGTGGGAAACTTGAAGGTGAAAGCAAAAATTAAAGTGTAAACAACAACAACAAAAAAGTAAACCTGGTTGTTCAAGTTCCAGTGAAGGAATAATTCAAGCCAAGACAGAAGATTTTCTTGGATCCACAGACTTTTAAAATCATGTGAGATTATGGAATCCTCAGCCTCTTATCCAGAATGAGCTTCCCACACTGCTTGCCAGGTAGGACTTAGATAAAGTCAGGCAGGAAGGAGGCCGTGCATAGCTTTTCGCCAGGTGCCAAATCTCCAAGGGCTAGGAACAAGATGGCGCCCAACAGGGGCAAATGCTGACCAGGACGATGCGGAGGCAGAAAGCTGATCTGGTTCCTACCTTATAAAGTTCCATGGGGTCCTCTTTCTCTAACTTAAAAAAAAAAAAATCTTCCAAAATCATCATTCAACGAATTGACTTTTTTCACCTGGTGTACTGTTCTATGAATTGTAACACGTATAAAGGGTTCTGTAGCCAACCCCATAATCGAGATACAGGGTCATTCCATCTTCTCCCCAAACTCCTTCCTGCCATCCCATCAGTCGACTCCCTCCCTAGGCCCTGGCAACCACAGATGTGTTTCTCCATCACTATAGTTTGCTTTTCGAGAATGTCAAATAGACAGAGCGACAGAACCTGTGATTCCTTGAAACTGACTTCTCTGTCCTGCAGGAGGATGTCGTTAAGATTCACCCAGGTGTTTGCGTAGGCCTGTCCCCTTCTACTGCTGGACAGTGAATGATTACAGGGCGGTAGCAACATTTTTTATCAACTCACTCAGTGGAGGATATCTGGGTTGTCTTCTGCTTTGCACTGTCACCGATAAAATTGGCAGCACCCCATTTCCAAGCTGCGACCAATGAAAAATATTTTTATTTTATGGAAAAAGATCTTTACTCTTATCAAGTTCATTTTTACCATCGATAAAGTTGTTCTGAACATTCAAGTGCAGGATTTTGGGGGGACGTGAGCTTTCTTTTCTCGGGGGTCAATGGGGAGGCGTGGTATTGCTGGGGCTATGGTAAGTGGGTGCTTAGCTTTATGTGCACCTTCTGATCTGTTCTCCACGGTGTGAATTTTCACTGTTTTCCTACCCACACCTGATGCAGCTCCCCTGCTCACTGGCTGAGCCTCTTCTTTATGCCCATGGAGACCATTTCTTAGTTGTAAAAGTGGAGCCAATGTTGGTTTCTCCCTTGATGCGCTTCATGAGAGAGAAATGAGATAAGGTGACCCATTGCTCAGGCCAGCGTCTGCACGGGAGCCTCCCAACCACGGTGATTCTGGGACCAGAGAAATACGGAACCATCTGCAGATGCTTTCATTCATCACAGCTGGGGAATGAGGTGCTACCCACCCCAAGTTGGGGAGACCAGGGATGAGGCCGAACAGCCTCCAATGCACAGGATGGCTCCCGACCGCAACACAACTCCAGCCCCAAATGTCACTGGCACAGAGGTCGAGAAATCCCAGTCTATACTTACCTCAACCCATACCTACCAGAAGCAGCAGCAGCAATTATTAAAAGGTATGCTCTTCACAGTCAGCACTGAAGTTGTCTAGGATTCTAGGCATGTTAACCTTTCAAAGAGAACAGTGCACTCACTGTTAAAGAGAACAGTTAATTCTGGATGCTACTGAAGAAGAGCAAGTGAGCCTAAAATCAAAATAAATACACACTGATTGTTTCCTTAAATGTTTTAAGAAAGTAGCTGAACCCCTAAAGCAGTTCTCATCAATGAAAAAAAAAAATAGAAATAAAAACCAGAAAAAGAAATATGTATATGCAAGTTGGTCGAGGACTGAGTTCACTTTGGCTGAGACGGACTTTATTTAGCTATAGATTTAAAACAGCTATCGATTCAACCAAAGATGAAGAGCGGTTAACAAAGGGAGGGAGTCAAGTGGTGCTGTCCTGAAGAACAAATTCAACAAAGACTTGTTCCCCGCCGATCCTTCTCTGTACCAGTCAGCTTTGTGTCGCTGTGAGCAAAGACCTGACAGCAACAACTTAAAGGAGAAAAGTTTTATTTTGGCTGACTGTGTCCATGGTCGGCCAACTCCATTGCCATTTCGCTTGAGGACTATGTTTTTGCCATCAGCTGCATGACTCTGGGCCTTTCAGACCTACGGTCTCTTCATCTGCAAAGAGACCCAGGGAAGCATGAGCCCCCTTTCAGGTCGAACATGCTCTGGGGAAGTTCTACTGGCAGTCACTCCCAGAAAACTGTTGGAAGGAGGTTAGAGAGAGGCTTCAAGCTGCTGTTCCCCTCGTTCTCCAATACCCAGACCTAAAGTACCAACCCATCTCAGGGTTGAGCCACCCAGGAAAGCAGGTGATTGAAGACTGGCATGGTAGTCTGTGGGAGAGTACACGTGGAGCTTTTTGTCTGTAATTTAATTTTTTAAATGCATTTAGAATCTACTCCAACTACATCCAATAAAACTTGAAGGAATGTTAATGAGGCCCAATTTGCAGTTTTTTCTTTGCTTTGTTTCCTCCTCCTCCTACTGAAACCGTTTTATTAAGTTACACTTCACAGACTGAGCAGCTCACCTGTTTAAAACGGACAATTTAGCGGTTGTAGTGCACTCACCGAGGGGGACAGCCATTCCAACCGTCAGCTGGAAGCATTTCATCATTTGCAGAAGGAACCGGTCCCCCTCCTAATCCCCCCACCTCTCACAAAGCTGAGCTCTGTGAATTGCCAGTCAAACCAAATTCCCCCAGTCCTTTGAGAGTGAATCCATCCCTTTTTCCATTTTAAAAGCATTCATTCCCACCCAGCACCTCGCTCTGTTTTGTTTCTGATTTCTCACCGGCTCCATTGACAGGAAGGTGAGGATTACAAGACAAGAGTGTTGAGCGCAAAGTCTCAGGCAGCAAAACGGTCCGTTTTCGAGAAAATTAACATTGCAATGTAATATTGTAAAAATCAAAACGAAGGGGAGAGGTCCGGAATTTTAAAGTAAAGCCAGCATTTGCTCCCACCAGCCGGACTCAGTTCTTCACTGCCGTAAGCCTTATTTGCAAAAACAATCAGCCTGCCAAACGGGGCCATCGTTAAACTACACTATTTTTTAAAAATATCGCACGAGCGTGTTGCATGTCTGGATGGCCGAGCTTTATGGGTGTTCTTCTAAATTTTGCACCTTTGACAAATGAGTTGTTCACCTTCTTCCAAGCCCTGATATTATTTTATTATTTTTTTTATTTTGTCCTTTCTCTTATGACTCATCTAAAACAAAAAAAGTGCTTGTTTTCTCTTAGTGCAATGCCTGCCCCAGGGCGCGCCGTGAAAATCCGTGGGGCATGGTGTATTTATGGCTGGTCTTGAGGGTAAAGTACACAGAGAGGTAGTAAAATGGCCTGATGCAAATTTATTTGGTTAATAAAAAAAATAAGGAGGAACATAAAAAGCAGAACAATCTAATTGGGTTGTGATGGAGCCACCTGATAACATTTTTACCCAGAAAGGAATAATTTAAGCACTAAAACCCAGAGGCACTCAGGAAATGCAGCAAGTGATAAATGGCCCCAAGAAGTTATGGTTTGGATCTAGAATGTCCCCCCAACAGCCTATGTGTAGAAGGTGGTCTCATGATGCTCTTAGAAGGCGGTGGAGCCTTTAAGAGGTGGAGCCTAGCGGGAGGAAGTTAGGTCTTTGGGGGTGTGCCCTTGAGAGCATGGTGGGACTCTGGCCCCTCCTCTTCCTCTCTCTTTCTCCCAGCTGCCATAGGGTGAGCAGCTTCCTCCACCACCTGCTCCAGCCACCATGTGCTGTGCCACCCCAGGCCCAAAGCAAGAGGCTCAAGTGGCCATGGGTGGACACTGAGCCCAAGCCAACCTCCCTCTTAAGTTGACTCTCCAGGTGTTTTAGCATGAGGTAGAACTGGCTGAGGAACCCCGAATCATGGAAACTGGGAACAACTTTGTTGTTGAACTCTTACAAACAGAAAATTAAATGGTGGTCAGCATGGGTTTGGAGGAACTGCAGATACATCAAAAGGCAGACAATTTCATTTAGGAGCAAAAAAAAAAAATTGGGAATCTCTTATAAAACACAGTGACTCTAGTTAGTAGCAATGTATTATATTTTTTGAAAATAATTTAAGAGTGGGTTGTTTGTTCTTGCCACAAAAAAAAAAAATCGAATATATGTGAGCCAGGATGTATGTTAATTAGGTTGACTGAGCCATTGCACAATATAAACATATGTCCAAACATGCTGTATGTTGAAAATATAGACGATATTTGTTGATCACAGTAATTTGTTTTTAAAGGAATACGCTTTCGGTTTGGCAAGAGCCAAAATGTACGCACAATACCTGACTATCTTAATGAAAAAAATAAGGAAAAATTCAAAGAGCTCGTGTTTATTAAGTGCTTCAATGAACCTCGTTCTTCTGTAAGAGCTTCCCCACGCAGCCTCCCACAAATGGTCTCTCTGATAAGGATCCTGGGACACTTAGTAAAAGAGCCCAAGATGGCGGGTGGAAGGGACAGTCATCCTGAACTCAGTCCTGTTTCCAGTAAGAGTTTCTGTTGGGTCAGAGTCTCAAAAAATAGGACAGGTGCAGAAGAAGCAGCTCAAAACGTGAGTCTGTGCTCAGAGGGCACAGGACAGTGAAGATGGTTCTAGCTGGATTCTGCAGCTCCAATAGTCCAGAGATGTATGTGTCGGCTGCAAAAACAAGCAAGCCCATTGGAAGGTGGCGGGGAGGGAGTGCTTCCAACTCAAGGCCCTTTGACAGCACAGCGTGAGCTCCTGCTGAGGTGAACTCGTGCTCCAGGGGTGACCGTAAATACATGGTGGTGAAGCAGGAGGCGGAGGGGACCTCATGGCAGGCTGCGTTGAGCTGTGCAGCAGCCAGGAAATGGGGAAAGCCATCTGGGGTGAGGGTGACTCCTGTTTCAGCTCACAGAGCTCCATACTAAGCAGCTGGAAAACGTGACGAAGAACAGTGCTTGTACCTTCGTCCTCCTGTTGAAGTCTTTAGCTTCTTAAAAAGTCGTGCTGCGACACTTGTAGTATAAAATAGAGCCGCGCGTCACCAAGCGGTGTTTCTGTCAGTGACAGACGGTGTGTACAGTGGCTCTGTAGAATCACACCAGTGACGTTGCAGCTGTCTTCGTTTGTGAAGATACGCTCTTGGCTGTTCGGTGACAAGACCATCTAATGATGCGTTTGCCGGGATGGGATGTATGCTTATCAATAAGAGAGGTCACTGTAGCTGTTTCTAAGGACACGGTTCAGCACCTTGATTCCATTCACACTATTGTGCAATTGTCACAAGGACACATTTTCAAAAACAATTCTGTCATCGCATCTTTAATCTCTTTTTAAAAGATTGCTCGAGATAAATTATACAGGACAGTAACCTTGCCGTCTTACCACTGGTAAGCGAGCAGTTCAGGGCTTTAAGTCTATCCACACTGTGCAACCACCCAGCAACCAACAATGGAATATTACTCAGCCATAAAGAAGAATGAAATGATGGCATTTACTGGTAAGTGGATGGAACTGGAGAATATCATGCTAAGTGAAATTAGCCAATCCCCAAAAAACAAAGGCCAAATGTTCTCTCTGATATGTGGATGTTGACTCACAGTAGGAGGTTTGGGGGGAAGAGTTGGGGGTTCATCAGATTGGACAGGAAGGAGTGGGAAAAAGGGAGAGGAAATGGGAATGGAAAATACAGTAGAATGAATTAGACATAATTTTCTTATGTTAATATATGAATACACACAACCAGGGTAACTTCACATCATGCACAACCACAAAATGGGGAGTTATACTTCATGTATGTATAATACATCAAAATACATTCTACTGTTATGTGTAAAAGAACAAATGAAAAATTATAAAAACAGAACAAAAGTCGTTATTGGAGTCCCCATTTTCAATTCTTTAGGTTATGATAACTCTATGCCTAGCTTTGTGAGGATCTCCATATAAGGTTCACATTTTTTAATATCCATTATAATGTATTTTTTCTTGGTGTGGGGGTACAGGGACTAACCTCAGGGGCACTCAACCACTGAGCCCCATCCCCAGCCCTATTTTGCATTTTATTTAGAGACAGGGTCTCCCTGAGTTGCTTAGGGCCTCACTTTGGCTGAGGCTGGCTTTGAACTCATGATCCTCCTGCCTCAGCCTCCTGAGCCACTATGATTACAGATGTGTGCCACTGTGCTTTTGCTATAATGTAATTTTAATAGATACCAAACAAAAAGAATTTCTAATGGAATCTTTTATAAAGAGTGAGAAAAAAAAAACTACCCAACATCTCGGGGAGAAGAGAGTAATCGTCATGTTCTGGGCACCTGATTGATCAGTACTGACTCCTTAAACCATCTCTGCAAATGCAGTAAAGTAACGAGAGACGTATTGTCACACTTCCGAAGCTAGTTTCAGAAACATCTCATTAAACTTTACTTCTCGTGGCAAGAATTTTGTGACAGTCTTGCACTACTATTTTTAGGGATATAATTGTGTGAAGAATTCCTCATTTTGAACATGAGAGCCCTTCCACGCCCGCACACAAAGATGAGATGGGAGAGACAGAACTCTCCATCACCTTCGCACCCTTTAGCCCACCCTGCACCAAAAGGACCCCATTAGATCCCAACCCATAAACCCAATAAAACCCCTTGGATAACCATGTGCTTCCTGCCACACAAGTGAGAAGGGAGTCATTTATCAGCTGGCAAGACAGGTGGGGAGTCTCCCGGGCTCTGACTCCTACGGAAAGCCGGGGTCAGAACAGAATGTCGGCCGTGCATGGCTGTCTGGGACCCGCATCCGTGGTGAGGAACATCGCCCTGATTGTTTGTGAAGACCGACAAACCTATCCCAGGAAGCCTGACGGTGCTCTTGAAAGTACCATCTCCAAGGCTGAGTGTATCCTTGGATCTCCACCGTGGCGGTCACTCTGGGGAGTCCAACACATGCACAATGCCCCTTCCAACAAAGAAGAGCTCTTCACGGCACCACCTGGCCTCCAACTGACCCTCAGAATGCCTGCAGCTGCCATGATCCCAGCTTAGAACCTGATGCTTTCACAGAGAGAGAGGAGGATGGGGAGGAGGATGGGGAGGAGGATGGGGAGGAGGAGGAGGAGGATGGGGAGGAGGATGGGGAGGAGGAGGAGAGGAGGAGGAGGAGGAGGAGGATGGGGAGGAGGATGGGGAGGAGGAGGAGGAGGAGGAGGATGGGGAGGAGGAGGAGGAGGAGGGGAGGAGGATGGGGAGGAGGAGGAGAGGAGGAGGAGGAGGAGGAGGATGGGGAGGAGGATGGGGAGGAGGAGGAGGAGGAGGAGGATGGGGAGGAGGATGGGGAGGAGGATGGGGAGGAGGAGGAGGAGGAGGATGGGGAGGAGGATGGGGAGGAGGAGGAGGAGGAGGAGGAGGATGGGGAGGAGGAGGAGGAGACAGAGGAGGAGGAGGAGGAAGAGGAGACAGAGAAAATGAGGACAAGAAGAAGGAAAAGAAGAAAGAGGAGGAAGAGAAAAGGAAAATGAGGAGAAGAAGAAGAGGAGGAGGAGGAGGAGGGGAGGAGTTAATGCAAAATACTGTGTGAGATAATGCAAAAACCTTCAGAGGTGAGATGATTAGACAATGAGAGCCTTAGTCTAATCACTGGATTAATCCACTTGGATGGACTCACTGGGTGGTGACTGCAGCAGGGGGGGTGTGGCTGGAGGAGGGGGGTCCCTGGGCTGTGCCTTTGGGGTCTCTGTCCTGTCCCTGGTGAGCAGAGCTCTCTCTGCTCCCTGGTGCCCTGTCCTGAGCTGCTCTCCTCCTCCAGGCCCTGCCGCCATCTTGTTCTGCTCCCCTTGGGCCAGAGCCATGGAGTCGGCCACCAGGGACTGGACCTCAGAAACCCTGAGCCCCAAATAAACTTCTCCTTCTCTATGGTTGTTCTGTCGGGTCTTTTTGGTACAACAATCAAAAAGCTGACCAAAACACTCCTCCCACCAAAAAAAAAAAAAAAAAGTAAAAAACATTAAGGAATGAGATGTGATTTCTTGTTTTTATCTGAAAACAGAGACTTTGTTTCTAAACAACTTTCTCAGTGTGCAACTGGAAAGAGCTTAAATGGAAAGAATGGGTGTCTTCTCTACCTTTGAATTGGATCTCTCATTGCACAACTTTGAGCCATTCCACTGGTGACTCTGAGACCCTGGAGTGGTTCAGACGCTATGAGTTGTTGTTGCCTGTAAGCTACCTGTTGTTCTTGAGTTCTTTGGATGCTCATCCGATGGCTTTTCCAAAGAGGAAACCAAGTCAGAAGCTGTCCCCATGTGGAGAGAGAGAGAGTTCCAGGATTGTGAGAAGGAGAAACAGCCCACTGCTGACCACCCCACTCCTCCCTGACCATTCCTCAAAGCTCCTCGTTACAGCCACCATCTAAAGAGCCACCTTTATATTTTCTCTCTCCTTAGGTCCTCATTTCCCAATTTCATTTATTTTCCTCCCCCCACCCCCCCTTTTTTTTAACCATCAAACTGTGGATGTCCAAACTCACCTGCAAACCAAGACAGCAGGAAATACAACCCTTTTGCCAGTCCCTCTTCCCCAGGAGGACTGAGCCTGTAGTTAAACATTGTCCCCAAGTTGAGGCAGTCACTGTTGATCTATTTAACATCCCAAAGCGTGATAGGTTTCCGACCAAGAGCGTCTCAATGCAAGAAGGCTGTCTGGGGTGTCTTTCCACCTTGAGAACCTTGCTCAGAGCCTCCGATATTTGTTAGATAAATTGAGAATCATTTGTGCGTCCCCCCTGAAAGCAGACACTGTCGATTCTTTCAGTAAATCCCGAATGAGAAGCATCTGTGTTTCCGGAACTGTGATAAGGACCATGCAGACTAGGTCCTTGCTTGCTGAGAGGTTAAATTATTAGAGGACACACACACACACACACACACACACCCCAAAATAAAGAAACACACAAACAACATATGGCAAACAAATCAAAAGGAGTTTTTCACATTGTAATATAGGCTACAAAAAAAAAAGATGTGCTAGATGAAGGGGGGCTGTTATGGTTTGGACCTCAGGAGTGCCCCCCCACAAAAGCTCAAGTGTTAGACAAGGAGGCATTGTCCAGGGGTGAAAGGATTGGCATTGGACAGGCACAACTTCTTCCATTTGCTGCATTAATCCGTTGATACCTGAATATGGACTCCTGGGTGGTAGCTGTAGGCAAGTGGGCCAAGACCTGGCCTTACCTCCATTCCTGGCTCTTCACACACACCCTCTCTGGATCTTGCCCGGGTTGGTTCATTCCCAGAAGGGAAGGGTTAACATGGGCCAGGAAGGTAAACACCCACGGGTGCTTCATTTTCTCTACTCAGCATGGCATTGATTCCCGCTACCGCCAAACGTTAGACAAAAAAAAAGAAAAAAAAAGATTTCTGGAATTGAAAAGAAAGAAATGAGTTGTGATTTCATACAGATATCAGACCGGCCAAAACATGAAAAGAGCGATCAAACTAGGAACGTAGGAAACAGGAACCCTCACCCTCGGCTGATGGGAGAGAGAATCGGTATGACCTCTTCAGAGGCAATTTTGCAAAATCTATTAGATTCAAGATGAATGCAATCTCCAACGGAGCAAGTCTACTGCTAGAGAAATCCCTTTCTGTGTCTACAAAGAGAGAAAGAGAAATTTACCACAGTCCTGCTTGTTACGGCAAGTGACAGATCACACCAACCCAAAAAACCAAGAACCACCATTAGGGAAATGGACCATGATAAGTCCATAAAATGAATCATCACGTGGCAACTGAAGCGAATGAACCACAGTTGACGGTATAAACACAGGTAGACCTGGAAACACCTTCCTGAGTGGAAAAGAAAAGTAAGTTGTTGAGTTGTTCTTAAAACAACATTTGTGTGAATTCTGTAACATTTAGAAAAATCCGCGAGTCATATTTTAATCAGCCTTTTCACTGTTGTGACCAAAAGACTTGACAGGGGAAATTTTAGAGGAAGAAAAGTTTGTTGGGGGCTCATGACTTCAGAGGTCTCAGTCCATGGTTGGCCGACTCCATGGCTCTGGCCCAAGGGGAGCAGAACAAGATGGCGGCAGGGCCTGGAGGAGGAGAGCAGCTCAGGACAGGGCACCAGGGAGCAGAGAGAGAGAGCTCTCTTGACCAAGGACAAAATATACACCCCAAAGGCATGCCCCCCCCAGGGACCCACCTCCTCCAGCCACATTGGATCTGCCTACAGTTACCACTGGGTTAATCCATTCAAGTGGATTAATGCACTGATTAGGTTACAAAACTCATTATCAAATCCTTTTACTACTTGTTATAGCTTAGACATTAGGTGTCCCCCAAAAGCTCACATAAGATACAAAGCAAGAACGTTCAGACATATAAGGATTTCATATAATCATATGTGCCTGGAATATAATTTGCTATATTTCAGTCCTCCGGGGCTTTCTTTCTCCCTTCCTGCCTCCCTTCAAACCCTTTCTGTACCCCCACTGACCTCCCTTCTGTATTCAGAGGATACCCCCTGCTTTCTCCCCTTATTTTGGTCTAGTTTCTGCCACATGAGAGAAAAAACCATGGACCCCCCACTTTCCGAGCCTGGCTGATTTCACTTGGGATGACGTTGTACCTTTAAAGAACATTTTCATAAATTACATTTTGTATTCAAGTTTCTGTCGACAGCAATAATTTAGGAATGGAAGGCTCTGAGGCATCTGGGGGGCACTGTTCTTCCTTACTCTTTGGAAACGTGGGTTGTTAAAAAAAAAAAAAAAATCATTGTCATTTGGATCGCCAAAGGAATGATATAACGCTTCAAAATCAATCGTGCCCATATATTATGGAGAATATCTTGTTTTTCCCAAAGAATTGTGACCTCCAGCTCTACCAAGATAACCTCATGTTCCTCTTCAAAAAAAAATAGTGAGAGCTCTAATGTTCCGAGTACGCGTCTCCTGCTGCTGCAGCTCAGGCTGTATCATTAACCACCGTGGTTCTGACGATTCATGATTTGAACAACCACAGAAAGGTCTTGAGAGGATGCATGGCACCGACTTTGGGAAGGAAAGGAAAACGTGAGGAAGAAATTGCAGAAACAGAGCTGGACGTGTTGGTGAGGATTTGTTTACTGACATTTAAACAACATTCTGCAGTCACCCTGGCAAGCCCAGGCAGGCTGTTACGATCACAGATGCTAATAAAACCTTTCCTTTCCTCCTCTTCAAGTGACCCTGAGACTGTACAGACAGGGATATTAACTTGCAAGGTCGGGAAGCCGAAAACGAAGGCCTATCCTAAAAATGGGAGACACAACACCAATAGTCGCTAATTATTTTTTTTTTCCCAAACCTATCATTGGTGAAAGCCGTACCTCTAAGAGGAAGAGATTTCTATTCATATCTACTGGCAGAACACGTAGGAATATTCACGACTAGTTGGATCATTCTTTGAAAATTTGCAGAAGACCTCTCTTGGGAGGATGGTGGTTAAAAGTTACCTTCATTTACACGAGATAATGAGGGAGACGGGTCACGGGGCATTTTTTATTTGTAGAGAATGCCTTTCTGTCGTTCTCTGTCTTCAGAATATTCCTTTGGCCCATTGACATTGCATAATATAGTATAAAGCTAGATGCAGAACAATGTGCATCCAAATATTTGCAACCAAATAAGAGAAAGAAAACACGCTCCTTCCTTGGCAAACCTAGAAGCCAGGGCCTCCAGATTGACAGATTTAACCAGATGTGGGGGGGGGGGGCCCTTTAACCTCACTGTCTAGCCATCTAGAGGACTGGAGGGAAAAACAGAAATCTAGATGAGAACCTGAAAATATATTACTTAGATTCACTCCAACTTGAAGTTTTCCTTGTTCTCTTGAGTCTTGGGTAATAAGGACTAAAAGAGATTCATTATTGCTTAATCTTTTAACAAGCACACTCGTTTACAGGGTGAGGAGGCTTTACCCAAGCAAAACAATGAACTCTTTCAGGACCACAACTGGTACTCTTAGGCGTACCCCAAAACAGTTCCTTGACCCCGTCACAGGGTGATTCTCTGAGGCGCTTATTCACAGAAACATCCGATTAAAGATTTGCCTTACTTAGCTTCTTAGGAAATCCTCAAGATTCTAACACACTGATATGCAAAATCAGGTAAATGTCATTTGGAACTTATTATAATTGCAAACTTTGGCACGTAAGAGAGGAAACTGTGTCACGTGGGATTTCCTATGTTGCAATCCTCTGAACCCCCACAGAAGCAGAAAATATCACATTTCCCAACATTCAGGTGAAAGTGGATGCCAAGATTGCTAACAAACCCCATATCTTGATGCACGCATGCATCTAACACGTAGGTGTTTGAGCCCCTGCTATGGACCTGTACTAGAAGTAGACGTCAGGAGACTGTGCACTGAAGAAAATCTGAGCCCCCTGATGCCAAAGGCATAGATATCCATGAGGGACACAAGCAAACCAGGGAATAAAGGAAGACAGAGGGGCTGAGGAAGCCTTGCCTGGCACCATAAGAACATTCCGGAACTTACTGCACAATGTAGAATGCTGTTGGAATATTTAGAGGAAAAGGTGGCCATGCGCTATTTTATATTCCAAAAGAACCACTCTGCAGGTAAAGGCAAGAAGAATTGTTTATGGAGAAGCCTGGCAGGCACCACCTTGACCAAGTGGTCAAGGTCAACACCACCAGAGATAAGCCACGTGGTTATCCTATGCCCTTGGGTTGGTAAAATGGGAAGGGAAACTTACCCCAGTCATGTTCCTTTCCCATATCCCACAACCCCAGTCCAACTAGGAGAAAACACTAGACAAACCCAAACTGAGACACTTTCTATAAAATATCTGATGAGGACTCGTCAAAGCCATCAAGGTCATAAAGACAAGGACAGAACAAGAAATCATCACAGGTCAGAGAAGACGCAGAGATGAGGCGGTGACTAAGTGCAAATGTGGAATCGTGGAACAGATCGATCCTGGGCAGAGAAATGTTCTTAGTGGAAAAATTCAGGAGACACAGATAGATAGAGCCTCAGATTCAGCTGACGGTATTGTACCAATTTCTCTTAGTTTTGGCACATGTATTCTATTTTAGAGCCTTCGTGCTGATAGAACATAATATCACAGATATTTTCTGTTTTATATGGGACAGGAAATGTGTCACAGATCCTGAAGTTGGGAATTCTAAGGTGGAAGCTTTTGTGAGTTCGTGTCTTACAAGGATCTGGTTTCTCCTTCCAACATGGCGCCTGTAACAGTGCATGGCCCTGGGGGAGGAAGGACTCTGTTGCATCACATGGCAAAAAGCAGAAGAGCAAACAGGATGAACAATCTCTCTATCAAGCCCTTCATAAGGTATATAATACCAGACAAAGGACTGGCTTGAGGTCAGAGTGAGAGTGACTCAGACCCAGTTGGGAAAAGTGGAAATGTTGACTAATGGAAGGATGCATTTGCTTCTTGTATTATAATTAGGCCTTTCACAAACAGAGATGGACCTTTAGTAGCCAGAAGGCTGAGTAACCAGAGCTATTGGGGTGGGAATCTCCCATGGATTGTATCCATAGGTGTGCAAAGTGTGTACAGGAGTCTCCCTTACGCATGGTTTTGCTTTCTATTCTTTTTATTCGCAGTGGTCAATCACGGTCCAAAAAAGATTGATCTGAAAATTCCAGAAATGAACAATTTACAACTTTCAAATTGCAAGCCATTCTGAGCAGCATGGTGAAATATTGCTACCTAAAAATCATCGTCCCTAAGAGGTGAGTTACCACTTTGCCCAGTGTTTCCACACGGTATATGCTACTCCCTCACTAGTTACTTCATAGCCATCTCAGGGAATAGATCGACTGCTGTGCTATCATAGTGCTTATGATCAAGTAACTCTTACTTTATAGTGACCCCAATATGCAAGAGTGGTGATGCAAAAGGGGCTCTGGGGTATAAAATCTGGAAGAACAGATTAACTACAGGGTTATGTGGTACTACGGGGCAATGTTGCAGTGTGCACAGGAAAAAAACATAAAATCTAGGATATACAGGGTTTGGCATTATCTGTGGTTTCAGGCATTCATTGGAGGTCCTTGAACATATTCCCTGCAGATCTGGGGGGGGCTACTGTACACACACACACACACACACACACACACACACATATTAATTCATACTTTATATTGTCTTTCTTCAAATAGGGTAAGTTTCCACTATCCTAGGAGTTTTGGAGATTTGATATCACTAGTTACATCTGCTTATTTACAATCTACTTTCATAGCAAACCCCAGCAACAAAAGGGTCATTTTGTGAAGGGCTTAATCTGAACATTATTGCTACTGAAATAAATACAGGAGTTAGATACTTGGGGGGAAAAAACTCTCTTGGCTGAAGAAAATAATAAACTCAATAAGTCAGATATACCCCCAAAGGCAAAGTTCACAGGGATCTAGTAAACTCAGGGAGACTTTTTCCTTCCATTTCTATTCGAGCCTTAGCATAGCTTTCTTAAGTCCAGCTGAAAGAGAGCTGTATAAATAGTTTAGGAGATTGGAGAACTCCAATTCACAGTAATTCCGAGTAATTCTCTTATTGGGAGACAGTAACTCAAATTAAACCTGTGGGTGCATGAGCCACTGGGGGGTCATTTCCGAGCCATTCAATAATACAGAAACAAAAAGGTGGCATTATTTCACTTTAGACTGTCTTCGACTCCTAAGTTTCATTATTATTTCATACGTCCTCCTCCAAGGTCTTTCCCTCGGCTGTCAGGACGGTGATTTGAATGGAAACTCACTGCGGTCCCAGGAGAGCACATGGTGTGTGCGTCTCAAAGTTCTGTCCTCTCTGCTTCGTGTCGGGTACCATTTTACTCTAATAGTCAGGCTCGGATTCAAGGGGAAGTTGCAGAAGGAGATTCAAGTCGCCTTGTTTTTCAAAGATATACTGTCGAGTAGGAAAAGAGATCTGGACTTAGAAAGGGCAGGCGTCATTCTCAAGGCTGGTGGCAAGGCAGAACAGAGAGACGAAATTACAGCCAGGGGCTTGCAACACAGCTCATGGGCAAGGCACCTCCAGAGTCAGGCTGAAGGAGGTTTCTTCTCCATGGACAAGTCAGAGACTAGGAAGAACCAGGTATGGGGAGGTGGACAGAGGATTTGCTATGAATACAGAATGTCTTACCCTGAGGGGCCCTGGGCTGGCTCCAGCTGAGGGTGGACCAAAGTTCAAGGTCCCGGCAGAAGGGAAGAACTGAACCAGGGTTTTCTACTAGACTTTAGCGTTTAGCTGTCTTGGTTGGTGGGAGCAGGCAGTATAACTAACACCGGAGACAATAAAGGGGGACGTTTGGAGGGTCTGGGTATGATCTTGTCACCGGTGGGCAAGGGACATCACCCTCTTATCGAAGTCATGTGAAAAAGGGGGGTCCTCTGCTTCAAGCTGTTCTCCAAACACTAAGGATGGGGGGTTCCTGATCCCTACTGTTTCTGAGCATTGTAGGGCTTGGGAAAACTCTGGTAGTGTCGGTGTCCATGCAAGACAATTCAGCTGGATGCTGTCCAGGGATAAGAATGGGACCCTTGGAGACGACACATCAAGGACCTAAACAAGTAGGGGGTGCTCTTCAGAAAAACACACAACTGGGTCTAAAGACATTCTGCAGTTTCTTGAAGTCAAATAATTGCTGTTTTGCCATGCCCCAAGAACAGCAAAACCTGTGGCTGGAAATTTCACTAACTACGTAAGTAACAATCGAAATGCTGCATGCACACTGCCATTTGGAGCTTCCTGGACATTAAAAGGTTCAGCAGCAGCAAGTGTGTGAGTGATCTGACCCTTAATGGCCATTGGATTCGAGAAGCTGACCACAGAGACCAAAGGCACCCCGTGTTTCCCACGGTGGTCGACTTGTTTTCTTTCACCCTTGATTTTTAAAAATGGAATCTGACCCTTTATGTGGACAGGTTCTGCGTGCATTGACTTGACCAAGGGAAAACGCACATATCTTTTTTTTTAAAATTGTGTCTGCGCTGGAAAATCCATTTTTCCCTAAACAGTACAGGAGAACGAGTACTTGGGTAGCACTGACCTTGCATTGGGTGTTGTATGGACACTGGGACCTCTAACCGAGGAGCAGAAGAAGACATTTCCTAAGGCTCTCTGGCATCCTAATGTGGATCAACCTTGTTCCGTGGAGACCCGTTTGATGGTAAAGCCTGTACCACTTTGTCCAAGAACAGAATCCAGCCAAGGACCTAGGTAAAGTGATTCAAGGTTCGTTTGGATCCACTTGTGTTATCAAGCTGTTGTGTAGACGACATTGTCCTGCTGACAAAACCTACGGAATCTACTTGCATTCGCAACCCAATGGAGGCTTCAAAGCACACACACACCCA
Source organism: Marmota monax (assembly GCF_021218885.2). Classification (NCBI taxonomy): domain Eukaryota; kingdom Metazoa; phylum Chordata; class Mammalia; order Rodentia; family Sciuridae; genus Marmota; species Marmota monax. The sequence continues at coordinate 1,810,802 of NW_026694062.1, read as the reverse complement.
CCACCACCACCACTCTGACAAGGGACATAAGAAGAAAATACAGAGAGCTCCGAATTCCAGTAAGGCTGTAAAGATCCCAGAAGAAAAGAACAATGAGACGGAGGGTTATCAAAGATCAGTCCATTTCCATGGGGTGTACCCGGGAAGTCAAGTCTATCCGTGCCAGTTTTGCACCCATTTCTGACAAAGAGGTTCAAGGAAGTCGGCCTCAGTGTTAAAGGCTTGGTCTCCAGGGTGCTGGTGTTGGGAGTGCTGGGACCTGAAGAGGTGGGGCTTGGTGGGAGGCCCTTAGGTCGTTAGCGGGGTTCCCTCAAAGGGGATTGGGGGACCCTGCACCCGTCCTGTGCTCGGCCTCTGTTTCCTGGCTCATGAGCTGAGCAGGTGTCTCCACCACATGCTCTCAACGTGACGTGCTCCACAGAGGTCAAAGCCATGGACTGGAGCCTCCAGAACTATGAGCCCAAAGAAACTTTCGTCTTTATAAGCTAATTTCCTTGGGTATTTTGTTATAGCAACGGAAAGCCAAATTACACCACCAGGTAGAAAGAGCAGCATAATGAAGACGTAAAGGCGTGGGAGTTTGAGGAATCCGAGGCAGGCACTGAACTCATGGAGAAGAATATCAGGAGGGGGCGGCAAGAAAGGCAGGACTGGGAAGTCAATGTCCACCAGAGGTTGACGCTCTGATGAGTGGCACCTGCCCACGTGTGTGTTTGAAGACCCAGGGCTCGGTGTGGAGGATGAGTTGAGATGGAGACCCTCTGGGTAGCCACTGCAGATGCCCACCAAGTGAGGGATGGGGAGAATCTAGGCAGGGACATGTTCAGTAATGGAGGCTGTGGTCCTGAGCTCCGTCAGCAGGAGAAGGAGGCGGGTGGGCGTGAGAGGAGAGGACGGGGTGTGAGGCCGGGAGATGTTGTGCCACGTGGCCTTGGAAACTCTCCCTTGCAACCGGAAGCTTCTCTGTATGGCAGGTTGGAGTGGTGGTATCTGTTACCTTCCCGCATCAATTCGCCTTTTTCCTTACTGACTCCATCTGATACTTACATGGACCTGGCTATTTCAAGCTGACCAAGCCACACTTGCGAAAGATTCAAATGATACCCAAAATAGCTCCAGCTAACCCCATGGCTGCGTTTTATTTGATCACAAACACTAAACTTTTTTTCCCCCCCAATTCAATAAATATTCATTCTCTAGATGTCAAATTATAATCTTCTCTCTATCTAATATTACTGAAAATTAGATAAAGGAAATTTACTCCTACAAACTTTTAAAAATTTCTCCTCTCTTAAAAAATTATGTTTTCACTTTGATTCCGTGTGTTGGAAAATATCACTTTGAAAAGTCACTTTGAAAGTTCCTAATGCCCCCCTTATATCAAAGAAGACATTCTGCATTTGTTTTTTTAGGGATTGGCTAGCTTCACTTAGCATAATCTGCTCTAATGCCATCCATTTCCCTGCAAATGCCATGATTTTGTTATTTTTTAGTGCTGAGTAATATTCCATTGTGTATAAATGCCACTTTTTTTTTTTATCCATTCATCTATTGAAGGGCATCTGGGTTGGTTCCACAGTCTAGCTATTGTGAATTGTGCTGCTATGAACATTGATGTAGCTGTGTCCCTGTTGTATGCTCTTTTTAGGTCTTTTGGGTATGTCAAGATCATTGTAATGTTTTGAGCAACTAATAAAAAAATTTAAAAAAATAAGAATAAAATAAATAGATTAGAGCTAAAAAAAAGAAAAAAAAAAAGAAAGTTCCTAATGCCAGGAATTTAACATGGTAAATGAGTTTTTTGTTGTTGTTCTTTTTAGACATACATGACGGTAGGGTGGATTTTGACAGAGTACACATACACGGAGTATAACTTGTTCTAATCAGGATGCTGTTCTTGTGGTTGTACGTGATGTGGAGTTACACTGGTGTGTGTTCATCTATAAGGACAGGAAAGTCATGTCTGATTTATTCTACTGCCTTTCTAGTCCCCTCCCCCCTTCCCTTCATCCCCCTTTGTCTAATCCAATGGACTCCTCTTCTTCTCCTCCCTACCCTCCCTTGCTGTGGGCTAGCATCCACATATCAGAGAACAATCTGCCTTCAGTTTTTTTGGATCGGCTTATTTCACTCAGCATGATATTCTCCAGCTCCATCCATTTACCCGCAAATGCCGTCATTTCTTCATGGCTGAGTAATATTCCATTGTGTATATATACCACCTTTTCTTTATGCATTTATCTGCTGTACGGCACCTAGGTTGGTCCCATGGCTTAGCGATGGTGAATTGAGCTGCTATAAACATTGATGTGACTGGGTCACTGTAGTAGGCTCATGCTAAGTCCTTTGGGTATATGCTGAGGATTGAGATAGCTGGATCAAATGGTGGTTCCATTCCCAGCTTTCTGAGGAATCTCCGTCCTGCTTTCCAGATTGGCTGCGCCAATTTGCAGTCCCACCAGCAATGGACGAGGGAGACCACAGAAGGACTTTTTGAACATTCTTTTCACTCACAAAAATGGACTGATGTTTGAAATGAAGGCTAACTTACATATCCCGAGGTGATCATCATTCCAACTTTCATCGTAACTCATCCAACAGCACCTTTGGATTCAAGTCCCACCTGTTCCTCTTATTTCCTGGGTCTTCAATTCACATAATTTAAAAAAAAATATGCTTATTAGATATTTCTCCTTTGAACTACAAAAGTCTACTCTTTGAAAATAAGATAATTATACAAAAAAAGTCCACCTTCCACCTGAATTTTCCTCCACCGGCTCCTATCCACACATCCCACAGCCAAGTTCCGATCCTGTGCCCAGACTGATACACTTTCCTTTGATCATGTCGGATACGACCCTAATGATCTTCCTTTAGATAAAAGCCACTTACAAATTGCATAGTGAAAACCGGCTCCGTGCTTCACAGTCCTGGAAGGCTTATGAATAATCTCAACTGGAAGTGAGTTCTGGGGAAAAGTGGATCTTTGGTTTGAGAGCTATGGAGAGCGTGGTGCGGGCTGTCGGGAAGGAGCCATCAGTATTTCCGCTACTGCTGTGGACACTTGTGCTCAGCATTACAATTGCGGCTCCCTCTCCAGGAGGTTGAGTCTGCCTAATGCCAGTCACACATAGAGGACAGGAGGAGTGGCCACCCCCAAACACCCCTCATCCTTCCAGGAGAAGAATACAAATAACCAAATATGATCGCTGACCGATATTCAAGGGACAGGTGAACAGGATCGATGTGATCATCAGCCATTCTAACAGATGATTGGAAATATGACATCACATCATAAGATTTTTGCACAGGAAGAGAAATATAAAACTCTCTCTTTATGACTCATAGCTTTCTTTTAAATCGAAAGAACGAAATCCTCATGAGATTCATCTTTTCAAGAGCACATTCTTTCAAACACGTATATCTTGGCTAAACATAACCCAGACCTTTCCATCTCTTGGAGCACCAAGGCACGTCTCTTGTGAGCATCCCTGTTACTGAGGCCTCTCATCCAGATTTGGCCTCTGGCAGGACAGAAATTCCTCAAAGAGAATAAAGAAGCTATGCCCCAGAAGTGGGTGTCGATCAGCACTACTGTATGAGTCAGCTATGACTGCGTGACAAACATCCCCATCTTCTACTCTGAGTGATTCAAAGCAAGAGGGATGTGTTGGGGCTTCTCATGATTCTGAGGGTTAACTGGGCCATTCCGCTGCCCCTGCCTGTGTCCACTCACATTGGTGCAATCATGAGACTGCATTTTCCTAGCTGGCCTCAATCAAATGTCTCAGTGGCCTCCCTGTCTGCAGAGTGTTCCCCACTGAGGTTCTTCATAAAGGGCAATCTCAGGAGTCTAAGACAGTAAAGGTGTAAGCTGGACATATTGGCTAGAAAGTCCACCAAGTGTCTTTATACTTGTCAAAGCAAACCACTGGATTCCACCGGTTAGAGAAGTGGATTCTACCTCTGCAAGATTCAGTTGCAAGGAGCCATTATGAAGTCAAACAACAACAAGTGCTGGCGAGGATGTGGGGAAAAGGGTACACTTGTACATTGCTGGTGGGACTGCAAATTGGTGCGGCCAATTTGGAAAGCAGTATGGAGATTCCTGGGAAAGCTGGGAATGGAACCACCATTTGACCCAGCTATTGCCCTTCTCGGACTATTCCCTGAAGACCTTAAAAGAGCGTACTACAGGGACACTGCCACATTGATGTTCATCGCAGCACGATTCACAATAGCTAGACTGTGGAACCAACCCAGATGCCCTTCAATAGATGAATGGATTTAAAAAATGTGGCATTTATACACAATGGAGTATTACTCAGCACTAAAAAATGACAAGATCATGGCATTTGCAGGAGAATGGATGGCACTAGAGCAGATTATGCTAAGTGAAGCTAGCCAATCCCTAAAAAACAAATGCCAAATGTCTTGTTTGATATAAGGAGAGTAACTAAGAACAGAGCAGGGAGGAAGAGCAGGAGAAGAAGATTAACATTAAACAGGGACGAGAGGTGGGAGGGAAAGGGAGAGAGAAGGGAAATTGCCTGGAAATGGAAGGAGACCCTCAGGGTTATACAAAAGTACATACAAGAGGAAGTGAGGGGAAAGGGAAAAAAAGGGAGAGAAATGAATGACAGTAGAGGGGGTAGAGAGAGAAGATGGGAGGGGAGGGGAGGGGAGGGGAGGGGGGATAGTAGGGGATAGGAAAGGCAGCAGAATACAATAGTAACTAATGGGGCATTATGTAAAAACGTGGATGTGTAACCGATGTGATTCTGCAATCTGTATTTGGGGTAAAAATGGGAGTTCATAACCCACTTGAATCAAATGTATGAAAGATGATATGTCAAGAGCTTTGTCATGTTTTGAAAAACCAATAATAATAATAATAAAAGATTCAGTTGCAAGGAAGCCAAGGCTGTTTGTGATCCACTTCAGGAAATTAAATACCCCTCCCACCTGTCAGCAGTGATGAGCTAAAGGCCTCCGTCACCTTCCCCATGACTGCCTTAAACTGGGATTTTCCAAATGAAGAGGCAGAAGGGAATCCAACCCAATAGACCAAACTGCAAATGCCTTTTATGCATGAAAGACATATTTGTTTGGAGTAAGAGTCACAGCCAGACAAGCCAATTCCACAGACATTTGAATGTGCAGAATTCTCCTTTGCAAATCTCCTGGTCCCTTGCATAACACACACTGATTTTAAATGCAATTAGTCCGTGCTGTGCTCTATTGGGTGGTCAAACTGGAGGCCTTGGGCATGCTGAAGATAGCAACCATCCAGAATTATGGAGGAGAATATCTTCAACAGTCCCCTTCCTGTCACACTATTAGTCCCGATTAGTAAGGGGTAGTCTGCAGAGGGCTGGTTGGTATGCTCCTCCACTTTGGAGAGAGTGAGTCGATAATGACTCATCATGATGTCACCTCCTTCATAGGACTCTTTGGTAATTCGATCCTCTAACACATGCAAATTTCACCCGACAGTGTCTGAAACGCCGTAAGCAATCTGTGACCCATGGCCTACTAATAATCTCATTATCATCAACCCACAGGCTTTTCTCTTAACTGGAAGGAAGCTTTGTGTTTAATTGCAGAAATCAGACAAGCAATTCAACTTTGATTTTTCCAGGAGCTGTAATAAGGAAGGTGGGCTGAGTGGGGTCTCATGAACACACAGCCTTGGTGAGCTGTCTCCACCCGGGCTTTCTGGGTGAAGGAGGTACAGGCTGCCTTTGGAGCCCCCTTAATTTAATGAGCCTCATTCGATGATGGCCTCATATCCAGGGACTGGGCTAGTGTGTTTACAGATACTGACACGTCGTTTTATTTTATTTTTCCTTCAATAAACTGAAAAATATAGATAAATAGATAAATAGAAGGGAGACTGTCATGAACTAATAAAAAAGTAAATTCAAACAGTGGGTCCCTTTCGCAGACGAAGAGGTTGAGTCGTGGAAACGTTCACGCTAGTATCTGGAAGAACTGTCAATCAAACTCCGCTGTCAATCAAACCCCACTGTCAATCAAACTCCGCTGTCAATCAAACTCCGCTGTCAATCAAACTCCGCTGGTCCTTCCTTCGGAATGCACACTCTGGCTCTGCTCTGTGGTACTTCTGCACTTGTTGTTTGACAAATTCCTCCTTCAAACCATGACATGGCCAGATGTGTCCTCAGTTCAGTTAAAATATCCTAACAACTGATCTATCTCAGAATGGCCCCGCGCCCAGGGCAACACGGGTGGACACACCAAGGATCACGGGTCAGAGAACAATGACAAACAGCAGCCACCAAGCACGTGAGGCTCTGTTCTGTGTGTTCGACTGCTGGATCATACAGGGGATTCCAGCAGAAATCTAAAGGGCGGGGTTCAGGTTCCATAACTTTGAACGGATCTGTCGCCAAGCTCTGATTTGTCCAAGACGGACAATGAGCTACGGAGTCCTAGGACTGTGCGCTTCTTGCCTCTGGACCCCAGCTAACTGGTGCCTGCTCTGGTCCTCCTGGGACAGGGAGGGATTCCTTCCATGCACAGTAAGGAACAAAGAGAGGAGTATCTGTCATCGTTTATTCTGAGAATGAGACAGAGTTCACAGATGCTGATTAGTGAGAAACACATGAAGGTCCAAACCCTGCTCTGGTCTCACTTACAGGCACAGAAGCTTCAGCTTGCTAGGTCTCCTCTTCCGGGCTCTTAGATTTATTCTCCAAAATTGCAAAGTCTGCACTGCAAATGGCGTTTATGTTCCCCCGAAGCCGAAATACACTGGAAAACTCTGCAACACACAGCAGACCTCCAAGGACAAGAAATCATCCAGAGAGTTGTTGCTTTGTGTTGAGAGTCTATTCTACAGGGATCGGTTTGCACGATGTCCAGAAAACTTGCATTTTATTTTGTTATGAAATCTAGAAGTAAAGTTAATTTGGGAGTCAGCCCGAGTGACCAGCAACCTCTGACCACATCTCAGTAGAATGATTAAAAGACACACGCTAGCTGACGAGGATTTCAGGCCATTTCAACCCCAGCGGGGTACTCCAGGGAGCCGGACACTCCTTGAAGGCTTTTGGTTATGATTAGATGATCAGACTTGTGGGGTTGGTGGCATTTCTACCTTCCTGAGAAGCCTGCAAAAGTTGAGTGACTGTTCAACACCTTGCCTGCCAGAAAATAAAAGCCTTCCTTTTCAAGCATCTATATTTTTGCTGGATAGGGAGTGAGAACTTTATGTACTTTTTTTTGGTTCGTTTGTAAGTTATTTGACATTTCCTCAATGTATGTTTCTGAATTCTACTCAGGTGAACATTTATGTGCATCTGTTAAACACTTTCATACACTTGGAAAAACTTGACAGTCAAGATAGTTTTTTTTTCTAGTATGAAAAAATTCTCGGCATCGATTAGTGAGTATATCACTCCAAGTGTTATCAACATTGAATAGCTCTTTCCAAAGAGGACTTCAATACTTTTTGCATGAATGATTATTAAATTGCTTCTCTTGATTTTCCCTCTTTTTCTTTCTGTTTCGTTTTTTATTTAGGTGCTGGGTGTTGAAACCAAGTTCGACTACAAGCTGAGGGTACCTCCCACCACTGAGCTACACCCCCAGCCCCGCCCATTTTGTTTTTTAAAAATGCATAAATAACTAATAAGATATGCAAGCAACCCAGGTGAGCCTTCATCTCTGTCTCTGGCAAAATGGAAGCTGAACAACTTGAGACATCCCCGTGGCAAATCAGGCCGAATTGCTGGTGGGACTGCAAGTTGGTGCGACCACTCTGGAAAGCAGGATGGAGAATCCTCAGGAAACTGGGAATGGAACCACCATTTGACCCAGCTATCCCACTCCTCGGTCTATACCCGAAGGACTTAAAATCAGCACACTACAGGGACACAGCCACATCCATGTTTATAGCAGCTCGATTCACAACAGCTAAGCTATGGAACCAACCTAGGTGCCCTTCAACAGAGGAATGGATAAGGAAAATGTGGTACATGTACACAATGGAATATTACTCAGCCATGAAGAAAAATGAAATGATGGCATTTGCTGGTAAATGGATGGAGCTGGAGAATATCAGGCTAAGTGAAATAAGCCAGTCCCCCCAGAAAACCAAAGACTGAATGTTCTCTCTGATGTGCAGATGCTAGCACGCAATAAGGTAGGAAGGCGGACTGGAGTTTTACAGGATTGGACGGGGGAGTGGGGGAAGGGAGGGTGGGAATAGAAAGACAGTGGAATGGCATTGGAATGACAGTGAAATACACAACCAATGTAACTCCGCATCATGTACAATCACAAGAATGGGAATTACACTCCATGTATGTATGCTATGTCAAAACACATTCTACTATCATGTCTAACTAAAAAGAACAAATTTAACAATTTTTTAAAAGCAGGTTAAAAGGAGAAGTAAAATATAGCCATCATCCTTAGTTTTGTTTGGGAGAGCCAGTCCCCAGGGGCACAAAGTAAGAAGGATTTTGAGAAGAAGGTCCCTAGTAAGACAGAAAATCCCTGTTGCTGTGAATCTGTGAGTCGGGGTGAAGCTCTGAATCTCTGCATGGAAGTGGTGATTTAGACACCCCCAGAGACAGGAGGGACCCCAAAGGATGCATGGGCTTGATGACACCGAGGAACACAGAAATACTCATCCTCTGACGTCCTCTGGGCTCTGATGTGGGAAAACGTAACTCTCCTGAGTAAAGATGGCAGCATTCCACTTCCAATCTTTTGACTTGACCATGGAAAGCGTTATGCAGTCAGTGGGAACTGCGCGTTGAGCTTTGATCCTTTCCAAGGTAGCGTCACACGGTGCTGGACGGCAGCAGGGGGCTCCAGGTCCCAGTGAGCCACTTGATCACCAGGGTCAACGCTCCACCCAGTTGCTGAGCCGGGATGTCGGGCAGGTCAAGTGCATTCCGTGCATTTTCCACAGGATATTTTAAACACCGGGTGGGTTTACGAGACCCTGATCCCCTCGTAAGTCTGTGTTAGTAAATGCAGGGCTTAGAATTCCAATGATGACTTCCTGTATAGTCTGGGGACACCCAGGAGAGAATTCCATCCTGAGTGGTCCTGCCGTGCCCTCTCCACTTTTCCCTAACACCCAGCGTCTCCTGGTCCACGGCGTGTCACCTTGTTACTGGGTTGCTAGCCTGTGTCCATGCACAAGGTTGGAATTTCCACAGGACAGGAGCTCCGTGGCAGACACAGAGGGAGTACCCCTTAGCCACGTCTGTCACCGTGATCGACGCTCACGTGTCCCTGGGGGACACAGGTGAGGGACCAACTCGTTCCCAGACTCACCGATCCTTTTTGATTGAGGCATGTGGATTGCACGCAGGTTCCCCGGAAGGAATTACGTACTGGGACGAGTCAGAAAGTTGGGGACCCGGGGGGCTCTATGGGCGAGAAGAGAAGCATGGTGGGGTGTGTTCAGTGGATGATGGAACCATCCCTTGCCCAGCCTTGGACCGGGTTGGGAGGGGCTGTTGTGGGGATCTGGAATGATGTCCTTAAAGGCTCAGGTTGGTCACCAGCCTCTTGCGCTCCTGGGAGGTAGAACCATCTAGAGGAAGGGACTGTCTCTCTCTGGGCTTCCCAGAAGTGAACCGTCTTCTCTGACGGTATGAATTCTAGCTGTCGCCTGCCACAGGTCCCTTGAAACTCACCTCTTTCCAAGGATCGCGCACGTGAAGGGTATCCCCAGCTGAACTGCATCCCCCAGAAGCTCTCCGGAAAGGACCAAGGCAAAGATTTCAGCCTTTCTTTTCTCGAAGTTTTCCCGTGTGCGTTCTTAAGTCTGGACATCCCGTTTATCTGAACACACCACAGACACACAGGCTCGCTTTTTAGGTGTGGCCCGTCACGTTCCCTATCTCCTGTTCTCCTCCAGGTGCATGGCCGTTTTTCAAAGCGTGTCCCACTTTAATGTCTAAGTAGCTTTCGAGGAAAGCTGTCACAAAGCAAAAAAAAAAAAAAAAATGCAAATATAACCAGGTCAAGTCCGCCGCCGTTAGCGCCCCGTTTTATTCCTTGATGGATTAATACACGAGTAAATCCCTGCAGAGGTGCATTGATCAGATTTGGTCACACGATATGGGCGATGCATTATTCAGCAAGGGACAAGCTCCATACCTGTCATCCACAACGTCTGTTCTCGTGCTCCAGGATCCAAGACCCAGAATCCTTTTCCTTCTTTGCCTTAACATAAAATAGCTCTTTTCTATTCCTGCTTGATGTGCGCAATGTTAAATGTCCATTCCGCCACCAGAGAGGAAGGCTGTGCTGCCTCCTCCACAGACCCCACGCATCCCAATGACCAGGTGCAGGAGGGAGGGGACAGGAGCGGGAAGGGCAGGTCCCAGCGCACACAGCTGTCGGAGAGCGGGATCTTGCACATCAGGGAGAGCCAGCCAAGACCGACAGGAACGGCTCAAGACTTTTTTTTTCTTTTCCTTCTTCTTCTTCAAGGTGAGGAACTGTTTTCTATGCAGGGCTCTGTGGAGATTCCCTGTGGTTGGCAAAATAATCAGGGACTCCCCTAAAATGTCCACATCCTGATCTCCAGACGCTGTGAACAGAATATGGGATGTCACCTGGCCAAGGGCGCTTGCTCGTGGAATTAATGCACAGACCTGAAGCCGGGCAGCAGATCCCTGAGGACCCGGGGGGGGGGTGGGGTCCCACATAATCACAGGGGTCCTTATAAGAGGAGAGCAGAAGGGAAATTGGACTGCAAAATAGGAGAGTCACGGAGATGCGACGTGAGACGGATTTCACCAGCCAAGGCTGGCTCTGGAGGGGAAGTCACAGGCTGCCTGTCACCAAGTCACCCACTATGGTGCACGTGCTCCCTCAGATTCACCCCCTCCCCCCCTTTTGTAGGAACTACAGCGGGACAGAATGATTCCATTTCTATGAAATATGCTCAACAGGGAAATGTAGAGACAGACCGTAGGTTAGATTACTAATGGATACAGGATTTCATTTTTGGATAATGAAAATTCTCTGGAACTAGGTGGGAGGGTTGGTCAGACAACCTTGTGAATATACTAAATGCCATTAAACTTTTCATCTCAAATTGGTAAATTCTTAAATTGGTTACATGGGTAAATTCTAAGCCTATATATATTTTACTGCATGACAGAGGAAAATAAAAGGAACAATTTTCTTGCTACCAGGAAATCTGCAGTTCCAGGTATCCCCAAGCTTATGAAGCCAATGAAAGTTTTTGAGTTTAAAAATAAGCCGGTGGGGCTGTGTGCGGTGGTGCGCTCCTGTAATCCCAGCGGCTCGGGAGGCTGAGGCAGGAGGATGGTGAGTTCAAAGCCAGCCTCAGCAATTTAGCAAGGCCCTGAGCAACTCAGTGAGACCCTGTCTCTAAATAAAACACAAAATAGGGCTGGGGACGGGGCTCAGGGGTCGAGTGCCCCTGAGTTCAATCCCTGGTACTGCAACCCCCCAAAAACCATAAGCCAGTGAGTTTTGTGGCCTGGCTGTACTACTTACCGACAAGGAGAGGCTGGAGATATTTTTCTGTGGTTGATGCTCTTCCTGTCAATTAGAGATGGTTGTGTGTCAACATTGTTCTGGGGCATGAAAGATGAAAGGTTCCTAGCACAAGGTAGGCCCTTCCATAAACACGAATGGTGTCCTTGGTGGCTGTATCCTACTCAGAAATGGATCCTTCTTCAAGTCCAGAGGAAGCCTCATTTCCAGCTCACGTCTTGCAAAATGTGTCTGAGATCTGTTGCAATGGTTTCGTTTTTATTAACACACACTAATTGTCCTTGTGACCGGGGATCTGTGTGATTCTTCTACACATGCACAGGGCACGCACGGATCAACCGCAACCACCTTTCCTCATGGCCACCACCCCAAGTGCCCTGCCCCATCCCTATACCTGTAGGTCGACCTATTTTAGTTTCCTCACGGGAGAGAAGGAGCGTTTTTCTTTCACCCTCAGCCAATGAAGCCTCGCCCCATTCCACATTACTTCTTCAGCCAAAGCTAGATGCTGTTTCTACCCATTTCCCAAAGGGTTAGAAAACGAGAGAAGCACAACTTTGTTGATATGGTTCCTCTGGGTCTATGTTCCTACATGCAAAAGGGTGTGTACAATATTTGTGGATTTAAAATCAACCTTTCTAGCAACTTCTCACTGAGAACTTCAGAAGCACTTCAAAATTACTTTTCTCTCTATTTTTTTTTTCATGTCGTATTTGCTTGTCTATGGTATAATGGGCCACAGGATGCTGGATACAACATTTTAGGAGTCTGAGAGTCTGGTTCAAAACGTGCAAAGGAATACAAAAGTCTACATTTTATATTCCTTTAGTAAATACTAAATATAAATACTTTTCCTAATAAGAATATCTGTCTAATCCTTAATCATTTACTTGGTCTTTGTGTGCAAGCCAGCATTCGTTTTATTAAAACAATCTAATTGGGAATTTATTAAGGAATTAAGGTGTTGGGAAATTAAGTTAAAACCTAATTAAAAGGAAATTATTCTCTCCAGTTACAGAAAAAAAGAAAAAAAAAGAGGCGCAAAGACTTTAGGACTGGATCCATGAGAAAAGGGAGAGTCTGTGAAAATAAGGATTCGGATGTTGGCCCAGACACAAAGCCCAGCTCCCTTGGGATGTGCAAAGCAAGCAAAAATATTCCAACTTGGAAGAGACCCTGGTGTTTTCCATTGCGGAAGGACTCCAAGCGGTGACCTCAAACGCCTTCTAAGATTGCTGCACACTTGCCTTCTTACCACCCTGCTCTCTTGAAATGCCAGACTTCTCTTCCCGGGGTCCCTGATATGGGATGAAGCTCCACCCCAGCTGGCGAACTCCTCCACAATGCAAGCCCACCCCCACTGCAGCCACTCACCAGGTGCTTGTAAACAGGTGAGGAGGCGCTCTCCTGACCTCAACCCCGCTTAGCGCCTGGTTCTATCACAGTCATTGGGGAAATCCTGTTCCCATCAAGCCGTCTCAGGAGGTCAGAAGGTGTTCCTGCCAGCTATCCATCCGTATAACACAGACTCCTCAATCTATGTTGACCACAAGGAATCGAACAAGATGGAACTCAATAGAGCTTCTAATCATGAGAAGCGTCCTTTAAAGTCGAAAAATTCTGCCAGGTGTGAGGCTCACATCAGTAATCCCAGAGCTTGGGAGGCTGAGGCAGGAGGATGGTGAGTTCAAAGCCAGCCTCAGCCAAAGGGAGGCCCTAAGCAACTCAGGGAGACCCTGTCTCTAAATAAAATGCAAAATAGGGCTGGGGAGGGGGCTCAGTGGGCGAGAGTCCCTGAGTTCAATCCCCAATACCAGCCCCCTCCCCCCCAAGATAGAAAACGTATAAGCAAGGAGTCCCAAATCTGAATCATTCTGCTAAGGAGTATTGTTAGAGGTTCCAAATGCCCCACTCACGGGCATTTAGAAAAACAAGGTTGCCAATATCCGCTCAGGGACTCCCAGAGAATCATTGGTAGGTGACGCTGACCTGCTAGGGTTTGCTTGTTTATTTTCCTCAACATGGAAAAACAGGTTCATAATTTGCTGAGGCAAGCTATTTTCTGAATTCTGTGTTTGCCTGTAAACAAACACATTCACAGGTTCGGGGATTCCGATATTGTTCAGAGTTTGTAGTTATCTTTTGGGGGAGTTGGTCCAATAGGAACTGTCTCCATTCCTAAAATGTGTGGCTCACAGCTTTATATAAAACTCAGAAATAATAAAACTTGTAATCAAATGCTGTACTTCCAGCAATATTAAATGTGTGATCTATCTAACAGAGTGAAATTTAAAAGACTGTCTTATGTACCTCCTTATGTAGTCCCCTGGCACGTCCATATTAAAAACATGGCGTAGGGGCTGGGGATGTGGCTCAAGCGGTGGCGCGCTCGCCTGGCATGCGTGCAGCCCGGGTTCGATCCTCAGCACCACATACAAACAAAGATGTTGTGTCCGCCGAGAAATAAAAAATAAATATTAAAAAAAAATAAAATAAAATATAAAAATAAAAACATGGTGTAAATACCAGGTGCTTGCGTATACAGATGGTGCTCAAATTACCGTGCTTCCAGGCTAAGCTGGGATGTGCTATAAGTTACAGATACCAGTGCATTTCCAACTTAGAATATTTTTATTTGTGCATTATAATCAGAATGATGGGATCCGTTGTTATGTATCCATACATATACACAAAGTAACAATATAATTTGGCCAATATCATTCCCCAATTATTCCCCCTTTTCCTGTCCTCCTTCCATGAGATTTCCCCACCACCACCACCACCGCTACCAGCTTTTGTCTTTCCTCTCTATCTTCCTCAGATGAGAGAAAACACTCAACCCTTGACCTTCTTCTGAGTTTGGCTTATTTTGCTTAACATAAGAGTCTTTAGTTTCATCCATTTTTCTGAAAATGCCATAATTTCATTTTTATTCATGCCTGAGTAATATTCCATTGTGTGACCACATTTTCTTTATCCGTACATCCACTGATGGACACCCAGCCCGGTTCCACAGCTTGGCTATTGGCAACTGTGCTGCTGTAGACCTGGCTGTGCATGGATCACTGTGGTAAGATGACTTTGATTCTTCCTTCGGATAAAGACCCAGGAGTGGTCTAGCGTCTGCGTTTGGAGTCATTCGGTTGGACTTGGATTCAGGAGGACTTGGCACCTCAACCATCACGGGGGGGGGGGGGGGGGTGTTTTAGCCAGATCTGCATCACCGTGACCAGAAGACCTTACAAGAACCACGCAGAGGAGGGAAAGTTCACTCCGGCTCACAGCTTCAGAGGTTCAGGCCACCGTGGGGCGAATTCCTAGGTCTGGGCCCAAGGGGAGGCAGAACATCACGGCGGAAGGGGATGACAGATGGAAGCAGCTCAGGACGTGGCGACCAGGAAGCAGAGAGAGCTCCAATCTCTAGGCACAAAATATAAACCCAAAGGCAGGCCACCAGTGATTCCCCCCCCCCAGCATTGTCTCACACCTGACCTTACTGTACTCAATGGAGTACTTGAAAAATGTGTTGTATCAGATTTTTAAAAATTCTGTCATACTTCTTACGGTCTAGGAGCAGTCTGTTAATACAGTTGCCAGGCGCTACTCTGTGTGAGGCCCAGAATATATTTTTAGGTAAATGTTTTTTTTTTTTTTTTTTTAGTTTGACAAATGTAAATATTTACTTATCGATCTTGGGTGTCCTATAAAGTACAGACTGGTTATTTCACCCTAATTTAACAGGAAAAGTAAAATGAAGTCAACAAATTTGTAGTCACTTCAGATCATCTAAATCATAGATCGTTATTTTTTCACTCAGTAATAAAATGTGGGATTTAGTTTGGCTTGGTTGAAGAAGCGGGTATCTTTTTTTTTTATTTGTCTAAACATTATGCAATTATCCTCACTCCTCGTTTGACATTTCCTTTGCAGACTACCTCTATATTCTACGTTCTCCTCAGTTAAGACAAAAAAATCTCAGCATCATTAACCCAGTTGACTGAATTAACATTTATAAAGACATTTATGTGAAACACAACTGAATGATGTACGTTTGTCCAAGGGCGTTTGGAACATTCTCCAGGATCAAGCATATGCCGAGCCATAAAACAGGTTAGAGGTGATGGGAATCACACAGATTATGTGCTTAGTGGAGAAAGGATTGAAAATAGAAATCAGTTATAAAATAAGACGGATAGAATGTGGCCAGTTATGTCTAAATGGAGCAACATCCTTTCAAAGCGACCAAAGCCAAAACAGGAAATGATGGCTGCAGTTAGAACACTTTGAGGTGAACAGTAATGAAAATAAGATGTTAGGCTTTATTAAGGTTTAGAAAGAAGGTGTCCCCCCGAATCTCATGTGTGAGACAATGCAGGGAGGTTTAGAGGTGAGATGATTGGGTTATGAGAGTCTTAACCAAATCAGTGGATTAATCCACTTGAATGGACCAAGTGGGTGGTGACTGCAGCAGATGGGGTGTGGCTGGAGGAGGGGGTCCCTGGACTGTGCCTTTGGGGTCTCTGTCCTGTCCCTGGTGAGCAGAGCTCTCTCTGCTCCCTGGTGCCCTGTCCTGAGCCGCTCTCCTCCTCCAGGCCCTGCCGCCATCTTGTTCTGCCTCCCCTTGGGCCAGAGCTATGGGGTCGGCCCACCAGGGACTGGACCTCAGAAACCGTGAGCCCAAACAATCTTTTCCTCCTGTAAAGTTGTCCTTGTCAAGTCTTTTTTTCCCACATCAGCAAAAATGCAGGCTAAAGCGGGCTTTGTGGGGAATGGCGGAAAGGCCCACAGAGGGAAGCCTGCCTACCATGTGCAGCTCGACACTGTGACATTGTCCAGCTCTGCTTTGCTCTTGTTTGTGTTTTGTGCTTTTCTCCATCTTTGCTGTCTTTTCGTGGTTCTCAGGTTGACCCAAAGCTGCCTTTTGTCTGGCTTGCTTGCTTCTTCCCCTTGACCGATGGCTTAAGGAACAGAATCCGACGTACCATCTGATTAAAATGCCACGCACTTGCCCTTCCTGTCTTCTTCAGGTGGGCTGAGAAAACATCTCTTATATTAAAAGAAGTTGTCGTTACTCAACATTAGTACCCCCTCCACCTGGTACAGAAAATAAAACTCTTAGGAAGGCCACAGGGAAGGCTATGGTGGACTTTGCACCCCACCAAGGTCAAATGGGGCTGAAGTGAATAGGACCTAAGATCCTTGGTGGGCCTTCACTCTTTCTCAGGTTCCGAGTGCTAAGATCTCCCCCAGTGTTTGAAGTGGATAGAGATCAGTTTTCACCTAGCATCATAAAACTAAGGTTCCTAGTTCCCGTTCCTCCGGACCATAATGTGAGCAGGGCAGATGGTATACAGATAGCTCAACCATCCATCCATCCATGGGGCAACACTAAATCCTGGACTATCAATGCTTGGTGAGATCTCGGCAAATCACTGATTCAGTGAGGTTCATGAGGAATTCTCAGGGGCCCCTGTAGGAGAATGAGGACAAACACCACCCGCATCCTCTGTCTAAACACGTGGCATCACGCATATGACTGACTCCATAGCTCAGGGCCCGAGGTGACGCAGAACATCATGGGGGAAGGGCCTGGAGGAGGAGGGTAGCTCAGCTTATGACGGCCAGGAAGCAGGGTAGGGAGGTGAAGAACAAGAAATAATCCTAGAAGCACTTCCCCAGTGACCTCCTGCCTCCATCCACGCCCCACCTGCCTGTAGTTACCATCCAATAATCCATTCTAATTATTAATCTGTCAAATGGATTAATCCACTAATGAGGTGACACCTCTCATAAGCTAATCGTTTCCCCTCTGAACACTGCTACATTGCAATGTTGCCAAGGCGACATACGTTTTTGCGTTAGTCTTTTCCAGGTGCTCCGACTCCTCCCCTTCCCTGGTTTCCGTAGTGGACCCCCCTTTCTCTCTCTGACCCCTTCCTGAGGACCTCATTCTCACCTTTCATTCTGACTACCCTCAGGATGTCTGCAGTGGCCAGTGACGTTCCACTAGACCTTATCTCCTTCCTAAATTCACAGACTCAGACCTTTAACTGCTTACAGGACTTGTCCTCGTCCCTGTCTGTTGTGATTCACATCTGGAATAACCTTCAAGGCTCCTGCGTGGAAGGCTTCCTCCCCAATGCAGCAATGTCCAAATGTCGGGTTTTGGAGAAAAGAGACGATTCTGACCTCATCAGTGGATTAATCCATTGAGAGCTGAATGGACGACTGGTGGCACTCGATCCTGTAGGCAGTGGACCATAAGTGGAAGTAGTAGGTCACTTTGTCATGGCCCAGGGGAATATGTCCCCACTCCTTTTCCCACCCCTTCTCTTTCTCCTTACTGGCTGCCATGAGGGGAACATCTTTCCCCAGCCGTGCCCTTCTGCCATGACATTCCTGCCTTGCCACCACCTGAAAGCAATACAACCAGCTCACCATGGGCAGACACCGTGACCCAAAACAAATCTGACCTCTCTTTAAGTTGTGTGTGTCTGACATCTTGATAGCAGCCATGAGAAGCCGGCCAAACACCGTCCAACCTCATCTTCTTTCTGTGCCCATGTCACAGCTGTCTGACAAGCTGATGGGTATGCCCTGGAGTGTGCCACACTCTTGGTTTTCTCTGCACATTCACACATACTGTTCTCTCTTCCAAATGCAATGTCTTGAGACCCTTGCACCTTGATGGCCCTGGTTGTGCTTTGAGGTGGAACCTCAGAGCCTCTTCTATGTGAAGCATCCCATGAACCCCCGGCCTGTGGGCGGTGAGGGAGCTCCTGGGAATAGAACTAATAAGATGTGACTTGTCTGATGTAAGAAGAGAGATGCAGAGGTGAGCTGGCTCAATCTGAGCCTAGAAGCCAGGAACCATGGTGAGCCATTATTAGGGAAAAAAGAAAACTCAAGAAGGATAAAGTTTAACAAGGAGAACAAAGATCTGTGTTTTTACTGTTTCCATCAAGCTCTTTATTGAAGTGTAAGATATACGCAGGAAAGTGTAGCAGTTCAGACGGTAGCTTACACGCACCAGAGAGTCTGAATTTCAACAGACAGACAAAACCAACTGTTGGCACGGATGTCCAACAACATTCACACACTCCTGGAGTAGAATTTGGTGCGCCATCTTGGAAAATCACTGGACAGCATCTCATTAAGCTGAACAGATGCACATCTTATAACAGGACTCCATTCTCAGAAATATCCTCAACAGATATGCTGACATATGTTCACCAAAAGACACGTACTGAATGTTCATAGCAGCTTTATTCATTATGATCAAAAAAAAAAAGGAGAAACAATCCAAACGTCCATCAGCCCTGGAATGGATGAATAAATTGTGTTTTATCAACTCTGTGGAATACTACTCGCTGTTGACAGTAATGCACCCCAGGCAAAGGCACTGACACATCTCAAACATGACACTGAGTCAAAGAAGTCCGAGGCAGAGGGAACAAATTGTACGAGACGTTAAGTACAAAAGAGAGCAGTAAGAAATCCTCTTACTTTTTGTAGGGTTGGGACTAGGGGGTTAATGAGGTTCCATTTCTTCATTAAGTTGCCACAACATAATTGTGTCCCATCCTGAACATTAAAATACAATGGAAAAAAAAAAACATTCAAGTACTCTACTTACTGAATTCCCACAGAGTACACAGGCACACGTAACTGACGCCCAGACAAGAAGCAGAACATCACCAGCCCCTCAAACTGCCTCCCTCACTCCCCAAAAGTAGGTTCTATTTTGACTCCTATCACCATGGCTGGGTTTTGCCTGATTTGAAATTTACATCCGTGAAACCATCCAGCACAGACTCTCTCGTGACTGGCTTTGGTTCAACATTGTCTGTTTTTGGACAGGTTGAATTGACGTGTCTTATGGATATGCAGATGGAATACTCTGGAAGGATCTAGAAATAGCCACATAGGAGGCAGGTGAATTTCCCCCCCTTACTCATAGGCTCAGATACTTTTTTCCTCCTTCTCTCGTGCCCGCCGCCGCCGTCTCCTCAAGTGCACCTTTAGCAGATGGATATGCTAATTCACGTAGCTGCTGCTAATTTACAAAGATTTGATCCCTCTTCACGTAGCCCTGGTCAGAATGTGAGCTTCACAGTGCTGGCGACCTCGTCTGCCTCTTCACTGCTGTTTCTGCCACAGCGAGAAAGCATCCAGGCCCATAGTGGATATTTCACAGATATCCATTGAGCTAATTAATTACAGCAAAAACTGGGCAATCAACAGAGACACTTGAAACCTTGCAATTGCCCAAGCCCATCACAGGATAAATTGGGGGAAAGGAAGCTAAGAAGACAAAGGATGTTCTTCAGAGAATGCCTATATTTAGCAGCAGAAAAATAATTCTGGACAGTAGACCAAAAAAAAAAAAATCAATTGAAACATATTTTTTGTTCATAAACCATTTTCATTTTGTTTTGTTTTAGGACAAAGTCTAAAATGAATTAAGTACCTCTATGCTTCTATTTTTTTGACAAATAATAATTGCACATCTTTATGGAGTACTGTGTGATGTTTTGGTACATTTATACATTGTGTATTGATCGAGTCAGGATATTTATGTTATCCACCATCTCAAATGCTTATTGCTTCTTTGTGATACATCCTGAGCCCTTTCTTCTAGCTATTTTGAATTCTACGATATAATATTGTTAACTAAAATCACCCTTGTGTGATAGAGTACCAACAGGTGCCTTGTGGCAACATCTGATATCTACCTTCCCATCAGCTGGGAACCACTATTCTGCCGTCTAGTTTGATGAACTCAGCTGTATATTACCAGCCTTATAGATATCCAACGGATCTGCATGGCTAAGCAATTACCAATCAATTAAAATTATTCATAACATATTTTTGGTGACATAGAAGCTTCTTTGAATTCGCAATATGAGGCTTTGAAATGTGTGACTCGGGATCTGCATTTTGTGGTTTTCAATCAAACTGAAGAGAGAATTTCATCTTCATCCAATCCTTCAATCCTGAGGATTTGAACTATTGCTGATCGCCCAAAGATCATCAAATTCACCAAAAAATTGTATACCCTTAGAAAGGTCCATCAGCTGTAAATCTGATTCTTCTCTAACTTTCTGACTCATGAAATCTAACGGTTTGCTTTCACTGTGTAGAAACAAAGAACCATCAGGAATCACAGTGAGCAGCGGCTTGTCCATCCATATGACAGACACAAACTTCACCTGTCCACCTGAGAACCCGGGTGGGCACTAGCGATCCTCAAAGGTTGTTTATAAACCAGGACAAAATAAAAACCTACACCTGGGCGTGAACTTTCCTAGAACTCCACGTATGTTCTATTTGAATTTCACGCCAACCTTTCCTTCCTCTGAACACGCGTAATTTCCCGGGTTTGAAATAAGTTATAAGTTGTTCATCTGTGTGCATTGATGCCATGCTAATTGGTCTGTTATCCCGATTACATCAAGTTCCTCGACTTGTGGGTTTGCGTCTGTCCTTGGGTTTGGATCAAAACCACTTAGTATGTGTGTATATACAGTTATTAGTTAATTGGTATTGTTAATTAGTTATTTTGACATTCAGAAATATCGTAAAATTCCCTTCCATGGTGATAGACGGGCATTGCTATCAAGACCAAGAACTGAACAAGGTGGAGAAAGTCCTCACTGACCGGCAGAGGGACACCAAGGAGACCAAAGCCAGCGTGCCTTGAGCAAGCCACGTGACCAGAAACCCAGCGCGTTCCTCAACCCTGCATCTTCGGGTATGACGTAGGTGGTCATCCCTTCCCTTCTTCCACAGATTGTAGATGTTACCTTTTAGGAGTAGATGCCCTGTTGGTACCATACATGAAAACATTTGCACCAAGAATTGACCCATCTATGCATTTGCATTTTTTTGAGTAGCATACATTTATAGGAATTGGGAAAACACCAAAAGGCAGAGAAATCGGGATAAAAGTCTCTCACCCCGCTAGCATTTGGGTGCAGTTGTAGCTAGCTGTCCCACGTAGAGGTGGTGTAAGACAAGTACCTGGACCAACCATGAAGGAGGATTTAGAAAGCCAGAAATAATGCCAAAGGTGACCAAGCCCTGCTCTGGAAGGAGGCAGTTAAACCTAGGCTCAGTGTAGATGCCAAAGCAAGATATAAGGGGAAATAGGCACCGCAACCTTTGATGGCAATTATCAAGGAGCTAATGTCAATGACTAATGGCAATGATACAGAGAAATGAGAAGCCAGCCCACTCTGAGTAGGAATGTAAAGTGGTGTAGCCACTTTGGAAAAGATTACAGAGTTTCCTCAAAAAAAAAAAAAATAAAAGTGAAAAGGGCTATTCCATAATCCAGCAATCTCTCCTTCTGGGCATGTCTCCAAAAGAATGGAAACCAGGATCTCAAGGTCAGATGTGCCTGCCTCTGTTCACAGCAGCCTTCTTCACAACAGCCAAGGTATGCAAGCAACCCGAGTGTCCATCACAGGTGGACGGATAGAGGACAAGGTAAATCCAGACAGCCAAGTTTGAACCCCCCTTAGAAACAAGGCCGTGGTGTACGTCAACAGGGATGAAGCCGTAAGTCCTCATGCTAAGGGACACAGACCTGTCACAGGCAGACAGATACAGTGTGGTTTATTTACATGACTTATCAAAACACGTCCAACTACGGAATCAACATACAATGGCGGTCCCCAGGGATGGAGGGGGTCAGGAAATGAGGCGATCCTATCCAGGGGGTGTGGGATCTCAGACATGTTAAAGAAGTCATAGATATCTCCTGCACGAATTGTGCCTTTAGTTAGTTTGACAGAGTTTTATTGCCGGTAACGACCACCACCAAAATGCGTATGTACGTAGAGTCCAGGAATAGAAGTCCACTCGGCTAAAGAATTTTGAGATTTATAAAGTAATAAGCCACAGACAGCCGAATGTGATGAATGACCCAGGTCTTCTTGCAGGGAGCTCAGCCTCGTGACCTGGTCTTGCAAATCTGCTCAGATCTGCACACTTCCATCCTGTCCTCCTGGCCGACCTGGGTCCCCAGGGAGCCCTGGGGGGGGGGGGGCATTCACTTCCCTCAGCTCAGTCCTCTCCTGACCAGAGTTGTGGGCTGCACTTCTAAGGTTGTAACTGAGAGTCTCGATTCTCTGCTGGTCGTGTCTTCCCCATCTGGAGGCTTGTGCCCATCTGTGATCCATTTCCACCCTTCAACCCAGTTTTCTTTTCTAGGTTGACTGTTAAAGTACATTTCCCCAGGCATAGAGAATATTGTGCAAAAGAAATGCTCCCTGAAGGTCATTTAGAGCACTGTGAGATTTCCTGAGAGTCCCATTGCCCAATAAAATATAGATGCTGTTCAACCCACATATATGTGCTCCGACAGTTGCTTTTCTCCCAAGGGTCATCTGATTCTTCAGTTTCTACCCTCTTTAGAAAACCAGTCAACAGAGGTGAAGAATAGATTTTTTTTTTTCTGTGCTGCTAAACTTCATCCCAAATTGGCTTTTTTTGTACTCTTTTCTAGGAAAGGCTAACGAGAATCACTAATCATCAGGCTAACATTTTCATAGAAGGAATGGTTGAAAGTAATGAAAGATAAAAACATCAGTGAATATTTCATTTCCCTCCCGGGAGCATTCTAAATTGTTCTTTTCAGAGTCCCATGCCAGGCTGTGTTTCTCACTCTTGAGTAATGAGTACTGCAGATGGGAAAGAATCTGCATATGCAAGAAGTGACGGACACGTGTTCTAAGACTCTGCCGGAGAGGGTGAAGGTGACCAGCGCAGGTCTCAGGTGGTTCTGTGCTTAGGATATGAATCCAAGATCTATGACCTGACTGCTGGTACCTGCTCAGTTGAGCCTATTTTTGTAGATTCTATCTCAACTTCTATTCTTGTAGATTCCCACCCCAAGAATGTTTTGTTTAAACTGCTTCAACATTATCAATCGTGCTCACTTGACAGGGCATAGGAGGACTTTAAAGCACAGCGATCATGTAAAACAACAGTCATGTGCCCATTCTATTCCGTCCTCGAGCAATTGGATTTATTACACGTTTTTACCCACTTGTCAGGCATGGAGAAAGTGGTTAGCCCGGACTCTTCAAGTACCATTGTGCTTTTAAAATAAAATGATCCACCCGAAAGCCGAATTTATAAATTGAACCGCACCAAGTGTGTTCTCCAAGAGACCAAGCAGCCCTGTCTTCCTGCAAATCAGAGGATGGTGTCATGTCCCCCAGCTCATCAGCCGCATGTCCGCCTTTCAGTGAGCACCGCAGTGGCTAACTTCTTTGCCCAATTTAGTTGAAGAAGAGAATGCGTTCTGTGTGTCTGAGTGCATGGATCACCCATCCATCAGGACGATAGCCGTTCGTCACCTGGGCAGTGGATCAATAGCACTGACTTACTGGGCTGCCTTATCCCAGATCTTCTTAAATTGCTTCTAAACGTAACCACACAACAATAAATGAAGAGAAAAGAGGAGAAAGATAGACAGGTACACAAGGTCTTTATGCAGCGTGGCCTTCACCACCACCATTAACTGAATCCAAAGGATGAATCTGAACAGTTTAGCTGATTGTGAAAAGAAAACTTTTTTAAAGAGCCATTTTCTGTTGGATTTGGAGTTCTCTTTAGATTCCACAATAGAGGGCTCTATTTTACTTAGCTTTTTCACCATTGTGACTAAAAGACCTCATCAGAGCAATTTTGGAGAAGGAAAAGTTTATTTTGGAGGAAAAGTTCATTTCACAATTTCTGAGCATAGATGACCGACTCCATGGCTCTGGCCCACGGGGAGGCAGAACAAAATGGCGGCAGGGCCTGGAGGAGGAGAGCAGCTCAGGACAGGGCACCAGGGAGCAGAGAGAGCTCTGCTCACCAGGGACAGGACAGAGACCCCAAAGGCACAGTCCAGGGACCCCCTCCTCCAGCCACACCCCACCTGCTGCAGTCACCACCCAGTGAGTCCATCCAAGTGGATTAATCCACTATTAGGTTACAACTCTCATGATCTAATCATTGTATCTCTGAACGATCTTCATTTTCTCACACATGAGCTTTGGGGGGATACCTCATATCCAAACCATAACATCCTCTTTCCTGGTGCCACATTCAAAATATTCAATCATCATGGCACTGGTCACATCATGAAGGGTGAATGGCAACCCATGTGCTGCAGCCAGCCACGTGCAGGGGACATCAATTTCCAGGGTTGATGGAGTTAGAGGATTTCAGAGTAGCAGCCCTTGGGCAGCTCAGGACTCGGGAGGTGTCCAGAAAGTGTTGGCATGACCGAATCAGGTCCCTGGCCAAGGCACAGTGCTAACCCAACTGGACTCAGTCCAAGAACCTCCTCTCCAGTTAGGCACATTGAATATGGCAAAGTCTACTGGATGCTAACTTAACTGAAAATTTAACGTGAGACCTCATTATCACAACTCTTCACTGACATTCCAAAAGTAGGAAAGGATGGAAACTCCCATACCAGGCACGGACCACGGAGATTTAAAAGAAGCATAAACCTTGATAGGCTTGAGGGCTTTGGTAGCCACCGCTCATTCACAGTCATCACAGAGACGTAGCTGGTCGAGTCTTTTTTCCCCACAGCTGTAAGATCCGACTTTAATAAGTAGGGAGTTAGCAGAGTAGAGTAAGACCCAATTTCTGCAGGTGGACTTTGCTCATCTTTCGTATAAGCTTGTACCATAAAGAAATTGTAGGGAGGATGGAGACATCCATTTATTACAGGTTTCTTCCTCAAGCGTCTCTCAAATCCAAGGGCTCCTCATGCCCTGAATTCTCACTTGACTCCCCAGGAATCTAGACTGACAGGTTCCAGCAACGCATATCTGTTAAAGAATACGTGTGTCTACAATGTCACTTTCCAAGGGGATATGCCAGGGCCTGTGGCTGCCCCAGTGGCCTCAGTGACAATACACTCAAGGCTGCTCCAGTTGCTATGGAGACCACAGAGATCTTGGATGAAGTTCACAATGCAGTGCTTGGGGGACAGCAGAGCCGGCAGCTGCAGGGGTCACAAGCTGCTGCCATATGGATCCGGCAGCTGCCAGAACAGAGATCTTAAAGGAGGAGGGAGGGGAGAGGACAGGGGAGAGGGAACTCTTTGTTTTCTTTGGAAAATAAGAGAAAAGGCAAACTAGCAATGAGGGAATGACCCATCTAAATGCTAATCAATTATTTAATGAAGGACCATGGCCAACAGTATTTTAAACCATCTCACGTGATTAGGAAATTAATCCTATCATGGATTTAGTCCAAAAAAATTATGCAATGCCTACATATTTACTGAATGATTGCAGCTATCCGGAGAAATAGCAGCAGGGAGATAAGCTGCTAAATAGGTCAGATATTCTAGGAGATAAATGTGCGCTCCCCAGCGTCTCTTGGGCAGCTTTGGTAAAAAGTAGGTGATAGCATTTTTCTAATTGTTTCCAAACTTTTCTGCCAAGGTTATGCGTCTGAAATTTGAGAGCTGACTGATGATAATCTCCCATGACCAATTACTTTCCACTGCAAAAGAGGTTTCAATGCACTTCACAGGTTGCTTTATTTTCTTAATTTTTTTTTTAATCAGGGATTGAACTCAGGGGCATTTAATCACTAAGCCACATCCTCAGCCCTTTTTAAATATATTTTATTTAAAGACAGGATCTCACTAAATTGCTGAGGCCGGCTTTGAACTCACGATCCTCCTGCCTCAGCCTCCTGAGCCACTGGGATAACAGATGTGCACCACCATACCCTGCTGTATTTTCCTAATTATTATCTAACAGTATAGACAACAGGTTCCTGGGTGGAATTGGACTCTTGAATTCAGCTTCATGATGGTGGCTGACTTTGGTATTTTACAAAGGGGTGGAAATTTTTGAAAAGGAACTGAGAAATGATTTGCTGAATCCCCCTCTAGCATTGAGCCCTGGGAAAGCAGGACCTGAAGTCACAGGGTGTACACAAAGGACATTGCTTCAGGGTCTTGGCTGGAAAAGAGATGGACTGATAAGAAGACGGATTGTCCTATGTTAGCCTTTTCAAAAGTCTTCCATGGAAGGAATAAAAGTCAAACAAATCTGCTTCCAAGCGTGAGATCATAGATGAAAGTGCTGATTGGCCAAGGGCCACACACTGGAGTCATTCTCGGAATGTGCCGTCTCAGGGCAGGGCTGTTGATACAGTGGTCAGCACACGGGTGACCGAAATTCATTCTGCCTCGAATGCAGCAAGGAATCTTTGCATGCAAGGGGGCGGACTCCCGATGCCCAGGAAACTACTTCAATACCTTCCCTTCTAGTTAATGCCCAATTACACATGTTGGTGCCTTCAATACCTTGTCCTTATTATTAGGTACCCGTATATGTTACCAATACTGAAACAGATGCTAAGAAAGAGAGAAGAAAGAACAACCCAGTTCCCTGGTCATGGAGAACCACACGTTAAATTCGATGTGGGTCATTGAAATGGGTATTTGTGGGGAAAAAAATCCCAACCCTTCTGATTCTAGCTATGCTTGATGGTTTATATAGGTGTTTCTCAAAAGCTCACATGTGAGACAAGGCCAGAATTGTCATAGGTGAAATGATTAGAATATGAGAACTGTATGACCTCATCAGTGGATTAATCCACTGATGTGGATTAACTGGGTGGAAACTAGAGGCAGGTATGGTGTGGCTAGAGAAGGTAGGTCACTGGAGATATATGTGTTTCAGGTTTATAATTTGTCCCTAGTGAGCATAATGCGCCCTCTCCCTCCCTCTCTCTCTGTCTCCTTCCTGGTCACCATATCCTGAGCTGCTCTCCTCCTCTGTGACCTTCCGCCATGATGTCCTCTGCCTCACCTTGGGCCCAGAGTAATGGAGTTGGGCAACCATGGACTGAACCTCTGAATCTGTGAGCCAAGTAAACTTCTCCTCTGAGTAGATCTTGTCAGATGTTTTTGGTCACAACAATAAAAAAAAAAAAAAACTGAATAAAACACCATGGAATTATTTTGAAATTATAGAACATTGGAGCTAAGGAATGACCTCTGAGGTCAAGAGCACCCGATCTTCCCATTACACAGATGACAAGATGAAAACTCAGGGAATCAAAGTCGTTTTCTCCCAAGCTGATCTTTGTGTCGTGGAGTAATGACCTGCTGGTCACCTACGCAAAAGCTGTCTACCCCTAACTGATGACTATTGTGTCAGGAAACTCCTGCTCAGTTTGGAGGCTGAGGTTCTGCTCCTAGGGACTTGTCAAAAGTTGAACCCAGAATGGGAATATAAGTAGCAAAGTGTTGCCACTCGTGTTAGTGAGCAAAATCCTATTTGTAAGACCACTGGTTACTGTAACAGAAAATAGAAATAATGGGCAATTAGCTCTTTATGTTCTTCTACCTTATGTTCCACAGCTACCTCATTAGCATGAATTTAAAAGTTGCTTTCAACTTAATCTAATGGGTTCATTGCACTATTCTAATTTAAGAAAATCGAGGACTTTCCTCACCCACCCAGTTCATATTACATTTCACTCTTATTTTCTTATTAAAATACCACTTGCCATTTATTGACTATTTTAGGAAATGAATTGTATGAGGAACTTTGTGTATATTATTTCTAATCTCATATAACTATCATTTTTTAAAAAAAAACTATCATCATTTCTTAGTTTCACAGCTATTGCAAAACATAGGAATGATCATTTCCATTTTTTTAAGATGTTGCATTTTTATCTTCTGCAGGATGAAGCAATCTGGCCATGATCATAGTGGGCAGAGTTACAAACCCAAACCCAGAGATTTCTAGCTCCAAAGCCAGATCCCCTGCCGGCCAGCACCACAGCCTCTGTGATGTCCAGCCTTCCACAGTTGGAGAAAAATCAATTACTCATGCATTAGCAAAAGATGACTCAGATTTCCAAGGAGGTCCCGCCTCACGTGTCATCATAATGGAAAGATAATTAAAGTTCACACCGCACTTTCCACAAATGCCGATGAATAATTACGACTCGTGCAGATTACTAGAAACCAGAATCTGCCTGCCCTAGAGCTTAACCATAATTTCAGGGTACGTGGTTGAAAAGGTTAAACTGGCAGTTGACGGTCACAGGATGTCTGCCGTGTTTAAAGGAGCCACACAGAGGAACAGGAAAAGCAGTCCAATACTGATTAAGCATATGCCAGGGCAAGGTGCACTTTCCCACAAAGAGTTCTGATCAGTGACCTTCAACAGAGCAGCCACAGCCTTGAAGGGAAATTGGAAGAGGGACTCAACAGGGCCCCCTTTTTCAAGTACCCATTTTCGCTTTATTTCATTTTCTAACCTCATTCTTTTTTTGCACGATCAACTTCAAACCTGTCCCTGTTGGCTCCTGCCCAAATCATTCACTAGGAAACATCAGAATACTAACAATGATGGACAGCATTATCATCAGTACATGCACAACGAGATTAATGTAGACCCCTAGAGTCTTGCAGCATTGCACTAGTTATCCAGTGCTGGGTAACAAGAGGCCAGAATCTTGACAGCATAAAACAGCACACTTTGAAACCTCAAGGATTCTGTGGACCAGAAGTCTGGGCAAGGTCTGGCTTCATCCTCTGATTCAGAGTCCACTCATCTCCAGGGTAAGCTGTGGATCCACTCATGGGATTGGGGGCAGGACTCGGTTCCTCATGGGTTGCTGGACTAAGGCCCTCAGTCCTTGGTGACTCCTAAGCAAATGCCATCCTCAGGACCTTACCCTATGGGACTCCCCGGTATGGAAGCTTCGTCAGACTCAGTAAAGAAGAGTCTTCCAACAAGACAGAGACACAGCCTTTTGGAGCCCCAGTCATAGCAGTGATATCTCATCCCCTTTGAGAAATGAGTCACGGGCACCTCAAGGGGAGGGGATCACACCAGGTGGTGCATACCAGGAGGTGGAGATCATCAGACTCTATCTTAGCAGAGTGAGGCAGAACACACAGGGCTTTGTGGGCTCTGGAAGGACTTTGACGTCTGCTGGGACTTAGAAATGGGTGGAACCACAGTTTACATGACATAGCTCATGCAATCGGCACCACGATTCATGGTGTCTGAACAGTGACATCGTAGCAAACCACCTGACCTCAGGCGAGACCCTTGAAGTCCCTTGTCTCACGGCCAATATCAACAAATCATTTAGCATCTTAGTAAGAGAATCTTTTTACCCAATTTGGAATAGGGAGACACTGTGATTACAATGGAGCCAAATTGCAAAGTTATTCTCTGACTGTTGACACGTGTGCCTAACAATAACTGGGATCAAAAAGTCCATGTCCATGGATATGGTTCACCCTGCACACCCAGACGATCGCCGATCTGTCATGAGTCTACCTGGATCTTTACAGATCTCTTCTTCGGTCCTCTTTTTTTGTTCCCTTTGTATCTATCTACATGTTTGCCTTATTTATTTTTTCATTATTAATTCACCTGATCTCTCCAGAAAGTTAGATCCACTGAACAAATATCATCGGCCCGATCCATTTTCTCCCTGAACCAGTGAATTTCCCATCCTGATCCATTTTCAAATGCCTTCTGAGTGACAGCTTTCTCAATCACCTCCATTGCTGGGCACCTTCCTGTAGGGTTTACGGATAAACTAGCTCCTGCCAACTTTTGGAGGAATCCTCAACTTCTGTGCTTAGGCCGTAGCACAGTGGTTGAGGATCACACCACAAAAACCCAAATAAAAAATGTGATGTGGTTTCAAAGTAGCACTTTAGATATTTAGACAAATGAATGTTGAGACCTTTAGTTTGTTTCAAGTATGTTAAGTCTTTTGACCACACTGGTCTTATGGTAGCTTCTTATTTATTTATTTAGGGGAGCAGAAAAAAAAATCGTGATTTTTTTTTAATAGGAAATACTCTGTTAATATTTTGTGGGAAAATGTGTTTCTGGAAATTGCTAAAAAAAATGTCCTTCCATGATTTTTTTCTTTCTTCATGATTAGAGCAAGTGTAGAGATGTCTATATTTACCAGGAAATGTACAAAATTTTCCCCCAGGCTCTGAAATCCTTTGAAAACCTCTGTAATCTGCTGTTTTGCTTCTATAGCAATTGATGCTAAATCAGGGCTTGGAGAAAAGTGGAGCATCGAGCCCAACTGAAGGATCCCTCAGCCTGGCTGCAGCGTGTCCTGATCACTCAACTTTTCCCTCCTTCATGTAAACATGGCCTTTATCATAAAATTGGACACACTCTTTTCCAAGTTGGTCTCCCCAGAGCAAACCCACGCTGCCTATCATGGAAAGATAGGCTCAGAGCTCTCAATTATGTGGTTCAATAAGGAAAGTTCACTGTTGGTTGGTTGGAGACAACATGAACTTGTTCCCAGATGCACATATAGAAATCTGTGGTTGTTTCTGGAACATAATGTTCAGTTGTAAAACTTATCTTTCTATGATAAAAGAATGAGATAGCATAAAATAAATTGTCAGTCTGGGCATGGGAGGATGTAAAATACCAAAGAGGAGAAAATTGGGTTCCTGAAAAACTGGTGACATCACCTCTCCCAAATAATGTGTAACCCAGTCGTCTCAAAGAAAAAAAAAAATACTTCAATTTTCAGGACCTTACCGGGTCACCCCTCTACTGAGGAAAGTGCTCAGGGTGCAAAATTTAAGGAGATACCCAAAGTAAGTGCCTTACTGTATCCACCCTAGTCCTGGATCCAGCTGGACCAATTAGCTAGAAGCAAACAGTTGGCACTCAGTGTGTGCTTATTGAGTGCATGAAGTAGCACCTTAATCCTTTGCAATGGGTGTGCATATCTATGCTCTCCCTGTAGCTAATAGTGATATTACACAGGGCTCCAGGGCCTCCCGCGGGATATGACCAGGCATTTGAGGTTTCTTCTGCCCTTGCCAGGAGTGGATCGAGAGTGGAAGAGAAGAAGGACCCTTGACCAAGTTCCAGAGGAGAATCCCTAGATAGCCCAGCTTCATCCCACCGCCCAGAGGCCATGAGATGGCTAAATGTGTGCTCTCTTTGAAGAAGCCATTCCATCTCCGGAATTCCCTTCACAGAAACAAATCTGAGCAAGTAGGGAACAAAGTCCCCGAATATGTGCCGAGCACTGTTCACGTTGACGATTAACAGTTCCTAATGTTAGTAACCAAAAAGTGCCACAAAGACATTTCCCGGATACAATAGGAATGCTCCTCGTGTTGAGCTGTGGCCTCTGCATTTATTCCTCATGCAAATCCACGACTTCGTATCCTTTACCATTCATCTCTCTAATTCCACTCCTTCCTCTTCACCTGATAGCCACAGGCTTTTAGGTAGTCTTACCACAAAATAACATAAAATAAAAAATAAAAGAGTTATAATGGAGATGATGGATGTAGTAATTTCATGAATGAGAGTGACCATTTCACCAATATAATCAAACAGCATTTTGTGCACCATAAACACATACAATTTAAAAAAAAATAAAAGGCTAAAAGCATTTGTATTATCATAAGCAATGTATGAGCACGCCCATTTTTCAGATACCTCTGGGCAATAGGTGTTATTGATTTAGCATTATTTTTGCAATATTTCTGTACCTGAATTAAATACCTGGAGAGGAATATACACCCACAGGGTGCCACCCATTTAGGTGGAAATAGGGCACTCTGGAACCGGGGTGATAGCAAACGCAGAAGGAAGAGACTGGGTCACACTGGCTTGGGAGTCACATTCTCCACTTGGGTCAGTGAATCTGAGTGAATCCTACATCCTTAACTGAACTTCCCTCTGCGTTGTTAGAAGGACATAAATACACTTACCCACCCATTGATGTCATTGCAATATCAAAGGGCGGACAAGATAATACTATGAATTCATCGGGTCCAAATCAGAGTGAAGCCAAGAACCAAGACGTGTGTCTCAGGAGGGATTTGGTCACCCTGGTGAATTCAGTTTCTCATTCCACACAGGCTGAAGGAGGTAGCCCACAAACCCCAGAAGTCACCCAGAGTGGGAAACTTAAGAAGATTTGAAACTTTCCTTCAAATCTGGAGCATCAAAGAGCAACATCCTCTGCATAAGTCTGAAGAAAGATAAACTCTCTTTAAACCTGTGCAATAAAGCAAATATAGGGACATTTTCTAAGGCCCAGAGAAAAGCAATGAAGGGTTACACATTGAAAAGTTGTCATGCAAACTGATACTCGTGGACTTAACAACCCAAATTCTCGTCACCTGGAAATTCTAAAGCATGTGAAGCTATAATTTAGCTCAGAAAATGACCTCTAAAGTTATCTGTATGAAGAGCTGGGCTGTTGGTCTCATTTTCAATTCATAGACACTCTCAAACCTTGGTAAAATGAGATCAAATGAATTAGTCAAAACATGATAGAGGGGAAAAGACATGAACATTTCAGATTGATGCTGCTATGAGTCACTACAAAAATTGCCGAATGTCACTCTTGATTTCCACACTTACTGCAGAAGGTCATGGGCATTTTGTGCAGCAAAACTTGGCCCTGTGTATCCGACAGAACACATCGGATTTCTCTCTGTGGAACTTGCCACCCTCTTAAGCCTCACAGAAACCTAAATATAAATTTCCAAGGAAAAGCACATTTCACAAACAAACAGAACGGCATTCAACATGCAAGGAAACCAGGCACCACGGGGAGATTCAAAGAGACTCAGGAACCAGACTTGGAAAATAATTTTCACTTGTTAAAATTAGGAGATGCAAAATCTAGAACAAACATGCACATTTATATCAAATATAACAGGCTACCGTAAAAAGTGACCTGATTTGCAATAAGGCAAACATCAAATACAGCCACAACTCAGCTAGTAGATAGGATAAGATCTTGTTTTAGTCAGCCTTTCCTCACCATGACCAAAAGACCTGACAAGAAATTACAGGCTCTGGCCCAAGGGAAGCAGAACAAGATGGCGGCAGGGCCTGGAGGAGGAGAGCAGCTCAGGACAGGGCACCAGGGAGCAGAGAGAGCTCTGCTCACCAGGGACAGGACAGAGACCCCAAAGGCACAGCCCAGGGACCCCCTCCTCCAGCCACACCCCACCTGCCTACAGTCACCACCCAGTAGTTGATTAATCTACTGATTAGGATACATCTCTCATAACCCAATCATTTCACCTCTGAGCATTGTTGCATTGTCTCACATGAGCTCTAGGGGACACCTTTTGTAAGCTTTGGGGGGACACCTATTTGTAAACTATAACAGATGGATGGATGGATGGATGGATAGATGATATATAGAGAAAGAGATAAGCCATGGGAAGGAAAGTCACAGATGATCCACAGTTTAGCCTACTGTCCCTGTTAAAGGAAGAATTTTTTGCAATGTATTAATATGCAGTTGCTGCTATAGCAAATAGCCACACACTGGATCACATATCAACATCAGAAATTGACTATTTCACTCTGCAGGAGGCTAGAAGTGGTCCATTCTAAGGGCTGTGAGGGAACAATTTGTTCTAGGCCTCTCTCATTTGCTTGTAGATGACTTTTCCTCTACATATCTTTTCAATGCATCTTTCCTCTGTACATGCCTGATTCCTTAGATTTTCCCTCTTTGTAAGGGACTCCAATCACGTTGGATTAGGGCCCACCCACATGACCTCATTTTAACTTGAATATCTCTGTAAAGACTCTATCCCCAAAGATGGCCACATATTGATGTACTTGGGGGTCAGGACTCTGACGTATGAATTTGGGGACATGCAATTCAATCTGTAACATAGTGCAAGGGGAATGATGACGTCCCTACATATTTGGACTTCAACTAATTGTTTGGAATCCCAAGCTCATTCCAGCCCCAAATAATTCTTGCATATCGCTTTACTTGATTTAAAGAGAGGCTATGATCATCATGTTGGTTTGTGATATGCCCGTCATCTACACGACCGTGGGGTCCGGGCTGGTCTGGAGGGGCTCTGTGTTCTGGTTTTGCACTCTACTTATCAGTTTTGGGAAAGAATGATGAAAACTGATATGCACCACATATGTCAACTGGGCATTGGATACAGCTGTTTTGGTGTGGCGTGTTGCCGAGTTCAATCACAGCATCGTTTACGGGTAAACTCTTTAGTACATCCTCATAAATCACACGGAAGCTAATTAAAATCCCAAATGCAAGTGCTATCTTGGTTGTCCTGGAGCCCAGTTCTCCACTGGATCTCTCCAAAGTGAAATATGAAGATAATACAATGATTCTAGGGGGTCACAGTCTAGGGTGCACTTCCAACACTATGAATCATCCACACTGGCCTGTTTGCAAATCTGACCCTGTACTAGGAGTCAAGCAAATGGCTCTGGGGCGGGGCAAGATAATCCTGCTCAATGCAGCTTCTTCGTGGAGAACGGAGGCTTCATAGCAGCTTCCTGCAGAAATGCACTCCGTGCTGTTCAGGCATGGGAGCTACCTTCGCTCTGGCATGGTCCAGGTGTGTACATGGGAGCACCTCACTCTGTGTGATCCTGAGGCCCCCAATAAGAACAAAGCCTGGGTTTAAACCAGGGACTGGGGTAAACCTTCCCTCAGGACGTCTGGTCAACCAGGCAGGAGCTGGGCGGTGCGGGGGGTATCTTTCTGCTGACAACGAGATGCATCAAGATTCTGCAGTTTTCACTGGTCTGGATCCTGCAGAATGAAGCAAAAGTGAATTCCGCCAGCAGAAACTAGCTCAGAGAGATGGGAGAGGACAGCTGGAAGCCAGTTGGTGGAAACACAGAGCTACTAAGTTCCGCAAATAACAACAATAATAATAACAATAATAATGGAAGCATTGTCTGAAGGCTACTAAGGATCCCTGCTGTAGGAGCAAGAAAATAAAACTGTAGCATCATCTCACGCAAGGCCACATTTTGAAGCAGGAGTGTTCGCGGTGGAATGTATGGCACACGGGTGCAAGCTGTGTTTAAATCAAATATTTCTTAGCTAAAATAGACTGGAAGGGGGAGAGAGAAGCAAACACAGAGTCAGAAAGCACCTTGCTTGTGAATAAAATTACTCTCCAAAGGAAATGCCTGAGGTCGGTTCTATTCACGGTGGGGTGTGTTTTCTGTTCTTATTTGAAAGCATAGAGACTGTCAGAGAAAGTTCGTCTCACAAAACATCCAGAATCCGCTCCTGAAGAAGGAAATTACCCACTGGCTTGCAGACTTGGCCTTCAAGGAAAAAAAGAGGGGTGGGCTATCCCCTTTACAGAGCCACTGCCCGGAAATGGAAGCACCAGAGACAGAGGCACACACCTGGTGTTCTCTATGCAAGACCAATGTGGCTGTAACTGATGACGAGTTTTAAAGTAAGATTGTTGAGGACTTTCTTGGGATCCTTAAAGTCTGTCTGGACTGCATGACCAAGTAATATAAACTTTGTTTAAATTTTTTTATTTGTTCTAATGAGTTATACATGACAGTAGAATGCACTTTGATACATCATACATAGATGGGGTATAACTTCTCATTCTTCTGGTTGTACATGATGCAGAATCACGCCGGTCACAATAGAATCCCAATAGCTAAACCATGAAACCAACCTCGGTGATACAACCTTATGGGACCACTGTTGTATACATGCTGTCCGTCATTGACTGAAATGTGATGCAGTAGGCAGCCATATAAACCAGATGAAACTTAGAAATTAACTTAACCTACATATTGAGCAGTTGACAATTACCAATTGTGGAATGCATTCAGTCCCACTGAGAAGGAGTGGTCCTGAGACTTTGGCATGATCCTAATGCAAGAGAAAGAACTAATAAGTGACCTGGGAATCATGTTGCTAGGGATGCCTCTCACGGTGGAATGCATCGGAAAAATATTTATCAATAGCCAGTTTTAAGTCAAGCCATGTTGTGACCATTGGGAGCACAGTGGGGGGAAAAAATGGTAGTCCAAATTTTCTGCCTGCCTGGTCCCACATGCTAGAAGTTGAAAACAGATATTAGGAAAACAAATAAAATGCTTAAGATGTTGACATTGGTCTCCGGTGGCTACTCTGTGAAATCACCACAGTCTCAGTGGCTTACAAAAACACTAATGTAACATTGCACAATTCTGGATGTCCCCAAGTCCTAAGTGAATCTCACAGGACGGAAGTCAGTGTGCAGAGGAGGCTATGCTCCGGTGGAGGCGGGGGAAGGCTTGCGGGGTCTCCTGCCTCCTGCACCAGCTGATGGAACCCCATTACCACCCACTCTCCTTCTCTAACTCTGACCATCCTGACAGTGACATTGGCCCCTCTGTCTCAAGATCCTTAGATTAATCCCATCTGCAGACACCCTTTGGCCGTGGTAGATGATACCTTCACGCCCCCAGGGAATAGCCATGTGCATCTTTGGGAGGAGAGTAGTCTTTCTTGCACCTACCAAAGGTGAGAAGTGCTCTAGAGAAAAGCAATCACCCGGGTTACCTGAAACAGACTTTTAAAAAAATGTCAGCTGCTTCCTTTGTCTGCCCTTCTTGAAAGTAGGACATGGAGTAACGTAATCCCCTTAATTAATGGGGTCTGATCAGAACGTGGAGCCCGTCAATAGGGGCAGAACCAGTTCCTAAAAGCACCTCATCTTTGTTGACGGAAAAAGAAATAACCAGGAAGAAACCCTCTTTTACAGGATTATAAGGTGTAGACCAAGCCTTCTGAGCACTCCCTCATCACTGTTTTGGAGGACCTTGAAGGACTGACTTGAGGAACTCGGTTCCTTAAGCACTTGTGCATTTGGCCTCTGGTGGAGCCTAGATATGTGTGTTTTTTCGTAAGCAGTGACAGGTAGGGGGACACATGGAGAGTCCCTCTTCTCTCTGGGCATGGGTCATTAGTTTTGACCTAAAATATTGTCCCTCCCGAGATGAAGTACCAGGTGAGTGGTTCTGCCTTTCCTCCTGACTGGTAGTTGGGGGATGTATCTGGAAGATGTGGTGTCATCTCACGTTGATCTCGTAGGTATAATCCCCACTGTGCAGTACATTTTTGTGTTTTGACTGATTTTACAGATTGGCGAATTTCTGCTGTTATAATACGGTCTCTTGTTTTCCCACCAGTTGAACCCGGGAAATAGGAAAAGCCAAGTCTACGGGTTCTTAGCAGAAATGTACAATGTTCCTACGTGAAAATACTTCAGCTGTGCTGCTAGCTCCAGAGCTACACACCCACTCTCTCCAGCTATTTGTGCTACCTTGAAATCGAACAGGATAACATACAACTGGTGACGGGGTCACTTCTACCCACTACGCCCCGAGCATCTAGGGTCTAGTCTCAGGAAGTTGTGTGGTCGTTGAGCTGAAGAGTGGAAATTGGAGATAAACATTTGAAAGCATATTGTTAAAATGTGGAAGGTGTAGGCTCTCGAGTGTTATGAGTTCAGACATGAAGTGTCCCCAAAAGCTCATGTGGGACAATGCAAGAAGGTTCACAGGTGAAATGATTGGGTTATGAGAGATGTAATATAGTCAGTGGATTAATCCACTTGAATGGACTCACTGGGTGGTGACTGCAGGCAAGTGGGGTGTGGCTAAAGGAGGTGGGTTCCTGGAGTACCTTAGAGTTTATATTTTGTCCCTAGTGAGCAGAGCTCTCTCTGCTCCCTGGTGCCCTGTCCTGAGCCGCTCTCCTCCTCCAGGCCCTGCCGCCATTTTGTTCTGCCTCCCCTTGGGCCAGAGCCATGGAGTCAGCCAGCCATGGACTGAACCTTGGACACCATGAACCCTAAATCTACTTTTCCTCTTCTAAAATTGTTCTTTGTCAGGTCTTTTGGTCACAGTGGGAAAAAATTTCACTAACACTTCTAATTAAAACTTATTCATGTGGAGACAAGATTTCACTTGATTATTAGTGATGTACCCAGATCTTGTTTGCTAATGGAGTTCTAGTTTGAGGAAAGTACACCCCCATGTTAATAAAATATTTTCGATGAATATTCCGGTGCCTGGTTAGCTTTGATCTTTTTTGCTGTGTCTTTTATGCTATTGCATCCCTTAAATTATATATATCATTTTATTGTCTATAGGGTACATGCAACTGTTTAATTTTTATGCTGTAAAATAAACATAAATTCTAATGAGGACAAATCAGAAATGTGCCAGTGCATTTCTCTTAACAAGCTCTGCATTTGTAGTATTTCCAAACAGGTCTCCTAGAGTATCAAGGAAGCCTTAGGGAGAACATGATCTTGGACAGAACCCAGAGGAATTGTGTTTTAGGGACGACTGGAAAGAGCAGACTTGATTTTCTGGTTTCCTAGCTCTTCACCCCACACTCGAAGATCTTAGGTATGCCATTCGATATTATGAAGAAAACCACCTGTGCCAAAGACAGGACCATTTTTACCCACTTCAGAAGGTCCACCATTGTATCTCCTCTACATTCTCAGATTCCCAATCACTATATTTATTTTCCCATTTCTGGATTTTTTTCTAAATTTATGTTCCAGTCATCTCGTTCTTGTCTCTTAGTGCCATTCTTTTGTTGCAGTTTCTATTTCATGTTTTAAAAAAACAGATAAAGCCGTCCAACCCTGGACTTTCAACTTCCAAGACTTTGAGCCAGTTAAACCTAATATATATATACATATGAAGCATCCAGCCTCGGGAATTTTGTCATAGCAACAGAAAGTGAACTAATACTTCATTAATCACACTCAGGAGGTTTCTGAATTGTCAGTTAATCCACTGGCAAGTATTAATGTTATAGGGTGTTAATGCAAATATTCTAGACTGAGAACACTGTCTAGAGGTGACAGAATGTGTCATATGTTCTCCTGGTTCAATCAGCGAACATTTGGTTGAACTATACCCCAAATTCCCAGTATTGGACTTGTTTTCACATACCAAAGTGGCAATTTCAAAGGTCTCTGTCTAGAAACTTTAACACCAGATAAGTAGGATACACCTCTGCTCTTCTTTCCTTGTCTTTGAAACTTAAATCACCGACTTACTGGGCTACCTCTGAGATTTCTTCGGGTTGTAAAAATCCGTGCGAATGATCTTAAGAAATGAACCCAGATAGTGACCCAAGGAGTTGACAGTCTACTGTGGCAGGGGAGAGAGAGCCAAAAGAAAATCCCCGACACTACGCAGCAGGTCAGAAAATGAAGCTCCCTGAGATGGTGCCTTAAAGATTTATTGCAGACCTTGTGCTCAGAAAAAGGAGAGTCGACCGGCTAGGCATTT
Source organism: Marmota monax (assembly GCF_021218885.2). Classification (NCBI taxonomy): domain Eukaryota; kingdom Metazoa; phylum Chordata; class Mammalia; order Rodentia; family Sciuridae; genus Marmota; species Marmota monax. Next base: position 1,771,131 of record NW_026694062.1, on the reverse strand, counting down.
TCCCCCCGTAAGAAACCAGTTGCTGCTACATCACCAATCCTCTCCTTCGTCATCTACTTGGGGAGTTATCCAGGATCCCATTTCAAAGCCAGCCTGTCTGGCTGCCACCACTGCCAACAGCTACCATCGTTGGTGACAAGTAAGTAACAAAGACTTCCAAGCCTTGGCTGTGAATCCCAGAACACAATATGTATCGTGCTTCACGGGTGAGGGCTACTTAAATGTTTATTTCCACCACCACCCCCTTTTTTTCCAGCATTTTCCATGTTCAGGGAATTTCATTCGCGACCAGCCTCTATTAGGAAACATTTGCCTAGCATACCTGGCTCCAGTCATGATGAACTTCGCCCAATTTGCTCCTGTGTCTTCAACAAAAAACGATCATTTTCTTTGTAAGCCGGGACATAAAAAATTAAGACACATTCTAAGCATTCAGAAGGTGGCCCGTTATCTTGCCTGTGGGGTAATTGCCTTTAAAAGTAGTTTGGTGTAAAGCAGCGTAAGGCACACGTGCGAGGGTCCTAGTCCAATTTCCCCCCAACACCAGAGGTGGCTGTTTTGCATAATTAGGATTTCATACTTCCAAGGTGGCTCCCGGGCATTTCAAAGATTGTTATTGCAACGGACACCAGAAGGTGCAGTCATTAAAGCCGTGAGTGGTGTTTGGTATTCATGGTTCAGTACCAGGAAATATGAGCGTCAGCAAGCCGGGCGGGCACGTTGCTCCCAAGGACAGCTCCAACGTGCATCTCAGTCTATTTGATCACTCTGCGTGAAGGAGAACCCTGACTCTAGGCAGTGCCTCGACTATCAAGTTTTCAGAGTGTCACCGTGCAAGAACTGTCTGCCACTGTCAGGCGGGAAGCACACACATCAATCATTTAGAAAAGTTACACGGGAAATCAATACAAGAGCATAGCACCAGCCAAAATCAGGTGGTAGAAAAGAGGAAGGATGAGAACGTCTCTACTTTTTTAATTAGAGTAGAAAACAAGCCAATGGTGTATTGCATGCATTCTATAAGACAATCATTAAAACAAAAATATACTGATTCTAAGATGCCAGCAGTAGGTATTGAAAGACCACATAGAAAAAGACTCTTTAAAAACTCCTGAAATAGAAAAGATGACATAAAGCAATGTGAGAAAGCACAAACCAATACTCATGAACACATGTGAATGGAGTCACCACTTCCTAAGCCCATGCTTAAAACCAAGCCCTGTGACCAGGACACTGTTTGGGTAATCTGCCGCTGCATAACAGACATCCCTAAACTTAGGGCTTATTGATTTTTCACCTCTGTCTCCAAGCAGCACCTTCACATGCTTAGCTTGAGGTTCCTCACAATATGTCCGTCTTAGCATGCAGTAGTCCCTCCTCATCTGTAATTTCATTCATACAACCGTCAACCTCAGTTGAAAAATACTAAGTGGAAAATTCCAGAAATAAACAATCCCTAAGTTTTAAATTATGAGTCCCTCTGAGTAGCACGATAAAAATCTCTTGCTGTCCTGCTCCCTCCTGCTCAGAATGTGGATGGTCCTGCTGTCCAGAGTTTCCACACTGTATATACTACCTGCCTGATATTCTTATGGCTCAGTGATCCAGGATCACCCAAAGCACCCTTCTGTCATAACATCAGAAGGTCAACAACAGCTTAGCACTACAGCACAATGCCGATGTCACTCACCTCAATTTATCTCAGCATGTAGGTGCTGAATCATTTCCCATCATCACAACAAGAAAGGTGTGTGCAGCACAAGAAAATATTTTGAGAGACAGGGAAGATTTATGAAACTTTATTATAGCCTATTTCTGTAATTGCTTTGTTTGATTATTGTGAAGCCTTAAAGTGCTCAATTCATGTGTATATAGGAAAAATAATGGGATGGAATTCAGTGCTATCTGCAGTTGTGACATCCACTGGGGGTCCTGGAATGGGTCCCGCATGGATATCACAGTCTGTCTTCTTTACTTGCCGTTGGCTTCTGCAGAGTGAGTGTTGGAAGGGACCCAGGAGAGAGCCGCAGGACCTCGCTCTGCAGATCAGGCAGCATCGATTTCAACCCTTTCAGCCATGAAACCAAATCCCTGGGCGCTAGCCCAGCACAAGGGGAAGGGATAACACCAGGGGCTGCGAGCCAGGGGCCTGGTTCATTGACAAGCAGAGCCTTGCTTCATGGGGAGGCTGCTCCTGACCACCCCACAGAGACGTCCACACTTTGCAAAGACATAGGAACCATCAAGATGACAGACACATGCCAATCACTGAAAAGCCGAGTAGGAGACCGAGTCTGGCACCAGAGAGTATGCAGACAGAAGCAGGGAACTTTAGAAGACCCCAGGTTTCAGATCCAAGGAAACAGAAGAGGCCATAACCTTCAATATCCGTGTGCCCAAGGAGCAACTTGCATGAACAGAAACTTCAGGAAAAAGCAACAGAGGAGGAGTCAGAGATAACGGCTCAGTCATTCACCACTCCTGGCCCTCAAAAGAGTTACCATGTATTTTTAAACACCTCATCTGCAAGATTGAGAGATACTAGAATGAATGACATCAAATGTGGCCACTTAGAATGGAAAACACCATCTTTTCAAACGGTCCATGGGTCAGTCACAAAAAAATGACCATAGATGGAGAAATAAATAAACCTCAACTGAGGTTTTCAACATAAAATCAGTACAGAAAACAGTCTATGAATAAAATCGGAATAGCCAAATCAAAATGGGGTTTAGGGGCTAAAAATCTTAAAACGACTTTTAACTTTTTGGTTCACAAAGGAAATTCAAAATGAAAATGCAGAAATTCTAGGGGAAAAAATGATTAAAAAAAAACCCACTTTTTTTTTCTAGGTCCTGTGGGATATGTCGAAAGTGATGTTACAAGAAAACTTGTAGTCTTAAATATTTATTCTTTTTAAATTATCCTTCAGAAAGAATGAAGACTCATCATTTAAATGTCATGTTAAAACACTAGGAAAGAGAATAAATAAAGAAGTCAAAGGAAAGTAGTAGCTACTAAAGCAAGAAGAAAATGAGATGCCTACAAAAACCCAGAGATTCAAAATTAATTTTTGTAAAAATATTTAAAAAGAGAAGCTGCTCATTTGAAAAGAAGAATACATAAGTTTTTAAAATAATAATGAGGATGATCATATATTCAGAGAAAATGGAAGGAAACATATGCATTAAATATTTCTTAAACTTTCTTGAGTTTGAAAACCTGGATACCATAAGTGATTTCCTGCCCAATATGCATGTTAGATTAACAAAGGTAGAAAATCAGGTTACTTAAGTGGAAGTGATATAAAAAATATAATCAGAACTATTTACTGAAATAAATAAATAGACAAATTCTGCCAAACCTTTCAAGGAAAGACAAATCCACCATAAATAAAATATATATATATATATATATATATATATAAAACTATATCTATATCTATATCTCTCTATATATATATTTATATATAACTTTTGTCACTTAAAAGCAAAGATACATTAAAATAAGTTGATCTTGGGCAAAAACAATAAAAACAAGGAAAATTTCAAATTCTCTTGACAAAGTAAATATAAATACCAAAATCTGGCAGAGAAGACTAATTACCTTGTTTATAAATATAAATGCAAAAATTCCATACGAAATATCAGCACCAGAATCCATCAATAGGTTAGTTCAATAACACGACAGGGCTGAGCACATTTTCTATCACAATAAGACAAAAAGATAGTTACACACTCGCTTCATTTTAGGCATCTATCTCCTCATGCTGTAAATCTGCGTAGAAAAATCAAGTGATCGTTGTTCCACACACTGAAAAGGGCAGAGTCAAAATCTCAAACATCTTTCTTTGCAAGAAATGAAAAGACTAGAAATGGAAGGAGAGTCTTCAGGTGGATGAAACACAACAAACCTAGTCCAAGTGGTGAAGAAGAAGAAACCTTCACCACGGCCTGCACCACTCTAGTATTTTACAGGAGGCGTCAATTAGCCAATTTGATTACAGAAGAAAAGGAAAGACAGACGAGAGAGGAAATTGCAAAATGAAGGTCAGTCACAGCTTGTTTGAAGAGGATGACTGTCGAGCAGGAAAACCGACCAGATACCTGCAAAGGAAATCAGAGACAACTTTACAACTTAGTAGAGCACAAATTAATGCCCAGAGATCAATGCCTTTGAGATATGGGAAAGACCAAGAGCCATCAATAGGAAAAAAAAGTACTGGCCAAAATCAGACGGTAGGAATGAAAGTCCAAATACCTAGGCACACACAAAGAATGAGAAGAACCCTGAAGGATCAGAAACCTGAGCTACCATATGTACTTCAGTGCAATGATTTCTTTAGCGATAAGGACAGTCTCAAAGATCCTTTAGTTATGACAGTTAATGTCATCATTGGGGAAAACTGGGTGAAAGTTCTACTCGATCTCTCTCTCTAGATATTTTTCACAACCTCCCATGAATCTATCACTGTTTTGAAAATGTACTTTTTCTAAAAGTCGATGTGAACATAGAATTAGATAAAAGCATATTGCATCTCGGGAGCAGGACTTCCGGGGGAACGCCACCCCTCTAACGCCAACGGAGGAGCTAGGATCCTCTCTCTGAAGGCCACCATCTAGGTTTGCACTCACAGTCCACTAACCAAAGCACTGACCAGCCTCAAAGATGAATGCAAAATGCAGCCACAGTGTCCGCAGACTGGTCTCCAACTCTGAGCCCCCTCTGGGATTCCCTGAAGATTAACTTGGGACGTGCACCCATTGCTCCTGACTTTATGTGCTGGTAGTTATCAAGAATACAAGCAATGATAAATGTTGGTGAGGATGCAGGCAAAAGGCTCACTTGTACATTGCTGGTGGGACTGCAAATTGATACAACCACTCTGGAAAGCAGTATGGACATTCCTCAGAAAACTTGGAATAGAACCACCATTTGACCCAGCTATCCCACTCCTTGGTCTATACCCAAAGGACTTACAATCCGCATACTACAGGGACACAGCCACATCAATGTTTATAGCAGCTCAAGTCACAGTAGCTAAGCTATGGAACCAACCTAGGTGCCCTTGAACAGATGAATGGATAAAGAAAATGTGGTATATATACACAATGGAATATTACTCAGCCATAAAGAAGAATGAAAAGATGGCATTTGCTGGCAGATGGATAGAATTGGAGACTCTCGTGCTAAGTGAAATTAGCCAATTCCCAAAAAACAAAGGCAGAATGTTCCTTCTGACATGTGGATGCTGAGTTCAATAAGGGGAAAGGAAGAAGAGTAGAAGTTCATTGGATTAGAATGTTCATATATGAATATACAACCAGTAAAATTCCATATCATCTACAACCACAGGAATGGAATCCTAATTAGAATAAGATAGACTGCGTGTTTGTATAAATATGTCAAAATAGACTCCACTGTCATGTATAACTAAAAAAAAAAGAAGAAGAAGAAGTTTTTGAGTGAAATGGTCACCAGGAATTGGGCTGGAGGTAGGATTTGCTCAGTGGATACAAAATTGCAATCAGGAGGAACAAGTTCAGGAGATCTATTGCACAATAGAGTGACTATATACTAATAAATTAACTACGGATAATAAAGGAATAGCGTATGCTTGAAAATCACTGAGAGTAAATTCTGAATGTCAGGGTGAGGTCAGGGGTGCATTCATTAACTTGATTTAGCGATTCCATGACACAGACATATTTCAAATCATTATGCTCCGTACCATAAGCATATACAATTTTTTATTTGTCAAAATAAGTACTTTTTTTAAAAAGATGAAAGGAGACAGGAGCTGTATTGGTACACAGAACCCGTGGATGGCTGTCGTTTGGAAATGCGTGCCGTGTGTGAATATCTTAGAGATGTTCTAACCTTTATCTGTGCGGAGCAAGGGGGTTCACCTATGTACCCCTCAGTCACACCATGCGCCATGTCAGAGCCGGCCTGCTGCACCTGGAACCAAGCCTCACCGTGATGTGAATCACTGAGACAGCAGCAGCTGGGTCTCCGCGTCAGACACAGGCAAGGACACTAATTGGCACATGTGGGTCTGTTTGCTCAGTGGCCACCAGAGGCAACGGGACAGAAGGTACCTGCAGCCCAGTGACACTGCAAACAATGTATGGTATTTTGCTCACGGAAAAATAGATTTGAGATGGAGGGAAGGTTAGGTCACTATCTTAGACTGATGGCAAATCTGAAATTACAGGCATTGGAGAGAGAGTGGGAGGCAGCCGCGGATGGCCGTCTCTCCTAGGTAAGGGTCTATGTGTCCCTGCACGTCTGCAGAGACAGGCCACCCCTGAGCTCCCACACAATGATCAAAATGCAGTTTGCAGAAACTGTGGGGCCTCTGGGACTTCAGAGATCTCTGGCCTCTTGTAAGAGAGAAGGTGTTCTCTGAACTTTCAGGCGCCCTGAGCTCTGAAGTCCCAGGGCTCGGGGCTGACCCTGCTGAGTTTCCCAGCCCTCGGCTCGGGGCTGATGCTCTCTGTGGGTAGGAGTGTGCAGTCGGAGAAGCCTGGGGGTTCAGCAAACCTGAGGTGCCTGTCCACAGTCGGCACAGAGAAGCTACGGCACAGCCCCTTCCTTCAAAGGACCCGCACAAAGACACATCCAAGGGCTCCCGCCACCGAGTGGGCCGATTTCTGTCATCTGTGTAACTCGTAGCGCTTGTCCTGGGGCCACAGAAGACAGTAGGGACTTGCACCTGGGGAACTGGATTGGAAAACTCAGACTGCAGTGCGCGATGTGTCTGAAAACCAGCTGCTTAACTAGGGAATTCCTTTACGGTTGGGTCTGTTCCTCGGGCCCTGAGGGTCCAGAGACTCTTCTGAATTCTCTCTTTTCTTTTTCATTGATTTTGAAACTGAGAATCTAGATTGTGCTTGTTCTAAAGACTTTCAGGAGCAAGGACGTGAACCTCTTTTCAGCCTCCGAGTTGGAAAGAGAAGGTGGAATGCCGTGTCGTCTGTCTGCTGGAGGGACCCACTGCTGCCCTGAGGTCACCCCGGCTGCTTCGGTCTCCCGCCTCCCGCCCAGAGCTGCTGGCGGAGATGCAGCTGAGCGAGACGGAAAGACAGTCAAAATGTGAAATGGAGATATTGAGGATGCCAGGGAGCTCTTTACCGCCAGCATCGTCTCCAGCTGGTCTGAGCCCAGCCTGCATTTGAGACGGGGAAAGTCTGAAGGTCAAGGAAATGCCAAGGAAGGCAAGACAAGGGTTTCAGACAAAGTCCCCAGGCATCCGCGGGAAAGTAGGCGCTGGGGTGGAGTGAGCGTTTCCTGGAAGTTCAGCCTTGTGAATTCCGTCCTTCTCACCTCCTCCAAAACCTCCTCGTCTTCCTTACCCCTGACTCTGCATGTCTAATCCCACTCTCCAGCAAATGGGTTTTGAAACTGTAAAGCCCTGGGTTCGATTCCCATTTAGCTGCATGACCTTAAGCAAACGGCCATCCTTGCTGAGTCTCTGCCTCCCTGACTGTTTAACAGAGGCCATAAAACCCGTGTCCTAGAGGATTTAACAAGGCCCTCACGTGCATACATTAATCACCACTGTGGCTCTCCTTTCTGATTAGCCCAGCCTCAACTACTCAATTCTGCCATTATAGCATCAGTGGGGACAAATACAAAACATAGACAGATGGGTGTAGGGCTGGGGTTGTGGCTCAGCTGTAGAGTGCTCACCTAGAAAGTGCAAGGCCCTGGGTTCGATCCTCAGCACCACAGAACAATAAATAAATAAAATAAAGTTATTGTGTCCAACTACAACTAAAAAAATAGATATTAAAAAAAAAGAAAAGGGTGTAGCTGTTCCAATAAAATTTTACCCACTACAGCAAGCTGGACGCCATAGTTCACCTCCCCCTTTTCTATAGTGTCTTGCTAATAGTAGACTTGGTTTTTGATTCAATATATTAAGTCCACCTTTGAGTGGCAGGAAAAAGGAGACAATATTGGAGAGAAGAGAACATTGAACTAAGAAAAAAATTAAACTTGAGTGTCAGATTTGGTAAATAAGTACTCTCATTTAGCCTTGAAGGTTGTAAAGACTTGTTTGAAAGGTTGTTGAGTGTCTCAAATAGAAGAGGAGGATGACAGTTAATGTGTGTCATCTTGATTGGGCCTGGTGGTGCCCAGATATTTCTTCCAAGATCGCCGCGGTTAGGCGTCTGGGAGGGTGGTTCTGGGTGAGATTAGCATTTAAATCAGTAGAAGAGCAGACCCTGCTCTGCTCACCCCCAGTGTGGGCAGGCCTCCTGCAATCTCCTGGAGGTCTGAGAGCAACACACGAGTTGACCCTCCCAAGAACAAGACAGAGAGTCTTCCTGCCCGACAGTCTCGGAGCAGAGACCTGGTCTTTTCCCTGCAGTGAATGGCAACATCAGATATCTTCTTTGCATTTGCTCTTTGAAACACTTGGCCTCGGGCAGGGTGTTTATCATCCGTGTACCCTCCCTTCTCTCCTAACCCAGGAAATAATCGGCGACGATTTCCTGAGCTTCTCACATTCTTGAAACCTACTTTGTTGGCCAACACATTGGAACATGGGAGCCCACGTACAATCCGTTGGAACAGGGGTTTTGAAAAAGACGTTGTGGTTTCTGCTTAAGTTGGCTTATGTGACACTTCTTAACTTGGTATGTTGGGGTAGAGTTCATCATGCACATTAGTGTGAAATGGCATGTAAAATGTGTGCATGTCTACATGCACTTGTTACTCCTGTGTATTCACATACATGATCATATAGGTATGCAGGTCTTTATACATGCGTGCATCTCTGGACACACACAACATATCTAGGGGCTCAGGGGCTCTCTCCACTGATATGGTGGCATAATCAGTGGAGCTTGGAGAACGTGGCTATAAAGTGCAGAGTGCAGCCCTGCCTGAGGGCACCTTCCCCCTCTCCTCACCCCAGCCCTGGGAGAGTTGCACCAATCTTCCTATTTATCCTGCTGTCTTGGATGACCAGCTGCCTTGACTCCTAAGTTAGCCCAGACATCTCTACCTCCCGGGACTCACGCCCTTGTGCAATCCCCGCCTCGCGAGTCCCGGCTGGCCTACAGACCCGTGGTCTCCCCAGGATGAAGGGAGACCTTCAGGCCTCTGGAGTGGGCTTATAAGACGGTGGCTCCCGTATGGCTACTTGGCTCTCGACGGCCACCCTGGCCTGTCACTTGGATGCCGACGCGGTCATGTCGGAGAGGTCAGATGTGGAGGGAATGAAGATCCCCAGACCACAGCCAGCCAGAGACTGAGGTCAAAGGGTGGTCCGAGAAGTGAGTCGCATGCAGACCAGACGAGCTGCCTCCCTCCACCACGCCCTCCCGCCGGGCCCAGAGCCGCGGAATCAGCTGACCACGGGCTCAGTCCTCTGAAACCGTGAGCCAAAATAAGTCTCCTCCCCTAAAATCGTTCTGGTTGGGTCTTTTAGTGGCAGCAGTGGAAAAACCCCAGTCGAACACCATCCTCGGACATCTAGTTGGAATGCATTTCGTGACTCTTCATTTACCCCCCAGGTAGCAGGGGCAGTTCCATCGTCTGGAATTCCACCACGGAGGGCTCCTGGTCTGTGTATCCCATCCCAGATCTCTCAGGGAGCTTTGGGGCCACCAACAGAGCTGTTCCAAGGGCCTTCTTACACCAGACTCCAGTTCAGCATGAGATGAAAATAATGGGCTAAGACGGCAGCTCCGTCCCCACTGGGTCTCGGGCTTACCCCCTGCTTCTCTCTCAGGCCTCATCAGACTGTCCAGCAAGTCTCCCTGACCCATCCATGCATGCCCCGGGCCATGTGCCTGCTACCAGCCACATCTGTTCTTCGCCCATTGCCCTAGCCTGCCACCCGCCGTCTTGAGCGCCACCTAGACACCATGTTTAGGAGAAGAGTCTGCCAAAACTGTTAATGCAACTGCCCGGCTAGGATGTCCATGGTCCGTCCTTTGCAGACTCCTTTGGTCATCTCCCTTTGCTCTTCCGGAGCGTACCCCCGGCCAGCTGCCCACAGCCTTTCTGAGCTCCTGCAGCTGCCCTAGGCACCCTGCTCCTTGGGGGGGTTATCTCACAAGCCCTGACACGGTCCATTCCTTCCTTCTCCCAAGGGCTGGTTCCTCAAAGTTCCCCAAGATCCCACTTGTCCACACCTTCTGGAGGCTTCCTTGACCTCCCGGGCTGGATTAGCTGGTTTGGGCACCCACCTGTGCCTCATACCTTCCTTGTCTCTCTGTTTTTTATTGCTTGTTATCTTTTCTGATTCATAGACCACATTGTGGACCTCCCTCGGGCAAGGACTGAGGTCTCTTCTTGCAGCCCCCTGCGGTAAGCCATGCCTTCCCCCCATCGGCACTCCGTGAATATTAATTGAAGAAATGAATCGTCGGTTTACCCAGATACATCACCGCCAAATGAAAGTGCTATTTTTTTTTCTATTTCTGTCTCACCCAGGGGTTGTCTTTCACATGATTACATCTTGATACATCCTTCAGAATTATGGCTCCAGACACATTAGCTGTATCTCTTCGATCTTTCGTTCTTCATCATTCCTTGAATTTATTTCACCATGTCTTTCTATTTCTAGAGAGCTCTCTCCAAGTTGGGTCTTTCAAGCTATTAAAGAAGTTTAGGATATTTATCACAGTACATCTGTGTTCCTTTTTGCGTCACCGATTTCTTTCGACAAGTGATTGCCTTCAGCCAGGTGCAATGGTGCAGGCCTGTCATCCCAGCGACATGGGAGGCTGAGGCAGGAGGATGGAGAGTCCAAAGCCAGCCTCCGCAGCAGTGAGGCCCTAAGCACAGCCCCCAGAGAGATCCTGTCTCTAAACAAAATGCAAAACAGGGATGGGGATGTGGCTCACTGATCAAGTGCCCCTGAGTTCAATCCCTGGTACCTCCCCCTCCCCCCAAAAAAAGACATTGCCTTGAAGGAGACCAGAAAGTCAGCCCAGAATATCATATATCGGAGTTATTTTTCATTAGTAACCCACAATGATCATGCTTCTCATAGCTTGAGACTATGGACAGCTTTATTTACTCATTTGCGATTATCTTGACAGGAATTTTCGTTATTAATTATATATCACTTACATAGAATAAAGCTCCGTCACAGATGGTACCTTCCCAAGCTGTCCTAATGTTATGTACATAAAAATACAAGTGAAAGCAGTTTGCTTTAACCCAGCACAACAGCTCACAGGAGGCAGAGGAACAGGGATCTCAATCCTGTGCTTTAAAAGGAAGCAATGCATGGTCCTCTTCAGGCTAAATTTCTTACAACTGCAACATATATTCTGATTTTGCTGCCTTATAAATGCTAAAACTTGAATGTTGTTTTTTGCTGTAATTAATTCTAGAGATTTTTTTAAAAAAAATATTTATTTTTTACTTATAGGTGGGCACAATATCTTTATCTTATTATTTTATTTTTATGTGGTGCTGAGGATCGAACCCAGTGCCTCATGCATGCTAGGCGAGCGCTCCACCACTGAGCCCCAGCCCCAGCCCAATTCTAGAGATTTAATAGCCATAAACGGTTTTCCCACGTAGGAGAAATGGCAGGTCTATTGCAACCTTTGTATTCTGATGAGGTGATACACAGATAGGGAAGGAATAGCTTCAACAGTGAGGGTTTCTTTGTTCACATGAGAACTTAGAATCCAGGTGCAGTCGCAGAAGCCTGTAATCCCAGCCACTTGGGAGGCTGAAGCAGGAGGATTGCAACTTGGAGGCCAGCCTGGGAAACTGAGGAGGCTGTCTCAAAATAAGACTAAAATAAGACTACCAGCCAATCACTGTGATGCGCAGCAGTTCTCTTGGACTTATTCCTCCTAACTGGAACCTGGCACGCTGTGACCGACATCTCCCCCAGGGCCGCATCCCCAGCCTCCCGACAACCACCGTTCTATTCTGCTTCTAGGAGTTTGGCTTCCGTAGATTCCACAGATGACTGATATCAGGGTTCGTCTATCTGAGCAGGGTGTACCCCACCTAGCACAGTGTTTCCCATTCCATCCGTGTTGTTGGAAATGGCAGGATTTCCCTTCTTGTTAATGTATAATGGCATCCCCTTGTGTGTGCGTGGATGATCATGATGTGCGCATATAGAGGTTGATAGGCATGTATTCGTACCTAGACATATGTATATATGTGTGTGTGTGTATACTCTTAGCAAATACATCTATATTTTATATATGTGTATGTATATATACTCGTAGCAAATACATACATATGTTCATGGATATGTGTGTGTGTGCGAATACACAATACACGCCCACGATTTTCACTCATTCATCTGTCAGTAGACGCTGATTTCATGCCTTAGCTGTTACAAATAGCACTGCGGTGACCAGGGGAGTGCAGGTAACTTTTCCACACACTGATTTTGCTGGTTTCTGATAAATACCCAGTTGTAGGTCTGCTAGGTCATGGTAGAACTATTTTTTTTTCAAAATTACTTTTAATGAACGAAGTAGAAGGAAAAAGAATACATATCCAGATTTCTCATTTTTATACAGAAATTCGGGGAGTATATGCCAAATAAAAGGAGTTCCCAGGCAGTCGAGATGTGTGGGGGTGTGTGGAAGCTAACTGGTACCTTCCACCACTCTCGCTCCTGTATTTCGGTTTTGAAATGAGGTAGTGCTGCATAGTCAAAGCGGCAGTGTACAGTCTCCAAGGTGGACCTTCATGCTCCATCAGGAGCAAGAGTTCTGGCCTGGGTGGGGGAAGAAGCTTCCGTCCCTTGGCAGGTCCCTGGGACTGCCACTTTTCCATACTGTTGCTTTAATTAGTGTTTTAGTCAGTTTTTTTCTCACCATGACCAGGTGACCTGACAAGAACAATTTTAGAGGAGGAAAAGTTGATTTTGGGCTCATGGTTTCAGAGGTTCAGTCCATGGTTGGCCAACTCCATGGCTCTGGCCCAAGGGGAGGCAGAACAAGATGGCGGCAGGGCCTGGAGGAGGAGAGCAGCTCAGGACAGGGCACCAGGGAGCAGAGAGAGCTCTGCTCACCAGGGACAGGACAGAGACCCCAAAGGCACAGCCCAGGGACCCCCTCCTGCAGCCACCCCCCACCTGCTGCAGTCCCCACCCAGTGAGTCCATCCAAGTGGATTAATCCACCAAGTAGGTTAAGGCTCTCATAACCTTCAGAAAGGAATCAAGACCTCTTGACAGTTCCCCTGACTAGAAGAGGCTCCCCGATGATTTCCCTTTTGGTTTTGTCTGAACCCAATGATGAGCATCCTGCTCAGGAGAGGACGAGCCCACCAAAGGCTCTGCACCAGCTCAAGGGGAGCGATCACACAGGGTCTCCATATCACAGGGTGGGAGTCTCCGGGACCATTTATACTTCTGTCCACCACATTTCCTTTTTCTTCATTACCCACAGTATCCAAATGGAAAACAGAGAGGTCTGGCTTTGTGTCCTTTGATTTCCTTGGCAGAAATCCTTGGCAGTGTATTACAGATTGCTTCCGGTTCTGCCATCTGGATCCATGTGACTCAGGAGAAAGGGATCTGGTGGGGGTGGAAGGCTTTGGTAGACTCTCTTTCTTTTTTGGATACCAGGGATTGAACTCAGGGGCACTCCACCCCTGAGCCCCGTCCCCAGCCCTATTTTGTGTTTTATTTAGAGACAGCGTCTCCCTGAGTTGCTTAGGGCCTCTCTTACTGAGGCTGGCTTTGAACTCGCGATCCTCCTGCCTCAGCCTCCAGAGCTGCTGGGGTGACAGAGCTGTGTCACGAAACGCTGAATCCTAAAGGGGGAGTATCTCTTGTTCCATTAAAATGGAAGGAAGGGAGGAGGAACAGAAGGAGAAAGGAAAAAGGACTAAGTACATTTTAAAAACCGTGATGCACACCATCGAATCTCCTCCATGCATTTATTTACAACACGGTTAAGGAAAACCTATTGAGCCCGAACCAGGACAGGTCCGAGGGATACGGTGTTGAAAAAAGTAAGAGGAATCACAGCCTTGCGCATCATACGGAAAAGAAAGACACCAGGCCCAGTAAAAATAGATCTGTACATAAAACATCCGCCAACTGTCATCTTGTGCCGTCAGAGAAACTGGGTTCCGAAACATATACACAAGAAACCATATCGCCTTTTTTTTGTTTGTTTGTTTGTTTGACGTGTTTATACTACCTTGGTCAGAAGCCAGCATTTGCTGGCATTATTTTGTCACTCTGCAGTATCATCTTTTTGTTCTGCAAGACTCTGGTCGATCCTGGATGAAGGCTGCAAACTCCTAGCTGGGCATGGGCCGCTGCTGCCCCTCAGCAAGGAGGCTCAGCTGTGAGACCTTCTGCAGCAGGTAACAGGGGTCCGCAAGGCCCTGAGCATCCCCCCTGCGGAGCCTCAGTGGGTCTCCACGAGCTCCTGCGTGTTGATGGGGGCCCCCTGGCTCGGTAGCTCCTTTTCTGCGAGATTTGCTTCTGGGCCATTATCTTGTCGTCTCCCTGTGCGCCTCGATGACTCACGGCTCCCCAGGCCTGTTGCTGTGTGTTCTTCCACCTCCCCCCGTGGGCACGGAGATTGGTTCTTGGGGAAGAGCCCGAACCTGCCCTTTCTCTCTCCTCTGCGAGGGCACCGGCTGCAGATGCAGCACGCGTTCTTCTCCTCCCAGCCAGCCAGACGGCCCGCGTCCTGCCGGCGCGCACAGCAGATGTCTTCCTGGCTAACATTTTCCCCGTGGAAGGCCTGTTAACCTTTCGTACCCAAACTCTGGAGAATGTTCGCATTCGTCAGTGCACCATTTGGGGTGTATTTTAGGCTCCCTGATGGCGTTTCCATGCAGATCCCTGATTTCTCAAGAACAGAACACTGATGTTCCACGGGAGGCGGCTGCTCCGGGGTGAGCAGGCTCAGCCCCTCTGGCCCGTGTGGCACGGCCCCCTTCAGCCACCCGGGGGGTCCCCATGGAGCGGACCCCGTTCAGTGTACGTGGACAAATGGCAGATGAGGTGCAGGGTGCAGGCTGAACCAGCCTCCCTTCATCATCCCTGTTAGGGCGCACGTGCACCTGGGTCCCTCAGAGCCATGGAGCGTGGCACACTACTGGGATGTCACTCCAAAGAAGAAGTTATGGAGACACAAAGTGGATTCGAAGTCCGTATGGCGAGTTACTGATCCTCGGAACAACCAGCGAGCAGCCGAGGTGCTGGATCCAGTCATCAGAGCACAGCATGGATCTTATCACCACCCACACACATGAGCTCGGATGCAACTCCTTCCCCACTCGAGCCTGCAGATGACCACAGCTTTGTCCAACAACCTTAACTGATGCGATATAAGCAGAGGGCCAAGCTAAGTCACCCCTGGATTCATGACATACAGAAATCTGAGATCAAGCCCCTAAATAGGGGATGTTTGTCACACCACAATAGGTAGCTGATACACTTCAAACGGGTCTCTTTGTCTTCTCCGTCTTCCAGTCTTGGCTGGATCACATTTTGCTTTTGAAAAAAAAAAGACATCTGCAAAACCTTTCAGAGGTGATCCTTTATGTTGGATTTTTTCAGACCATCTGCAACCCCCCTTCCTTGCCTCTGATCATGTTCCTCACCAGGAATGTCTCCTTCCCTCTCTAATATACATATCATGTTGATATCTCCTTTAAGTTCTTTTATTTTTCTTTTAAATGCAAAACCTGCCTTCCAAACTTCTACGCCCTGAAGTCAAATTTTCCTGATTGGGAATGTCTAAGGTCCAAGGGGGGAATCATGAAGCAGCAATATCTCCTGCTACCACTGGTATGTAGTGGCTCAATTAAAAAGTACTTCAAGTCAGGCTGTAGCTCAGGGGTGAGAACGCTCACCTCGCACGTGTGAGGCACTGGGTTGAATTCTCAACACCACATAAAAACAAAGATATTTTAGGTCAACTTAAAACTGAAAAAAAAAAAAACTTTAAAAAAAAAGTACTTCAAGTCATCTTCTTTTAAATCATTTGTTAAACAGTGTTTTCTGTCCACACACATATGTCTACAGATTCGCGTTAATTGTGTGCATGGCTTTCCTTGCATTTTTTGTTGGCCCTGGTTCTTTATCATCCCGGGGAGAGGTGACATTCGTGTGACAACGTTCTGATGGATAAATAAGTGCTGACATAACAGGAGAATGAACAAAGGTAGAAAACACTCAGAAGGTCAGCAGCCGACGGCCGGCCAAGGTCATTGGTAACTAACTGCGGACTTCTCTGCCCGCGGTGGAAGGGAAATGGTCCACATTCTGCTCTCGCACACCTGCATCTCCAAGCCACTCCCATCCGTCCTGTGCAAGCTCAGGAAACATCGGGGTGGAGCTTGTCTGATGCAGGACTGAGCTGGGGCGCACTTTCAGAAAACAGTTCATCAATCCGACTTTGGAAAGCACGACGGGAAAGACGAGTGCGTTAGTTTCTCTGAGGCTCAGAAAAACCGCTGTGTTCTTGCTGTTCGGTGTGAGACTTTGAGGTAGATCCTCCCCCAGTGCTTCCTTTAATGTGCACGTCATGTCACGTTGAGAAGGTGAAGAACTGCCGCTCACCCTGTAGGGTCCTCGGGGACTGAGTCTGGGGTCCATCCCTGGGGCGTCCGGGAACTGTTGAGTGCACCTGCTCAAGTCCAAGTACCGCCTGCGTCCACACCTCGGCACCTACAGACCTCACGGAGAGTGCACACTGCCACCACGGTGACCGCTCCCCAACAGCATCTCCACCAGGCCACCAAAGGGAAGTGGGGAGTTGCTCAAGCCTCTAGGTCCCTGGATTTGGGAGTTTTGACTTCAGCATGCCACATCACCTGCTCGCTTCTGCAGACGTGGCGCTCTGGGAAACTGGGCATCCGTGGGACCCCAGTGGACCAGTGGAAGGAATGTGCTCAACTTCCCTTCATTCCCCTCTGTCTAGTCCAATGAACTTCTAATCCTCCCCTCTCTCGTTGTGGGTTAGCATCCACATATCAGAGAGAACATTCTGCCTTTGGTTCCTTGGGATTGGCTCATTTCACTTAGCATGATAGTCTCCAGCTCCATCCATTTACTGGCAAATGCCATCATTTTATTCTTCTTTAAGGCTGAGTAATATTCCATTGTGTATATGTACCACATTTTCTTTATCCTGTCATCCATTGAAGGCACCTAGGTTGGTCCATGGCTCAGCTATCATGACTTGAGCTGCTGTAAACATATGCTGGTTTTAAGTCCTTGGGATATATGCCGAGGAGAGGGATAACTAGGTCAAATGGTGGTTCCATTCCAAGTTTTCTACTGAATCTCCACGCTGAGGAGCGCACTTTTTAAATATGGCTCTCTCCTTTTCTGTTCTCACCCTAAGCTTCCATTATGCCCTATCCCCACCCAGCAGGGTGCTCCAGCAGACGGCCCCACCCTTCCCTTCCACTAGGCCCACAAACCTTCTAAAAGACCCTGCTTGTCCGGGAGTCCTCTGTGCGCCCTCCCTGTCTAGGGTAAGAGGTCTGGGTGAGGAACTGGGACTGCCTCACTGTTCACCTGAGGAACCTGCACTGGGTAGAAGCAGCCCAGGGGACATGGAAGGGAACTGTGTGTCACCCAGGGGATGCAGGAGAGACCCCCTGAGAACCCCTTGTCTCCTCTGTCTAGGCTGCAAGATGAGAGGGACGCACCCCCAACCCCTTCACTCTCTTATTCCTGCTCAGATCTAGGCAGGGTTCAGAGCACAGGAGGAAGAGGAGGAGGGGACTGCATCGATGTACAGTCAGGGTTCTATCTTCTATTAGTTCTTCTTCTTAGAGGAAGAGAATAGAAGACAGATGATAGATAGATAGATAGACAGATAGATAGGTGGACAGACATGGTGGATGGATGGATGGATGGATGGTACAGATGACTGATGGATAGATAAATAGACATGATGGACGATGGATGGATGGAGGGATGGATGGATGAGATAGATGACAGATAGATAGATAGATATGATGGATGATGGATGGATGGATGGATTATATAGGTGACTGATAGGTATGGTGGATGATGGATGGGTGGATGAATGGTTGGATGAATGGATGGTACAGATGATTGATCAATAGGTAAGTAGATAGAAATGATGGATGGATGGATGGATGGATGGATGGATGGATGTGCCCCCCCATTCAGGGTGGGCCTCCTCCCAGTCTCACGTGCCAGCTGTCTCTGGGAAGGCCCTCCTCGACGCACCCGGGAGAGGGCTTACTCACCTCCCAGCCGCGAGTCCGTTCAATCAGGTTGGCGTCCACCATTGCCATCTGCAATCCTGTACTACGAACGGCCGGCACTTCTGAGCCTCACGGGGCCCGTCCCTGAGAGGAGGCCCCGTGGACATTGCCCTCTGGATACCCAGAACTTGCCCAGACTAGGGGGGAGGGCCCAGCTGCTGTGAGTACCCTGTGTGGTCTGCCTGGCTCCACCAGGGAATGGTTTTGAAGGTGAGAGGGGCAGGGAGGCCAGCAAACTCCCAACTATGGCCTGTAGTCCCTCGATCCAGGAGGAAAAACGAAAAACACCTCCAAATTATAAACCCGACTGGATTCAGCACAAATGAGCAATAGGAAGGTTGGTCTGCATTTCAGAAGTAAGTCTGCATGTGTGGTTGTACAGGTAGGAACATCACTGTGTGCATATACACAGTCAGCATTCAAAGCACTAAGATCTACGAAACTCTAGAAAGTGATTTCTAGGACATATTATACAGTTTGATGACCAAAATGTACAAATGTGCATCTGTTAATAAGCTGTTGGATAAAGCCGTATCATGGAGAGAGAAAGAGGAGAGTGTGTAACCTTGCCAAATGGCCCTATGATGGAGACTCGATGTCTCATTACTTCAAAGAGGCTGCCCAGATCCTGCCAAAATCAGTGAGACATCTCCACAACCCACAGCACTCAAGACAGAGTTGCTGTGTCAAAGGAAACAAGAAAGATGTTTCAAATGAAAATAAAACACTTTGCACAGATAATTAAAGTGAGTGTGCTTCCTCTTTCAAAAAATTTAAACTGAAAATCTGGAAAATTCTAAATCCTAAGAACCCCGGCCTCCAGGGTATGGCACAAGGGCTCATCATCTTGCAATATTCTCTTGAAATTTTATGGGCATCTGTTATGGTTGAAATCCCCCAAGGCCCCTAATTTTTTGAAAGCGGCCCCTGTGTTGGAGGCTTCATCCTCCGGGTGGTACTTTTGGGGACACAGTACAATATGACCAAGAGGGAGGTCCTCAGGTCATTGGGGCCATGCCCTTGCAGAGGACTGCGGGACCCCACTGGTTCCTCTTCCCCCCCCCGTCATTCCGTGGCCACGACAGGAGCAGTGGTGCTGTACCACGTGTCCCGGGCGGGATGTGCAACGGGAATACCGGGACTTCCTCGCTGCGCAGAGCATCTAGTGGCCCGTGATGCTGGCCAAGGTCACTCACCGTGGCTCGGCTTCATTGACCTGTACCCGTGGTGGCCCTCTCTGTCAAAAGGCAAATCTGCTACGTTCTAAGGAAGAATGTGGACATCAGGATTTACCTGACAGCTGTCAAAGTCACCCTCTGGTCCGACTCTTTCCCCTGCCTCCAGCCACGTTCCATGAAGCAATAAATAGAACCAAGTGTCACTTTAGGACACTTTTATTGTGGCATGTTGCCATCTCAGAATGCGATCTCGCCGAATGCCAGAGAAACCCAAAACACATGCTCCAAACTGGAGAGGCCGTGGCTAGGATGGCTCAGACCTCGGCTCGACTCCCAGCCCGACTATTCGGAGCCCCGCAGGTCCACATGGCGGGGCGAGGGGGCTCACGTGCAAAATGTAGCGCTAAGTTGATCCCCTGGAATAAGGTGGGACGGGGGGGTATGTCTTGGCAGCCAAACTATGGAAAAATATAATTAGAGGTCAATTGTTTCTCAAAGCAAATGGTTTCAGATAATCTCCAAGTTTCTTTGAGGAACTATAAAAAAAATGATCTATAAAAATGTTGCTTGAATTAAGCAGACCAACGCTTGGCTCGTGGATGATTCTGAAAACAAGTATTATTTTTTCCCCCTTGGGATAGCTCTGCTGAGTTAGATTTCAAGTGTGTCTTTGTTTCGGGGATGGGATCAGGAGCTTGCTTGTGCTGAGCTGGGGGTCTGAGCCACGTCCCAACCCCTGAGCTCTGTGCACTGGACATTCTTTTTTTTTTTTTTAATTTTTATTGTTGGTTGTTCCAAACATTACATAGTTCTTGACATATCATATTTCACACTTTGATTCAAGTGGGTTATGAACTCCCATTTTTACCCCGTATACAGATTGCAGAATCACATCGGTTACACATCCATTGATTTACATATTGCCATACTAGTGTCTGTTGTGTTCTGCTGCCTTTCCTATCCTCTGCTATCGCCCCTCCCCTCCCCTCCCCTCCCCTCTCTCTACCCCCTCTACTGTCATTCATTTCTCCCCCTTGTATTATTTTCCCCTTTCCCCTCACTTCCTCTTGTATGTAATTTTGTATAACCCTGAGGGTCTCCTTCCATTTCCATGCAATTTCCCTTCTCTCTCCCTTTCCCTCCCACCTCTCATCCCTGTTTAATGTTAATCTTCTTCTCCTGCTCTTCCTCCCTGCTCTGATCTTAGTTACTCTCCTTATATCAAAGAAGACATTTGGCATTTGTTTTTTAGGGATTGGCTAGCTTCACTTAGCATAATCTGCTCTCATGCCATCCATTTCCCTGCAAATTCTATGATTTTGTCATTTTTTAATGCAGAGTAATACTCCATTGTGTATAAATGCCACATTTTTTTTATCCATTCGTCTATTGAAGGGCATCTAGGTTGGTTCCACAGTCTTGCTATTGTGAATTGTGCTGCTATGAACATCGACGTAGCAGTGTCCCTGTAGTACGCTCTTTTAAGATCTTTAGGGAATAGTCCAAGAAGGGGAATAGCTGGGTCAAATGGTGGCTCCATTCCCAGCTTTCCCAGGAATCTCCATACTGCTTTCCAGATTGGCCGCACCAATCTGCAGTCCCACCAGCAATGTACAAGTGTACCCTTTTCCCCACATCCTCGCCAGCACTTGTTGTTGTTTGACTTCATAATGGCTGCCAATCTTACTGGAGTGAGATGGTATCTTAGGGTGGTTTTGATTTGCATTTCTCTGATTGCTAGAGATGGTGAGCATTTTTTCATGTACTTGTTGATTGACTGTATGTCCTCCTCTGAGAAGTATCTGTTCAGGTCCTTGGCCCACTTGTTGATTGGGTTGTTTGTTCTCTTATTGTCTAATTTTTTGAGTTCTTTGTATACTCTGGATATTAGGGCTCTATCTGAAGTGTGAGGAGTAAAGATTTGTTCCCAGGGTGTAGGCTCCCTATTTACCTCTCTTATTGTTTCTTTTGCTGAGAGAAAACTTTTCAGTTTGAGTAAATCCCATTTGTTGATTCTAGTTATTAACTTTTGTGCTATGGGTGTCCTATTGAGGAATTTGGAGCCCGACCCCACAGTATGTAGATCGTAGCCAACTTTTTCTTCTATCAGACGGCGCGTCTCTGATTTGATATCAAGCTCCTTGATCCATTTTGAATTCACTTTTGTGCATGGCGAGAGAAAGGGATTCAGTTTCATTTTGTTGCATATGGATTTCCAGTTTTCCCAGCACCATTTGTTGAAGATGCTATCCTCCCTCCATTGCATGCTTTTAGCCCCTTTATCAAATATAAGGTAGTTGTAGCTTTGTGGATTAGTCTCTGTGTCCTCTATTCTGTACCATTGGTCCACCCGCCTGTTTAAGACATCATTTTTGATGTGATTTTTGCCAATGAAATTTTGCCAACAGAATTAAATAATTACAGGTCAGACTGGAGGTAAAGGATTTCCTAGTGTTATGGTTCAGATATGAGGTGACCCCCCAAAATACTCCTGTTAATACAGGAATATTCACAGGAGAAATGATTCGATTATGAGAGCTATAACTTAATCAGTCCATCCTGGCTTAAATGGACTCACTGGGTGGTGACTGTGGGAAGGTGCATAGTGGCTGCAGGAGGGGGTCCCTGGGCTGTGCCTTTGGGGTCTCTGTCCTGTCCCTGGTGAGCAGAGCTCTCTCTGCTCCCTGGTGCCCTGTCCTGAGCTGCTCTCCTCCTCCAGGCCCTGCCGCCATCTTGTTCTGCCTCCCCTTGGGCCAGAGCCATGGAGTCGGCCCACCAGGGACTGGACCTCTGCAACTATGAGCCCCGAATCAACTTTTTCCCCTCTAAAATTGTTCTTGTCGGGTCTTTTGGTCCCAGCAACGGACAAGCTGGCTAAAACAGGGGACATACTCAAGTGCAGTCACCACATCAGAGGCTCAAGGTCATGGAGATGAGAGGAAGGATCCAGTCTAGTTGGCATCAGCTCTAAGACCCAAAGAAGCCAATCAGCTCCTGTGAACTTCTCCCCAACCTATGCCTTATCCTCGGACGGACCAGGGTCCAGCAAACTTTCTTTTTATAGAGAGTCACATGGTAGACCTGTAGGGCTTTGGTGGCCCAGATTGCCCCCCGCACCCCAGGATGCACACGGAGGGAGCCCCCAGCCCCGCGCACACCTCACCCTGCAATGCCAAGCGCCACCCGACTCACAGGGCAAAGAGCCGGACCAAAGGGGGGTTTTCAAAAGAGGGAAATCACGTATTTCACGACCAGCAGCATTGGCCAAAGCTGCCTGCCAAACGATTCTGTGAAATGATTTCCGGAAGCCAATCTGATTCTTTCAGCCTCATGATTGCATGAATTGAGAACCCTCAGAGAGAAGAAAAGTCATCAGATGATATTTTTCCTCCTGATCACAATCCAACCTGCATGATCTCAGGGCTCAGCTGAGAAGCTCATGGAGCAGAAAGGGGCTCCTCACTGTTTATTTTTAAGTATTTATGGTCAAATTAATCAAACTAGAGGCCACAGCTTCTGGGAGTCTTGTGACCCAGAGTCCGATATGGAGAAGTGGGGTTGAGTTGAATCCTGTCTCTTCTCAAGGGAAAATATCTGCAGATTACTCACCGTGTCTCCCGAGGCACGTCACTTGAGTTCCCAGACTCCGTTTTCACATCTGTAAAAGGGGGACCTGGGAAATTGTGATAAGTAGGTAGTAGGTAGGTAGATAGACAGATAGCGACATAGATAGATGATAGACTATGTAGATAGATGAGTAGATGGATGAATGATGGATGGATGGATGGATGGGTGGATGGATGGATGGATAGATGACAGATATCTAGATAGATGATGGATAGATGGATAGATGGATGAATGATGGATGGATGGATGGATGGATAGATGGATGGATGACAGATATATAGATAGATGATAGAATATGTGGATAGATGGATAGATGGATGAATGATGGATGGATGGATGATGGATAGATGACAGATATCTAGATAGATGATGGATAGATGGATAGATGGATGAATAATGGATGGATGGATGGATGGATGACAGATATATAGATAGATGATAGAATATGTGTATAGATGAATAGATGGATGAATGATGGATGGATAAATGAGAGATAATAGATGATAGAGTACATGAATAGATGGGTGGATGGATGGATAGACGATAGAGTGGATGGATGGATGGATGGATGGATAGACAATAGAGTACATGGATGGATGGATGGATGGATGGATGGGTGGATGGATGGATAGACAATAGAGTACATGGATGGATGGATGGATGGATGGATGGATGGATGGATAGACAATAGAGTAGATGGATGGATGGATGGATGGATGGATAGATGGATGAATGATGGATGGATGGATGGATGGATGGATAGATGACAGATATATAGATAGATGATAGAATATGTGGATAGATGAATAGATGGATGAATGATGGATGGATGGATGAATACATGACAGATATATAGATAGATGATAGAATATGTGTATAGATGAATAGATGGATGAATGATGGATGGATAAATGAGAGATAATAGATGATACAGTACATGAATAGATGGGTGGATGGATGGATAGACGATAGAGTACATGGATAGATGGATGGATGGATGGATGGATGGATAGACAATAGAGTACATGGATGGATGGATGGATGGATAGACAATAGAGTACATGGATGGATGGATGGATAGATGGATGGATAGATAGATAGATAGATAGATAGATAGATAGATAGATAGATAGATAGATAGGCAGACAGATGGAGTTCTTGGAAGGATGGATAGATAGCTGTACATATGTAGGTAGACGGTAGATAGATGATAGGTACATGGATAGATAGATGGTAGATACATAATAGAGAGACATATGCCTGATTCTACAGACCCACATGCACATGCAGCAGGCACACTCTGAGGTAAACACCTACAATTGTGCATGTGTAGATTTCGATCTGCCCTTAAGTCCCTGGCTGAGCCGCACACCCTGACTGCCTGGGCTGAGGGGCAGAAGGTATACGGTTTGGTGACCTCACTCTTTGCAGGATCGCTGGGTTTCCAGAGTCCGGGGCTAGCCATGCTTAAAAGGCGTGTGACTGACAGGAATCGTCCACGACAGGAAGTGGATGTTTTTCCTGGACCATCTCCAACGCTTCCTTCTCCAAGAGGAACGTGGGACCCTTCCCACTGCACACAGGAGTCCCCTCTGCAAAGTTCCCGCAGCCCCCAAGTTGGTGGCCCGGGATTCTAACTTGAAGCAGGAGGTCACGTTCTTTGCTGTGTCCTCGTCACCTTGAGCACCGGGTAGGAAGCCCCCCACGGAACCCTCCAGGGACAAGTCCACCCACCTGAGCTCCCAGGTGCATAGTATGCTCCTCAGACTGTGCTGTCCCAATAAGCGTTGCTTCACCCAAGCATGGGGGAGACGTGAGATAGGCAGCCACCCAGCTCAGGAGCCCCTGCTAAAGTGTCCTCAGCCAAGAGGGCACCACAGGCGTCCAAAAGCCGATCCTCTGCTATAGACACTGTGGATCCTGTCCCACACGCTGGACCAGGTGGATGACCGCCCTCTAGCACGAGACCCAGAATACAGGGCCTTGGTGTCACAGAGTAGCACCAGAGCCAAAATTCCTCAATGCTGACAGCCTGCCCCCAAAAACAAATACATGTTCAGTCCCTACCGCCGGTTTCTGGCCCAAGCTATCCTAAAACCTTTGGAATTTCCTGAGCAATAGGGTGTTTGTCAGGAGCATCTTTTGTTGTGATATTTGCTCATTGGCTCCGGTTTCTGCAACAGAGTTCCTAAGTCCCTTGGAATCTCCTGGGCTGTGGGAGTGCGTTTTGCTCTCATGAAGGGTTCCTGGATGGGGGTTGATGGCCAGGAAGAAAAAAAAAAAAATCGAGCTGTGATCAGAAGCTTGCAGAGGAGAGAGGGTCTGGAGATGGAGCTGATAATCCACGGGGCCCTGTGGGGTGGACTCCACACATAAGAACCAGCTCACAATCATTATCTTTCTCATCTCAACCTCGCTGACCTCTGGGCACAGAGCAAACAAGAGACACGACCAAAGGGAAAATTTCAATTCAATGCCTTCCAGAACTGCTGAGTGCCCAGAATACAGGTTTCAACTCCCAATGTTTAATGATTTTAAAAGTCTAAAATTGCAAGTGAACAAAACTATATTCGATGCATTTGAAAAACTCCATGTATTATCCCTCTGGCTTTAGACTTTCATCGAATTTTAAATAGGGGTTCAAAGTGTGAGGAAGATTTCTCTCTTTTTTTTTGCAATGGAGACAAACTGGCTGAGGTCACTCGGGAGCCGTTAATCAAGAGACATCTGAATAAATGTCACTAAATGGCAAGACCAAAGACATGATTAAGACACAGTGATTTTTACTCAGCATCAAGGTGAATAGATGGTTTTAAAATGTCAGTCTGTGACGTTCGATTAAATTCTAGGAACAACGTTTGGATACACATCTTGTCTGCCTCTATATTCATCCGGGCGATGTGAATTTGACAGGAGAAAGTGCCTGGAATATGTTATTATTCAAATAAAGAATCATGCTTACTTAAAAATAAGATTGCATCCTAATTAGGTAGACTTTTTGAGGTATGGATGAATACTCGACTATATTGCTCTCTTAATTTTTGTTTATGAAACAGGGAGAACAGTTCTGTGGCTCTGGACTTGGGACTATCTGTGTTCATCTCAAACGTTTCCAAAAGTCCTCATCTTTTTTGAAAAGTCGTCTCTGCCATTGTGTTCTTGCATGCTAGCAGGTGATTTTTGTTGTCGTTGTTGTTTTTTGTTGTTGTTGTTAGCAGGTGATTGACAAGGACTTCTGTCCAGCGTCGACATGATGCTCTCAAAGTGAAATCATTAATTTCTCGACCTGTCCCACAGAAACACTTGTTTGGTGCCACAGGAAAGAAAGCATGACAGCCTGGATTTTTGTTTTATCTCTTTGAACTGATGTTCCAGAGTTCCAGCCAGGAAAAAAAAAAAAATCCTTATGGAAGAGAGGGAAAAAATGAGCTCATTTCTTGTATGTCTCACAGTTCTGTGCTCACCAAAGAAAAGGAGACATCCAAAATCATGCACGGTTCCATCACCAGACGACAATTTCACGGTGGGATTTTCTGATTCGTGTCTTCATTTGCTACTTTCTTATCTCAGGCAGCTACCGTGGGCTGCTAAATCGTCGGCACGGAACATGACTTCTCTGGGCTTGAGCATCTCTCTATAACTGCGTTTGAAGTGAGCTCCTGAATCTTCTCTTGATGAGATCCATGCGGGGTGCGCTTCCACAATCCGAAGTGCATGAGCCCCTCTAGATCTGGGTGAGGGCTGACTCACAACAGGGGGGGCTCTGCGTCTCCAGGAAGAGTGAGCCCTGGGGAATCGCATCCCCCCCCAAGTTTGATAGTCTGCAAACACGTCTGCAGCAGACTCATTTCACCTACTCGGACAGTATTTTTTAAAAATGGACTCTCAAGTCAAGCAACAATAAGTGCTGGCGAGGATGTGGGGAAAAGGGTACACTTGTTGGGCTGGGGATGTGGCTCAAGCGGTAGCGCGCTCGCCTGGCATGCGTGCAGCCCGGGTTCGATCCTCAGCACCACATACAAATAAAGATGTTGTGTCCGCTGCGAACTAAAAAATAAATATTAAAAAATTCTCTCTCTGTCTCTCTCTCTCTCACTCTCTCTTTAAAAAAAAAAAAAGAATTGAAAAAACTTTATTAAAAAAAAAAAAAAAAAAAAGGGTACACTTGCACATTGCTGGTGGAACTGCAAATTGGTGCGGCCAATATGGAAAGCAGTATGGAGATTCCTAGGAAAGCTGGGAATGGAACCACCATTTGACCCAGCTATCGCCCTTCTCGGTCTATTCCCTGAGGACCTTAAAAGAGCATACTATAGGGATACTGCCACATCAATGATCATAGCAGCACAATTCACAATAGCTAGACTTTGGAATCAACCTAGATGCCCTTCAATAGATGAATGGATTAAAAGACTGTGGCATCTATACACAATGGAGTATTACGCAGCACTAAAAAATGACAAAATCGTGGATTTTGCAGGGAAATGGATGGCGTTAGAGCAGATTATGCTAAGTGAAGCTAGCCAATCCCTAAAAAACAAATGCCAAATGTCTTCTTTGATATAAAGAGAGCAACTAAGATCAGAACAGGGAAGAAGAGCATGAGGAAAAGATTAACATTAAACAGAGACGAGTGGGGGGAGAGAAAGGGAGAGAGAAGGGAAACTATGGAAATGGAAGGAGACCCTCATTGTTACACAAAATTGCATATAAGAGTTTGTGAGGGGAAAGGGGAAAAAAAACAAGGGAGAGAATTAAACAACAGCAGATGGGGTAGAGTGGGAAGATGAGAGGGGAGGGGAGGGGGGATAGTAGGGAGTAGGAAAGGTAGCAGAATACAACAGTCATTAATATGGTATTATGTAAAAATGTGGATGAGTAACCGATGTGATTCTGCAACTTGTAATTGGGGTAAAAAATGGGAGTTCATAACCCACTTGAATCAAATGTATGGAAGATGATATGTCGTGAGCTTTGTCATGTTTTGAACAACCAATAAATAAATAAATAAATAAATAAATAAATAAAAATGGACTCTCAGATTCGTTCTTTCATTTCCTGCTGGGGCTGCTGACCCATCTAGAACCCCAGAAAACCTGTTCCCACTGCCATGCCACCGGTATGTATGCTTCTCGCGAGCTGAGATGATGATTCTTCCCGGGTCAAAGAGACCTGGATGACTGTCTCCGCTCTGCTGCTTACCGGATCATCTTAGAATATTCTCGACTTCTTGAATTCAGTCAGCACGTGTGGGATACAGGCAAGAATTCTGAGCACAAATGTTTTATTTAGCAGATCACCCAGAATAATACACCTGAAGCGCCTGGCACAAAACGGGAATTTAATGTATCGTGTTTTGTGCTTCTTGCTGGACAAACCTGCATCGTAATGAGACCGCTTTCCACGTGACCGGTGCAGACTCCCACGCAGGGCGTGTCAAACTTGAGTGTGGAAAACAATCACTTATGGGACTTGTTGAATGGCAAGTTCCTTGCCTGTACCAGAGGTGTCCTTCAGTAACTCTGCATAGAACCCCGGCATTATGTAAAAATGTGGATGAGTAACCGATGTGATTCTGCAACTTGTGGATGGCCACAATGTGGAGTCGGGAGGGACACGGGGCACTTCCCTGCCTGGCCGTGAAGGAGGGGCCTTAAAATCAAAGACGGTTCCAAGTGTTGGCTGTGGGTCGTCCTCTCCCACCTGCTCAGGTGAGCCCCTCTGCTCACCCACACTCTCGTCGACCCTGAACTCCCTCCCACACCACCTGGAGCCATCCAGGGTTGGTGTAGCCCCTGCCTCCGGCCTCCGGGTCATCCACCCACCCACGCCCCAGAAGCAGGTCCTGATGTGGCCAAGACCTGGGCTTCGGTCTTTGAGCTGATGAACATTTGTAATTTGTTTGCATGCATCTAACATTAGTTTGTGGAGCAGGAAGAAAGAAAACGGGAAAAGTACAGTTGCCCGCACATTTCTTTTAATTTGCAATACAAGATAGGAAAGGGTCTCTTTAAGGTGATACATAATAGATGAATGGATAGAGTGGCAGAGAGACGAGAGTTAGAGGGAGAAGGGAGGAAGAAGAGATTTGCGACCAACCGTAAAACAGACCAAGGTGTTCTTCTGAATGGCTTTTACCTTCCCCTTCGCCCTTCCCGCCTGCTCAGAGTTATCCATCCTTCAAGCCCCGGATGGACAAACAGTGCAGAAGAGCAGAGTGACAATGTCATCTACCGAGGTTCACCAGGCAAATCCCGCCACGCGTTCCGCGATGGCTGCTGTGTAAAACCCTGTTGTTCCGAGCTCTGCCTGGTGCAGCTCTCCTGAACACAGCCTCCCCTCCTGGAAGTCTCTCTCCCAAGACACTGGCTTGTTGGTTCACCCGTGAAATGACAGCACATTACTCAATCTCTCTGCCTCTCCGGGTCCTCGGGCATAGAATATGGACAAGAATATCGCCGACTCCATGGAGGTGGTGTGAGGCTTCAGTGGGATCATGGATTTGAGCATGGCCCTTAGAAGAATCAAAAAACATGCAGGGTCTGAGATTTTTTGCAGCAGACAATCAACCTGCTGTGGGTTCATGTTTCTTGGTAGAAAACACAAGACTCCCGTGTCAGGTACGAAGAACTCTCTGCGTCTCAGCAGTAGCAGCAGACAGGGTATCATCTCCAATAAGACTTAGCTCAGTCAATCTCTTTTCCCTTTTTATTTATTTTTTTTCTCTTGTTATTTCTCCTGCCTGAATTTTCCCTTTCTCCCCTCCACAGATTCTTTGCATCATTCCCAAAAAAATGAATGAAATGCTCCTTTCTTGAGTCAAGATTAAATCCCTTCTCCGGATTCTGACTTCCAATTGTGGTCTGTCTCACAGAAATCATGCATTTTTTGATTTTGTCATTTCTCCCCAGTTATCCTAGGTCCTTTTCTTATCTCCAAGTTCAGGGACCTACTACAGAGAGTTGAATAGATGCTATGGGTGCTCCCCCAGCCCCCCTTGGCAGCACTGCCAGGCACCCTGACTTCCCCATTACTGAGGGCTCTACCTCGGGATTGGAACGTGCGCCTGCGGGCTTGAAGTATTACAGAATCGAGCTCTGCCCCTCTCGGCGGTCCTGAAACCTTGGCCGATGGGAACCGGGCATCACTACCCTGCTCCCTCGCTCCTGAAGTGGGTGCATGCTCTACACTGACCCCTAGAACTCCCGGGAGCCCAAAATGAGCTGGTTGGCCTTCAGCGGGACCTGGCATGAGGACATGTGACACGGGCATTGGTGGGTGATTTCTCCTCCCTTCCACGTTGCCCTTGCACTGCTTTCCGGGGGAACCGTACCCCCCCCCGTAATCTATTTGAATCAAATTTCCATCTCGAGATATTTTTCTCGAGGAATACAAACTAAAAAGGGTGTCAACAAATGATGGTTTGGGACTTACACTGTGAAGTCAGGGAACACCCTTTTGCCATGCATCTTTACGACAAAAGCACGGTCACACCCATTTATCAGGACGATCATGTCACGAACATTGGGACCTCATCCCATGGGGACCCCGATCCCGCGTTTCTAATGGATAAAATGCTCGTGATATTGCAATTACACTAGCACTAGACTGAGGCTTGAAACCCACTGAGTCGATAGACGAAAGCAGAAAAGACACCAGCCCTTGAAGAGACGCACAAGGCCCCGGCACAAGGCTGAGATGCTGCTAAGGGTCTGGGGATGGCTCGGCGTGCGCTCCCAGGAACGTGACGATGCATGTGATGTGACCGGAGAGGCCGTGGGCGGCTGCTCAGGGCACTTGCGTGCTACTGGACAGGTCAAACCGGTCATCGCCTCTTGCATCCAGCTGCCCTTGTCCCGCCCACCCCCTGACATACAATCTGAGACCTCAAGGCCATGAAATTCAGCCTGGAGAAACGTGCCCACTCCTAAAAACATGATGGCGTGAGGCGTTGACTTCTTTCTTCCATGTAGCCCACGGGCACAGAGAGAGGGTCTCTCGGGCCACGATTTGGGCTGCCATTCATCCTTCTGGGAAGATTGTATTGAGTGCTGTGCAGAGGCCCCTGCTGAGCCGTGAGAAGAATCGCGGTCCTGGGAGGCAGTCAGGATGGGGGCCATTTGGTGACAGCCCAGAGCAGCCCAGGAGGACACACAGCACTAAATATCCTCAAGGCAACCAAACACCTGCTCCTCCTGTGGGCTCATTCCTGCCCTCGCTTCTCTGCCACACCTGGACTGGAACTGGTTCGTAAGACTGGGGAGCCGGCAGGCCTGCATGCCACGTGGTCAGTGTCACCTGTCAAGGACGGCTGCAGGAGGGCACCTTGACCAAGAATCCAACTGTTGTCTTATGAGAACACAAGTAAAGACGTGTGCAGTTCCAAAGGTTGTCCACCTACAACATTAAGTAACCTAGTGTCAGGGAATAGAAAGGCACAGAAGTCAGAGGGGAAATAACTCCGCACGTAAAACACGATGAGGATCATATGGTAAGGGGTTCGAGATTTCAACACGGGTAAACCAACCGTGAGCCAGGAATGAGGATCCGCAGCGCTGGAGACCTGCAGGACGCAGAAGCGTCTACCTGGTCGCATCACGAGAGGATGAGGCAGCGGGGAGAAGGGAGAGGCCCTGGCCAGGGGAAAGTCTCGGAGAAGGAGGGCACAGTGGAGACGCGGCCTGCTGGGGGAAATTGTGAGTGCGTTTAGCAGAACGTGGGTGTGCTCCGCAGAGGGACTATTTTAAGACATTTGAAAGGTAAAGGGTGATTAACGCTCAGCTCAGTCTCATATCTGAGCTCAATTAAAGGGGGGGAAACACGTCAGGGCGGGGTTCTCTGGGAGTGGGAAACGCCCCCCACCTGAAGGAAAGATGCTTCCTGCTGCCAGCACCATCCCGTCCCCAAGGGAGAGACTGTCCGATTCCCAGGGTGGAAGTCCTTCTCTTCAGGCTTAAATGATGGTCCTTCCCTGGCCCCTTGGGTGCTATGACTGTGCAGAGTGGCTGCTGGGTGGAGAGAGGCCAGTGGACCCCATGTACAGCCACTGAGAGCTTCCTGGGTGCCAGGAAGAAAACTGTCACTCAACTTCCCCCTGTGACATTATCAGCCTCCATTGTGATTTGAAGGCAGCCTGAATAAATCATGCCTGTGGCCAGCCCATCTCTCCATTTTTTCTGCTTCACTCAAAAACTGGTTCTAATGACCTATATTTAACTTGTGATGTAAAAGTGTTCTGTACTCGTCTGTTTTCTGTTACTATAATGAAATACCTGAGGCATCCTTACTTTATAAAGAAAAGAGGTATATTTCGTGCACTGTTTTGGAGACGGGAAATCCAAATAGCCTAGCACCAGCTTGGGCAAGGGCCCTGTGGCAGATGGCCGGAGCGTGTGCAAGAAGAAACAGGAAGCCAGAGAAGCTGCGGTTCTGCAGTCCTTTCCAAAGCACGCCCTCAGTTGACTTCAGAAATTTCATCAGGCCCCACCTCTTCAAAGTCCCGGTGCCTCGTCACACTGCTGCCCAGAGAAGCACACTGGTAACACACGAAGCTTTGGGGAACGTGCCATGAACCCATTCCAAACCGCAGCAAGTTCCTAGCCAATTACTTAGGCGGTTGCACGCACTCGAGTCTCTGTGGCTGTCACAGACGGGCTCTTCCTTAAGGCTGTCCCCCAAGTCTCGCTACATTCCTCAGCTTTCTTACAGTCACACGCGGTGATGTCAAAAGGGCAACTCTTGAAGGCAGCTATCCATGCGGAAAAGGAAAAAAATAAATGACAGACGGGCTGACTTTTGTGGCTCTGAGCTTTGTTGGCACCACAAGGAAAGGCACACGGGGTGAGAACCTATCGGTGGATGAGAGCAACAAGAAAATGTGGTACCTGTGCACAAAGGAGTGCTACTCAGCCGTGAAAAAGAGTGGAATTACGGCATTTGCTGGCAAAGGGACTAAGTCGGACTCAGGAGGTCAGGGGTAGGATGATTTCTCTCATCTGCGGAAGCTAGAGAGAAAAAAGGGAAGGAAAAGTTGGGGCAAATCTCATGAAAATCAAAGGGAGATCAGCCGAGGACAGGGACCTCGGGGTTGGGGGTGGGGAGCGAGAGGGGAAGTACCTTTACAGAGACAGTTTGCAGACCCTTCTGCTCTAGAAGGTTCAGGGAACTCTCACGTTTATCTCGAGAAAGGACAAATTAGGACCCATTCTCGAGACAGGAGGCGTCGACTGGGGACAAGCACTGGCTACGCTGGGGCATGGTCGACCCTGCAAAGCACGCGATCAATGAGCTCATCAATGCCTTCGTCAGTAGGTGTTGGAAGCACCACATCATTGCAGCACCCCCTTCATGGCCCTTTTCAAAGCTGATTCAAGTCCATCGCAGGTGGGTCAGGGCTGTGTGTGACCACCGTCAGGACACACAGACGGAGGCCGAGAGGCAGACAGAGATACAGAGCCCAGGGGAGCCCAGGAAAGAGAGATCCAGCCCCCCCCCAGGAAAGAGCTCTGCGGGATCCCGTTTCTGGGACGCCCCTGATAAGCCCCCTGCCACCGGGGGCTCCCGCTGTCTGCAAAGTGACCTTGGCCCTGCAGCGTGGGAGAGGTCCGCGTTCAGGCCCCTGCGTGTGTACCTTTTCCAAGAAAAAGAAAAGCAAGCAGCAACCAACACGAGCCCTTTTTTGCCTTTTTCCAAGAAATCAAGCAATGACTCAGAACAGCGCATCGAAACCAAAGATGAGGGCCCCTTCAGAGCTTCCCCCGAGATCAAAAGAGGAAAGTTGTAAGGGAGAGGGCTGGGGGGAGCTCCGTTTCAATCACCGTCTCCAGGAAGGCAACTCCCGACGTTCAAAACCGGCTCCAAGCCCCCCCACGGGGAGAGTCCTTTAACAGATGCACAAATGAGGCATTTTAGCAAAAAAGATTGAGTATCCGGCTCCACTGGCAGGAAGCATCCAGGCCCACGCGGTTCTCCGACTCCCAAAAAGGATGGGCTTCCTGCTCCTCCGTTACCTTCAGCTCGGTTTTAGGAGATTGTCTCAGCGTCTGATCACAGGAAAATCGTGAAACTAATGGATTTACTCTGCTAACCGTTCAGGGGATAGCTTTCCCTGAGGTCTCCCTGTCAGCCCCTGGCACTTAACAGGTGTTCAGTAAAACTTTAAAAAGTCAAGATTATCCTAAAAACTTACTGATGCCATTCTCTCAGAGACAGCATTGCAAAATGCACGTGCTTCTCACGTCGTTATCTCCTGGTCTCTTTTTTTCCTGTATGTGAAATAGATGTTTCCCACCGCCTCGGGGAACCTGGGGACTCCAGGCTCCTGAGACTATCTCTAGTCCCTGAGAGGCAGCTTCCGCCTTAATAGGAAACATTAGTATTCAAACCCGGGTCCACAATATGGTGCTCACAATCGTCCTCTCTCTCCAGTGTATTTCTAGGAGTTTCTCAGGCTTCTTGGATTCCTGCAGATTCCAGAGGCCTCCGTGCCAGAGACGTGGGCGCTCACACGTGCGCACAGCGCAGCACACAGGAGGACCCAAAGGGTTCGGAAGACACCTGCATGCGATGGTTGCTCTGTTGAATCTTCTCAAATCCCGGTAGGCCCGCCGCTCCACCCAGTACCACCACCTGCATCTGTCTGCTCTGACTGGAACACGCCCTGAGTGGAGTCCGCCAAGCTGCCCAGAAGGCATCCCTTCTGCGTCCACGTGGTAAGGTACACTGAGCCACTTCTGGGCAGTGCACCCAACCCGCCAGGCCCCAAGATCTCACATTTGCAGAAAAGCTACCATGGCCTTGATTCTCGTGTTTGTTCCTCTGTAACCGGCTAAAGGGTCTTAGAAAAGAAAAAAAAACAAGAAAAGGGCTCAATTTTCGTATGTAACCAGCTTTGCCAAAACAGATGGCGCATGACCTGCCTAATTAGATAGCTCCGATGGGCTCTCGTTCCCAAACAGAGCTGGCCTTTGATGAAGGCCGCCACGCATCCCGGATACCAGCCACAAGAATGAGCCTGTCAGGAAGGACTCCCCCCAGCGCCATCGATCCCATCACTTCTGTCCCTTCCGTTGCCCTCTTCTGCCCCAGGGCCACATCTTCTGTTTCTATCCACAAGGACACATAAGAGCAGAGAGGGAAAAGGCTGAAATTAGGCACTCTCCACGCACCTAACATGAAATCCTCAAAACTCCCCCGAATGAACGCTTCTCTCACCACCAAGAAAGTCCCCAGGAGCCTACTGTTCTCCGAGTTGTGGTTTTGCAAGGCAAAGAAGATGAGTTCCCAACGTCCACGCCCCAGCGCCATTCGGCGACTCTAGTTCGTCCTGTCCCTCTGCACCAAGCACAGCAGAAAGGCCGACGACCGAGGTCACCCACGTCCCCATCGGTGCTGCAGAGGACCACAGCACGCCTTCTCCCAATCTTCCTGTGGCCAGTTGTGCAGCTGCGTGCCAGCAACACCCCTCTGCAAAACCCAAGCAGGCACGGAGCACACACACACACACACACACACAACACACACAACACACATACACAACACGCACACACAACATGCACAGATAACACAAAAAAACACACACAACACATAACTTACACACAACACGCACACAACACGCACACACGACACATGCACACACAACATGCACAGATAACACAAAAAAACACACACAACACATAACTTACACACAACACGCACACAACACGCACACACGACACATGCACACACAACATGCACAGATAACACAAAAAAACACACACAACACATAACTTACACACAACACGCACACAACACGCACACACGACACATGCACACACAACATGCAACATGCACACACAAAACACACAGATAACATATACACAAAACACACATACACACACAGCATACAATATGCAACTCTCAAAACACACAACACGCACACACATAAAACACACGACATGCACATACACAAAACACACACATAACTCACACACATAGCACACCCAACATACACACATAACATGCACACAGAAAACACACACATAACACATACACAAAACACACATAACATACACACACAATACACATATGCAAAACACACATAACACATACACAAAACACACACACATAACTCACACACATAGCACACCCAACATTCACACACAACATGCACAAACAAAACACACACATAACACATACACAAAACACACATAACTCACACATATAACATACACACACAACACACATATGCAAAAAACACACATACACATACACAAAACACACACACACATAACTCACACACTTAAGACACACACAAGCACATTTGATTTTCGGAACCAGTTAACGTCTAACCCTATTTGTCAGGGCAGTTTTACAGACCACAGTGTCTGGTTCCTTCCTTTCACAAAGCTTTGGAATTGCTAGAAATAAAAATGATCCATTTCTGGCCATAAGTCCCTTCAATTCTGAATGATTCTTTTCTTTTTTATTTTTTTTGTTTGTTTGTTTGTTTTTGATACAGAGGATGGAACCCAGGGTGCTGCACCACTGAGCCACACCCTCAGTCCTTTTTTTTTATTTAATAGGGTCTCACTAAGTTGCTGAGGCTGGCCTCCAACTTTCAATCCTCCTGCCTCAGCCTCCCGAGTGGTGGGAACACAGGCATGCAACAGTGCACCCAGATTTCAATCCTGAATCTTTCAAGAGACAAAGGGAAGCATGGAAAATACAGCTAGCTTCACTAAGAGCTTTATTAAGTTTTTAGCCAAAGGTTTTAGGGCACAGTTGGGTTCATTTGAACCCCCCGTTTCAGTAGTTATACCACAAAACAATAGTAACAAAAACAGCATGGCACTGGCACCAAAATAGACTGGTAGACCAATGGTACAGAAGAGAGGACACAGAGACTAACCCACATAAACATGGTTATCTCAGATTAGACAAAGGCACCAAAAACACACATTGGAGAAAAGATGGCCTATTCAACAAATGGTGCTGGGGAAACTGGAAACCCATATGGAATAAAATGAAATTAAATCTCTCTCTCTCTCATTCTGCACAAAGCTCAACTCAAAGTGGATCAACTACTTACTCACTAGACCAGAGACCCTGCGCCTAATAGAAGAAAAAGTAGGCCCAAGTCTTCACCACAGCAGCCTAGGATCTGACTTCCTTAACAGGACTCCTAAAGTGCAAGAAGCAAAATCAATAATCAATCAATGGGATGGATTCAAACTAAAAAGCTTCTTCTCAGCGAAGGAAACAATCAATAACAGGAAGAGAGGGCCTACAGAATGGGAGAAAATCTTTACCACATACCCCTCAGAGCATTAATCTCCAGGATATATAAAGAGCTCAAAAACCTTACCACCAAATAATAACAATAATAATAACCCAACCAGTAAAGGGGCAAAGGAACTGAACAGACACTTTCAGAAGAAGAAATACAATTGATCAACAAACATATGAAAAAGTGTTCAACATCTCTAGCAATTAGAGAAATGCAAATCAAAACTACTCCAAGATTTCATCTTGCTCCAGTCAGAATGGCAATTATCAAGAATACAAGCAATAATAAGTGTTGTCAAGGATGTGGGGAAAAGGCACACTCATACATTGCTGGTGGGACTGAAAATTGGTGCAACCACTCTGGAAAGCAGTATGGAGACTCCTCAGGAAACTTGGAAGGGAACCACTGTTGACCCAGCCATCCCACTCCACGGTTTTTATACCCAAAGGTCTTAAAATCAGCATAGTACAGTGACACAGCCACATCAATGTTTATAGCAGCTCAATTCACAATATCTAAACTATGGAACCAACCTAGATACCCTTCAACAGATGAATGGATAAAGAAAATGCGGCACATATACACAATGGAATATTACTCAGCCTTAAAGAAGAATGAAATCATGGCATTTGCAGGTAAATGGGTGAAGTTGGAGAATATCATGCTAAGCAAAATAAGCCAATCCCAAAAAACAAAGGCTGAATGTTTTATCTGATAAGCAGATGCTGATCCATAGTAGGGGATGGGAAGAATGAAGGAACTTTGGGTTGTGCACAGGGGATTAAGGGGAAGGGTGGGATGATGGGGGTGGGAAGGATGGTAGGATGAGACAGACATTATTACCCTATATACATGTATGGTTACACTACTGTACATGGTGTGACTCTGCACCATGCACAGCCAGAGGAATGAGAAGTTGTGCTCCATTTGTGTACAATGTGTACCATGTGTCAAAATGCATTCTACTGTCATGAGTAACTAATTAGAACAAATTAAAAAATAAAAAAAAGTTATTAAAATGGACAGATCAGCCAGTTAGTAAACCCCAAAATAAATACAGCTTATTCACAGTAAATTCAAAAAGCATGATATATCCATGAATCCCAAACTATAAGGCTTACAGAATCAGGGTCTGTGAGGGAGGAAGCAGAGGGGAGTGTCAGGAATTCTGAAAGACTTAGAAACAAAAGATCCCCAACATCAGCAATTAGTCTGCACTGGACTTAGAGAGAGCTGAGACTCAGAAGGGCCTAGTTCAACTCTACAGCACTGTGGTTCCCCCCACATCTGTATCAATTTTTGTGATTTCAGTTGTCCGTAGACAACTACAGTTTGAAAAATGTTAAATGGGAAAGTCCAAGAATAAACATGTCTTACATTTTCAATTAGGCACCATTCTGAGCAGTGTGAATGCTCCCATTCCATGCTGACTATGATGAGAACCAGAGTATCCACTCTGTGTATGCTACCCACCTGTGAGTGACTCCACAGTCATCTCAGTTGTCAGACTGTCAGGGTATCACCATGCTTTATTCGAGTAACCCTTAATTTACTTAAAAATGGTCCCCAAGCACAAGAGTAGTGATGTTGGCAATTTGGATATGCCAAAGAGAAGCCACAAAGGTGTTCCTTTCAACTAAAAAGGTAAAAATTCTCAGCTTAATAAGGAAAGAAAAAAAAAAAAAAAACCTCATGGGAGGTTGCCAAGATGTACAGTAAGAACACATCCTTTAGCTGTGAAAATGTGAAGAAGGAAAAAGAACTGTGTGCTAGTTTTGCTGTTGGCCTCAAACTGTGTAAGTTATGTCCACGGTGCCTGGTCAGTGCTTAGCCACCTAACTAAGTCGCTCTCACCACGAGGGCAGTGTGTCATCTCACACAGCACAGGAAAAGAAATAGAGAGTGCAGGCCAATGGGATTTTTGAGAGAGACAGAGATCACCGTCGCATGACTTTCATTACAGTGTCTTGCTCTGATGATTCTATTATTATTATTATTATTATTATTATTATTATTATTATTATTTATATCCTACTATGCCCAGTTTCTAAATTAAGTTGTATCGTGGATACAAACGCATATGTATAGGGCTCAGTACCACCTGTGGCTTCAGTCACCCCGGGAGGTCTGGGGTATATTCCATATTGACAAGGTGGAATAATGAGGGCAGGACACCCTGTAAGTCTTAACGGGTCTGGGGCACTCCTGGAACTGACCCCCCAAGGTTCCCTTCAGCACCCAGCCCTCTGCCTGCAAGTGGAATCCAAGTGGAATTCAAATTAAGCTTCACAGGCACAAGAGAGAAAAGAAAAGTTCAGCAAAAGTTGTTTTGTTAATCTGTGCAAAAACAGCTGGGGGGGGTAGCTCTGTGAAGTTAGCATGGTGTTCAGAAATAGAACCGCTTCTGAGAGAGCGAGGAAACGGATTTCATGTGAAAAGGAACAATAAGAAAGGATCATCGTGAAATATGATTCAAATTTATTTTGAGAAAAAAAAAAGAATATATCCTTGTAGATCACTTGAAGACTGTAATTTTCTATTTCAAAGAGAACGAAAATATACTCATAAAAAATGACACATAACATGAAGGTACAACGTGATTCAGAAACTGAAAAACTCAGAAATCCTCTGACAAGACTCATTGAAAGAAGGAAAAATGATTTCAGAAATAAAGTAGAAAATCATAGGAGATGATAAAGTAAAAATAACTTAAGAGAAATAAAAGGTGAAAAGGGAAGAAAATTTTCAATTTAAAAAAAGTTAAATATAGAAAAAGGTATAAGAGAAACTGACAAGTATTTAAATGAGCAAAGAAGACCCAACCTGAAACTGCTAGAAACACCCCCAGACAAACCAACAAACGCTAAAAATCCCAATTCGAGAAAACTTTTGAGTTACAGATTTGAAATGACATACCAAAAGAAAAAGTAACACCCCTGAGAACATTGAACCAGGAAACCCACATGAAGATGTTATCTAGTAAAATTTCTGAACGTTAAAGGAAAAGAATTCTAATCATTTACACATTAAAAAGAGGAAGTGATGTATGACATAAATAAAACTATACTGTTATCACAATTGAATGAGAAGCTTTATTCCAGTAAAAATAAATAGAATGAAATGCTTAATAAACTTAAGAACAAAAATACTCCCATGATATTTATATTCAGCAAAACTGACCTTCAAGTACAAAAGGCACAAATTCAAATATGTAAAAACTCAGGAAATGTTGTTCCCCACACCTCTTCCTGAGGAGTCCATGTAGTCCCTTCCTTATTGCTGGGAGATACATTCCGAGACCCACAGTGGATGCCTAAAATTAAGAATACTACCAAATCCTATATACGTTACTCAGTAATGAAGACAGCTATTAAGTAACAACTGGGTGGGTAGCACATACTGTGTGGATACACTAAACAAAGGGGTGATTCACATTGCAGGTGGCGTGGAGCAGGACGGCACAAGATTTCATCGTGCTACTCAGAATGACTCATAATTAAGAATTGTTGATTTCTGAGATTTCTTCATTTAATATTTTTAGACATGGTTATGGGTAACTGAAATCTTGGAAAGCAAAACCATGGATAAGGAAAGACTATTGTACCAGACAATGAGTCCAGAAAGCAAGGATGGCTGGAGAGACATGAATGTAAGGATAATGTTGAGCTTTAAATATGTAATGACTTGGACATAAAACCAACTGACACTTAAAAGGGAGAAAGCATAGTGCACAATGGCTTCATACCCAGATCATGTAAATCCATCCCAGCCATGAAAAATTGCCTCGAAGACCTTGTCAAAACAAATAGTTTGAAAGTCTTCAATGACTTCTCTGTGTCGAAAAGACCCAAGAACCCATATAAGAAGCCCTCACAAATGGAGAAAACCAAACCCCAGTAATAAGAACCGTAATGGAGTAAACCTTAAGTATTTAAAACCAAGAGTTCATGAGTAAACTTTCTTAAAAATTGGTCACTTTTTGAGGAGTCCAGGAAAATCAATCCAATTCCTTAAAAGGTGGTAAATAAAGTGAAAGAATCATGTTTCTACCCTGCCTTTTCTATATGAATTATACCAATGGCCATCCAAAGAGCAGGAGAAAAGAAGTGACTCTTCCTAACGCCATTTTGACTGATAAGTGAAAGAAAAATGACAGAATCATAATACCACCATTTTTGCAAGCTCCGATGAATGAATAGATCCAGGTTTGTAAGTTAACCACTGCTAACATCACAGATGACTGACACTCAGGAATGGAGGCTCCTGAGAAAAGCCCTAGACACCAGCTATTATCTTGCTGCCACACAGATTGGACCTGGGTCTAGTGGAGCCTCCATGTCCCGCGAAAGGAAATAGAGAAGAAAAGATTGATCTGCCCCCAGGGGTCAGCAATCCCCAGTGTCCAGACTTTGGGAAGCTCAACCAGTCCGGCCACCCTGGTTATTCAACAGGCGGAATGGTAAGAAACAACAGCAACACTAAACAGGATGTGAAAAGAATTCTGTAGATTAAAACTTAATGAAAAGACACCGACTATGAAGGTAGACACAATCTACTGTGTTGATTCCATGCAACTGATGATTTCACTCCAGTATGAAAGTTGGTCTAGTCGGTGCATGTTGGAGTAAAGTGGAATAGGAATGAGATGGGACACATTTTTAGTGGCTTCTAAAATACCTGCCCATGTTCCATTTTGTGACCAGGTTAACGCTTACAGAGGAGTTTGCCAGACAATCCTGTGCAATTCTTGCGTGGTTTTGTGCACCTCGGTTCCATGCTACAATGAAAAGATTAGTAGAAAAGGCTATAAAAATAACAATTCCTGAAATTGTCAAAGAATCGGGGCGATCATACGGAGGGAGGAATCCAACAGGATACCTGAAGGTCTGCGGTAAAGCAGAGGATAAAGGACTAACTTCAAAAGCCAGGTCAGGGACTCTGGTGGTTTTACTGAGCTTGTCTGGTTGAGGAGTTTAGAGACCTCCTCCTCCACCAAGTCCCAAGCCAGCGATTCTGGACCAACAGGGACATCTGAGACTCAAGATGAGCATTCTATGACCTTGTTCTAGAACATCTTCCCTTTCCCCTTCTCGATTCAGATGACAAGCCTCGTGCATGACCTCGGGTTCTCTTGTCCTTATCTGTCCCTCAGGATGTTAGCCATTTGGTGACCTGGAAGCCACTACAGTGACCAATTTTGGAGTGCCCCGCTCCCAGAAAGCAGATCTTCAGGGTAAAGGATTTTGGAAGTGGGTGGCCCAAATAGTCTAACAGCAACAGGGACCTGGTGGGTGGTCCTAAGTGAGACGGTGACCACTGCTGGTGCGTGGTGATGTCAGTTCTGAACGCTTTGCCTATGGGTAAGGGAGAGGGGACAAAGGTCGAAGGTGAGGCTTGGAGAGGGGCCAGCGGCCGATAGGAGGATAAAGTGGGGGAGGAATTCTCTTGGCCCTGGACGCCTTCCAAGAAATACATAGGCTGGAGCCATTGACCACAGGTTTATGAGACTCCTCTCCAGCAACCGCGGGGAAGATGGTGGTGGCAGAACTGCAAAAAAACCAATGTGCAGCCTGAGTTCTAAGAAAGTCAGGGCCCTGCTGGGCAAAGAGTGGGCACCAGAGGCAGAGGAGAGGTGCTGACCTGGACCAGCCTGAGACTTGTAAACCCCTGAATTGCAACCTGGGCTCCCAGGGCAGCATCTCTACCCTGGTACCAGGACAGACCAACGGCACCTTTTCTAGGGACCTCCAAAGGGCTGCACCTGAAGTAGATGTTTCACCAGAGGACATTCTTCTTGATGTCAGCAGAATCTCTGCAGAGATCTCTACCAAAATCTCTACAGAGTCCTCAAAAACTATCCCCCACCCCCGTCCCCAGACTTGGTCATCTGTGTTTCATGGAGAGTCCAAACAGGACGATCCAGGGTCCCCCACAAGATCACCAGGCCCTCTGCTTGCCACACCTCTTCTCCTGCCCTAAGAGAATTTCCATTCAACATTGTCCGGTTTCTTGGGAGAGCTCTTTCTCCACAACCCCCCAAACTTTCTCAGATTTTCTGTGTAGAAAAAAGTGTTTCATTTTGCCCTTGAATCTAAGGCTCCTGGAAATCAAAGCCATGAAGAATTCCTCCCGTTATTTTCTGCTTCCTCCACAGAGGCCACAAGTTCTCAAGGACTTTACTGCTTCAGCCCCAGAAATGGTAGCCGATGGAATAATCAGGAGGGAGGTAAATACAACTCCAAAATTATGAGCACATGGTGTAAAAACAAGTGGAAAATCTGGGTATGGTAGTGCGTACCTGTAATCCCAGCAACTCAGGAGGCTGAGGCA
The DNA here is from genome assembly GCF_021218885.2 of Marmota monax. Classification (NCBI taxonomy): domain Eukaryota; kingdom Metazoa; phylum Chordata; class Mammalia; order Rodentia; family Sciuridae; genus Marmota; species Marmota monax. The sequence goes on along the minus strand of NW_026694062.1, from coordinate 1,727,506 downwards.
GGAGGATCGCAACTTGGAATCCAGCCTCAGCAATTAGCAAGACCCGAAGCTACTTAGTGAAACCCTGTCTCAACATAAAAAATAAAAAGGGCTGTGGATGTGGCTCAGTGGTTAGGTACTCGTGGCTCGATCCTCAGTACCAAAAACAAACAAACAAAAAGTGGGGAAATAATGCAGGCTCAAACGTGACCCAGAGTGACATGACTTCCCGTGACCTAGAGTCTATGTGACAACATGCAACCCTCAGCACCGGCTAGACTGTAAATCACTATTTGTAGTCTACTTTAAAATAGAGTGAAAGTTACATTGAGAGAGACACAGAAACCAACTCACACAACTTAGCACAAACTTGATTCTTTCCCAATCGCTTCTGAGAGGCTCTTTCAAATACCACTGACCTGAATTTCTGTGGCTCATGGAAGACCACGGGTACGAGCTCGTTTTAGGTGAAACTCTTGATCAAAGTGTCATTATAAATGTTCCATATTCTCTTATTTCCTCTGTCATTTTTCTGGAATAAGCTCACGCGTGGGCTTAACTACATGATTTCTAATGGCTATCCAAAAGAAAACGAAGCTGCTCGTCTTAGGAAACGATATCTACAGTCCAGTGGACAGCCTCTGTGTCCTCAAGGATGATTCCAAATTTCATTTCCAAAATTCTAAAAACTGACTCTTCTTTTTTACTCCGGCTTCATTTAGAATAGTTTGCCCAGGTATCTCTGCCCATGCCTCAGCCAAGTATGAATCTAGGTTATCGTCGCCAAAGAACCGCCCAAGAAACACGTTCTGCGGAAACACAAGTGACACATCATTTTTAATAATTTTCAAGGGACAATGAGTTTTCCCATTCCTGGCCCATGGGCAGAGATTGTCCTGTGTCCACCCTCCCCTGGCTGAGACCCAAGGCTACCCTGCCTTCTTGGGTGCCTCTGACACATCTTCAAGGTGACTTTGTTTCTAAGGTCAAGAGATACATCGCTAGCAGGAATAGACCTCGGCACGGACAGCCTGTGATAAGCAAGACCGTCGGAAAGTACAACAGACGGCAGAACGTGCCATCGAACAGCTTCATGACACGTCTCGGTGTCCTAACGACTTCTCACTGATGTCCTGGGGTGGAGAGTTTGAACACCGTCCATCTGTGCCTGTTCCTCTGTAGCTAACCTTTCGACCCATTGCTTTCTGTTCTCCTGTGTTACCCAGATGCTGCATCTTTGCCAACATCTCCTTGGATTATTGATAGAGAGCCTGGATATTTGGAAAGCTCCCATCTTTGAAAGAGTTCTCAGGCTGCAGTTTTGCAAACGGCGGAGCCCCAGCCCTTCAATATTTATGCTCCTTCTATCGACACGGAGTAAATGAGAATCTGGGTTACCTGCATCACCCAACCATCGGCTTCACGGCATCCTTTAAAATGAGTAGGTGGGAAAAATTTATGAGCATTTTCTCTTAACTCTCATTGCTAGGGAAACTACCTTTTTATTTTTCTTTGTGTGAATAATCCTAGGATCTCAAAAGGACCAGGGCACAACCTTCCTTCTCCTCTTTCTTCAAAGGAAATAAATGTCCTCCCTGGAGAGCCTCCTCCTCAGATGCACCGGACACTTGTTCTCCGAGGACGTTGCAAGATGCCAAGTGAGTTGAAAAGCACAGGACCGAACGTCTGTAAACAGAGGAGCCCGCAAAGTTGGCTTCCCAAGACAAAGTGACTCTGTTCCCCGCGCTGTTTAAGTGCCATTTTGTTACCCGCGCACCTCAGATCTGGAGGCATGAAAAGATGCATCCTGCCCCGTCCAGCTACAAGTCGTTTTGCTGAAAGACCCTCTAGAGGGATAGGAGAAGAACAAAACGTCATCGTGTTGGGTCCCACGGGAGCTCTGTGCCTGAAAACATGCGAGAGAACCCAGCAACAGAGTGGGAAGCTGCTCAGGGTTTTCACAGCCTCAGGGATCTTGGACGCACGCTTGCTCCAAGGAGGCAGCTCCCCCTGCCGTACCCCGGGAGGACTCACTGAGGAGCACTGTCCCGGTCAGCATCTGCGCCCCGTGGCTGTGCTGGTTCAAGAGCAGCGTAAATCGCCAGCACCAAGTTTGGTACTGGGAAAGCTATTGCATCCAGACTGGAAAAGGACCATGAGCCATCACGGGATTTGCAGCCTGCTTTTGCAGAAAATCAGATTCCACTTCCCGATCTACACGCCGTCTGCATAACTCGTTGACAAAATAGCCTTATTCTCTGGAGCCCCCCACAGCTGCTGCCAGGGGAGGTGGTGTGGTCCACATCTCGCTTCAAATTCTCTCCTACGTAATCGCCAAAGCAGAGAAACTTTGCACACAGTTAAGCAAGGGTGCGGTGGCGCATGCCCGTAATCCCAGCGGCTTGGGAGGCTGAGACAGGAGGATCGCAAGTTCAAAGCCAGCCTCAGCAATGGCGAGATGCTAAGCAACTCAGTGAGACCCTGTCTCTAAATGAAATATAAAAGAGGGCTGGGGGTGTGGCTCAATGTTCAAGTACCCCTGAGTTCAATCCCTGGTGTATTCCCCCCAAAAAATGAAAGATTTGACAACCCCAGTTGGGTGATCTATATGTCTCACAATGTCTTTGTGTGTCAGCAGCTAACTCTTCGATTATTAGGTACACAGATTAGATATATGTCACTTCTCATTCCATTCTCCAATCCTTCCTCCCAGACCCTATCAGCCAAGATCCTATTTAATCTGCATGCGCTCCATAGCTCCTAATGTAGTGAATCCTCAAAGCGGACTGAGGGAAGAAGCAAATAATAAGGAGAAAGGTAGAAGACATTATTTCAGAAGTTATGCTGCCGTTGTCTATGCAGTTTGAAAGGAATATGTAAAAAATACGGAGACAAGCAGTACAATATTGAGCTGAAATGCAGAATACAGAATTATATATTCAGTGTAATCACGTCCTTAGAATAAAATGACAAAGGAAAGGGCTGGGAAGAGAGTCACTAAAACAGCGCAGTCGATGTCTTTGGAGTGGAGACAAGGAGTTATTCTCTCCTTCTCTTGTCACTTCTGCATGTTTTTTCATGGTTTTTGTTTTCTTGGGGTTTTTTTGTGGGTTTGGGGGGGAAAGTCTAGAGATGGAACCCAGGGGTGCTTAATCACTGAGCAACATCCCCAGCCCTTTCTGTTTTTTATTTTGAGATATAGTCTCAGTAAGTTGCTTAGGGCCTCACTAAGTTGCTGAGGCTGGCCTCCAACTTGTCATCCTCCTGCCTCAGCCTCCCAAGCCACTGGGATTATAGGTGTGGCTTTTTCAGGGCTTTTGATCATAACCATAGAAGTATTGTTTTGGGGTGGAAAATACGCTTTAAAATACACAGACAGGGCTATTCTGCAACTTGCTGGCAAAGACAAAGGTCAACCTTGTTGAACAGCTATTTTTTTTCACTCTGGGTTGGCATGCTCCACATGACTAAGTGATCTTTGTCCTGAAGCCTGTGTGACGAGGCGCGTTGGCTGATCTGTGTATATTAAGCCATCCTTGCATTCCTGGGATAAAACCAACCGGGTCGCGGTGTGCAATCTTCTTAATATGCTGCCGGATAAGGAAGCACAGCTGGGTGTCTCCTGGGTCTGCTGCTAGGAGATGGGTGTGGCGAGGCTGTTGTACTAGGGCATACAAGCGAGCAGCACTCTAGGATCCTGGCAGCCGGGAAACGCTCTGGGGAGGGGGGGGGGGAATATTTCCACGTGGGAACAGAGGTGAGCAGTAAGACCACCAGGGAATTGTTCTTCAAACTCAGTCCTCTGTGCGGACCCCACAAGCCTTAAAAAACAAAAAGCAATTTACCTGCAGCCCTTCCTGGCTCAAGTGAGCGGTATGTGTTACATTCCTGGGCAAACCACCCATGGTCTGCAGTAGAAATGCAGGCCCAAAATGTTGATCCAAAAAAACCTGAAGGGGCTGGGGGGACTTTTGTGACCCTGATGCAGACAAGAGCCCAGAACTCAGGGAGACAAAATTCATCCAAACATAAAGTCTGGAAGAACAGGTTCCAATTAGAACTGGTCAGCATGGGCCAAGGTGACCTAGAGTGGTCACGGCCGTGGGGACCCAGATGTCAGTCAAAAGTCAAGAGGTGGACCTGGGCAGGACTCTGTGGAAACTTCAAAGGGTCATCCAGGAGAAGGGTACAGGTTTTAGACTCACCCACTGGCTACCCTTTCCTCATCTGCAAAAATGAATGGAAGGATCCGAACTTTACAAGGTCACGGTGAGTCCTGAAGCAATGACACAAGCTCTGATGTCGTGACCTTCTATTGCACAGGACTCTGTGGTAGTGGCCAAGGGGGACGAGGTGGTAAGTGACCAACAGAAGGCAGTATTCCCCGTCCTAGGAGAGAAATCTCTCCCTCCATCCTCAAAGACCAAAGGCAGAGTCATGGCTGGTAAGTGCCTCAGGCGGCATCAGTTCCCAGGAAGACAATTGGGTACGGCCGTGCAGCCACCTGGTTCACCCCGACCGTGAACCCAAGAGAAGTCTAGTTCACGCATGCTTGAGGCAGGTCTGAGATACGTTCAAAGGGAAGAGAGCAGGTCCCGACAGGAAGGAACACAAGCAGCCAGGGTGAGCTGCTATAATGATACAAAGAGGGGGACAGCCCACGTGGGGGACCAAGTCACCCAGACTTCAGCCTCGTGCTTACTTCTGGGGAGACAGAAGAGATGAAGGGGTTGGTGCAGGCGAGAGCAAGGCTGATGATCCTATCCTGATTCTCGAGCTCCGCGATGTCAGCCTCCTTTAATGACCACATGTGGACCGAGGGTGACACCGGTCCCTGTACTGGCACTCAATGTGATTCTTATCCTGTTAAAGACAGACAGGACATTGCTGTAACGAACGTCCGTAGACGGGGAGGGGAGCAAAGGGAAAGGAATCAAAGCGGCTCGAGTGGGTGAACACTGGGGACCAGGTCCGTCCCCGTGTATCTGGGCCACTATAGAAGAATTCGTAAACTGAGATGCTTGCAGACATGTATTGCTCACAGCTCTGGAGGCCAAAGTCCAGGGTGCAGGCATGCTCTGCAGAGGGTGGCTTCCTGGCTCAGAGGTGGCGCCTTCCCCTGGGTCCTCACGTGGTGGAAGGCCAGGGATCAAGGCTAAGGCACAGAGAAGGAGTGATGGGAGTTTGACAAGTAAATCAAGAAGCATAAAGCTCCTAGGCACCGGGCTGAGGGTGTGCATCCCACCACCCTGGAAATGTGCCACTGGTTCCACGGAAAGTTTTGCTCTTCTTTGAAGTTCCCTTGCTCTGATTAACTCCTATAATTTATATATAACGTATGTATATCTGAATAATTATTTATATATATATATATATTTTTTTTTTTGTAGGTATTGGAGCTTGAACCCAGGTCCTTGGACATGCTAGGCAAGCACTTCACATATATTTTTAAAGACATTTCTGTTCATACTTTACTTTATTCTTTTGAAAAAGGAAAAAAAAAAAAGAACTTGATTCTAAAAACTGCTTTGTGACCACCTGAAAAAAATAGGGTTGTATCAAAACAGTAATGTATGTGTGTGTAACTCGTACTTACTGAGCAGATACTATGTTCCCTGCAAAAGTTGCTGATACCAAGAGGAAATCATTCTTGTCAGACTCAGACAAAAACCCAGAAACTTGTGAAAGAGAACAACTCGCTTCAGACAAGCGCTGTCTCACGGACTTTCTAAAATCGCACAAGAAATTCCACCCCCTTCTGCGTATGTCCCCTGTACTTGGAATGCCTCTCACCTATGTGCCTAGAGAGGTCATTCTGCTGAAAAGATGTGCCTGCTCAGCACCAGCACCTGCACCAATGAGCTGAGGCCGAGTCCTGCCTGGGGTCTCCAAGCCTCAAGAACTTGGCCTCCAAGCAGCCTCCTGGCCTCCATTCTTGCTAATGCAAATCTCCTCTTGCTTCAACCCCTTGGATATGCATCTGGCTGAGGGATCCAATACCCAAACCCGTTTTCTTATCTGCCGCTCAGCAACTGGGATGAGGAGGAGGTGAGCCGGTAGGTCCCCACTGCACCTAACTCCATCCATATCCTGGAGGATGCAACGACTCCTTGGTTTCTTCCCTCTCTTAACCTGGAATTGCCAGGGAAGGACGCGGTGAGTGCAATTCCCACCTCACCTCCCTGCGCTGGGCACCTGTCTGTCCCCCTCACCGTTTGTGAACACACACGCCTTGGCTTTGACTAATCTTGGACTCAGTAGAAAGCACAATCCAAACCAATGCCTGCTCAGTGAAGGCAGGCCCTGACTGCTCTGTGGGCCCAGGGAAGGGGGTCCCTCCTTTCAGCCAGCGGGGTGAGAATCCCCATGATGGGGTGCACTTGCTTAGGCTCCCCACGGCTTGATCGATAAGTCACTCTCCTGAAAGCGAGCATGCCAGGGCGCTAGGGTGGTGCTAAGGGCTTGCAAGCATCGCGTGCCAGGGCCACACCACCATCCACAGCATCGTCATCCCCAGGCAGGCCTGGACAAGGACCCAGGCTCCCCCCAGATGACCACAGAGAAATGTGGGGGGTCGTAAAACAAGTGCAGGGAGGACCCAACTGGAAAAGAGCTGGTTGATCCTGGGTCGGTCGAGGTTCCTTTGCACTAAAGCCTGGGGTGGGGCGGGACCAGCTGTGTCCACACCCTGAATTCTCCTGGAAATGTTAATTGCAGAGGTCAGTGTTAGGCAGGCCGGCCGGTGCTTCCTTGGGGAAAAGAGAAGAGGCCTCATCCAATGACCAGGCTGTTATCCCTCTTTATGTTTGGATTCTGGGAGCAGAGCAAAGATCTCCAAGGGCATTCTGTCCTCGTGGGTTGCAAAAGGCCTAGAGGAGCGTCCCAGAGGGGACAGGGCATTTCATACGCCTCCACCAGCTCCTGAGTGTTTCCACCTCGGCAAGGGGCTCCTGGGAGGCCTGATCCATTCCCCATTCCCTTCTCAGGGAGAAGAGAGACCTTCTCAAAATTGTTTAGTTTCCTAGAAAAGAAAAATAACCATTCTCCCCCCAAATTTACATTACAAATTGCATTTCAGACCCAATGGGAATACCTGTTTATTTTTTCTCCAAATTACATCATCTGCTTCCCAGAAATAAATTAAATCCAGTTTTCAACTCGGCTTTTAAAAAAATCTCTTCTAAATAAGCTAGTAATATATTGTGCATAAATACACACTTTTACAATATATTTGTTCACTCCTTATTAATAAAGATGTGTATTTAATATATACTTATATTATACATATATATTTTTAATAACCGTAATATAACTATTTACTTATCACTTTCATACATGTACAATAGATATAAAAATACATATTTATACTATGAGTAGTGTAATAATTATAATTATATAAAATATAAGTACATGTGTATATATATTATAGATGTATGTGTAATATGTGTATGTGTAACATACTTATGTATTATATTGCATATGATTATAATGATATATTATTATAATTGCATAATTGTACATAATAAAGGTATGATATTTTGGTATTACATATATATGCAATTTGCATGCTACATATATGTCACTCCATTATAAACAGATATGCAGCAAATATGTTACTTCGTTATATAGACATAGCCAGATAACATGTAAATGCAATTGTATGCAACATTGTACATGACTATACGTATCATGCATTTTACTTTTAGATCATGTTTTTCTTTTATAGATCGTTTTATTTGTGTCGATGTGTTGAGTGCATGTATTGATTCTATAGTATCATATGTCTGAAGTGATTGACAACAATGAGATTTTGCATGTAAACTCAGAAAATTACTTCCTGAGCAGAAACAAACTTGATTTAATTGGATTTGTTAGTTTTAAAAGAAACACTGGCTCTAGCCAGTGTAAAAGCAGTTAACAAAAAGTACCCAAGAAAGCAGAGGGTGTACCACCAGATAACGCTGTGGAATGGAGAAATCAATCCCACGGCCGGGCTGGGTCCATTTCATGGGCGATTCAGCACTGTCTGGAATCAGTCAGTCATGCTAATGCTCTTGACAAGTTAGGTTTCCACTAGACTTGAAGAATTATCGTGAATTCAGAATTAACGGGGCAGAAATTGAAAAGCTCTTGCAGTGCTATCTGGGAGTCTCTGCTTTGTCTTATTTTCCCCTGTAGTTAGGACTAGTTGCTGGACCTACCGGGGGCACCCAGCAACCCACAGATACTTGTTGATGCCAGTATTTTGAGGAAAGGGGGGTGCTGGGGATTGAACCCACAGGTGCTTTGCCACTGAGCCACATGCCCAGCCGTTTTTCATTTTTATTTTAAATCAGAGTCTCACTGAGTTACTTGGGGTCTTGCTAAGTTGCTGAGGCTGGCCTCAGCCTCCCGAGCGTCTCAGATTACAGGTATCTGCCACTGTGCCTGGCGCGCTGCCAGTACTGATCACCCAGACCAGCCAGCGGACCTGTGCGGGGCCCCCCTCCCTCTTGGCCACTCTGTCTGAAGTCGTAGCACCCCCTTTTCCTTTCTGTGGCCTCTCTCTGCTGACAAACGGTAATTCACCTCTTCATCGTACAGATTTTCCTGACCTCCTCCATAAAGGCAAGAGTTTTAAGCCTTTTGTTCACTAGGAAATCACAAGTCCCGAGACCAGTGTGTGGCAAGGAGTGGGAGACAAGTGTTTGCTGCTGACATGATGGAACCAGAATGTGGGGGCTGGATTCAGCTGCAAAGACAGGAGTGTAAGAGAGAAAGGCAGGGAGACGGCTCCGGGCGCCCAAGTCACCTGCTTTTGGGGTGCAGCTGCCTTTAGTTTCCTTCTCGCTTTGTGGTCTATTCCTTCCTCCTATTCGTAAGAATTCTCTTCCTGAATGTTTCATTATGATTCGTTTTGTTTTAAATGGAGGAGAATATATGCAGTCTTGGGGATGGGGGTGGGGCGTATAAATCACACCTTTTGTAAAATCACGATCAAGTAATAAAAGATGAATACCGTATGTCTCTGTCTTTTTTAAAAATGATCATTTTCCTGGTCCCCTCCTGCGGTAGCCTGAGGACCGTGAGGCATTCCCAAGAGCCTCCTGGTTCAGAGAGAAGAAAGGACACGGATTGCTTGGCCGACTCACCCACGGTCTCTGTTTTGTGGGGAACAGCTCGTCTGCCCTCTCCGCTCGGAAATCTTTGCCCGCCAGCCCGTGAGAGGCAGCTCTGAGCTCTGTCCCCTGAAGAGACCTGGCAGGTATCTTTGGAGCTCATCAGCTCAGCCGAGAAGAAATCATCACAGAGGGGCTTCTTCCGTTCAGAGCACAAGCGGCCACCTGTCTGCAAGAAACCACCTCTTGGAAAGCCAAGAGGAGCTGTCCAATTTGGGATCAATGGAGTCTTCGAAAAGACACACCATACATTGCAAAAAGATGCGCTGTCTTTGTAGAATAACTATCTGCCTGGAATGCAAAGGGATCTTTCTTCGTAGAAATGTTTATTTGACCAGCCCGGTAATAGCTTTTATTTCTCATCCAAGAATTTCGAAAAACCACTGTGCATGCAGAACAGAAACAATGATAGTCATCATTTAAAGTACTCAGGGAAATCCTGAGATCCCCAAGAGAAAATAGAATGATAGGAGAGTTCTGCCCCAGTGTCTGTTTGATTCCACCAGACACAAAATACCTCTTTCGTCTGATTTCACACTTCATCTTATGCCCCAAGAGAAATTTGTGAGGGGAGGGAAAAAAAGCTCTTATGATACACACCTGCTGCTTGTTATTTCAATTTCCCATAATATTTGTAGCGTTTGCTCTGTTGGCATCACAAAAACAGTGAGAAGTAAAATAAATATCGGATATCGCTAGCAGCGAGTATACACACAATGAGAAGCCACTTTCTAAATTATTTTATCTGCTTCACCCTCGGTATCATGCATCACAGACAGATTTTTTCATGAGTGAATAAAATGTGTGGATTGTGCAGACCCAGTCTGAGGAGATTTTGGAAATGCGGCTGCTAGTGAAAGCAGGCAAATTTAACCCATGAGTGTTCCCTCCTAAGTGTTTCTCAGGGCGGCCACCTTGTTCCAAGGTGGCAAAGACGTGATTGCAAGAGTCTGTCTTGATTCCTTCAACTACCCTCCACAAAACCAGCACAGACATAGATGGCAGGTAGTTCTGAGTCTGAATGCAAGATCTGGGATCCACTTCGTATTTATTTATGTATCCGTACCACATTCCCAGAGGAGCTCACTGGTGACACAACGAGAAATAAAGAAAACACCCATAAGATCAAAGAGTAGGAATGAAACTAAAGTTAGAGGTATCTGTTAGCTAGTGCTGTGTAACAAATTGCCCCAGAGCTTGGCAATAGAAAGCAACACATCCTCTCTATCTTACAGAGAGACAGTCCAGGCTGTGACCTCACCTGAAGGCTTGACTCAGGAATGATCTGCTTCTGAGATCAAGTTCTTTTTAGCAGAACACCATTCCCTGTAGCCAGTGAGACTGAGTCTCAAAGCCAGGAATAGTGACAGAGAGTGCAAGAAAGATGAACAGCCCGGACTTCATGTGTCAATCACCAAGTGACACCCCACCACTTATGACTTAGGGCTGGCAGGAAGATCTTCCTGAGGCCCCTTGGTTACAGAAGCAACAGCATTTTCCAAAACTGTGTCACTACAAAAACTACAACATTCTCTCTTTGCACGTGAGCTTTACCCAAGTAGTAGCTGCAACCTTTGATAAATTGCTAATGGTCTCTCTGAAGCAGGAAGGAGCTCAGAGAATCTAGAACCCATGAGCTCGTGTAGCAAACCTGCTTGAAGATGAATCCCAAGTTCACAAATCTGAAACCTCAAGAACAGAGAGACTCTGGCCAAACAGAGACCAGAGGCGGAGAACGCATTTCAACAGGATTAGCATTCGGCAACTGGAAGAAGCCTGATGTCACTGTTATATAAACCATCGCAGCGTGAAAATGATATGATAATGAAGATCATCACGCGGGAAGAGGAGAAGAGGTGTAAAATGACTGCTGTCCTCGCGATTCATAGCGGGGAGTCAATCAGTGCTATCTAAAATTGAAGACTGTAATTGAAAGGCATGTGACGTCTCCCACTTGCTAAGATCATTCATCCTCTCATTCCTTAACCTGAGAGCAATTGTTTAGGGAACTGATACCTCTTGTAGGGAAAAAAAATAAATAACATCTATTTGAAGTTTAGTAATTCTATTTCAAATCAGTTTCATGTCTTCATGAGAAGCTAAGTAAAATTAAGTATGACACTTTATTGGATGGAGAATGCATTACCAAAATAAAAACATTTTCCTGAGCCTGTCTACCTTGACTTCCAGCCTTTCCTTCTAGCTATGGAGTTTGAGAGGTGTTTGCTATGACGGTCATTTGGCATGGTCTTTATTCTTCATTGGTGGGGATTCTGGGTTGCTTCTTATTTCATAACCTGTGTTTCTGTTTTGCCTGATCTTCATAACAAGGGTCTATCATTTTAATGCAAGGAATAGATAGGCACGGTGGTGCATGTCTGTCATCCCAGTGGCTCTGGAGGCTGAGGCAGGAGGATTGTGAGTTCAAAGCCAGCCTCAGCCACTTAGCGAGGCCCTAAGCAACTCAGTGAACCTCTGTCTCTAAATAAAACGCAAAAATAGAGCTGGGAGTGTGAATCAGTGGTCGAGTGCTCCGGGTTTAACCCCTGGTCCCCCCCCAAAAAAAAAAATAGAAGGTATAAAGTCGTCTTGTCTACTAAAGCTTAGTCACATGACAGTTTCTATTTTTGTCCCAAGTACTGCTCAAAGAGGTCCAGCTAGAAAGAGAGGTAGGCTTTGATCTGACTTATTCATGCTGTTCATCTCCAAAAACCTGATTCAGAGCTAAGTGCCTGGCCAACCTGCTTCCTGTCGAATTTAAACACAGCCAGACGCCTATAGTCCCAGGGGTTTGGGAGGCTGAGGTGAAAGGATCTCAAGTTCAAAGCCAGCCTCGGCAATGTAGAGAGGCTGTAAGCAACTGAACAAGACCCTGTCTCAAAATAAAAAGTAAAAAGGGCTGGAGATGTGGCTCCATGGCTAAGCACCCCTGGGTTCAATCCTCAGTACCAAAAAAATAATATTAAAATAAAATAATAAACAGCCAAAGATTATCAATACAAAGTGCAGAGAAACGAGTGCTCGGGGTAGGGCGAGGGTGTGAGTCTTATTTTTTCCTCCCCTCTCCACCTATTAATTGAAAGCCTGCCATATTCATATATAAGCTATTGAAATTGCATCCCAGAAAAGCTGGATCCTGCCATTATGGACAAATCCCCCACGTTCCCACCTGTTAATCTTCTGCACGATGCTCCTGTCATCTCTGAAACTTAGATCAAACGGGCAGATTCCTCCAGTGCACTTTTTGTTAATTTTCACATAAAGTAAAAATAAATCTACGTTCAAAAACTTCTGCAAGTTGCCCGGCCCTTGGGTCAATAGAATTCAATTCCAATTTCTATCCACCGCATCAAAAGCACACCTTTCTCAGTGCTCCAAGAGAGGCTCTTGCCCCCAAGCTGCTGAGTGACAGCCTCTGTGTGTCCCTAGCTACCCTGGACCCAGCTGGAAATGGGGATTTCTGCCGAAATCCAGGTTGCCTACGAATGCCTCCTGAACCCCAAATTCAGTTCTGAAAGTTCCAACAAGGCAATTCACGCTCAGCCTCACCTTCAACTTGAACTTTCCATGGGAAGATACCAATTCGAGTATTTCAGAGAAGAAGGGGAAAAGAGGATTTTGTTTAATGTGAACTCAAGATGTGTCTCTAAGGCACGATAAGGAAACAGAATGGTTTCATGCATGCGTGTGTGTGTGTGTGTGTGTGTGTGTGTGTGTGTGTGAAAGAGACAGAGAGAGAGAGACTTCCGTCCGCCCCTGGGCACACTGAGACGTATTTATCTTCCTGCCTCATTGCCATTTTCTCCTGCGATTAACTTCTTTAAGCCTTTTGGGTCCAAGCTTTTGGACTTTCTTCTTCCCCCAGTGGAAACCTCGTCTCCATCTGAAAAGGCTCCTAATGCCCGTTGGTGTATTTCTGGGAGCATGCTGTCCCTGAGCCCATCTTCTGCACAAGAGTGACGACATATGTTTAGGTGCCCAGCTGTTTGTGCCCTGGGAAAATATTTGCAGAATTAGGACAGAGTTCCCAAGAGCACGCAGATTTCGACAGAGATGAAAGGCGAACGGGCAGACAGCAGCCCGTCGGCAGAGGAAGCATTTCTGAATCAAGGAGGCCTTTTGTAGTCCTTGGGAAGGAAAAAAAAAAGCTACCAGGCAGCACCTTCCCCCTGGGGCTGGACTGACAGGTCCATCAGCCCAGTTTCCAAACAATCTGGCTGATCCTCTGATTCGCAGCAGTAACTCTCAAACTGGGCGCATCTACCTGGCAGGATGTGAACGCGTGTCACACGGGATAAAGGGAGCTACGGTCAAATACTTTTGGCAGATGCAATCAAAATTAGGTGGGGGTCTCCACTGAAGTCTCTCTCGGGTGTTGAATATGCCAAAGCACCTTTAGGAGCTTTAAGAGGAAGACGTATTGTTGCTTCTCTAAGTGAACCTCGCTTGGCGCTAAGTTCTGAGACACGGATCTTTGGCAGTGGTTGTGACATGTAGATTCCCGGTGGACAGGATTATCATCTTGGGGACCATGGCAGCCATGGAGTTACAGGGCCTGAGTGTCCCTTCCAGAAGGCTTGCTGTAGATGGATGTGTGGATGTTACACCTTGATTCTTCTTGGACGCTCCTGCCAAGCCCCAGCCTCCTGCCAAGCCCCAGCCTCCAGGCTGCTCCCAGTCAATGAGAGAGCGTGGCAGCCATGCAGGAGTCCCCTGTGCCCACGTCAAGATGTGACTTATCCCACCTGCTCTCTGCATCAGGATTTCTCAGCTCTGGTGACGTGTTAGAACCAGGTGAGGGGTAAATGTCAGATTCCCAGCCTATTCGAGCTAGAATATCTGGGGGCAAGACTCAGGCTTCAACATTCTTTGGAGCTCCCCCCAGTTTAGCGAAGGTAAACACTGGCTTCTCTAGAGAAGCGCTTCTCAAGTTGGAGTGCACCCCCCTCAGAGCCATCAGAGAGCTCTGAGGGCTGAGCCCACCCCAGGGCTGCTAAGTCCTGAAGTCTGAGAGTTTGCATTTCTAAAATGTCCCCAGGAGGTGCTCATCACTGCTGTCCCACAGAAGCCACGCTGGGAACCACTCAAGTCGATAAAATTCTCTTACAGAATTTTCCTGGATCTCTCTCCCCTTGCAGAATACCAGCATGGCGCCACTGATGTGGTGCCCAGGTCCTCTGTTCTAACTCTCGTGGTTCAGAAGAGGCCACCAAGACCCCAGGGAGCAAAAAGTCACACCCTGCCACACACAGAAAAGCCATCTGGGTTGCCAGCCAAGACCCATCAAATCGCTGCCCGTACAGCTTGTCCAATGTTCCCAAGTTCCGCTGGACTCAGTCCTGGAGAATGCAGGCCACGGGAGACAGGAAGACACCCAGTGTCACAAAAGTCTGCATTTAGCCTGGGGCTAAATAACACACCAAGAGCACATCCCCAATCCTGGGAGGGAGAGAGTTAGGGCTGCTGAGATTCCAATGTCACTTAAGATGCCACTCAGTCCTCAGACTGTCATCCTGACACATCAGCTGAGAAAGTCAGAGCGTCCCCACCGATTTTTAACTCATAGATTCTTTGGTGATGCCAAAAAAATGTTCCAATGTCTGATCTGAAGATGTTCTGAAAACCAAAAGCGCCCGCCGCCTCTTCTTGAGCAAAAAATAATCACAGCCTGTTGTGTCTGACACCAAAACAAGTCTTCAACATGGAATTGACTTTTCTTCCCACCCTTCTGCCTGTGAAGTTGTTGTTGGGTCTACAAAATGCAGAAAGAAAATTGGCCTGATTCTGTGACTGAGTTGGCCGGGCTTCCTAGCATTGATCCACTGGGAATGGCTCCACCGGAGGTCTTTCTGGGACAGCCCGTCCGCAAAGCACAGATTCTCAGCGCACGCACGCACGTGTGGAAGGCAATTGCGGGCAGCTCAGGATGCTCATGGCTTAGTGAGACTGCAGGGCGGGGGTTAGGGAGGGCTAACGCACTGCCACAGCCCGCAGGATTGAGCAAAGCTAAGAATTCCTGTGTCATGTCATAGGAATCCTTCTGACTAATTTGCTAGCATCTTCATCTCCAAAGACCAAATGGATGCAATATATTGCCTGAAATCTGTTACCATCAAAACCATCACAAAGCAGGCACTGGTTTTTGTGACTAAGGAAATGAGGGAGAGGACTCTGTTCTTACTGTTGTCCTGGATATAGAACCAATGACTATTCAGCTGATCAGGGGCGTCACCTGAAGGTGGCTTTTACTGTTTGCTTCAAGGCAGGAAGAGCACTGATAATGTTTATGGTTTGTTTTTGTTTTTGTTTTTGTTTTGGACCATGGATTGAACTCAGGGGCGCTTCACCACTGAGCCACATCCCCAGCCCTTTTTTATATTTTATTTAGACAGGGTCTTGCTGAGTTGCTTGGGGCTTTGAACTTGCGATCCTCCTGCCTCAGCCTCCAGAGCCTCTGGGATTAGAGGCATAAGCCGCTGCACCTGGCTATGTTTATGGATTCTGAGAAGCTGTTTTGAATGCGTCTAGGACATTTCTCTGGCAACATAAGCAGAACACTCCCAGGGAGTATATCTCCCGGGCAGAAAGGCAGCCACTTGGAATGCAATGCACCTCGGAGGCAGGAAGCTCTATGAGCCAAGGTGATAATCAGGACAGTGACCATTTATTCAGGTGGACATCGTGCTAAGGACATCTCACCAACAATCTCATTCATCCCTCGAATGACCCCATCACTTATGTCCCATTACCATTCCCGTGTTTTGGCTGAGAAAATTAATGAGCAAAGAAATTAAATAATTTTCTCCTGGCCACATGAGTTGCTGGTAAATTTTAGAATCCAAATGAACATTCAGTTTGATTGGATTCCATAATTCAGTCTCAATTGAAGAGTTAACTACCGCCAGGCACCAGGGCACTCACCTGTAACCCCAGCTTCTCAGGAGGCTGAGGCAGGAGGACCTCAAGTTTGAGGCCAGCCTCAGCAACTGAGAGAAACCCTATCTCAAAATAAAATCATGGAAAGGGGTTAGCATGTGGCTCAGAGGTAGAGCATCCCAGAGTGTTTCTATCCATTGCAAGGCGGAAATACTCTTGAATTCCAGGTCTCTTTGTGACTTTTTTCCTCAAGGAGTAGCATGGGCTTAAATATTGTGTAGACTTCAAATAATTGGCAAGATGGAAGTGCCTGTGTGCTTTGAGATGATTTGTGTGCAATCCACTTACAGATATTAAAACACATTGTCTCATTCAATGGGCATTCATATCTCAAATTAAGAAAGATTCTTTTTTTTAAGCAATTATCTTTAGGTGTCAAAGAAGAAATACTATATTTCCTAATGATCCTTGCTTCTTTCACCTAGTGCAATAATGTTTACATTGTGAAGTCTTTTGTGGGCATTGCGGGCTGGCCTCTGTTTTTAATATAGTCCTGATCATGTACACCAGAGGTCAAGGCGACAGAAATAAACTGTTGAACAAGAGGCCTTCCCAGGACATGTGACACCACAGCTGTGACTTGGAGGCAAATAGACAAAATACCGAATGACAGGGCACTCACCTGTAAACCCACCTTCTCGGGAGGCTGAAGCAGGAGGACTGCAAGTTTGAGGCCAGCCTCAGCAACTCAGACAGACCCTATCTCAAAATGAAGTTATGGAAAGGGGTTAGCATGTGGCTCAGAGGTTACACTTTGTCCTCTGGCCACAAGCTTCAGTGAGATAATTATCTGACCATTTCTTGACCTTGGTCTCTTCATCTAAAACACATTTCTCAGTCTTGGTTCTACTGATCTTTAGGGCCACGTATTTTGTGATGGGACCGTCCTTTGCTCTGTGGGGTGTTTAGCAGCCTCCCTGGTCTCTAGATGCCAGGAGCACCCCTCACACTTGACAATCAGAAACGTCACCAAACATTGCTAAATGTCCCAAGAGTAGGAGGCACTATCATGTCCCCAACGTACCCCCAAAGTTGTATAATTTGAAGACCTAGCCGTTCTGCTAGCTGGTAGAACAGATACATAAAACTTGTTTTTCTATGTTCCCCTTTTCTAGAAAAGCCATCTTGGATGTTAAATGTGTAAATTGTTCAGTTGTTTTCCCCAGGGGGAAAAATGGCTGCAGTATATGACCACAGTCATGGTTGTGTGGGAGAATCAAAAGGAAGTCTTTCTTCCCATGGTACCCCTGGGGAAACACAAACAAGACGGTGTCCTTTGTCACTGGAAGTACGGCACCCCTCCCATCTGTCCTGACTCTCTTTGGCCATATAGTGGCAAACGCTGGCCCCAATGCTTGGTTCCCCAACATTGACATCAATAGCCACAAAGAACACCGACTTCCCGACCAAAGCAAACTCCTGAGTCTAAAATGAGCATAAGACATGCACAGCTTCTTCAAAGATACTGCAAGGGTGACCAGGAATGAGAGACACCGAGGACTCCTGGGGAGGTGGGAGGTGGGGGGCTTGGCGAGGGGGCTGGAGCTGGGTTGCATGTGGTGGGCTAAAATGGCAAAAGGCAAAGGAGTCCCAAAAGAACCACTTTAAAGTAAAGGCAGAGTCCAGGGGACCTATCAGATGACCGTAAAAATCAAACCAGACAGGCAAATCAGCTTGGGTCCACCAAGAAATGGGCAGCCCAATCCCTGGTCACCCAAAGCCGTTGTTGGGAGGCAAGAGGAGAGCCATCTTGAAGGGCCAGCCATGGTGCTCTGGGTTTCTTATCTCCAACCGGGGCACACGTGCCAGTCAGCTCCAGGTACTGCTCCAAGAATTTCACAACAAGAACTTCCTGCGCGTGAACGCCGCTGAGCCAGAAATGCTATTTTCCAAGAGCCGGAACACCTTCTAAAGCAGAGTTTAATGCACACATGGAAGTCAGGGGGTCCCTCGCCTCCGTTAGCATAGCCGATGGTTGGTCTTCTCAAGGGCTGAGCTCCCTTGGGCTCTTTTTACTTACAGTGAAGTGAAGGTCACAGACAAGGTCGCTTTTAAGGTCCTCTCCAATTCAGCGATCCCAGGATCCTGTGAATTCTGCAACATGTTTTCCATCTGCATGGATCAGAGTTGGTAAGACTGAGTCAGAAATGCACCGAAATTCAACTCTGGTCACTCAACACTCGGAATTCCTCTATCGAGAGGGGCACACGAAATTCAGCCCGGTGCATCCAGGACCGTTGCAGTGTTGAGTGCGCTGATGAACTCCAGATCTCTCAAGTGCCCTCCACCAAGAACACTCACCCCTTCCTCATTGACTGTCCTTGAGTATTTGACCTTGGGCTCCAGCCAAGCATCCCCGGGACCTGTTTTGAATTCCCTGGAAATAGTGGTGTTTGATCAGATGGGACAAGTTCCACCAAGACGGATGTAAGAAAATAGTATCAAATGATTGGTTTCCCTACACATCATTTATATATATATATATATATATATATATCAGAGCCAAACACTAAGAAATAAGGATGGCATTCCATCAGTTTGGGTACAATGACCTTTAGGGTCGACCAGGGTACAATGTCACAACGGCTCTGCACCTAAGGAAGGAAGGTTCTTTTGGGTTTCAGAATTCTGCATGAGAACTCCACTTGGATAGCTCTTATTCTTCCCACGACTAGATTTCTTAAAAGCAATACATTTTGCATCTCATTTGGGGGCTGCACTTACACTGATCAAAGATAATGACATTCTTAGCGAGCGAAAGATACCATTTCCCAGCTTGGTCTTTTTCTAAGACAATTTGTTGAAACAGATTTTCAGGGAGGCTGGGGAGTGGGGGAAGTACGCCAACCTGCGTTGCTGTGGCAACTTCTACAAAAGCGAAGGATACACTTGTGCTGTTTTTAGGGAGTGCGATTTTACTTCTTAAAATATCATTGATTTCTGTGGTGCTGAGAAGCAATTAGCTGGGTCTATAGAGGAGGATGAATTTCATTCCTCTCCCTGGGGTGCCAGAAGGTCAGGCTGAGATGAAACCTTTTCATAGATACGATAACCTGTGGAGTTGGAAGAGCTATTTCAGGTGCACCTGGATGGAGAGAGAGGTACTGGGCACAGGGTGTCCTACCTCAGAAACTAGCCATGTCAGCCCTGTGCTAGGACCACTGAGCTGAAGACGATTATCTGGGGCTTGGGGTTCATTTTAATGCAGTTCTCGGTGCACACGCCAAGAAAGCTGTGTAGCAAACCTGATCTGTAACAGTTGCTGTGATTCATTCCTTTCTGGTCTTCCAAGCGCTGGCCGCCATATTGCTTCTGCATTGGCTTTCCCATGTGGCCTCTGACCTTCTCCAAACCAACAAAACCTTCTCAATTTTCAAGGCTGACCTCAGACTCCACCTCTCCCAGAAAGCTGACCCTGACCCTCCTTTTGCACTTTTCTCTTGGTTCTATAATATTTGGAACCTACCTGCTTACAAATAGGTTACCAATACTCTGGTGTGACCTCTCTCCTCCCTAATACTATGAGTCCTTGGGAGTGCCCCCTGTGCCTCATCCAATGCCACATTCCCCAACAGAGCTAAACAGGGTGTTTTACACAAAGCAACCCTCAAGAAGCACCTACTGGTTGAATACATGCACACACAGGCAAACGGGGCCATCTCTCATGTATGGGACAGCGCCTAGCTCTGCCGACCTGATTAAGCTTTGGCGGGAGTGGTAGAGATCCGACTGGGTTCAGGTCAAATGGGGTTTATGTAGGGGAAGATGAAGTAAAGGCTGTGTCTTGAGCCTGGTTTTAAAGGAGAGAAAAAAAATCTATCCTAGCAAATAGATGGAAGAAAGTGTCACACACAGGGGAAGAAGCATGACGTCAGGCTGGGACACCAAACATGAGCATGTCAATTTTCCTGGAACGTCAGATATTAACTGAGAGGTTAAAGGCACCCACGGGGAATGAAAGGGGATTTTCAAAGCATCCTCTTCTTTATTTGCCTTTCTTTCTTCCATGAAGGCTGCATGATAAAGGGTAGAGAAGTTGGGGATTTGGGGTTGGGCACCCTATTTGGAAAGCCCATTTGTGTTATTCAACAGCTTCACAACAAATTACTCCTCTAAGCCTCGGTTTTCTTATCTGCAAAATGGGAGCAAGAACGCACAGTACAGACCGGACCATGTAGCATAGAGAGCTCCCCTGTGTGCTGCACACAGACAGCAAAAATGTATTGCCATCTCTCCCTGCTGGGTAAAAACTTACAGGCCATATGCAGGAATTTAACTAAAGCAAACCTCAGTAATTCCTGAAACTGCTGAAGACAACTCTCCTTTCTTTCTTCAATGTCTTTTTTCTAGTATAAACTCGGTTTGGTAGTTAGTGTGGTAGCCGTGAACTCCAAAGACGTGGCACCAGGACTATAATTTTAGGTGCTAACTTGGGGCTGCCCCTGTGGCAACAGACACGTTTAAAATTCACAGGCGCAGTGGTGCACGCCTGTCATCCCAGCAGCTTGGGAGGCTGAGGCAGGAGGATCACAAGTTCAAAGCCAGCCTCAGCAACTTAGTGAGGTCCAAAGCAGCTCAGTGAGACCCTGACTCTAAATAAAATACAAAATAGGGCTGGGGATGGGGCTCAGTCGCCTCTGAGTTCAATCCCTGGTGCCCACAAGAAAAAGAACTAAAGGCAGCAACCCTAGATTGCCTGGACAAGGTGGCGGAGAGAGCCAACCATTAAGCCGTTAGGACTGTGTCTTTAAAGGTCGGGGTGACAGAGGACCATACTGGGCATCACTGGGGGAGTTTGTTATGCATGTGAATTCCTGGATGCCAGCCCAAACCTGCTGACTCGGATTCTTGGGTCTGAGCCAGAGAATACGCATGTTTAACAAGACCCCACGCGAGTTCTTGAACGCACACTCAAGGATAAGAACTGCAGATTTCAATTTCTGGAGACAAGATCAACAATGGATAGGGTTCTGCTGTCACCCAAGGCACTTTCAGGTTCCTGGATAAGCAGATACCAAAAGACTCTAGGGACAGAAATGTTTGGAAGATCCGTACTAGGACTGCAAACCACAACCCTCAGGAATTAGAAATGGAGAACTTTGGGGGCCATTACTCTGAGATATGAAATAAATGGTTGGAGATTGGCTGAGTACTGCAGAGAGAATGAGAGGGAGGGAGAAGGGAGGGAAGGTACACCATCCAGCCATCTGCAGAGAATCCAATGGAGAATTCTGCCCGACGCCCACTAGCAAAGCGCAGCCCCGCTAGGCAAAGAACCCCCAATGTTCCAATTCCTCTAGGGCTTTTCGTTAATACTGGGGATTGAACCCAGGGGCACTCGACCACTGCGTCCCCTCCCCAGCCCTGTTTTGTACTTTATTTAGAGACAGGGTCTCCCTGAGTTGCTTAGCGCCTTGCTTTCACTGAAACTGACTTTGAACTCGCGATCCTCCTGCCTCAGCCTCCCGAGCCTCTGGGACCACAGGCGTGTGCCACCACCGTGCCAGCCTTCTCAGACTTTCGACAGGTGCATCCTGTCTGCTCATGAGCTTGTTGTGAGAGGAAGCCGGGGGGGGAGGGGGGGGGGACTGTCCTTCACAGTCCCAAGAGGAAGACCCAGGAATACACAGCCCACAGCTTCTGTGTGGGTAGAAGGTGGTGAAATGCACTTGAACTTGCAGCACTTCGTGGCTGACCTCCAAAAGAAGCTTCCTGTGGGACCTCTTTAGGAAAGCCCTTGTGGGAGAGCGGGCTTCCAGCTGCAGGCACTTCCTTGGTGGCCCATTCTGTGGAAGATGGGTGCATAATTCTTGCATGAAAATATAAAGATTTCATGCAAGAAATATATATTCTATATTCATGTATATATGTACACATGTTGATTGATATGTAAAGTTTTTACAAATCTATAGATTATTATAGATCCACAATGCTCATTTTATAACTGTCTATAACAATTATCACTTATAGTAAATAACTATACAAACTACAAATTGTATAATATAGATTGTATTATATCATTAAATATAACCCAACTATTTAATTATTCATATAATTAATCACAGGATATAAATTCGTGTTACATGATAATGATGTAATTGCATACATACATGATCTATGTAATGAATATCACATATGTTACATCATCATATAATTATTATGAACCCAGTATATGTTACTTATACATAATTATACATACATTAAATAAAAGTATATTAATTCATAAACTAACCTATAAATCTATGTATAAGACACACATTCATTTTTATGAATTCTAATGTATTTTTGTGACCCTGTGCAGAAAGGCGAACATGATCTATGTTGCATTGAAGTCGTTCTCTTTTTCCTGATTCTAAGGGAAACGGGAGACTGTCTCAGGGCTGTCTCAGGAGACTCTCACAGGCTGCACACTCTTGCACGAGGGACGAATCCCGTTCCTTGTGTCAGGACAGTGTGAGTGGCCCTGGGGGATTTGGTCATGTTTAGTGGTAATCCTTGGTGTCTTATATCTCCATGCACCTGTCTGCCTTTCACTTTAGATGCATTATACCTCCAAGTGCAGGGCAATCAGCTGTCAGGTTCACATCTCATGACCAACAAGTCAATGCAGACAAGAAGTTTCTGCAGAGTTCCATCCTCTGCCGTGGCAACCTGAAACTCATACTCCTGGGTTTTCTCCCCCTTAACAGTCACACAGGTACAGAGCAGATGTGCAGGCAGCAACAAGTTACCTGAGCAGGTGAGGGCTGGGAGCAAGTAAATAAAATCTGCTAGCCTCGTACTCTTGACTCCCAAAGTGATACACAGAATCCAATTTTTTAAAAAACTGTGAACAAATGTGAGAGAAAATATCCCCAAAGAGTGATGGTGTTCCCTGCCAATGATTTTCACTTGCTGAAACCTGAGTGATCTTCATCCAACAGGAACAGAGAACCTGCCAGGACATCTCATCGCCAGGAAAAGGAAGGAAACACAGGAGCAGTCTTGGTTCCCGTACCAAGCTTGAATCCTTCATTCATGAATGACTTCTGCTTAATACAGGTGCAAAGGAATAACGCCACATGATCTTCACAGAAAGACTACAGTTTAGTTGCATGATTGAAGCATGGTTGAACTTTTGTTCTGAACAGAAAATACTCAAATATTTTAGGAATGCTAAGTTACATGGGAAAGGGGGGAGGGGAGGTGAAAGGAGGGGGAGGGGGAGGGAGGGGAGGAGGGACTGAGGTGACAGATGCCTGACTTTAGATTGGAGGGATTATAATTTTTCATGTACCTGAATAAAAACAGTAACAACAAAATGAACCTTGGGTATTGTTACCATTAACCACTCCTCGTACCAAATCAGAGGGTGCGACTCCTTGCGGCAAGGGCAGAGATTCGGCAGCACCTCCCCCCTCAATGCTCCTTAGCCCGCAGCCCACGTGGACAACAGGTAACTTCTCTCCTACTTTCTTTGTTCATCTTTAGATACAATATTGCCAGCCCTCCTTCTGTCCGCTCCTGGATTATCAGGAGTTGGCTGTATTTATTTCTCTTATTTTGGTAGGAGTGGATGAGGGTAAAGGAAATGTACCTGTCTTTAAATACACTGACACCACAACATTAAGATAACACCATATGGGTTTCCTATTGATTTTTTAACAACCATAAAGGTGTATTAGCTGACACTTTTGGAGGTCAGAAGTCTTTGTCCATCTGTTTCTCTCTCTCTCGCTCTCTCTCTCTGATCTCTTTTGCAAACCTCCTTATCCAAATCTGACCCTCAGCCTCTTTCTGATCAGGACTTTTGTGATTGCACTGGACTCACCCAGATACTCTAGTCTCCATCCCCAATTCAAATGGGGATACATCCCCATCTCAAAATCCTTCACATCAACGGCACTATTCCACAGTCACAAGTCTCAGGAATTAGAAACGGATAACCTTGGGGACCATTACTTTGTCTACACAATGCCACAAAAAAAAAAAAAAAGTTCATGTCTCAAACCAGAAGGCTGGTGACCAAAACCTCTCGGGGTATCTTGTCCACAGACACAGAGGGTAAAATAAGAGATCCTCTGCCTGTGGTCCTTTCCTGCTAAGGCAACCTCATGTGGCATCAAGGAACACAGGGCTGATAAAGATGAACGGAGATCCTGGGGGTGTCGTGGCATCAAGTACCCCCCAGCTCTGAGCCGGGGCCATGTACCAGAACACTGCACAGTTTGAAGGCTGGTGAACCTCTCTCAAGTGCCATACTTACTGAAGAAGTCACTCCTGTCTGTCGATGGAGCTATTACCTGCAGTACTGCTAAATCCTTATCTCAGTTATTTAACAAAAACAGCGGCTCACTAAGGGACTGTCCCAAAGGCAGCTTCTCTCCTCTTGACTCAGGGATTGAATTCCCTCCACTGAGGTTCATGGCCTAGCTACTGCAGTTGCCAACCAGGTGGGCAAGATCCTGGGGGAGGGGGCTGGGAAGACCGTGCAGAACAGGCCCCTGAGCACTTGACCTCCACTCACATTCCAACCGCTGGAACTTAGTCATGTGGTGATAGCCACCAGCAAGGGAAGTTGTAGGGTGGAGTCCCCGGAAAGAAGACCCCATATATGGGGTGGCCAGCTAACTGGTTGTCACTGTGCTCTTGGGACAAGGGGAAAATGGCTCCTAAGCAATGGATTTGTTCTCATGCATCTTTTAAGTCAGTACTAGCAATCCTTTGTCCATGACATTGATGAATTGCATCTCCTAAAGTTCAATTTGGCAAACCCGAGGCTACTCCGGGTCTCCCACTGATGCAAATTGAAAAAAGATTAAAAGCAGAGCATACCAAGTGTAATATGACCCCACAAGTGGCAAATCCACATGGTACCCATTGAGGATTTTTCCAAGGGAAAACCCCAACTTTGAACATCAGGGGGTCCTGAGACAACTGGATATTGACAGAGGAAAAAAAAAAAAGAGTCTTGACTGTTGCTTGATACCAAACCTCCAAGTTGACTCAAAATGCACCCTATACAAAAAGAGCTATAACTAACACATTTCTCAGCGTGAACCAAGGAGAAAAGTCTGGAAAACTGAGGCTTGCTAACTCGGGACACATGAGGTACAAGTATTTTTGAAAATGATAAAAGTAGACATCATCAGGATTAAAAGCAGCTATTCTCTTAAAGACACAATTAGGAAAAATGGAAAGGAAAATCCACAGATGGGAAAATCTTGCAAAATGCATCTGACAGAAGCTTGTATTACAGAACTCTTGTACTCTGCAAAGAGAGGATAAACAACCAAACCTTTTCAAATGAACCAAAGATTGAAGGCTTACACATCTAGAACTGCCAACGATAAAAAGATTGCCAAGAGCAAGCACGATGGAAATACAGGACAACGGGATATTCATACACTGTTGGCAAGGATGCAAAATGCTGCTTTTTTTTTTAAGAGAGAGAGAATTTTTTTTTTAGCTTTTCGGTGGACACAACATCTTTATTTATTTTTATGTGGTGCTGAGGATCGAACCCAGCGCCCCACACATGCCAGGCGAGCGCGCTACTACTTGAGCCACATCCCCAGCCCAACAAAATGCTTCTTATAAAGGCATGCACTGACTCTGTGTGGTGGTGCACACCTGTAATCCCAGTGACTTGGGAGGCTGAGGCAGGAGGATTGCAAGTTGGAGGCTAGACTCAGCAACTTAGTGAGGCTCTGAGCAACTCAGCAAGACCCTGTCTCTAAATAAAAGATAAAAAAGGGCTAAGTGTGTGGCTCAGTGGTTAAGCACCCAGGGTTCAATGCTTGGTACCAAAAAACAAACAAACCAAAAACAGCAACAACAAAAAGTTACACACTGATGGTAAGACCCAAAAATTCTGCTCCTGGGCATTTACCTCAAGAAAGTAAAAGACATGTCCACACCAGCAGCTGAATAGGAAGGTACACAGTGGCTTTATTCACAATCACTGAGACCTGGAAATAATTTAGTGCCATTTAGCAGATAGAGAAACAAAAGTGCCTCCAACCAATCAATTACTCCTTAGGAGTAAAAGGGAAGGAATCAGAGGCATTGGACTGAAGAGCATCATGCTAAGTCAAAGAAAGCAGACTCAGAAGCTTCCTGTGGATTGGTTCCGGGACCTCCATGAATACCAAGATACAAGATGACGTAGTATTTGCAGGTAACGGACATGCGTCGGCTTATCCCATCTCTAGACGACATGAGATACAAAAACAATGCAATTGCTACATAAGGAGTTTTCCGTCCTGAGATGGAAGCCAGGTCTTGCGAACACGAGGCAGGTGTTCTACCCCTCGGCTGCATCTAGAAGGAGAAGCTTCATGAACACTGTGGGCCTCTAAGTTCCTGTGCCATGGCCTAGATGGATTCTTTACACGCTATCAAGTTTCCTATTCCCTTCTCCAAAAGTGGCCTTAGCAGAAGTTGACTGCCAGCCTCCTTCTCTACAGAATGCCCACAGCCCGCGTCTCCAGGGCTCTTGCAAGGAGCATGAACTTTTGAAATAAAAAGAAACTGTGTTCTCCTCTCCAAACAGCCATCAGCACTCGGGAAAAACAGATCAATCTCAGTGCTTTGAAGAGGCCCGGGTGATATCTGACCAAGAAATAAGAGGGTTTATATTAAAATTGGCAGAGCATACTTCCTGTTGAAAGCCACAGGGCGATTCCTCAGAGGAACATACATTTGTGTCAGTGACAGAAGCCGATGGCGATGGCAAAAAAAAAAAAATGAGTCTCCATTAGTGCCAACGCCGGAGGCCATCCGGAAGGAAAACTGTGCCGCCGATGGCTTCGACACAATTCCAAGGGCCATTTTTCTTTCTGGAGGAGAGAAAAGTGCTATTTCGTCAGGTGGGTGTACTTGATCGGTGCTGCCACGGATGCAGCCATTTCTGCGGTCGATTCTAATGGTGCATCAGCAAAATGTGCTCTTGTTAGGAGCTCTCTCTCCTCGGCTTCTCCCCTCCAAGTCACCAAGCGTTTGCAGACTCTGTGAGGTGGGCAGGTGCAAAGCTGTTAGGCTCCTTGTGAGACTGATTTCTCAAGATTGCCAAGGGGCAGAGCATTGCCGGGTGTTTTCCTGGTGAATTCCCAGAGCTGGCACCCCACCGCCTCTGGCTCCACGGGGAGAGGAGCCACCGCTGCACATCTTTCTATTCCTAGCTTCAGAGGCATGAGAGCCTGAGTCATAGAGATGGCATTTTATTGTCCCCGGAGGAAGGGTGAGCAGGCCTGTCAACTGCTACAGAGTCACATCTGCAGGCCTAGAAATCAAGAGAAGAAAGAAAATTCTAAATGATCTTTGGGCTTTGGAAGGAAAGCATGTGTGTGAAATAAAAGAGAAATAAAGATTTCTTTATGTGCCAGTTAGTTTAGAGCAGTGCTGTGAAGAATCTGAGAAGATCAGACAGAATATTGTTATAGCAGAGGAGACTTGGAAAAGTTGGCGATATTATGAGGTATTTGTGTGCATATGTATACTCGTGGGGGGTGCAGATGTTTGCGTGTGTGTGTGTGTGCGCGTGTGTGTGTCATTTAAACTCATTTGCATCCAGTGAAAAGGCCAGTCTCAATTATGAATTCTGTCACTGATATTTATCCCACAAAACATTGTCTCCCAAACCATTGGAAATGAACCTTCCTAAAAAAGCTATTTTTCCCCCAGTAAGTATGTTTATCATATATTCCATTTAAGGTGGTAGCAGAACAAATTATCTGAAATTTTTTTCCCAAATATAAAAGTTGGACAGAACTTGTTCCTTTTTGTTGCTGTTAGTCTTAGCTGGGGAAGCTCAAAGGCTGGCGATTAGAATCCACTGAAGACTCATTCAGGCAGCTGATGTTGGCTAACTGTTGTCTGAGATCTTAGCTGGGGCTGTTGACTGAATACCTAATACCTGACCTCTCCATGTGGTGTGGTCTCCCTTACAACATGGCGACTGAGTTCCAAGGTAAATGTTTAGGGAGGAGATGGGTGCTATTGTGAATTTTATGATTTAGCCTCAGGGGTCACTTACAACACAGTCTACTTTTTGAGGTGATCAAAGTACCCCCACTCAGATTCAAGGAGAGAGGAAGTAGACTCCACATGGGACCAAAAAGCTGACAAGAGTCTATGGATTCCACCATGACGGCTCACAGGGTGATTATACGCAATACATACTGTTGCATTTCTAAGACACAAGCACTTAGAGACAACTATGAAGCCATCAAAAGAAATATAGGGGTTGAGAGTGTAGCTCAGTGGTTAGCACACTTGCCCAGTATGAATGAGACCCTGGATTTAATCCCCAGTACTGGAGGGGGGTGGGGACACAATGTGACCAGAAGAGATGTAACTACCATCCAAAGTTATCTAAGTGCCTACTCATCACAAGATTAAAACAGCCACATGGGGAGGGGGGATCAGTTATTATTTCTTTATCTAACCACAGCGTTAATGCAATCTCAAATCCCTAGATATCTCAGCATAACAGAGATATTATTATCTCAGAAGAAATGTCCAACATCCCTGCCCAGAGGAAGTAAACTGAGAAATCACGGCACGCTTACAACCACTGTTTCTCTCCTTGCATGCTGGCTCTGACACACAGAGTAACAATTTTCAATTTGTTATGTGCTAAATATTTTAATTACATTTTGAAGTAAGCAGCATTCCAGAAAAGATAAATAGCCAAAGATGGGGTAATTAATTCTTGAAGGTAACCATACTAATATATGCATTTTTCATAGCAGAAATTAATTATTCTCAAGACAACTGTCTTTTCCCTTGTAAATTAAGACATTTTCCCTCTAATTAGTTGAAACTGCCTGTAGGAGATCATCACCACTGAGCTATGGAATTTCCTTCAGCAGGTAAAGTGAGAGGAGTTTAAAATAAAGCAGAGTCTGAGGTTTCCTCTTGCTTGCTCAGTGGGGTACAGAATCAAAAAAAAATGCCCACATCAATGCTTTTTAGTGCACTATCGACTTCTTAGAATTATATCAACATGTCACTTACTCCAAAAAAATGAATAAATAATTAAAATCCCCAAGGACAGTAGCAGATGTAGGTTGGTGGAGACCCAAAATGGAATTTAAATAGAAACAAAAATGCCCAACTCTATTGTGAATGAGTGGCAGAGCCATACTGAAGGAAGAACTGACTTGAATAACCTTGGAAAACAGTATTCTGAACTATATATTAAAAGGCTTAAAAGAGAAAAATAACTGTGGCCATATACAGATGTGTCTCTGTGTCTTTGGGCTCCATCTCCCTGGATTTCATCCATTGCAAATTGAAAATATTCAGGAAAAAAAATTAGGTCAGTTCTGAATGTGAACCCAGGTTTTTTTTCTTTTCATTATTTTCTAAACAATTTAATAGATATATTTGCATAAGACTTGCGCTGTATTCGGTCTCATAAGTCATCTGGATAAGATTTAAAGTACACTGGAGGGTGTGTGAAAGATCTGGGCAAATATTACTTAAAACTTCATTGTCAGAGATTTCATTTCTCTTCTTCACAGCATGTGCACAATTAATCTTTTTTCATGGATGAGTCCAGTTTTACCTGCCCTAGCATTTCTAGCTTTAATCAAATGAAAAATAATAGGAGATAGATATATATGTTTGCAAAGGACCAGGTATTGTGGATTCCAATGGCATCCTTCAACCAATTGCTTATGCAATAAAATTGATCATTAACGAACCCCTTTGGTCCTGCACATTTATTCTCTTATTTACTATTGCCTTCACCCTAGCCCTAACACTAGCACTTACTATATGAATTCTTATCCCAGTGTATGTAAAATAAGAGTATTATTTATTCTAGCTACATCAAGCCTTGCTGTTTATGCTATCCTATCATGAGAATAAACATCAAATTAGCTGTAGTACAATTTCATGTGAAGTCACTATAAGTATTATTCTCCTTTCAATTTGACTAATAAATGTGCCTTTCACTTTACTTACTATAACACAAGAATATGCATGACTCTTCCTATAATCATGACCTCCTGTGATAATGGGAGGTCATTATCTCAACCTTAGTGGAAATAAACTGAGCAGTCTTGACTTAACCCAAGGTGAACCAGAACATTTGGGGGCCTTAACATAGAATATGCTGCAGACAGTCTGCCCTTCTTTTATAGCAGCGTAAACCAATATCATTACAATAAATGCCCAAACTATAATTCTTTTCCTGGGAGCACTTCATAATCCATTAATCCCTGAAATTTTCACATTTAATTTTATTTCTAAAGCCCTTATTTTAACGGCCTCATTCTTATGAATTTGAGCATCTTATTTGTGATTCCCATATGATCAACTAATGAATTTATTATGAAAAAATATTTTTACCTTTAACATCAGCTTTATGCATGTGACCTTCATACCCATTATCCTGACAAGCAATTCCCCTAAAAATAAAGGAAATGTGTTTGACTAAAGAGTTACTTGGATAGAGTAAATAACAGAGGTTTAAGCTCTCTTGTTTGTAGAACTGTAGGACTTGAACCAAACCCTAAGAATTCAAAACTCTTTGAGCTACATAATGCACTATGTTGGATTAGTAAGGTCAGCTAAAAAGGCTCTCAGGTCCACACTCGGAAAATGTTGTTTTCTACCATTCCCATACCAACTAGCCCGCTATCGCCTTCCACCTATGTCTTTATGTTATTCTCAGGTACAACCATTGCCCTATTTAGCTCCTACTGATTGCTTACCTGAGTACAACTAGAAATAAACATACCAGCTATTATCCCACTATTAATTAATAAAAGAAACCCAGGACCCACAGAAACCATCTCAAGTATTTCCTTATTCGAGAAACAAAATATAAATTTTAAAAAAATAGAAAGATAAAAGGTAATCTTATTAATGGCCGTGATGATAAATTTTTTGAATTCAGGACATGAGCTATAATTCATACCTCTACTCAACCTGTACCCGTTATGCTAGCCTTAGCGTTATCAGTGAAACAAGCCCCTTTCCATTTCTGAGTCCCAGAAGCTACACAAGGCATTTCACTGGTATCTGGTATAATTCTTCTGACATGACGAAAATTAGCACCTATCTCAATTATAGTTCAGATCTTACCATCAATAAATCTATCATAATTTTAACCAAAAATTTTAAGTATAGCATGCTCATCAGTTCTCATGCTCATCAGGTGGTAGGGGAGGACTTAACTACAAAAAATTCTAGCTTATTCTTCAATTCCCATAGAGAATGAATAATGCTATCATTGCCTACAACCCAACTGTCTAGTCCTTAACTTTCATATATTTTACCAACAATCACCATTGTATATAATGAATATGAGCATCTGTGGGTTTTAGAATCTACAAGGGGTCCTAGAACCAATCCCCCCCCACACACACACACACACATGTACTAATGGGCCACTGTGTGCTATCTTCTAGCTAGGACATGTTCTCTTCTAGTGGTATAGGAGTTAGCAATCTTATAATGAGCACTCTAGAATTAAACAAGGGAGTAAAAACATCATTCATAATTAGAAAAAGGCATTTTGCTGTTGAAACAAGGATCAGAAACACTGTGTTGTTGGACTGAATCAGTGACATGTAAACTCTTGGTCTTTAATATATAAACAGACACATAAGCTAGAGAGATGGGAGTATGTGTTTGTGTGTGTATTCATATACATACTAGTGAATCGCTCCGAGAGGGTTAAGAAGCCACTGCACTCCAATAGCAATGAGCACACCAGGCTCCCAGATCTTGGTTTCTAAATCCATTTTCCAATAGAAGGAACCGAGACTGGGGCAAGGAAAACACAAAATGTTTCTTCTATACCGTATGGTGTCAGAAATATTAAAAAGGTGCTCAAAAAAAATCATGATGGGATATCAAAAGGGCAGGGGAGCAGGGCATGGTGACACACGCCTGAAATCCCAGCAACTCAGGAGGCTGAGGCGGGAGGATTGCAAGTTCAGAACCAGCCTCAGCAACTTAGCAAGGCCCAAAGCAACTCCGTAAGACCTTGTCTCTAAATAAAATACAAAATACAAAAACTCAGCAGTCGAGTGCCCCTGAGTTAATCCCTGGTACCCCACCCCTTGCCAAAAAAAGAAAAACAGGACTGGGGAGCCCAGTTAAAACATCTTCCAATGATCCAATCTAGGGACAATTTGAACAACAGTAGCAACAAAAAAAAAAAAAAAAACTGATGGTAATAAATAATAACTCCTAGAATAAAATGGATACCCATGAATTTATTGCCAACAAATACAAGGTTTAACTCTGTCTCATTATGGAATTTCAGCTAATAACTATAGAAGAAATGATAGAAATGGAATATCAATATATCCATATACCTTGGTAATAATTACTGTTCCAGAAAGAATCGTCAACGGATGCTAAAATCATCAAGTTAAAAAAGAAAAGATAAGAAACCAGATATTTGCCAACACTATAAACATGTCCTCTGAATGTACGTTTTGATTTCCAAGGAAACATGATGACTTTGTAGAGGAGAATCCTGCCAGAGACAACCTCAGCCAGATAACCAAGGTTAATATCACTGTAATGAACCATAGTGGCATCATGTGACCCCCAATTCTGTGCATGAGAAGGACCCTGTCATTTCTGTGACATTCCTGCCACAGAGGCATAAACTAACAATGAGGAGACACCAGGAAAACTCACACTGAGGGGCATTCCACCCAGAGTCGGGCCAGCACTCTTCTTAAATGTGGAGATCGCAAAAGATAAAGAGGCTCAGATTGCAAGGGACCAAGGAGACTCGGCAACCTAGTGCCATGTGGGGTGTTGGATGGGGTCCTAGACCAGGAAAAGGTCATGAGGGCTAGAAAAGTAAGAACCTGAATACAATCTGCAGGCCAGCTGGTAGGCCGGTGCCGACAGTGAGTTCTTGGTTCTAATCGTCGTACTGCGGCCATGCACGACGTTGATGTCTTTCAAAGCTGGTGGAAACGTTTGTGGGAATGTTTCGTACTAGGTTTACAGCATCCTTGTAAGTCCCAAATTATTTCAAAATGAGAAGAGAAAAATATGCTTTTCTTTTGTGCAGAGTGGACAGTTTTCAGTGCAGCAGGGAGTATATCACCCTCTGGGTCATATCCTGATATTTACCTGACCCTGTGACTTTGGGAGAGTGACAGCCATCAACCCCCTGATTTAAAACTTCAGCTACCCAGTACTACAGGATCCTCACTTCACAGATGGGAACTCAAGGCGCACACCTGGTCTATGAGAGTGAAGCACCCACACCTGGCCTATGATGTGATCATCGCTACACGAGACAATCCCGAGCGTCATCACTGAAATCCCATATTAACTTTATCTGTATTTTTATTGGTGCATTATACTTTTACATAATGGAGGGATTTGCTGTTGCATATTTATACATGCACACAATAGGACAACATAACTTGGCCAACATTACTTCACCCATTATTTTTTTTTTAAAGATCATCTCTTCCAAGCATAAGGTACCCCTTATGTTGTTTCTTTTTTAATATTTTATTAGTTGTTGACGGGCCTTTATTTATTTCTATGTGGTGCTGAGAATCAAACCCGGTGCCTCACACATCCCAGGCTAGCGCTCTACCGCTGAGCCACAACCCTAGCCTCACATTGATTTTTATTAAGAACTTCCTCACCCTACAAGGAGGCCAAGGAGAAAACCCAGGCTGCATTGAGTGGGAAGGAGAGGGACAGAAGACAGACGGACGAGGGAGGGAAGGCCAGACAGAAGGAAGGATCAGTAAAGGGAAGGACTGCCCCTTAGAAAGACTGGGACTACGTAGTCTTCAGCACCACAAAGAAGCCTTCCAACCAAAACCTACCCCACAGGACTCTAGCCCTGCATTTTTTTTTCTTTTTGTGCTGGGATTTTTAAAAGGTGTTGGTTCACACTAATACCATTACCAGGGCAATGGCTGATGTCAAAATTTTAATTCCACGTGATGTTTGATCACTGTCTTCACTACTAACTAATCACAGCAATTGATCCTGATGACAGATTCATTCCCCTCCAGGATCACCCCCATTTTAATCTTGTCTAATGCTTTCTTTGGAAGACATGGTCACCCTGCTGGGATTAGGGTTTCTCTCTGGAACCTAGGTAGGATGGATGGACGGACGGACGGACTGATGGATGATAGATAAACAAATGAGATGAATGGATGGAAGAACAGATGGATAGATAGATAACAGACAATAGATAAATGGATAGGTAGAGATAGATGATAGATGGATGATAGATTGGTAGATTCAATAGGCAATTGGATGGTTGGAATAAGAGCTGGATGGGTGGATAGATGGATAGATAGATACAGATAGATAGATGATAGATGGATATAGATGGATGGATAGAGAAATAGATAATAGATGGATATGGATGGATGAGTAGATAGATAGACATGGATAGAGCTAGGTAGTACATAGACAAATTATAGACACATACTGATGTACAATAGTTTGATCAGCAGATAGGTACTATATAGATAATAGATCAATGGATTAATACATAGTGATACATGACAATTTGACCAAGAGGTAGATGATAGATGTTGATATATGATAGTTTTATCAGTAGGTAGATAGCTATAGATAGATAACAGGTATAGACAAATGATGAATATTGATAGATATATGATAGTCTGATCAATAGGTTGGTAGATAAAACCATGTAGATAGATAGTAAATAGATGATAGATTTTAATATATACATCATAGATATATCAATAGGTAAATATCAATAGATACGTAACAGATTATCATTAGGTAGGTAGATAATTGATACAAACAAATAATACATACATACCGCTATCAATTGATCATCATTTGATGTATGTGCATATCATCATTGGAAGATTCAGAATAAATTCCTAGGTGGCATGATGTCCCAATTACCTAAGTACAATATGCCGTACTTAGGAACAGGTCGACGCATTCATCTGTGCAACGTGCATTTATGTAAGTAGTCAGAGTGTTCATAGATGCTAGGCGCTTAGTCAAAAACAGGGAAGAAAGCAAACCCCTTTCTCCCAAGAAGACTTTCAGTGGAGAAGAGAGAGGTATAAACAAAGAACTTAAAGGGAAGGGACTGGGATTGAGACGGATCCAGTTTTGTCACATGCACGTAGGAGTGTGGCATAGTGAATCTCGCCGTTATGTAGAACTGGAATGCAGCAAAAAGAAATAAAGAAATGCAACAAAGAATCACCGTGGCAGGTCAGGATGCGGGATATAAAGAAAACCCTAGTGTGATAGGAACAGAGACAGGCTCAGAGCCAGAGAGGCCAGGGGCGTTATTCCAGCGCTGAGCAGACATCAAAGCCACCGCCAGTCACTTGGAGCCTGGAGTGAGGAGGGCAGGATGCCCAGGGGCAGGGGACAGAGAAAGGCGGGCAGCTGGCTCACAGTGAGAGAAGGAGGGGCCAAGACAGGGGAGGCGGCCTTGGCCACACTGCCTGGGCTCCCGCGGGGCTGTCCGCACGGCGGCTGGGTGTGCACAGCACCATCCTGGAAGACTTGGATAAACCTCCTGGGCAGGATAACACAGGAGCGTGCACAGGCCCATGAGAAGCCAGCCTCCAGATCACCCCTGGAGTCCACAGGTTCCTGAAACCCCAGAAGCCCGGAGCTGTGCGTGGCTGAGCAAACCTTGGCAGAGAGAAACGGTTTCAGCTGAGTGAGACTCTGTCCGGGGCAAGGCGCAGGTTTGCTTTGGGATTTGGGGGGCTTGCTCTGCTTATGCGGCTTCTGACGTTCGACTTTGTTAGGTTACCTGCAGACCAGGCATCTCTGTCGGTGTAAAGGCTTCAGGGCCCAGGCGCCTGGGAAAGCGTGGTGCTCTCTGTTTATTTATAAGCTTAGGCCTTTGAGGTCATCGGTGTCTGAAGGTCTGCCTGGTTACCTAGCAGTAGCAAAGGGCACAGAGATTGCAGCCAAGACCAGCCCTCCCGGGAGTGCAAACCTTTTTTAAAGCCAAGGACGTTATCCTGAATCCATTCCAAACTCAAATCAAGACGGCTGTGCCTGATATTTTTTGTAAACCAGGCAGGCTCGGGAATTGACAGACTTCACATTGATGAATCTTTGTCGCAGAGAGCCGCTGTCAGCCAGCCAAAACAAATAGCATAAAGCAGAATAATAAAACATCGCTGGCAGGAGATCTTGTTTTCTCTCAAAGAGGGCCAATTTTTAGTGTGGTGGCAGTAACTCTAAGAATCAAAAGAAAATAAATCCCAACCCACACTCTAGCACTTTTCCTCCATCTTCACGTTCATTTTATCTCACATCTCAAACACACACTTTTTTTTCCCCCTATTGAAACTGAAAGGTGTTCTTTCTAAAAATAAGTGGTCTATATTTAATTCCATAAATGCTTTCTTCCTGGGGCTTGCTGTTTTGCAAGACTGTTGCTTTCACTGAAGTGATAGTAGAGAGTTAGGTTTGCTCTCTTGCAAAAACTCTTTTGAGATACCAGTGTGCGTGATATGTGTGTGCAGTAGCTCACATGTACACACGTGTGCAGAGTCTGATGGCTCGTTAGCTCTGTCCCTGTGTATGATAAAAATATTTCCATGAAGAAAAGATAATGATCCAGCTTGTTTGCTTCATGCGGATCAAGAGCTAGAAATGCCTGGTTCACCCCCAAACAAGGGCCACGCACCCTGAAAAGCCCATAGACCAAGAACCACACGGATCAAGTAGTCATTTGTAAAACTTGGTTGCAACTGTGAATCCACCGGCTACTGAACTGAACAGCACAGAACATAAAACGTGCAGCATTCATACAAATGTTGTTGGAATGTTTGATCCCACTGGTTGACCAGTTACCCGGATGAAGACCCAGAACAAAAGATAGAAAGGGGGGAGGGGGGGAGGGGTAAAGGGGCTGGGGGGGTGAGGTGGCTCAGGAACCTGCCACTGTCAGAGCTCACTGTCAACAGGCACATTGCCCCTTGGAAGCTGGGCGGAGCAGAGGTCAACCAGCAAACTCTAGCCGGCCACGTGAGCTGCCCAACCCCATCCCAGTCCAGTGGCTGACTCAGTCCTGCCCATGAGAACTAAGCCAAAGTCCCACTACCAGGTGGGGCGCCGAGGGAAGCTGCCCCTTGACCCCTGGGCCCTTCTTCTTCTTCCTGCCCCTTCAGAGACCAGAGCCAGGGGCACCAGCCGCTGCCCTGTAGCCTTGTAAGGGTGAGGACAAGGCTGCACAGATGCCTATTATCTACAGGAATAGAAAGCGCCCACACCTAGGATGGGACCACGGAGCCACAGTCTCACGTGCCCACCGTGACGTCGTCTTCGAGGGCAAGACCACAGCACCCCTCCTGGTTTAGACTTTGGTATTCTGCTGTCTTCAGTGGAGTGAGCTTGTCCCAGGGCTGACAGGCGCCTGGCATTGGGTAGCCACTGCTCGAGTGGTCTCCTTTAAAATCGCCAGCAAAGATCTAATAGCATATATAGCTTCCACTGCTCTGCGACTCTGCCTTTAGAAATGCACCACCTTCCTGTCTTATTCCAGACACAGAGAGCATAGCACTTTTCTTCCAAGGACCCACAACGGATGCAGCCGGTGCAGGTCCTGGATGAGAAGCAAGGTTGGCTTGCGCCAGGGGAATCCAGAGGGCTTCCCCTCCCCCAAACAGACTGGGCGTGAGTGGGAAGATCAGGAAAGCTTTCCAGGGCTTGACCCATGAGCAGGATTTGGACGTCTCCTTCGAGGGTGATGGCAAACACAACTCCAGAGCAGAGATGGGAGAGAATGTTCTCTGGGCTTTTCCAGCAATGACAGAAGAAGACAGAGTCTCTGGTCATCACTCTTCCCAGTTAGAGGAGATTGTGGGCAGAGGAGGTGAAGAAAAGCATGCACATCTCTAACCATCGGGATGCATTGGTGAGCACATCACAATGAGCAGATCCACCACCTGCCTGAAGCCCCACACTAGGCAAACAAGAGCAGTGACTCGGAAGCCCCCATCATCTGCAGCACATGAGAGAACTACATCTCTATGACTGCAATCCCTAGTACCCTCCAGCCTGTAATCCCAGTGGCTTGGGAGGCTGGGGCAGGAGGATTGCAATTTGGAGGCCAGCCTCAGCAACTTAACAAGGCCCTGAGCAACTTAGTGAGATCCTGCCTCTAAATAAAATATAAAAAGGACTGAGGATATGGCTCAGTGGTTAAGGACCCATGGCTTCAATCCCCAGTATTTTTTAAAAAATGTATCTCTGCAGATTATAATATAAGATTGCTTTCTGACCATTATCAAGTAGAATAAGCCTTGTGAGGTAAAGTCCAGCAAATTATTCTGTAAGAGATGAAGCAATTTCTAGCCAGCATTAGAACTCAGTTTCTATAGGATGGCAAATTTTAAATCTTTATCCTACTGATACTATGTCATATTATCTGCTTAAATCTTTACCCCACTGATATTATGCTCTTCCTGTTGTGAGCCACATCTTTGAAATAAATTGCTTTTCTTAAAATGCAAGTAAAAGTGTCTGCATGCCAATGAAAGAGCAACCGCAGTTATATGAAAAGTTTGAAATTTTTGACATCATCATTTCTGCACACATAAGAACTGAAGTTAGTTGCTGTATCCAACATCAACATCACTATCCCAATATAAACCTGAGAAAATTTTGCAAATCTTCATCCTGGGTTACTTTTGGAAGCAAAGATCTGCCTGTGACATAAATTCAGCTGTAGACTTTAATCACTGTTCAACTTTATGTTTTCTTGATTTAGGGTTGCTTTTTTTTTCCATAACTGCTGAT
Source organism: Marmota monax (assembly GCF_021218885.2). Taxonomy (NCBI): domain Eukaryota; kingdom Metazoa; phylum Chordata; class Mammalia; order Rodentia; family Sciuridae; genus Marmota; species Marmota monax. The sequence continues at coordinate 1,688,672 of NW_026694062.1, read as the reverse complement.
TTTTTCTGATCCTTAAAAACATGAGACATAATTTAGAAACTTGAGTTGTTCTTATTTTGTGCCCCTGGCTATGTTATTGTCTTACATCAAATCCCGGAGGAAAATGTATCCAAGTCTGCCTTCTGCTACGTGGGGCACACAATAAACTGTCAAATGTGCAAGAGACTCAGAGAATTGTTTGAAAATATTTTTCTTGACAAGCAAGGGCTTTTTTCCTAAAGTGGCACTGTGTTCAGAGTGAAGCTCCAACGCTTTGTTCCTGCCGCGAGCAACTACCTTTCGGTATCCGTCACTTGCTGAGATGGTCTGGGGCAGTTTGCATTCTTTATTTGCCCGTCTGTCTGTTTGTCTGCCTGAGGAGCCAAAGACAATTCCAAGAACTGTTTAAGCCTGGAAATTAAGGAAGTGGGATTTCATATTTCATATCTAAATGTTAATGCTTTAAATAATTGAGCATAATTGTTTCCTACCATTTATCATCATTTACCATGTGCCAGAAACCAGGATAAATGTTTTACATATATTATAGCTCTTAATCCTTATAAAATCTGGTGAAGTCAGTTTGACTGTCCTTATCTTACAAGATAAGACACAGAGAGGGTAATTCGCTGCCTGAGCTCACACAGTGGAGATGGGAATACAAAGCCAGACATGTCTAACTCCCAAACCTCTGGCTTCTAACTGATGTTTTATATTTTTTACCATCATTTTCCCAAAGACTTGGAAAACGCCTCTTTTTTGTTTATTTGTCTCATTTTCTTTTGCATAAACATTGATGGGAACCCAGCCATGCCGTTTTATTTGGGTCACCCCATGGCTGCTCTGAGCTTGGACGGCAGAGTCAAATAGTTACAACACAGACCATATGGCCAGCAAAGCCTCAAATGTATTTATTTATTCTCTAGCCCTTTTATGGAAAAAAAAAATCCTGATCCCTGATTTTTAGGATTATTGGCCTTGCTCAAGGGATCTGACCACATGAAGTTATTCAGAAAAAAATTAACGGACTCAATCCACTAAATGCTGAAGCACCTCACTCCAGTGACGAACAAGATCCTGAAATAAACATGGAACTGGGGTGTAGCCTGTGCTAATGTTCTTGCCTAGCATGTGTGAGGCCCTGGGTTCTACTGCCAGCACGAGAGAGAGAGAGAGAGAGAGAGAGAGAGAGACCACCATTCTCCCGTCAGTCAGCTAATACTCTGCCCACATACCCACCCACCCCCACCCAACTGTCTTTTTGTTGCTTTAAATCTTCTTTCTAGATTTCTAGTTGACACATCAAAACCTTAGCAGTGTTAGCCTTAACATATAGGTCTTTGATCTATTTTGAACTAGCCTGTCCTATATAATGTGAGGTAAGGGCTCAACTTCCATCTTTGGCACGTGGATATCCCATTATCACAGCACCAGGTTTGAGAAGAGTCCTTTCTCAAGGACGTGGGGAAAAGGGTACACTCACACATTGTCGGTGGGACTGCAAATTGGTGCAACCACTCTGGACAGCATTATGGAGAATCCGCACAAAATCAGGAATGGAACCGCCATTTGACCCAGCTATCTGACTCCTTGGTCTGTACTCAAAGGATTTAAAATCAGCATACTACAGTGATGTAGCCACATTAATGTTTATAGCAATTAAATTCACAAGAGCTAAACTATGTAACCAGCCTAGGTGCCCTTCAACAGAAGAATGGATAAAGAAAACATGGTATATAAACACAATGGAATACTACTTAGCCATAAAAAAGAATGACTTTACGACATTTGCCAGTAAATGGATGGATCTGGAGACTATCATGTTAAGTGAAAGAAGCCAATCCCAACATACCAAAGGTCAAATATTTTCTCTGATTGTGGAAGCTAACCCACCATAAAGAGGGGAAGGGGAAGAATATTCGACAAAGAGCGATGTCAGTATATTAGACAAAGAGCGATGGAGGGAAAGGAGGGGGATAAGAAAAGGAAAGACAGTGGAATGAATCTGTGTCACAATTTTACTATGTACACATGTGAAGACACCACAGTGAATCCCACCATCATATATCCCCACAAGAATGGGGTCCTAATTAAAAGAAAATATAGTCCATACTTGCATAATCGTATCAAAACAGATTCTAATATCATGTATAATTTTAAAAGAACCAGTTTTAAAAATGGAAAGAGTCCTTTTTGCCCCTGAATTGTCTTGACTTCTCCGTGGAAAATCAACTGACCATAGCGTGACAGGTTACTTCTGCTCCGCTCATTTGTACATCCATCAGTCAGTCAGTTCGTACCTCACCATCTTTATTACTGTAGGAGGTTTTGCCTGTAAGTCTTTCAGTGAGTTCTGTAATCAGGAAGAACGAGTCCTCCTTTGACCTTCATTCTCAAGATCATCTTGGCTCCCTGCCACTTGCAGATGAATCGTAGTTTTGTGTGGTCCATTTGTGAAAAGAAGCGAGCTGGGATTTGGGCGGGGGTGGGGTTGAAAGTGTAAGTCAGTTTGGGTGGCACCGCCATCTGGATGTGTCTTTCCATCCATCCATGAACATGGGATGCATTTCCATTTAATCTGGGTCTTGTTGGATGTCTTCCCAATAAGTTTTACAGTTCTCAGAACACACACTTCACCCTCCTTGTACCATTTAATGTTTCCATCTCTGTGACCAAAACATGGGACAAGAACGACTTAGAGGAGACAGAGCTTCCTTTTATGGATTCGAACCACGCTGCAAAGAGAGAATCAACGGGGCTCAGAGGATGAGCAGGGTAGGGTGGAGAGTCCAGGGGGGATATTGGAGCTCTCCGACATAAGGGGTATGCCAACATGGCACTTCTGTTGGCCATGAGGATGGCGGCTTGGAGGTGAAGGAGGATCAATCAGGTATCAGTCACACTGCGAGGAGGAAGGACCTGCTGTGGAAGGACAAGGCAGTGGTATTTCCTAGACAAGAGGCTTCCACAAAGGATCTGAGTGCCCTGCAGCATGAGAAGCCCTAGGTGTGGCTGAGTCTCATCCTGGAAAAGGGGATGAGACTATGGCGGGGCCGACCTAGACAGGGAGACACTTGAGCTCACGGAGAGAGCTATGAAAGACAGCAGGAAACCCCGTGGGCATCTGGCCAGCACAACCAGAGAAAGGGGACACTTGAAGACGGAGGGTCAAGAGCATCTTCTGCAAGGAGACAACTGCAAACAGAGCCCCACCTCCACAGGTCTTCCCACAGGGTGCAGGAAAAGGGAGTGGGCCCCTGGACCCAAGCACCTTGAGGGTGGTCCTGCCAGAGGCAGGCGCCCACATGGGCTATCCCACCCTGCAGGTGGAGGCCTGCCTGATTCTGCATCGTGGACACCAAGGGCATCGTGCATCCGGCCAGATCTCTCCACATGGCTCAGAACTCAATACTGCTAGACAAGAGGTCCCCCTGCGCTCTGCGACAATTAATAGAGAGAAGCTAAAATATATTCAGACCAAGAGACGTCGACAAACAGAACCAGGGAGGCGGAAGACACAGAGCCTGGTCATGCTCCTCTTTCCTCAGGAAATGATATTTTATGCCTTCTAGACTAGATGCCGTGGAACTCACATCATTGATTTTTGTCCTCTGGGTAGACCTGAATGATGAACGTGGTCCTAAAATATCCTTCCAGCCAAGTGCCCGGGATAAAATGAGAAGGGGGGGAAATCGCATCTGACGCTATGGGGGCCCCAGCTAATTAACCACAGGCCCAATTACCACCTCTCCACCGCTGCAAAGAAGAGGGGCGTCTGTTAGGTGCAGAAGATCTTCCTCAGAGTGAAATCGCTGTCTCTGAGAAGAAAAAGAGTTGTAACCCGTGCTCTGACAGCGAGACGTGTCTGACGGCTTGGGCATGACAAGGTTTCACCGGTGGGGAAAAAAAAGATTCTGTTAACATGTTGTATGTGTCAGATGAAAATCAGATCAGCCAACAGAACCCAGCTGACATTCTGGAAACTAATGTTTGGGTCTGGGGTAGAGTGTTTTTTCCAACCTAAGGCATAATGCATGCTTCACCCAATGAGCTCAAACTCTATCATCTATAATATCCAAAAACCAAGCAGCAACTGGACCGAGGGAGTCAGTCCCTGATAGGACAGCAAGGCATGTTTTCTTACACGGAAGGGAAAGACAATATGATATTCTTTTTTTTTTTTTTTTTTTTGTACCCAGGGTGCTTAACCACTGAGCCACATCCCCAGCCCTTTTTATTTTTTATTTAGAGACAGAGTCTCTCTAAATTGCTTAGGACCTCACTAAGTTGCTGAGGCTGATCTCAGACCTGCAATCCTCCTGCCTCGGCCTCCTCGGTTACTGGGATTACAGGTGTACGCCACTGCACCTGGCTCATCCTGAGCACTGTTTAAAGAGTTTTTGCACAGGGGGCTTACAGACTTGTAACAGACGACGTCATTCACTTACCTGTTACGATCATGGATCCTCTCTCCTAGCATGCAGCTCCTGCCGAGGTTCTGTGTGTTTTATTCCCTGATATATCTACTCCCCCTCCTGCCTTCAAGAAGTGCCTGGGAATTCCTGACCCAAGGTGCTCCATAAATACGTGCTGAATTGACGTGTTAAGTCCCATTGAGAATTTCCAGGTCGTGCGTTTGGAGCGGTGCTGCTTATCATCAGAGAAATCTCTGCGCACCCGTGGGGGGTTTTGACAGTTAAGACTGTAAAAAAAAAAGAAATAAGAGAAATAAAGGAGCTGCCAATAAGATCAAGGTAATATATTATCCTCCCTGATATGACATGACCACAGGTGACCGGGTAACAGAAGCAGGTGGGATCTCAAGGGACGGTGGGAGGATTTGCAGGTATTGTGAGTGTGTGTTTGAGCTGAAGACATGGGTTCAGTGGAGAGCTACCCACTCAGGGAGGTGCCTACACCTAGCACAGCAGTTCATCTCTGCCGACTGACATGGCGGAGTCCAGTCCTCCACGTGCCCTGGGTTTTGCGAGAACAGCCTGCTTGAGACAACAGGAGGCTGCCCTTACTGCCCCGGGGCCAGCAGCCTACTGGAAATAGGGGTCAAGCTGTTTGCATTTCTGAAATGGCAAGCTTGCTCGGCTTACCGGAACATTCTCCAGACGTTAGTCTCTGCATCTGAGTTTCAAATCCTTCCGACCTCCCTGTTATGGTTTCGGTAGGAAGTTTCCCCCAAAAGCTCCCGCGTGAGACAATACAAGGTTGAGAAGTGAAACGACTGGGCGTGGACACCACACCTGTTGACATATCCCTACCAGCCGCAAGGGCTTGGGTCCTCAGGAGCCCTCCTCGTGCCGGGGTCCTTCTCCTGTGCCCTCCGAAAGCATCTAGCCCTATCATCTCTCGGTTCTTCAGAAACCTTCAACACTCATGCAAATGTGCAAGACATTTAATAAAGACTCCTGGACCTCCCACGTCTACCCGCAACTGTAAGTAGCCACGGCCACGATGTTCTTGCTAAGACTGCCAGCTGTGGAGAAGATCCATGCAACAATATGTAGCCACGTTTTCCCTCCAATATACCCTGGTACAGCGGAATGTCTTACATGTTTTGCAAAATGGTGAAAACTAGACACACGGGGCAAGCTGATCAGCAACAGGGGAGACCATGAGTCTGCAATGAGACCCTTTGTGGGACTAACCCTGAGGCCATGCTTCCTCCCAGGAGACCCGCACTTACAAGAAATCACAGCTAGAATGTCCTAACCCCGGCAGCTTCTTGCAGCCATGGCCAATCCCTGACGTGCTGTGGACACAGCCTAAGAGATTTCAACCCAAACAAATGAGTTATGCAAACAGCCACCGACATGAAGTCTTTTTCCCTTAGGAGGACAGTCTGAAATGACAGGCAGGAAAACGTGATCCCCACCTGACTGTCCCAGGAGAGCGCCCGATAGTAGCAAATCCTCCAAGAGGGTCGAAATGGCCTGTTATTTTTAAAACCTGAAACTTAAAACAATTCCAGACCCCTCGACCACATGTTGAGCAAACTTCCAGATACGTTACCCATGTGCAGTCGATTCCAGGAATTCTGCCCAGGGCGGGGGGGTCTCTCAGACTTGGCAGCTTCTCCTTTCCATATGGAAAGAGTTACCGGGGACTGGGAGGGAAAGGGAGGAGGCAGATGGACTCCGGGGAGAAGAACCATGTTGTAGCATCGGGGATGCAGCTCCACGCCATCTCGCCCCGGCCAGACGCTGCCCGCCCATGTGGGAAGACTTAATGGAGATCTTTCATGATCCTTCAAAGGCTGTTTAAGACGTCCTGAGCATCTTTGGGGTCATTCTGACTCTTGGCATGTCAGGGTTGGGGGCAGGGATTCACCTGTCCCAAATCTGAGAGTCATCGTCCCGCACTGTCAACCCCTGGTGTTTGGAAAAGTCGCACTATTTAAAGGTCCACTCTGAGCTACTTGTGCAGATCCAGGTCCTCCGCAGAGCCCATGGATTCTGACTCTACTCCGTCTGTTTCCCAGCCGGGGCGTCTTGGGCTCATCTGCATTGCCCTCGGTGTTGGAAGCTCAAGTGCTTGGTTCCTGACAATGAAGCTCCTTTCTCATTTCTGGATTGTTCCGGGATGAACTCAAAAGTGAAGGGGTTCTGGGATAGCTGGGCTGATAGAATGAAGTCATGGCGCCATGCCCGGGCTTCCCGGGGCTGGGTCTGCTTAGAAGACATGTCCAAAGAGAATGTCACCCTCGGGGTTTTCTGTGGAGTTCAGATCCCTCTCGCCAGGTGGTATCTGGTAGAATTTTTGCAGCTCTTTGGGAAGATCCACCAGGCTCCCCCTGGTCATTGCAGTTGCCACATCTACTTAGAAAAAGCAGATTCTGGGCAAACCCTCATTGCCCAAAGCGCAGCCTCAGGGTCCGATTCCTCAGCGCTGGGTGGGGAGGGCTGCTTAAAAGGCAGAAAATAAGGAATCTGCACCAGCAGGGACCCCTCACCCAGTGAACTGCAAACTTCACGGTAACAGGGTCCTGGGGGGTTGGGACCCACTGGTTAGATGAGGAGCCTCTAGGCCACATCCCACCAAGGCACACTTTGTAGATAAAGTCTTACTGACACAGAGTCAGGGCTGTAAATTCCTGTGTGCTTTTTTGTGTCTGTCTTTCGCTATTGGTGGCAGAATTGATGAGTCAGCCGTGATTACAAAGGGTGACCCACAAAGCAGAGAATACGTGCTCTCCCGGTCCTTTATCTACTGACCTCTGATGTGAACCTTTATTCTGCTTGGGGCAGGGTGAGGAGGACAGCTAGACTCCTACACCTACTAAAAGCATAGCAAGAAGGTATCAGAATAATATCACAATAAGATAGTCCTTTGAATGGACTAGAAGATAGCTTGGTCCACGTAGGGAATGATGATCATCATGTGTACTTCAAGACCTCTTCCAAGGAACCTTTATGGAAAACAGTGAAAAATAGTAGCCCCTACTTTAGTAGGGAGTGAGACTTCTTTTTTTTTTTTTTTGGTACCAGGAATCAAACCCGGGGTGCTTAACCACTGAGCCACACCCCCAGCCCTTTTTTATATTTTATTTAGAGAGAGGGTCTCGCTAAGTTGCTTAGGACCTTGCTAAGTTGCTGAGGCTGGCTTTGAACTCACGACCCTCCTACCTCAGCCTCCCGAGCTGCTGCTGTGATTACAGGCTTGCACCACCCCACCCAGCTGTGTGTGAAGGTTTTGGTGAAAACCACGGCTCCAGGGGGCATCCGATGGCTACGGGAAGGCAGTGCGTGTACCACGTACAAACTGAAGCATCAGTAGAGTTTTGGAGTGTGGACCAGATAAGTTTGGAGGAAAGACGGACCTTCTTCTTTCCATCATTGCCTGGGGAGGGGAGAAGAGGCTTCCCCGGAGATTTATGCCAACATACTAACCAGCTTTCTAGAAAGCTGGATTCAGAGTATGGGAAGATAAAACCTTGACAGCCTGTACAGAGATACTCCTTTTCAGACGCTAGTATTGGAATCTTGGTAGGATTCTATGTAGCAAAGGCCCTTGCCAAATGAGGCTGGATGTGTTTTGAAAAAACGAAACCCAAAAAAATACATGTTTGAGTTGCACAAGTTCAAAAAGGCCAGCAATAAGCCAAATTGCCTGTCTTTTGGAGAGCTACAGAGAGGAGAGGGTCAGGACGGGAAATGACAAAATAAACAAATCACTGTTATGAACACCTCTACGGCTCATCCCACCTCTGAGACGAGAGTTCAAAATAGAAACGCTTGCTCCTTCACACTGCTTATTATAACAAGACGTGTTGAATGCATGAGCTCGCTGGATACCGTTACATATTTTTCCATGATGCATTTGAAAGCTCCACCGTTTCGTTTGCTGCCTCCTCCCACACACCAGATACTTGAGAGCAAATCTCATTTAGATGATGTTTTGTCTGGAGGCAGCCAGGCTGCATTATAATAAGGCAGATGTACAGGAGGCCGTTTCAAACGCTCGCATCCAAAGGCACGGAGGTAATTAGCTGTAACTGCGAGAACGAGGCAGAGATGGATCTCTGTCTGCGCTCGTGCAGAAGGATGTCTCTGCTGGCCCCGGGCTGCGCAAAGCACTTCCCCGCCAAGCTCAGCCTGGACCCGCCATGCTCCAGGTGGGTCACTAAGGGAGGAGGCTCAACCACCACGCAGAGAGCTCCATCCTGACCTGTCCCAACTTGGACCAAGTTTCCGTAAATTCTGGCATCCGGATTCAGCTCCTTCTGTGGCTGTGTGAGTCCTCATTCTGGAGTTCCCACAGAGCTCACTCGCTGCACCCCAAATCTGCCGGTACTTCCACCACTCTGAGCCTTTGTCCAAGCCTTGCACTTGGCATTTAGCTTCCTCTAGACAAATCCTCCAGAATTATTTCCCAGACTGACTTCTGAGAGGCACCTTCTCCTGCTCGTCTGCAATGCTCTCTGTTTCCCCTCATTGACCCACAATCTGAGGGTGTCAGGACCTTTCCAAAATTCTTCTGATACTAAGAGGTTTTAGCAAGTTCTTGGAGCTTATAAATATCCTCAGGCTTTGGAACTGATTTACCTATTCTTCCGTACCTAGCAACATCTGCAGTGCTTCCAATAGGAGCTCTTTTTCCTAAGGCCTGCAACGTGCGGTACCATCGGCCCTGGCCCAAGCTCCTTCCTAGCACTGAAGAGCTGGCCCCTGATGCACTGTCTGCAATTTTCCATTACCTTTGTTGTCTATTTCTGTCTGGAATGGTCCTACTGGGTTAGAAGTTCCTTGGAGATAAGGAGTCCCTTGGTATTATTGGTCTGTTCTCTTTGGAGTCTTTGCCATGTGTCTTTTCGACTCTCCCTTCTCTGAAATGTTTCCAACTCCTGCTGCAAGTGAAAAATGGAAGCTCAAAAGCCCTGAACACAGTTCAAACACCTTCCCCGCCCCCAGGTGCTTAAAGAACTGCTGAGTAAATTAAACTGTAGATGGGAGACAGCAGAGCCATCTCCCTGTGCCCAGCCGAGCTGGCTCTTCAAGGTCAAGAGCACAGAAGGAAAAAAAACAGCAGAACACGGTTCAGCAACCAGACCGGAATTTGCCACGAAAGCAAAGGAAAGCTTTGCAATCACAAAGTTCCTTTGATTTCCTATTTTCATTTTGGACATGCAATTATTACTGTACAAGCTGAGCTGAGTGGATTTATACTTTTTTGAATTATAGTTAAAAAGAGTAGTGATATTTTCAGTAAATTAATTAGAATGGGGGTATGTCAAGCATTCCACTGTAGTGGAATGTGTCTAAATATTGGTTACATTATCTATCCATTTGAATATACAAAAGGTTACATATATGCAAACAGACATGTATTACATACAGGCACATGTGCACGCCTGTAATGCCAGCTGCTCTGGAGGCTGAGACAGGAGGATCATGAGTTGAAAGCCAGCCTCAACAAAAAGCGAGGTGCTAAGCAACTCAGTGAGACCCTGTCTTTAAATAAAATATTAAAAAGGGGCTGGGGATATGGCTCAGTGGTTGAGTGTCCCTGAGTTCCATCCCTAGTACAAAATTGCCCTGAATTGCAGGTGATACATAACAGAGGAGTGCTCAGGGAGACAAGGCTCACAGTGGCCACAGTAGAGGAAGAAGTGGGTGGTCTCGGATGTGTCCGGAAGGCTGGAGGGGAGTGAGCTGGGCAGAAGGGCCCCAGGAAGGCTCTGAGGCTGGTGGCCTGAGATATCCTGAGATGCAGAGGGCAAGTCCCATAGGGAGCAATAAAAACTTCTAGGTGCCCGTAAATGTTGCAATGAGACAGGTGAATGCCTCCTAAGAGCTGGGGCTCCAGGAACTAGCTATATGCACCTTGCTCATGGCAGGCTCCGTCTTCATCAGCAAATGAACCGCAGTCAGCACTGTACACATGCATCATGCCCACGGAATAAAGGGATGCCACTGGAGACCACACAGACCCTCTGGGCTGCTCTGGGGACTCAAATCCCAGGCTGATTGCAGGATGCATTATGCTGAATGGTGACTCCTACCGACTGCTCAGCCTCTCTGTAATCAGTCACCCGATTTGACACTTGAGAAGATTACGTAATCTTCTGCTTCTTATGTCAGGAAGCGAAAACAAAACAAAGCAACAAAACTCAGCTTCTGTTTTCGTGTAATAGGTGCCAGAAATCGTTACCTGCATGAGTCCACATCTGTAGCAATAGGAAAAGACAATATAATTAGGTATTATATACTGTAGAAGTACCTGATGCTTATATTGTATAATAACATTTGTAATTAAAGTGCACATTATACATTTGCAATGTACAGCATGCATTTATTGCTAAGTTAATATATCATGGAGTTACACCATGCACGGACAGTGGTGTTTCAGTCAAAGATAGACTGACCGCACAAGGAGGGTCCTGTAAGATTACGTTGGAGCTGAGACAATCCTATCACCTAGTGCCATAACTGTTAAGCACATCATTCACAAGTCTGTAGCAAAGCTGGTGTAAACAAACACAACTGCACTGCCAGTCCTGTAAGTGTAGCACAATCATATACCACGCATAATACTTGATAATGACAATAGGCAAGTATGTTGCTGGTTGCTGTATTCACTGCACTATTAATCACCAGCTTAGAGTGTTTTCTCCTATCAATTTTTTTTAAAGGTTACTGTGAAACAGTTTACCGTGTTGTGCTGGCAGCAGCCTCTTACACTTCATCTTTACCTGTCCCTCGTTGCATCAAGAGACTGGGTGTGGTGGTGCACACCTGTAGTCTCAGTGACTCGGGAGGCTGAGGCAGGAGGATTGCAAGTTCAAAGCCAGCCTCAGCAGCTAAGTGATAGCGTGTCTCAAAATAAAAAATAAAATAAAAAGGGCTGGCAGTGTAGCTCAGGAGCAGTGCTTGCCTAGCATGTAGGAGGCCCCTGGTTTCGTTCCCAGCTCTGCAAGAGAAAAATCAGCCTCCAGATTCTGCAACCCAACCCTGCAGCAGAAATTCTGGTCACACACAGACAATCAATCTACTCTCTGCAATGATCACATAAAGATGAAATTGCCCAATAATGATGTATCCCCCCGGCATTCTGTGACACATGACTGCATGCATTCTGTTAATACGTGATTAGATTTTACATAATATATAATTATACATATACATTATATAATACCCACATTCGTGTTATAACCATTAATATATTTTACTACTATACACAGTAGCCTTTTAAAATTACTGAATCATAAACTGTTTGGAACTCCCAAATTTAAAGCTCTGCACCTCCCAGCCTGCATGCTCCAAGAGTCCCAAGCCAGCATGCAGTTGTCCCAGGTGGACCCGCGGCCACCAGTTGTTCCTTGATCTTGACCCAGCTTACATTCCTTGCCTAACCCAGGCTTTCTGTTCTGCTCATGGAAATGTGCACCCAGCAGCCACCTCTGTGCCCCTGATGTGTATTTTCTGTGTCATTGGTCACCTTCCACTTGCAGGTTTAAAAGATGCTGGGAAATGTGGACCAAGCCACTGTCATAGGGTGAGCCTAGAGGGGCCTCTGGCAACTACCCCAAGGCAGGGCGCCGGGCTGGAGAAAAGAGCTCTTCAGAGAGGGCCGCATCCTCTGCAAGGACCCTCATCTGCTCTCCTGCTATGCTCTGGGTGCCCTTATACACCGTCGTGTTGAAACGTCCATCTCGTCCAGCGTCCACCCTTTATTTTTGGTGAACACATTCCGACTCCCTCCTTCCTGCCTCCTCTGACACACTGTCCACTATTGTCACATACCTTACATTTGTCTTTTCCTCTTCTCTCGGCTTGCTGTTGTCGTCTTCTGGCGCTGGGGGACAGAACCCAGGCCCTGCGCTGTGTGCTGAGCATCTCATTTACTTTAAATCATCTCTGGATCCTTTATAATACCTAATATGATGCGAAGGCTGTGTAAATAGTTGTGATGCTGTAGAGAGAGAATAGTGACAAGAAGAAACAAAAACCTGCACATGTTCAAGTTTTTAAAAAATATTTTTCCATCTGTGGGTGGCTGCATCGGGATGTGGAGATTCAGGGGCTGATTCTCATTCTCTCTCTCTCTCTCTCTCTCTCTCTCTCTCTCTCTCTCTCTCTCTCTCAATACAGTCTTTCAAAAGCCCTGCGTGTTGGACACATTTCTTGGAGTTCAGGCCCCACATCTTCCTAAGCTCCGACATCCAACTCTTTCTGTAGCTATACCCTGGGCAACCTTTGTCCTCCTTTGTGACTATCTACAGTATGACACCAGTCCCTCTTGATGCATTTGCAGTCCTTTTCACTTCTGCACACCCGATTTCCCTTTGGCCTTGTGTCACACAATCTTTCACTTCCACAGAGTTGCCTAGTCACTCAATGAACTCGCAAAGCTTCCAGATATTTCAAAACAATGTATGTATTTATTATTAAGCAACGAATGGCCCTTGGCGAAATCTTGAGCCAATTTTAGTTGCGTAAAGTTACAAATGCTGTTATAAAATGACCACTTTTCCTGGGGAGGAAGATAAGAGAGGGTAATATCAGCTCTCCCAATCTAGAAGGCATGCAGACGACCCACACACGGTCTTTGGCAACAACAAATGCAAGCATTTTGTAATTCACCAAGAGCTCACTCCAGGTTAACCCGGGATGGTAGATTAATAGTGTATACAGTCGTGAAGGTGACTTCATTTTGAGTCAACCTATTCTAGACGTCAAACACACACAAATATGCAGGATGTGACATATTGCTGGAATTGGTATGTAATGGGTTTGCTTCAAATTCATGACATCCTCAAACTTTTTGAATTTAAACTACTCTTTTAAATCCATCTGAATATATTCGAGAGACAGCCCTCGGGCATCCTGATTTATGCTAACAATCTGAGCGGGTTTTTTTTCCTCAGCAAAGATAACCGCATTTGAATAGACTGAGCAGTTTAACCACCTCAACAGATTTCTGATCCAAGCAAGTGTGAAATCATTTCCCCTGCTTTGCAGAGCCAAATGCTCTCGATGAGAAAGTCAACAATACAGGGAGGAGATAATGCGATTCCAAAGGCGAGGAGACGTGGAGACGGGGCTTACAGAAGATGTATTTGCTAATATTATCATATGGAATTACAGCAAGGAAAACACTGTGGTCCCCGAGTCCCATGATCTCAAAGATGCTTTGCAGAATGAAATTAGTTGTGACACCTACTAGACTGTAAAGGCGCCTAATAAGAGAAGTCACAGAATCCCCCGGCAGCTCTGGGTCATTTTGGAAGATGACTCAGGATGCCCACCCCTGCCCCCATGCTGACTCACAGGAAGGAAAGCCAGCCTCCGAGTATGGGGTGACACGGGAACAGAGGAGCCCTGCCCCCTGGCCTTAGCACCTCAGGATCTGACCAAGAGCCAGGGAAAAGTGAAACGTAGAGTCTGCAGTTTCTCATCAAATCTAAAGATCAGCGTCTCTACTCGAGAATCAGAATTCTAAGTTGTGGCCTTTTCGGAAAGAAGAAGGAAAAAAGCATTGAAAAGCATTGATCACAAATAATGACAATCCAATTGCAAGGTGGTTTTTTGTTGTTTTGGTTTGGTTTGGGTTTTTGTTCCACCAGCTGCAGAAGGCATTACCCAAATGGGCAGGCAATCTATACTCTCTGGCTTACCCCCCATCCCCCAGCCCTGCTCAGTCTCCTAGGTTCTGAGCTGGGATCTTACCGTGAAAAACAATTTTAATAAAAGATGTAAGACAGGGTGTGGGGATCTCCCTGGAGCAGCGGGTCCCAGGCTGGCACCAATGGAGTCAGTGTCTGCTGGAAGGTTTTCAGCAAACCTCAAAGGTGCGCAGCCTGGCTCCCTGCTTCAGGAGGCCTTGGAAGGACCAGGGATGCCCAGTTCTAACAGGCTCCCAGGGGAGGCTGATGATGCTCCTGTATCAACCTCACCTTTCCAGAGCCGCCCACCTGGGGCTTAATGAAGCCAGCCCTGGGAAGGATTGGAATTACTAATTGCAGGCTTATCTGTAGACACGGCCTCTTGATGTGGGCACCCTGCTCCATGTTCCCTTTGATCCCCTGCTGGTTTCCTACACATTTTAGATTCCAACCAGCCCCCCTGGTTAGTTAGAATCTGGCTTTGCACAGTGAAAGGCAGGAGCCTGCGGGAGCAGAGAGCTTAGGGAAGATGTCCTGGGGGCCAGGCTGGAGTGCGACCTTGTGAAAAAAGCACGGGGATCATTTTTGTTCTCCTCTTCACCAGCCTGTGATGGGACTGATAGAACATGCCCCCTTTAATAAATGGTGGCAGTGGGTGACCACGCCCTTCAGCGTCTGCAAGCACCTCTACTTTGTGCTGGTGACTTTAGCCGGGCCAGATAGGCAGCTGGGCATCTCTTCGGCACAGGTGACGTGAAGTAGGAGAAACGAGTATGTTCTGCTTTTGCTTGTAAGAAGACGGTTAAAGGGCTGGGGATGTGGCTCAAGCGGTAGCACGCTCGCCTGGCATGCGTGCGGCCCGGGTTCGATCCTCAGCACCACATACAAACAAAGATGTTGTGTCCACTGAAAACTAAAAAAATAAATAAATATTTAAAAAAAAAAAAAAAAAGAAGACGGTTAAAGTCGGATGGGGGCGGGAGGGGGATCTTGTAGGGATACACATAAGAAAAGCTTAAAGAATAACTATGAGGTCTGTAGGGAACACGTGGGGATCTATCTAGGTAAAGGCTCCACCAATTTTTCCTGGGATGCCTGTAAGGGTTGCCAGGTGGAAAAGGGATTTATGTGACCATTTGGATTTTCTGGAGAGGAGTCAGGAGAGAATGAGCTGCTGTGGTGCTTTGGGGTGGTGGCGTTTTAACGGCACCGGGCACCCATTCCATGTCGCTGCCCAGTCTAAACAGTTCTGTAGACAGTATGAATACACCAGGGCTGAGTGGCCACCCCAGTCTCAGTCCCCAAGCAGCTGCTGCTCTTCTGAATAGCCTGGGACGTCTTCTGCCACCTGAGCTCTAAGCTCCCAGTCTCCGGGCAACAGGCCCTTCCCCCACGCCCATCTAGGCCCGGGAGACACCTGCTCCCCAGGACGCCCGCGCAGGCTCTCCAGCTCCTTCCTACCCTCCTGATTGCTATGGAGTTCTGTCTAAATAACCTCTCTAGTTTGTAATCAGCGTGCTCCTCCTGACCCATTAATTCATCGAGGGTGCAGTCTAGTGTTTGGGGCCTCAAAATCACGTCTGATTGCATACAAACACCAAAGTGATCAGCCACGGTGGGGAAACAAACAGGGGTATGCATGGCTACCCAGCAACATGCACAGCCTTCACCCGGCGTACATGTATGTGCCAATCCGTTCACATGTGTGCACAGGGGTCAGTAAATGCAAACACAGGCACGTAAACAGGTAAAAACACACACCTATACCTGAGGGCACTTGTGCGCACACCTAGAGCTATACACAAATGCCCACGTACCCATGACACAGCCACACGCACATGCACACGCTTACGCATAAACGGATACGCTCACCAGATACACAGAAGCACACACATCTACACCCACACGTATTGATGTGATGAGTCCTCTGTTGGCAGCTGAGAGAGTGAATAAACCGGAAACCTTTGTAAGGCCTTGCTGCAAAGAAAAGATGACGGAAAATCAGGTTGAGGCCACCCCATCCTTCAGACTGAGACTCTGAACGGGGACCTCCAGGATTCCGCAGCCAGTTTTCATCTTGCAATACGCGGTTCAGGGACCTTTCTTCTCTGATCACCGGAACAGACCGCCTGGGGCCCTCAGGACCCTGCCGTGTTGGCCCCTGCCCTGCCCTCGGTCCCTCCTGGCCACTTCCAACTCCAGTTATGCCCAAGGAAAGCAGGTCCAAGGGAAGCTATGTAAGAAATGAAATGACCTCGTCTGCAGGGAGATGGAGGGAACCTGAGAACATGGTGGCAGCTGCACTTTGGTCACAGGGCATGAGCAAGAAGATGATTAAACAGAGGCTTTCCCTAGTCAGACCAAAACCTGCATAGCCTTTCCTCTGTCCCTCAGGGTCTTTACTCTTATGTAAATTGATGCCAAATAACCCCTACACACACACACACACACACACACACACTGTGTTTTCAGCCAAAATGACACTGCTCTGGCTGTCTGGGTGCTTGGCAAAGGTTTTAACATCCCTATTCAAAGGCAGGAAGCCCGGCTCTGCAGCGTCCAAACTGAAGGAGATTAGCAGCTGAGGCGGTCACCCGGGACAGCTAAGCTGGGGCCCTGGAGGCCGCCCCCCCCCCGCCCGGCCTGATCTCCCCCAGGGCGACTTTACATAATCAGGAAACACTGGCCTGTGCGTGAAACCTCAGTTCCAGAGGCAGATGTTGAAAATGGAGCAACATCTATGGATCGGTACGGTTTGAACAATCAGAGAGAGTTATACCAAGTCCTGATGCCCCACTTCCATCCTCCATGATGCGTTTCCAGCCAATTATAATGCCCCGTTTCTGCCCCACCTCTTTAAAACGTGGTCAGATGAAAGATAGAGATATTTATTTGGAGTGAACATTGAATTTTGAAGATGTCAAAAACAGAAAAGGGGTGAAATGGCGAACAAACTCACACTGGTTCATCTCAGGGAAGACAGGAAAGATGGGTATGTCACAAGCCCCATCTGCAACAAGAACAGGTTGGATTTTGTTTTACGGTGCCGGGCATCGTGCTTTCTCTTTCAAAAAGCAACTGACCTGCAGTCCTGCCCGGATCAAGTGGACAGGCTATGCCACATTCCTCAGCCAACCACCTGTTATCTGCAGGAGAAATGCAGACCCCAAGTAATGTTGATAAGAGGAACCCAAGTTACCCGGAAGGGGGAGGCTTTTATGACCCTTTTCATAGACCAGATCCCAAAACTCTGGGAGATAAGGGTAATTCCCCCAACCATAAACCCTCTAAGAACTTGTGGTTAAGAATCCAATTAGACCACAAGTCTGCATGGGCCAAGGTGACCTAGAATGGTCATGGCAGCGGGGACTTGAAGTCTGATGTCATCCTGCTGTCAGTCAAAAGTCAGGTCAGGAGGTAGACCTCAGCGGGACTCTGTGGAAACTTCCCTGGGACCCCAATAAAACCGGGTTGCAGGAGGGGTGGGCATCTGTCCCTTGAGAGTGTCCCCTTTTCCTTCCCCATCCCTTCAATAGGTTCATTTCTACTACTGTGACCCTATGTCTGAAATCTTGCTGACTTGATCGCAAGAATCTAGGTGTGAAGGGAGGTCTTCACACTGCCTCAGTTTCCCGGGAGGCCCCAGCTCTAGAACACTCCCAGCCCGAGTGATCATCTTTTAGCTAATTACAAGGAACCATACTTTGTGGTTGATTGTCCAAGGCAGAAGCGTAGAGTGCATTGGTGCATCGCATGACCCAATTTTTGTTTTAGTCATATTAAGGGAATACTGAGGCTCAGTCCCGGTGATTGGATTAGGTTAAGCCAGTAAGAGCCTTCTCTATGTGGGTCGCCAAGTGTTGTCTGTCTGTCCCTTAGGGATCCTCCTGTGTGCGGAGTACATTGCAACTCAATCGCTGTCATAATCACGTCAACAGGACAGGCACCATAGCGCATGCCTGTAATCCCAGCAGCTCGGGAGGCTGAGGCAGGAGGACGGCAAGTTCAAAGCCAGCCTTAGCAGCTTCATAAGGCCCTAAGCAACTCAGTGAGACCCTGTCTCTAAATAAAATACAGGGCTGGGGATGTGGCTCAGTTGGTAGCCTTGCATGCACAAAGCCCTGGGTTCAATCCCCAGCACCATAAATAAATAAATAAAATACCAAAAAAGAAAATGGCGGGCTGGGGATGTGGCTCAGTGGTAAGTACCCTTAACAATCCCCTGTACCAAGAAAAAAAAAGCAGAACAGAATGATACCAGTCCCACTAAGCCAGCCTGGACACAGGTGGGGCTAGGGCTCCTGGTGCTCATCAGCCCACCTCACCTGAATAGGTCCACCTTCTGTCCGCAGAAGAAAATACCAATTCTCAACTCACCTCAGCTGGGCTCCTGGGCAGGGTTCTGACACCTTCTCTTCCCAAGTATAAAAGAAAGACGTCTCACTGCTGAAAGTACGTACAAAACAAAGGAGACTTCATACCCATTTCTAGCAGCTTCCGAGGCTGCCCCAGAACGGGCAGCAGACTGTACCATTCAGAGCCTCAGAGAATCTCAGCAAGGGAGTGTTTGATCCCTCGAGTCTCCCTTGAGAATCTCAATTTTTAAAATTCAACCACATTTTTTAGACCTATCGTATTTTAAAATATTATTTGACCTTTCTTTTTTAAATTCTTATATAATTTCTTATTTTTCCAAATTAATAAGTACCCAAAAGCTCTTGCCTACTAAGTTTTGGCAGTATTTACTCATGCCCCCAAATGGAAAATATTATGCGAGCATTACTGCAACACAAACATGCCATAGTCCAGCAAAATGGACTTTGTAAGAAATTCTGGTGGCCATGGCTGGGCTCTAGTTATTGTGTATTCGTTATTTGTTGCCTGCTGTAATAAAATGCACCCAAACTTAACAGCATACAACTGTATTGATTGCAATCCCCTCAACCTCTGGAGTTCACGATTTGGGTGCTGTCTAGATGGATAGTCGGACTCAGGGTGTCCCAAAAGGTTTCAGTTCAGCTGTCCACTGGGACTGCCATTGTCGGATGGCTTGACCAGGGCTGGTCAACTTCCAAGATGACTTGTGAACATAGATGGTGATTGAAGACTGTGCACTGTTAGGAGGGCTCAGCTCTTCACTAGAAAGAACTCTCCACGGGCTTCTTGTACTCACCATACTAAAACACCTGGCCACCCCAACTGATGGTAACCCAAGGAAGAAAAAGACTGAAATGGTGACGTGTTCTATGCTCTAGCCTCTAAAATAACACCCCATCTTGCCACCATATTCTATTGGTGATGATATTCCACTGGTTAGTCTTCATCAACATGGAAGGACCCCTACACATATCACAAGGGAAAATTTATTGGGCGCCATATTGGAAACTGGCTACTCCATAGTTTCCCAGAGAATGATGGGAATTGTCAAAACTGGAAAGATCAAGACCAAGTTGAGGGCTTGCAGATTGACTGGCCAATCTTGTACCAGAAGGCCACCAATTCAAATGTCACTATCCAAAAACGCATGGCAAACCCAGAATTCATCTAATATAATGGAGCCATTAAAGATCAAAGATGATCCACTCCTGTGGATGGCTGAAGCAACTAAAATTTTGAGCAAGAGAAAGGCTTGGAATAGATAGAGGTGTTCCAAATGGTCCAATCAGTGTGGAGCAAGCTTCCAGGCAGGAGCTGAGGAAAATGTCCAACCCACCCACAGAGAGGGGAGTTGGCTGTGGATGAAGGTAGGTCAGTGGATGTCGAGGGCACACATGGGCTAATCAGGGGAAAGACAGGAGTGGGAGCTCAATGCTAACTAGAATAGCGCCAAGATGCCCATGACCCTTCCCCAATGTTGGCCAGGAGGCCAAGAACACCAGCACACGTTCCAAAGCCCCTGCCTTGATGGGTCTCAGCTTCTGGCTCTGGATACCATTTAGACCAAGCTGCCAGTCAAAGTCACATAACACCTGAGACTGAGAGGAGTTGAGAAAGGTATAGGCTGATAAGAAGGTCCTTAAGGACATCCCAGGATCAGTGGGGATGTGTGCACCCTAAACTAATAGAGAGTCATCGTTGCTCACGTGACAAGAATCTGGAGACAGCACTGGCTTGCCTTGGTCCCGTAGCAGGTGTTTCTGCTATTCTCTGTTACTTGCGCTTATGCCTGAAAACTAGCCACTGTCCCTCCAGGGGTGGTGGCAGGGTACAAGGCAGAATAGGAGGGAGGTGATGAGTGTCCACAGTATCATCTAGAAAATGAAACCTTCCAGCAGAGCCCCCTGGCAGACTTTCATTTATGTCTAATTGCCCAAAGCAAGGTCCCGGGACTTATCGTGGCTCCATGAGAGGCCCAGGAAGTGGAGAGAAATGAGCAAGAAAGTCGTTTGGATTAGGCACACGCCATTAGCCTTCATCCTCATGCTGGTTGCTCCATGTTTGAGAGTTGGCTTCTCCGAGAGTGTGTGTGTGTTCTGGGATCAAAGAAACAAGAGAGAGGGTGAGGGAGGGGAGCCAAAGGAAGGGAGGGAGGAGGAGGAGGAAGAGGGGGTTGGTCTCCCACATATCCCTGCCTGGCTCCTTCCTGGGGCACATCACTTTGCCAGAAGGGCACAGAATTACAACTTCCCCCAAAGCATATTTCCCAAAACAATAGTTCTTCAGGATCCTCCATGAATCAATGAGGATCTTATGGGAACAAAGGAGGTAACACCCACACCACCCACGCATTCGATAGGCACAAAGCAGACTCTTCAATAACCCGCCCTGGGAGAAGGTTTTTACTCCATGAGGCAGATAGTGAGCTCCATCCCGGGTTCCATGTTCTCCTTTGTTGTCCTGGGAAGAAAAGAGTTATTTAGTTTCTCGTTATAATGGGATCTGTTACAATATTCATCATTTCAGGCTTTGTGGAAGCTGCCGGTAGCCCTGGGATGTGATTCTAGCTGTTGAGACCTCGTGAGGAGTCTCCTGGAGATCCCTGCAAAGGCTCCATTTCCTGATGAAGACCTCTTCTCTTCCTCCCTCCTTCCCTTCCTTCCTCTTCCCTGCTAGAACACATACTTGTGGGGAAACCATCTCACAAACACAGAACATCCAGTGAGAGGGTTAAAATGCAAACTGAGGGCAAGACCCGGGAAGGAGACCGAGCCCGGATGTTGCTGAGCATGTGGAGTTGCTACAGGCAGGCTTGGAGCATCTGTCTCTGGACCTTCTGCAGTGGGACAAGAAAGAAGTTCCTGCTTGGTCAAGGCTGTGTCACATGCAGCCCAAAGCCAGCCAGGTCCCTCAGATTCACCCAGTGTGCTCCAGCTCATGTGAACCCAGAGACTCCTTCCTCATAGTCCTGAACAACATCCCACAGAGATGTTGTTCTGCGGATCCTGATTTTGGAAATACTGACCCTGTTCATATCAGTACAGTTCTGAATAAAGAGGGGAGCGCTCCTGGGTTGTGACAGTATAGCAGCCCACATGCTGCTTCTTTGCAGCCAGGGTAGAGGGAGGGACGGTGAGTCGTACTGGAACATTACCATCATAATTCAAAAACACTGGAAGCATCAGGCCAAAAGTGCATTGGTCGCCTTTGTCTTCAGAGCACGAATATTTTAAATGCAAAATCTATCACTTCCTTGTATTACTGATTTGCATTCCTTGGGCAGGAGTTATAATTTTAATAACAGCCTCCATGGACAAAAGACAGCCTGCAGCTGGTTGTTGGCCCGAATCTTCTGCACTTCCAGTAATTCAAAATAAGCCCCAGCTCTTTATTCTTGCTCTTCTCAGCAGCAAGCACATCCCCAGATGTGGGGTGGCTGAGAACTCTTAGGACTTCAGAGCTGCGCTGAAGCTGCCACCCCATTAGGAAGCCACCGGCCCCAAGAAGCCATTAGCACTGGGAATGGGCCAGTCACAGGAGAGATCCACTGGAAACGTCAGACACAGGATCGTGAAGATTCACTAGGAGAAAAAGACTATGAAATACCCATTAGGCATTTCTATGCAGGTATGATTACAAAAAAAAAAGCGGGGGGGGATTTATTAGATTGGCTCACACCACCAGAGCTGGATGGTCCCCAGGGGCCGTGTGCAGGCTGCAGAGCTGGACGAACCAGGAGCCGTCCAAGAAGCTGGAGCCTCAGGACAAGAGGGGCCGACCATGCAGCCCCCGTGCAGGAGCACAGGCCTGGGAGCTCCCTGGAGAGAGTCCACCTTGTAAGGTCTAATGTCCTCAGGGGACCGCAGCAGCCATCACCAACCTGCTCAAGGAGGCTGGAGCTTGCGCCTGCTGTTGCTCCCTTCTTTTTCCAAGTTTCTGTCCCCTCCAGGCCTGCAACCTACTGGACAGTGCTGCCCACACTTAGGGAGGCTCTCCACTTCAGCTGGCCATGCCCCCTGCCAATCACTCCTGGACACACCTGCTGGACACGCCCAGAGCCTCTCTGTCCTTCAGCATCTCTTAATCAGAGTTGACATTCATGTTAATCATTAAAGACCCCTTTGGGAGAATCTTTGATCCTCAGCTTCTACAGAATGAGAGCATTGGAACACTTGGCTCTTTTTTTATTTTTTTTTTAATATTGGGGACTGAACCCAGGGGTGCTCTACTACTGAGCTACATTCCCAACCCTTTTATTTATTTATGTATTTGATACAGCGTCTCACTAAGCTGAGCAGGCTTGCCTCAAACGTGCAATCCTCCTGCCTCAGACTCCCAAGTTGCTGGGCTTACAGGTGTGCACCACCATACCGAGCAACCTTTTCTGCTTTGGGTAAAATTCTTTTCCCAGTGACATCAAACACCGCCTCTACACAGAGGAACCCCGCTGACATTCCCCAAGGTCTTCTAGCTGCGAGCCTGGACTCTTATTAGGTAAAACTGCTGCAGCTTCCGGGCCAGGCTTCCCCTGTACGGTTCCAGCAGCTGGGATTTCAGTTTGGGGTTTGTACATTTTCTGCCTCCAGGGCCCCTGGCAATGTGTTTTTCCTGCATATCTCCTGCGAGGAGACCGTTCAGTGCTGAGCTGCCACCACAATCCCAGCAGAACCAGCAATTGCAACCTCAATTTTAAAAAATCATTTATTTATCATTTTTATTTTTTACTCTTGTCTCCTTCTGGAATTTCTCTTATTTAGCCATTGGAGCCCCAGAATTGGTCTGCTAATCTCCTCTTTTTCTACATCCTTTCTCTTTTTCCCTTTCTTCTACTTAGATTTCTTCAACTGGACCTCAGGCCGGAAGCCCAGGGTACATTCATCCATATCCCTTGGTGTGTAAATGTGCCCTTGGGCCACTGTACCTTCTGATTGCAGGCACCCACAACTCAGGGATTTTATAGGGACCAGCTTCCGCTCTGCTCTTTCGAGCAACCCCGGGTCAGTGCAGGGGGATGATTCTGCCTTAGGAGTGGCCCTCGGTTGATGACTGATCAGCTTTTTCACTCAGAACCTTTCCTTGGAGAGACATCCAAGTTATTGCCTGTATCAATACTTAGTTCCTTTTCATTACCCAATAATACTCCACAGTTTGAATCTACTATAGTTCGTCTAGGAGGACACCAGGAACTGTTTCCAGTTTGGGACTCTGGTGAGTCAAACTGGGAAGATCATTCACATATGTGTCTTTCTGTGGACATTGAGCTCCATTTCCTTGGGACAAATGTGCGGGGGAGCAATTGTAGGGCACTGTGAACATGCACTGCGCATGTTCTAAGGTGCCGAGTGTTTGAAGAATCATCAGCACCAACTTAGAGGGTGTGTACTAATTGAAATGGAAAAGGATAAACTTTGGGATAATAAGATACAAGCAGGGTATTGCTCTATGGAAAGGAGTGATCTCGTGGAAATAAGAAGACACTCTTACAAACAAGGAGTCTAACGTGGCACCATAAGCACAGATAAAAACATAAAGAGTGGTAGGCCAGGAAGGGTCAGTGGGTGAGGGCAGGAGAAGGGCACCCACAGGGGCCAGCTGTTGGGGACCTTGCAAAGCTAATGCCCTGGCTGGGAACATGGGAACATGAGGCCCCCGGAACATCTACAGCCCTCGGGAAGAGGTGTGCAGAGAAATGTGAACAGAGAGAGCAGAAGAGAAACTAGACGTGGTTCAAGACATTTCCAATCAACGTGTCCATCTGACAGTCAAAATGATTCCTATAAACAAAAACTGCGGCTTCGATCAAAGCTGAGAGAGAACATTTTCCACTTCTTTTCTTCCCTGTCTGCAGCCTCCAAAGACTGCTTTTAATAAAACGCAACATGGTGTGCTGTGTGGAAGATGGTGATTTCCCCCCTAATATATTCTAATTCAAACTATTTTCAGGCAGCCTGATTTGAAAATTGCTCCCATAGCTATAAAAAGCACATGTATTTTGAGAAATAAAAGATGAGAAACAAGAAGAAAAGGATACTGGAAAAAAAAAAAATGCTCCAGTCTGTCTGGTGGCAACTCAAGCCAACAATCTGAGGTCCCGAGAAAATAATTCCACCAGATTTAGAAAAGGGGAGAACCAAGACAAAAATAAGCCCTGGCCAAAAAAATAAGTCCTATGCCCAATGTAAAACTGTACCATCTCCCTTGCACATCTCGTTTGCATTCCTTAAAAACAAATCACTATTAGGTCCTTCTTTTTAAAGAAGTGTCCCCACCTTATCTCTTGGTAGATTTTTTTTTTTTTAATGACTGTGTTAAAGCGGGTTGTTTTGTCTGTTTGGATTTTTGTGAAGGTTTCTTTCTAGGATTTCTTTTTTTCCTTTTGTTTCCTAAAGTTGTTTTTTTTCCCTACAAAGTCTTCAAGGGAGAAAGCAAACCCATCACTCAGGGTTTTAAATCCGACGGCTGAGGAGAGCCAGTTTCAGGTAAAGAAGGAAAATCAACAAGGAAAGCAGAAAATCTGGAAAGATATGTCTGCACGGATGTTGGGATTTGGTTATATCAAACAGCTACGAGCTGGGGCTGGGGACAGAGCTCAGGTGGCAGAGGGCTGGCCTCGCATGCACAAGGCCCTGGGTTCAGTCCCCAGCACCAGTAAGGGAATAAATAAATGAGTAACTTGAGCAGCCCCAGGCCAGCAGGTGGCTGGTTGGTGAGTCTGGGCGAGGCTGAACGTGATCTAAGAGCTGCTCTCTCTAGCTGTCCCTGGGTTCCACTTATTACACAGGGACACACGGTCTGAGCCCCCGGGCTGCTTTTCATGAGGATGCCTTAACCTAACACCCAGGGGCTGGCAGGTCCGAGTCCTTGGGACTCCTTACAGATGCCTGCCTTCTCCTTCAGAGGCTGCCAAAGCCGGAGAGGCCTTATGGGGTTTGGAACACACCAGAGTCTTGTAACAAGCTTGCAAAATCTGAATGTGCAGATCTTCTTTCCTGGGAGTAGGCTCATTACTGAACCACAGCAGAAACATGTCCTCTTGTATTTAATGTTGGGGTTGTGTGCATTGCCATCACGGTGCCCAGGTCCGTAAGCATGCATAACTTGTAGTCAGACGTGTGGGGAAATGTTTCCTTCCAAGTGTAAGAATGCGCTGGGCATGTGGCATGTCCCTGATGTCCTAGCTGACTGGGAGGCTGAGGCAGGAGGATCACTTGAGTCTAAGAGTTTGAGACCAGCTATATATATATATATATATATATATATATATATATATATATATATATATATATGCTTTAAAATCTTTATCTATTAAACAACATATCTTTAAAGCCACCCTTTTGTTCAAAAGCAGATCGCATTTATAGTTTTGAATTTGCTGTTTTTTAACTCATTGTTAAGAAATCCCTAAATTACTTCCTTTTTTTCCCCCCTGTGGTGCTGGGCCTTGTGCATATGAGGCAAACACTCTACCAACTAAGCTATATCCCCAGCCCCCTAAATTACTGTCTTAGATGTGCTTATGGTCATGAGACCCAGTATTCTGTGGTAAATTTGGTGTATCCAACAAGCACATTCTTCAGTGTAGCTATAAAGCTTACAACAAAAGTGTGGACATTCTGGTAGCCAGCCTTCAAGATGGCGCCCACAATCTGAAGACTCCCCACCCTAGGATAGCCCTCTCATACCCTGAACCGGGACTGGCCTGCATATCCAACAGAAAATAACAGAAACAATAGGGTGTAATGTTCAAGGATGAGTTGGAAAAGGGATCCCAGTTTTTACCTTGAATGTTTGATATTCCCTTTGAAAAACATAGCCACCACACTTCGAGGCAGAGAAGCTAACACACCGGGAGGGAGCCACCTTCGAGGGCTCGGAAGCAGATCCTTGGAAGCAGACATCCTTGGAGTCTCTAGATGAAGGCAGCCCTGACTGAAAGCTTTCTACAACCTCATGAGAGGCCCAGAGCAAGAACCATTCCCAAATTCCCAACCCAGATGAGCCCGGAGAGATAAGAAATGATCATCTTTGTTCTGTTTGAAGTTGCTCTATTTGGGGATGACTTGTTATGCAGCCATACTGTCTGTCTGTCTCTCTCTCTCTCTCTCTCTCTCTCACCCACCCCCACACACACACCAAAATGGATTACCCCCAAAAGACTCACTTTGATCAGGAAAAAAAGTTTGCCAAGGTTTTCACCCCTTCGATCAGATTATTCAGTAGATCAGATACATTTTTTTTAACTCAAGTCTTTAAAGCAGCCAACCATATATATATATATTTTTTTTTTCTGATAAAGGGAGTAAAGATATTTCCTTTGCTTTTCTGAATTTCCAATAACTGTCTAGATGTAATTGCCGACGACCCGTGCGAATTATGAAATTGTGACATATTGTTTAATTGACAAAAACTAAGAATCAAACTGAGACAGTGTAAGACATAAGCTCATTTTTTCCCCTACAAAACAAAGGTTAATAATTTAATTGAGTTTGAGGGAAATATTGAAATAAAATTCCACCTGTTCCATCAAATATTTGTCTTTGAAATAGATTAAACACAAGACTTTTTCATTATCCTATGCATGTAATGGGCTAAATATTAAAAGCTACATGTGAACAAGAAGATCTTGGATGTATGAAGTTATCTTCAGAGAATCAAATGAAGGGGAGCTCATAGAGAGGTAGAAAACCTCAGCTCATGAAGCAAACCCAGTATTCAGAAGGCCTCCCAAGAGAACACAGCCTGTCGTGCACAATAAATTTTAAAACAAAAATGAAGTCGATTCTCCCACCATAGCAGGAAGTTTCTCAAGCACGGAAAACTGCCTCTGTATTCTGGGTAATTACCCAAAATATAAAAGGTCAGTTTAATAGTCCTTTATTCAGCCTGAATGTTCTCCAACCACAGCGCCGCCATCCCTGTCCAAAGCTCACCTTCCAAATCCATGAGGAAATAGCCTATAAAAATAAAAGAAGACAATTTAGTCAAAAACTAGCCTGTAATCTTGTGTTTCTGGATCATATTTTTTTATTCTTTGTCTCCAGGGAAAAGAAACACGGTACAAGTTGGCTTTTTGGGTGTGCTTTTAAAATTTGTTTTTGAGCACTTTCTATGACCAGACTGTTGTCTAAACATAAAACTGTCCAACTCATTTAATTCCTCAATAACCTTTGGGCTGAGTACAATTGATAACCCCCTTTCCACAGGAAGGACGCTGAGGGTCCAGAGAGAGGGAGAAATTCTGCCCAATTGGTACAGCTGGTAGGAGACCAGATAAGGATTTCTTCTTCGTTTTTCCAGTGCCAGGGATTGAACCCAGGGCTTGTGCGTGCTAGGCAAGGGTGCTATCACTGAGCTATATCCCCAGCCCCAAGGATTTGAACTGGCAATGTCAGACACCAAAGACTCTGGACCCTTAGACCTGACTCTACGCCTTGATTGCTTTCATTAATAAATCTCAATGCCTCTCCAACCAGTTATCTTTTGATCTACCCCAAAGAGCAGAACATAGCGGAATCCCCCAAAGCCTGAGAGTCCCACTTACAGGGATTTCATGCCTGCTGTGTCGGAAATTCCAGCAACCTGACAATCAGGGCCGTGATGCCAACAGTATACATGTTAAATCAATGTATAAAGAAATTCACTGCACAGGGCTTTCCCTGATTGATAAGACTGCTATTGATAAACCAGTTCTATTGTGTAATTCACCTGCTATAAGAGAATTGCAAAGTCAGAGTACCTCTTGGGAAATGTTCTGTCAAGCATGGAGATGGATGGATTGATGTCAAGTAGCCGTGAGAACAGATTTAATTGTTGCTCTGAACTGGTGTGTATTAGAACATTCATTAAACTGTCCATGTTCTTGATCAGTTTTAAGACAAGAGGCAACGTAGTGGCCAATTCAAACTCAGAACCAGCTTCTAAAGCATCACTGATCTATGGACATTATAAGAAATATGTAACTGGAGAAAATGTAGCAATTCATACATTGGAAAATGAATTCAGCCTGCCCCTGTGATCTGTCTGCTGGAAATACATGAAACTATCAACAGTGCAAACAATAAATTCAGTTTCTTTTGTGCTAAGGACTGGATAATTCGTTATTAGGAAGATTTATTTTAAAAAAAAAACCTCATCATTCAGAGAAAATAATGAATCCTGTAAATGCTTGCCAAGAGCAAGCTCCTTAGGAGAATAACAGCAATCACATTCGTGATATTACTAAAAACATCATCCTGAGTAAATGTAGTTTCCTTGAAAAATTATTGACTGGGGAATCATCACTGGATAATGTTTAACTATGACACAGGATCATGGTAGATTATGACCTCCATTTTTTGTTCGGTTTGTTTTTGAGATATCTTGTCTAATGTCCAAAACTATAATGTAGCATTTCAGGCCTGGGGACGAGGTCAGTTGGTAAGTTGGTAGAGTGCTTGCCTCAATGCACAAGGCCCTGGGTTCGATCCCCAGCACCACAGAAAAGAAAAGAAAGAAAAAAGAAAAAGATCATCATGACAGTCATTTCAAACCAACAGACCCACTTGGATTTCATCTGCTCATTGTTCATTCACAGAGTTGTGCAACATGAACTAGCCACATAAATGATTCTGACAGCCCTGGGCCAGCTCAATAATTCCAGAAACACCTAACAATGAATGCATTCTGGAAAAGTCGGTGCTGTACCTCATTTCCTTCAAACTTGAAGCCTGTGGCAGAGCGTCAATTATGGAGATCTGAGCGCTGGCTTGATTAAGATTGCTCAAAGGAACCAAGAAATGGTCTCTGTTGCAATCACATATCTTTCCTCAGCCAACTTTTCTCAACCTTTCTGACACTGACCTTTGGGAAGAAAGGCAAGAAAAAGACTGAATGACCAAATGACCAAAAAAGAGGGTTTCCACCCAAAGCCACCCTGGTGACTCATCTTGAAAGCAGATCCACCCACCCCAGCTAAAGCTTCTCTCTGCAGTCTCACAAGAAGGCCTGGATCAGAACCCCCCAGTTAAATTCTTTTTTTTTTTTTTTTTTTTTTTTTTTTTTTATTTTTTTTTTTTAATTTTTTATTGTGGGTTGTTCAAAACATTACAAATTTCTTGACATATCATATTCCACACTTTGATTCTAGTGGGTTATGAACTCCCACCTTCACCCCATACACAGATTGCAGATTCACATCAGTTACACATCCATTGATTTACAAATTGCCATACTAGTGTCTGTTGTGCTCCGCTGCCTTTCCCATCATCCACCCTCCCCCCTCCCCACCTCTCCCCTCCCCTCCCCTCCTCTCTCTCTACCCCCTCCACTGTATAACCCTGAGGGTCTCCTTCCATTACCGTGCAATTTACCTTCTCTCTCCCTTTCCCTCCCACCTCTCATCCCTGTTAAATGTTAATCTTCTTCTCCTGTTCTTCGTCCCTACTCTGTTCTTAGTTACTTTCCTTATATCAAAGAAGACATTTGGCATTTGTTTTTTAGGGATTGGCTAGCTTCACTTAGCATAATCTGCTCTAATGCCATCCATTTCCCTGTAAATTCTATGATTTTGTCATTTTTTAATGCAGAGTAATACTCCATTGTGTATAAATGCCACATTTTTTTTATCCATTCGTCTATTGAAGGGCATCTAGGTTGGTTCCACAGTCTTGCTATTGTGAACTGTGCTGCTATGAACATCGATGTAGCAGTGTCCCTGTAGCATGCTCTTTTTAGGTCTTTAGGGAATAGACCAAGAAGGGGAATAGCTGGGTCAAATGGTGGCTCCATTCCCAGCTTTCCAAGAACTCTCCATACTGCTTTCCAAATTGGCTGCACCAATCTGCAGTCCCACCAGCAATGTACAATTGTACCCTTTTCCCCACATCCTCGCCAGCACTTGTTGTTGTTTGACTTCCTAATGGCTGCCAATCTTACTGGAGTGAAATGGTATCTTAGGGTGGTTTTGATTTGCATTTCTCTGACAGCTAGAGATGGTGAGCATTTTTTCATGTACTTGTTGATTGACTGTATGTCCTCCTCTGTGAAGTGTCTGTTCAGGTCCTTGGCCCATTTGTTGATTGGGTTGTTTGTTCTCTTATTGTCTAATTTTTTGAGTTCTTTGTATACTCTGGATATTAGGGCTCTATCTGAAGTGTGAGGAGTAAAGATTTGTTCCCAGGATGTAGGCTCCCTATTTACCTCTCTTATTGTTTCTTTTGCTGAGAAAAAACTTCTTAGTTTGAGTAAGTCCCATTTGTTGATTCTAGTTATTAACTTTTGTGCTATGGGTGTCCTATTGAGGAATTTGGAGCCCGACCCCACTGACTGTAGATCGTAGCCAACTTTTTCTTCTATCAGACGGCGCGTCTCTGATTTGATATCAAGTTCCTTGATCCATTTTGAATTCACTTTTGTGCATGGCGAGAGAAAGGGATTCAGTTTCATTTTGTTGCATATGGATTTCCAGTTTTCCCAGCACCATTTGTTGAAGATGCTATCCTTCCTCCATTGCATGCTTTTAGCCCCTTTATCAAATATAAGATAGTTGTAGTTTTGTGGATTGGTTTCTGTGTCCTCTATTCTGTACCATTGGTCCACACGCCTGTTTTGGTACCAGTACCATGCTGTTTTTGTTACTATTGCTCTGTAGTATAGTTTGAAGTCTGGTATCGCTATACCGCCTGATTCACACTTCTTGCTTAGCATTGTTTTTGCTATTCTGGGTCTTTTATTTTTCCATATGAATTTCATGATTGCTTTCTCTATTTCTACAAGAAATGCCATTGGGATTTTGATTGGCATTGCATTAAACCTATAGAGAACTTTTGGTAATATCGCCATTTTGATGATGTTAGTTCTGCCTATCCATGAACAGGGTATATTTTTCCATCTTCTAAGATCTTCTTCTATTTCTCTCTTTAGGGTTCTGTAGTTTTCATTGTATAAGTCTTTCACCTCTTTTGTTAGGTTGATTCCCAAGTATTTTATTTTTTTTGAAGATATTTTGAATGGAGTGGTTGTCCTCATTTCCATTTCAGAGGATTTGTCTCTGATATACAGGAATGCCTTTGATTTATGCGTGTTGATTTTAAATCCTGCCACTTTGCTGAATTCATTTATTAGCTCTAATAGTTTCTTTGTAGAGCCTTTTGGGTCTGCTAGATATAGAATCATATCATCTGCAAATAGTGATAATTTAATTTCTTCTTTTCCTATTTTTATGCCTTTAATTTCTTTCGTCTGTCTAATTGCTCTGGCCAGTGTTTCGAGAACTATGTTGAAGAGAAGTGGAGAGAGAGGGCATCCCTGTCTTGTTCCAGATTTTAGAGGGAATGCCTTCAGTTTTTCTCCATTCAGACTAATGCTAGCCTGAGGCTTAGCATAGATTGCTTTTACAATATTGAGGTATGTTCCTGTTATCCCTAGTTTTTCTAGAGTTTTGAACATAAAGGGATGCTGTACTTTGTCAAATGCTTTTTCCGCATCTATCGAGATGATCATATGGTTCTTATTTTTAAGTCTATTGATGTGGTGAATAACATTTATTGATTTCCGTATATTGAACCAGCCTTGCATCCCAGGGATGAATCCTACTTGATCATGGTGTACAATTTTTTTTATATGTTTTTGTATCCGATTCGCCAGAATTTTATTGAGGATTTTTGCATCTAGGTTCATTAGAGATATTGGTCTGTAGTTTTCTTTCTTTGAAGTGTCTTTGTCTGGTTTAGGTATCAGGGTGATGTTGGCCTCATAGAATGAATTTGGAAGTTCTCCCTCCTTTTCTATTTCCTGAAGTAGCTTGAAAAGTATTGGTATTAGTTCTTCTTTAAAGGTTTTGTAAAATTCTGCTGTATACCCATCGGGACCTGGGCTTTTCTTAGTTGGTAGTCTTTTGATGGTTTCTTCTATCTCCTCAATTGATATTGGTCTGTTTAGGGTTTCTATATCCTCCTGACTCAATCTGGGCAGATCATATGACTTAAGAAATTTATCTATGCCTTCACTATCTTCTAATTTATTGGAGTATAAGGATTCAAAATAGTTTTTGATTATCTTCTGTATTTCTGAAGTGTCTGTTGTGATATTGCCTTTTTCATCCCGTATGCTAGTAATTTTAGTTCTCTCTCTTCTTCTCTTCACTAGCATCGCTAAGGGTCTGTCGATTTTGTTTATTTTTTCAAAGAACCAACTTTTAGTTTTGTCAATTTTTTCAATTGTTTCTTTTGTTTCGATTTCATTAATTTCAGCTCTGATTTTAATTATTTCTTGCCTTCTACTTCTTTTGCTGTTGTTTTGCTCTTCTTTTTCAAGGATTTTGAGATGAAGTATGAGATCATTTATTTGTTGGTTTTTTCTTTTTTTAAGGAATGAACTCCAAGCAATGAATTTTCCTCTTAGAACTGCTTTTAATGTGTCCCATAGATTCCGATATGTTGTGTCTGTGTTTTCATTTATCTCTAAGAATTTTTTAATTTCCTCCTTGATGTCTTCTATAACCCATTGATCATTCAGTAACCTATTGTTCATTCTCCAATTGATGTATGCTTTTTCCTTCCTTCTTTTATCGTTGATTTTCAGTTTCATTCCATTATGATCAGATAAGATGCATGGTAATATCTCTACTCCTTTATATTGTCTAAGAGTTGCCCTGTGACATAATATATGATCTATTTTTGAGAAGGATCCATGTGCTGCTGAGAAAAAAGTGTAACTGCTTGATGTTGGGTGGTATACTCTATATATGTCAATTAGGTCTAGGTTATTAATAGTGTTATTGAGTTCTATAGTTTCCTTATTCAACTTTTGTTTGGAAGATCTGTCCAGTGGCGAGAGAGGTGTGTTGAAGTCTCCCATGATTATGGTGTGGTGGTCTATTAGACTCTTGAACTTGAGAAGAGTTTGTTTGACGAACATAGCTGCACCATTGTTTGGGGCATAAATATTTATGATTGTTATGTCTTGTTGGTGTATGGTTCCCTTAAGCAGTATGTAGTGTCCCTCTTTATCTCTTTTGATTAACTTTGGCTTGAAATCTATTTTATTTGATATGAGTATGGACACGCCTGCTTGTTTCCGAAGTCCATATGAGTGATATGATTTTTCCCAACCTTTCACCTTCAGCCTATGTATGTCTTTTCCTATCAAATGCGTCTCCTGTAGGCAGCATATTGTTGGGTCTTGTTTTGTGATCCATTCTACTAGCCTGTGTCTCTTAATTGGTGAGTTTAAGCCATTAACATTTAGGGTTATTATTGAGATATGGGTTGTTCTTCCAGCCATATTTGTTTATTTCTGTTACTAAACATTGTTTGTTTTCCTCTTTGATTGTTTCCCCCCCCCCTTTACTGTCCTACCTCCCACTGTTGGTTTTCATTGTTATTTTCCATTTCCTCTTCCTGTAATACTTTGGCTAGGATGTTTTTAAGAGATGGTTTTCTAGCTGCGAATTCTTTAAACTTTTGTTTATCGTGGAAGGTTTTAATTTCATTCTCCATCCTGAAGCTTAATTTCGCTGGATACACAATTCTTGGTTGGAACCCATTATCTTTCAGTGTTTGAAATATATTATTCCAGGATCTTCTAGCTTTCAGAGTCTGTGTTGAAAGATCAGCTGTTATCCTGATTGGCTTGCCCCTAAATGTAATCTGCTTCCTTTCTCTTGTAGCTTTTAAAATTCTCTCCTTATTCTGTATGTTGGGCATCTTCATTATAATGTGTCTAGGTGTGGATCTCTTATGATTTTGCACATTCGGCGTCCTGTAGGCTTCTAGGATTTGGGATTCTGTCTCATTCTTCAAGTCTGGGAAGTTTTCTTGTATTATTTCATGGAATAGACTGCTCATTCCTTTGGTTTGGAGCTCTGTACCTTCCTGTATCCCAATGACTCTTAAGTTTGGTCTCTTAATGTTATCCCATATTTCTTGGATGTTCTGCTCATGGTTTCTTAACAGTCTTGCTGAGCTGTCTATGTTCTTTTCCAGTTGAAATACTTTGTCTTCATTGTCTGATGTTCTATCTTCTAAGTGTTCTACTCTGTTGGTAGTATTCTCCATTGAGTTTTTAAGTTGGTTTATTGCTTCCTGCATTTCTAGGATTTCTGATTGCTTGTTTTTTATAACCTCTATCTCCCTGTATAGTTGATCCTTTGCTTCCTGGATTTGTTTGCGTAATTCGTTGTCGAAGTGATCTTTCATTGTCTGATTTTGCTGTTTAATGTCTTCCTTGATACTCCAGATCATCTGAAGCATGTATATCCTGAATTCTTTATCTGACATTCCATCTGCTGCAGCTGTTACCTCTTCTAAAGTTGCGTTGACCTGCATTGCTTGTGGTCCTTTCTTTCCTTGTCTTTTCATACTGCTTGCGTATCTTTCCTGCAGGTGCGGGCGGCGGCTCTGCTCTCTCCTTATTCCAGTTGGGGTGTCGTGGCTACCACGCCGGCAGGTCACTGGGCCTGTTCTGGGAGCTGGTGGCGGCTCTGTTCTGCCCCTACTCCAATTGGGGTGACGTGTCTGTCGTACCAGCAGGCCACTGGGCCTGTCCTGCTGGTCGGTCGCAGATCTGCCCACCTTTCGGGCACGAGTGGAGGCTCTGCTTTGCCCCTACTCCAATTGGGGTGTCGTGACTACCCCGCCTGCAGGATGCTGGGTCTGTTCCTGGCAAGGGAGGCGACTCTGCTCTGTCACTACTCCAATTAGGGTGGTATTTGTACCCTGCCGGCAGGCTCCTGGGCCTGATCCGCAGGTCTGTTGTAGGTCTGCCTACCTTGAAGGCGCGGGCGGCGGATCTGCCCTGCCCCTCCTACCACGCCTGCGGACCCCTGGGCCTGATCTGCAGGTTGATCACTGGTCTGCTCACCCTGCGGGCACGGGTGGCGGTTCCGCTCCACCCCCACTCCAATTGGGGTCACGTGACCACCACACCGGCAGGGCCTGATCCGGGCGTGGGATAAGGATCTGCTCTGCCCCTACTCGAGTTGGGGTGACGTGTGTACCACACTGGCAGGCCACTGGGCCTGACCCGCCAGGCTGTCACAGGTCTGTTTACCTTGCAAGCGCGAAGGGCGGCTCTGCCCTGCCCCTCCTACCACGCCCATGTACTACTGGGTCGTGGGTCTGCCCACCTGGCGGGTGTGGGTGGCGGCTCCGCTCCGCCCCCTCTCCAATTGGGGTCACGCGGTCACCACGCTGGCGAGCCGCTGGGCCTGCTCCGGGGGCTGGCGGCGGCCCGGCTCCTTCCCTCTGGCTCGAGGACAAATTGAGGAGACTCGGGTGACTGAGCCTCACCCCCCTTACCAGGAGACCAACTGCTTATGTCACCGCTGGTATTGATGAAGATCTCTCCTCCACCGCTTTCTGCTGACATCAGATCTCTGCCATGTTGGTATCCTATGCGAATGGCAGCATTTCGTTCCCCTTGCCAGGCAACCCAAGCAATGGGTGAGTCCTGACCTGCCCTCAGCAGGACCCGGACCGAGACACAGTTTCCGCGGGCTCCTAGCCCCGGTCCAGGGAAGTTCCGGGAGCCGGAACTCGGCCGCTCCGTGCTCGGTGTAAGCTCCTATAAGTGTAGGCTCCAAGAAGCAGCCCCCGCGGGCTCAGTTCCGGGAGCCGGAATTCGGCCGCTTAGTGCTTGGTGTATGCTCTGATAGTAGCAGGGTCCAAGAAGCAGCCTCCGCGGGCTCCGCAGCCCTGAGCCAGGGCGGTTCCGGGACGGTTCCGGGAGCCGGAACTCGGCCGCTCCGTGCTCGGTGTAAGCTCCTATAAGTGTAGGCTCCAAGAAGCAGTCCCCGCGGGCTCAGTTCCGGGAGCCGGAACTCCCAGTTAAATTCTTACGCCCAGAAACGCTGATAATGCTGTTGATTGTTTTAAACTGTGAGGTGACCATTTGCTCTGCAGCCGGATATAAGCAATGCACCAGGAATTTGAACCCAGAGGTCCCGACCCCAAAGCCTGTGTCCTTGGCTTTCACAGCGCTTTTCTCTGTGGCCTTTTGGGCAAAATCTGAGTGTTTCGGCCTCCTCAGTGTGTGGTTTCCCCTAACAGCCAGCGCAGTCTTTGCCAATTACATCACATTTTTGTACCTATTCATGGTTCTTTTAGGGGGGAGGAGGGGTACTGGGGATTGAACTCAGGGGCCCTCCAATACTGAGCCCCATCCCCAGCCCAGTTTTGTATTTTATTTAGAGACAGGGTCTGAGTTCCTTAGCGCCCCACTTTTGCTGAGGCTGGCTTTGAACACGCGATCCTCCTGCCTCAGCCTCCCGAGCTGCTGGGTAACAGGCAGGCACTCGGCCTGTTCGCAGTTCTTGATGCTTAACACTAGCCTTGCTATCTAGATCATAACAGCTAGGAGGACAATTGTGCCCTAAAACCCAGGAGCATATTCAGTGCTGATCAAGTGGTAAACCCCCAATGCGTATTTTGGGATGAAGAAGGAACCACCATCCAAATCTGTGTGACACCAGGAGATGACCCTGGGGACTTTGCTCTCACTTCTTGCTGACCCAAACAGGAACAAATTCCACCTCTAAGAAGGAAGAAGGAAAATCATCGGAGTTGGGATTTTTGTGAATGCAGAAAATCATTTTGAGGCACAAGACGTACGAATGTTTTTCAAAAACAGGCAAAAATAAAAAATATCGTCCTAAGCCCAAGTATGTTGTTGGGTCCTCCGTCCCTCATTCTTAGGCTTCCCCGTTTCCAGCTGCCTGGAGGTTTGGGGCAGCAGGTGCCCAGACAGGAGTGGCCCAGCCTGGTGCTGACCTCACTCAACCCCTGGCCACAGAGGGGAGCCCAAACCCTCATTAAAACAGCATTTGCCCGGGCTAGTGAGTTGTTTGCACACGCACAATAAATCAACACTCGACACCCAGTTGCAATGGATTTTCAATGTGGGAAGTGCCTCATCACCCAGATTTTATTTCACAGTGAGGATGAGGGTGGGGAGAAAATAGTAATGTGTGAAAGAAACAAAGACCGGAAAGCTTTGACCTGAAATAGGAAACCCGGGGACCTGCAAATGTTGCCGGGGTGATCAGGTGGAAGACCACGCATTTTTATGGTGACCACTGAAACAGAAGTCAGCGTCACATGTACAAACGCTGCTGTCAGATATGGTGGCCCCCGTGGCAATGGAGCCCCTGAGATGTGGGAAGGATGATGGAGAAGCCAACTATTAGTACGTTGCATTTCAGCTAGTGACTAAGTCATGACTAATTAGTTACCCATGTACTTCACTTAGATATAAATAGTCACATATGGTTAGAAGATATGGCACCAGGAAGAGCCAGCTGCTTCAGAACAATTCCCCAGAGAATTTGGGGCACTCTCAAGTAACTGCAACCAAACACAAACTGAGAATTACAGGGCTCCCCCTTATCCTTAGGGGATACATTGCAAGACCCCCAGTGGGTATATGAAATTGCATCGCACCAAAACAAATATATACTGTGCATACGAGAAAGTTTAACTATAAATGAGACACAGTAGCTGGGTGCACCGGCACACACCTATGTTAATTGGGAGGCAGGAGGATTGCAAGTTCAAGACCAACCTCAGCAACTTAAGCCCTAAGCAAGTCAGTGAGACCCTGTCTCAAAATAAAAAATAAGCCAGGCACCGTGAGGCACACCTATAATCTCAGTGGCTCCAGAGGCTGAGGCAGGACGGATAGCAAGTTTAAAGTCAGCCTCAGCAATGTAACGAGGCCCTAAGCAACTTAATGAGACCCTGTCTCTAAATAAAACACAAAAAAGGGCTGGGGGTATGGCACAGTGATTAGGTGCCCCTGGGTTAAATACCTAGTACCAAAAAAAAAGATAAAAAATAAAAAAACAAAAAGGGCTAGGTTGTAGCTCAGTGGTTAAGTGCCCTTGGGTTCAATCCCTGTACTAAATTAATTAATTAGATATAAATAGACGTTGACAACAACTAATAATAAAATGGAACAATGTTAATAATATAACATAATACGGCCAACATGACTACTCTTGTGCTTTGGAGCCATTTGAAGTAAAATATGTGTTACTTAAACATAACCCATACTTAACAAAAGCACTGTGATATTGTGACAGTCAATCTGGTAACCAGAATGCCACAAATTATCAAAAGGAGGGTAGCATATACACTGTGGATACACTGGACAAAGTGATGATTCACATCCCAGAGTGGAATGTCATGAGATCTGTTTCATCTTTCTCTCCAGAATGATGCTCAATTTAAAACTTAGAAATTATTTTCCCAGAATTGGATATAAAAGGACTCAAAACTCTAAAACTTCAAACCATATTTCAAAATTTCAAGGACGCCCTATTGATTAGCTATTGTCTGGAGTCGCTTTAGGATCTAATCTAAGAAGCAAGACAAGAAAGAGTGAAGAAGGATGTCCAACCAGTGTCTTCAGTCAGGTTCCTCTCCAATCATGGAAGGACGATTCAGTCTGTTCTGCAAGAGGGGGCCACTGATGTATATCTTCGGGGTTCAATGGGGCAGCAAAGTGAAGCAAGGCTGCCTGGATTAGAAATCAAGTTCTGTTCACAAAGGAAGTCCAAATGGTATACAAGAAAGCCCTGGGAGGCCCAGTATGGCCCAGTATGGCTTTATAGGCCCACCTGTGGCTAGGCAGTGGAACAATTGGAAACTCACTCCCGGCTGGCAGGAGCATCAGTTTATATGACCGCTAAGGGACACTACCTACAGGTTTCTACTGAAACGGCCCACCCCTATTCCTGGGCACATGACTACTGTGATTTGGCTAAGTGTCCCCCAAAGGTCCACGTGTTAAGGGTCAGCCTGTGGCACTACTGGAAAGTGGTGGAGTTTTTTTTTTTTTTTTTTTTTTTTTTTTTTGAGAGAGAGAGAGAGAATTTTAATATTTACTTATTTTTTTTAAGCTTTCGGCAGACACAACGTTTTTGTTTGTATGTGGTGCTGAGGAACGTTTTTGTTTGTATGTGGTGCTGAGGATCGAACCCGGGCCGCATGCATGCCAAGCGAGCGCACCACCGCTTGAGCCACATCCCCAGTCCAGTGGTGGAGTTTTTAAGAGGTGGAGCCTACTGGGAGACAGTTACATCTCTGAAGCACATAATGGCAGTGTTACATCTCTCAACATGGTAATGAGTAAAAGCATCCAGGCCCATATGATTCAACATATAGTGTCACCTTATTTATGGTTTCCCTTTCAGTGGCTGCAGTGATCTGAGATCAACTATGGTCCCAAAATATTAAATGGAAAATTCCAGAAGCAAACAATTTGTAAAGCTTTAAATTTTTTGCCATACCAAGTAGCATTATGAAATCTCTCACTGTCCTAGAATGTCTCACCCAGAATGTGAATTATCCCTTTGACCACGGTATCCATGCTGTATATGCTACCCACCCATTCGTCATTTAGTAGCCATCTTGGTTATCAGAAGGACTATCACAGTATCACAGTGCTTGTGTTCAAGTCACCTTGTTTTACTTAATAGTGGCTCTAAAGTACAAGAATAGTCATGCTGGCAATTTGAATATGGCAAATAGAAATGCTTCCTCTAAGTGAAATGGTGTATAGTAAGATATTCTAAAAAAAAGGAGAGATCATATTCACAGACCTTTTATGACAACAGACAGTTCTAACTGTTTTTTACTCTTGTCCATCTCTTACTGTACCTAATTTACAAGTTAAACTGTACCACAGGTGGGCATGTGTAGGGAAACAGACCACTTACAACACACAAACATCTTCCATGTATATTCTTCAATTCTTGTTTTCAGTAAGACAAGGTCTCATTAGGTGCTGAGGAGCTGGCCAGATTGCCAAGTTGGCTTTGAACTTGCAATTCTCCAGCTCCCGAGTTACTGGGACTATTGATGTGCCCCAGTGTGCCTGACTTCAACAGCTCCTTTTATTTTTGGAGGGTACCAGGGATTGAACTCAGGGGCACTTGACCACTGAGCCCCATCGCCAGCCCTATTTTGTATTTTATGAGAGACAGGGTCTCACTGAGTTGCTTACAGTCTCACTGTTGCAGAGGCTGGCTTAGAACTCACGATCCTCCTCCTCCTCAGCTTCCCCAAGCCTCTGGGATTACAGGCATGCGCCACTGCACCTGGCTCAACAGCTCTTAAAAGGAAGCTTTGTCCATCCCAAAAAGTACATTCAAGGGGCTGGGGTTGTGGTTCAGCAGTAGAGCACTCACCTAGCACATGCGAGGTGCTGGGTTCGATCCTCAGCACTGTGTAAAGATAAATAAATATAATAAAGGTATTGTGTCCATCTACAACTAAAAAAAATAACATAAAAAAAGTACAGCTCAAAACTCACCCCTTCCATGAACTGTGAAAGTGTCAAAGAGCAATCTTTCATTTTCTTTCCATGAAAAAAGCAAAACTGTGAATTAGTTCACAAGCATAGGTCTTATTGTATTCACCAGGATTTGAACCTAATGGATTTTTAAACCTCCCTTGGTGTTTAGCACAGTATTGGTGACAGATACCGTGTATTCCAACTCTCTTTGACCAAACCACATCTCTTCTGCTATTAAAGTCGCTTAAACGGCAAAGACAAATATTATCTCATACTTTCTGTGAATTTTCAAACAGCTGAATCCAGACAAACACACATTTCTTTGTGCATATAAAAATGAAAACCATCGCAACAGAAAGACTCCTCCGAATTTTCCATCCACACAGCTGTTGCTATCCAGCACTAGTGGTGTGAATGTCACCCCACTTTCCCCCGTTAGGAAAAGCACTGCATTGCTTTTTGGTTTCGGTTTAGGGCAAAGGCATCAGAAATGATCAGGAAAAGAACAGACCCCCAAAAATGTGACTAAAAAGCATGCAGACGGTTACAGCATGCTAGATCAAGAATTTGAAATTCATAAAAGCCAAGTGCAGTGGCGCATGCCTGTAATGTCAGCAGCTCCAGAGGCTGAGGCAGGAGGATCGCAAGTTCAAGGCCGGCCTCAGCAAAAGCCAGGCACTAAGCAACTTAACCAGACCCTATATCAAAACATAAAAAGGGATGGTGGTATAGTTTGGTGGTCAAGCACTCCTGGGTTCATTCCCCAGTACCAAAATAAATAAAGTACATGGGAGGATGATTTCTGCAAATGGTGCATAATTTCATATTAGGGACTTGAACCTCCATGACTTGGGTATCTGGGAGGGTCCTGGAACCAATCTCCCATGAATACTAAGGATGACTAGAGTTTAATGGGGCCAGTTAGGCACCATTGGGCATGGAGTGGTCTCACCTATTTATTAACACCAGAGGGAAAGCAGAACAGTAAGCAAGAATCTTCCTTTAAAAGACTTTTGTCCACCATCATGGTGTTCTGCATGCTTGGTACCTGGGCACAGAGTCCCTGAAGTCCAGGAATTGACCGTAGCTAAAGCCATTTGGAGCATCATATGTTCGCCTGTCCCCAAGCCTTTCATTTGATAACAGTTTCATAATTCTTTGTTCAGTAACATATGCTTGGATGAAGGAAATTTCCAGAATGGTCAAACTTATCACCTCAGTTCTTAGAAGTAAAGCAAGAACTTAGACACACTTGCCCTCTCCCTTGGTCCCTGCCTCAGCCACCCTCTTGGTCTCTGGGGCTTGCTAGGGTCATCATTCCCACCTTTGGGGAAGAAGAACTCTCCCAGGGCTTCCGGCCACCTGGGAGTCCTCTCTGGCCTGCTCTGGCCCTGCCTCCCAGGAAGAAGGATCCATGGGGCCAACAGGAGACCAGAGCTTGAAGGCACAGTAGGAAGACACAGTCTGTGGGTTCTAAATTTTCATCAATATGAATCTATGACTTTGACAGATTTAAAAAATCAGTTTGATTTTTTTCCCCATTGTCTTTTTCCTTAGAAAAAATGCATAAGTGTGCGACATTTAAGATCTAGAGTCAGGCACGGTGACTCACACCTGTAATCCCAGTGGCTCAGGAGGCTGAGGCAGGAGGATCGTGCGTTCAAAGCCAGCCTCAGCCAAAGGGAGGCCCTAAGCAACCCAGTGAGACCCTGTCTCTGAATAAAATACAAAATAGGGCTGGCGATGGGGCTCAGTGGGAAAATGTCCCTGAGTTCAATCCCTGGTATCCCCTCCCCCGACCACCAAAAAAAAAAAAAAAAAGATCTAGAGACAGTTTCAAAGATTTTCCAAGTGTTTGATCACTCACAGAGAGAAATGACCCAGGACCCAAGGACAACTTTATGGTGCCGGGAACATTTCAGTGTGTGCTTCTGCCCCAGGGACAAAGCCCATCGCCACCAGCACAAGGGAATCCAGGAGAAACCACCACCCAGGACCTTCTGGGAGGAAAAGGCACTGGTACTCGGTGTACCGCACAGATCTTCACCATCTGGAGGTTTGGCAAACTCTAACCACCCACTGACCCTGCGACCACTTTCAAAAAGCACAGGTAAGGCCGCAGTCTGCATTACCTTATCCACCCTGAGATACGCTCCACCAGGGAAGAGTGGGATTGCTTTTTAAAGGTAGATTGCTGTGATTCAGACGTCAAATAGCACCGGGGTCTAAATGTCTGTGTCCTCTGCAAAACTCCTAACTTAGAAGATGATGGTGTTGGTGGTGGGGCTCTGGGAGGGGCTGGGGTCATGAGGGTGGAGCCCCATGAGTGGGACGAGAGTCCTTATAAAACAGGTCAAGGGAGCCCCCTGCCCTTCCGCCATGTGAAGACGCAGCAAGAAGGTTCCATCTATGAACCGGGAAGCTGCCCCAACAGATTCACAGAATACGCCAGCACCTTCTTCCTGTGGACTTCCAGCCTCCAGGACTGCAAGAAATGTTTCCGGCTTTTGAAAACCATTGAGTTTACAGCATTTTGTTAGAGCAACCCCAAGGGACTAAACAGCCTCTCGTGAGTTCTAGATCCTTCCTATGGAGCTAACCATACCCACTCAGCACATACGCCATCTATGGTGCAGGAATCCATGCACGTACACACCAACAGTATGTGCCCTCTACCGTGGATCAGTGCATATACACCCACACACACAGGCACACACTTATCTATGACGGGTCAACTCATGCATGAGCACTCACACAAACAGCACGTGCCCTCTACCACAGACCAGTGCACATGTGCACACAGACATAGGCATGCATATCAACCACAGCACACACATGCACAAAATCCCTAGGAGTTTGGGGTATAGCTCAGTGGTAGGGCGCTTGCCTAGCGTGCTTGAGATCCTGGGTTTCACCCCCAGCACTGTAAAAAACAAGTGAAATTTATCTATTATGACTTCTCCAAAAGAAAAAAAAAATGCCTTTCTTCTCAAACCACAGCACTAAGAGTTAGGGCTTTATCTTGTGTGTTGACATAAAAACTCCCTTGATGACTGGGGCTGTAGCTCAGTGGTAAAGCACTTGCCTGGCATGTATGAGGCCCTGGGTTCGATACTCAGCACCACAAATAAATAAATACATACATACATACATTCAT
Source organism: Marmota monax (assembly GCF_021218885.2). Taxonomy (NCBI): domain Eukaryota; kingdom Metazoa; phylum Chordata; class Mammalia; order Rodentia; family Sciuridae; genus Marmota; species Marmota monax. The sequence continues at coordinate 1,644,771 of NW_026694062.1, read as the reverse complement.
ACAAGATTCATTGACGCCTAGAAAAATATTTTTTAAAAAAAAAACTCCCTTAGTTGGTCAGTGAATTCCAACTGTCATAAAATGTTTGCCAAATTTGACTCTTGACTCAACAAGGTAAACCACAATGTTTTAGGAAAATACAGCTTCCCATCGGGCATGGTGGCACCTGCCGGTAATCTCAGTGGCTCGGTAGGCGGAGGCTGAGGCTGAAGGATCGTGAGTTCAAAGCCAGCTTCAGCAATTTAGTTAGGCCCTAAGCAACTTAGTGAGACCATGACTCTAAATAAAATATTAAAAGGGGCTGGGGATGTGGCTCAGTGGTTGAGCGTCCCTGGATTCACTCCCAAATATCAAAAAAATAAAAATAAAAAAGCCCAGGCACAATGGCTCATGCCTGTAATCCCAGCAACCTGGGAGGTTGAGGCAGGAGGATTGTCAGCTCAAAGCCAGCCTGATAGGAAGTTAGGAAGACCCTATCTCAGAAGAAATAATCAAAATGGCTGGGGATGTAGCTCAATGACAGAGCACTGCTGGGTTTAATTCCCAGGAAAGAAAGAAAGAAGAAAATACACTTTCCCTTTGGTCCCCAGCAAGCATCTAGCCCACTGATACCATTCAATGCCAACATTAACTGCAGTGTACCTTCTGGCTAAAGCAAGAGATTGGGTGAAACACACTAACAAAAAGACATCAAAATCATATGTAGCTTTTTTTTTTTTTTTTAACTATGTTGCATATAGAAGTTGCAGAAGGGAAATCACTACCTTTTAAGCATGATGGTAGGCAAAGAGCTCTCATGGGCCCATATGGGGACTAGCTGAGCCTCAAAAAGAGTCATGACAGTAACTGATGACAAGACATATAACAAAAATGAAACCACGAGTCAATAATGTTGCTCAAAACTAAAGGACAGAGAAGTAAAATCTCTGCTCCCTAGGGGACTTCATCTAAGTACTTGTAGCAGAAACGAAAGTGTCAGTAATTCACCAGTCTGTGACTTGGTACAAAAAGAAAAGACGGTGCATGGCTGTGAACAGATATTCATGGGCTCAGAATACCACCCCGGGTTACTCACTCATTGCACAGGACAGACGCACAGGCCCAATGTGGAGGTCTGGTGGACACCTGCTTGACTAGCTTACCACACCCAGCCAAGACAAGACCAGGCCAACCCGACTACAGAATGTCCTCATGCACCTTCATGAGAGGGACACAGCACCAACTCTACAGCCCAGGAGGCCTAGTCATCACAAAAGTGTCTGAAGGATACTTGCCAAACATGCCCAACCTGAATTGAAGCAAAAAAAAAAAGCAATTATACAAATACAGATTATTGGATATTAAAGAGGACCACTGCCCTAGACTTTTCCAAAGCTATCAGAGCCATTGAAGAAACTGTAAAGGACAATGACCAACTCATAGCTGGAGAAAATGACAGAGTCCTAGCTACATGCGGTGTGCACGATTCTTAACCAGAGTTTAATGGCAGATTTTTTTTTATAAAGACTATAGATATTTTTTCTTGAATCCAAAGGCCCTGGCAACTACCAAGTGGTCACAGATGTCCAAGCAATGTGACAGCCACCTGTTGCTCTGAGAATTCCTGCCTTGGATGGGTTTGGGGGCAGGTTTGGGGCAAGCGGCATTGCTGGTGAGGTTCGGGCAAGGCTGAGATGCAGCTGTCCAGGTCAAGCCCAGGTAGGAAGTGCTGGGATCCATCCAGATGTGCCCTGGGGCTGGTGTGCAGAGAGTGAGGAAGTCCAGGGGGACTTAAACACTGAGTGCCCTCTGTCCCTCCTGACAATGCTTTGCTCCTGGAAGCTACAGAGAGAGAAAGAAGGGAAGGAAGGATGGAGGGTGTGTGGGGGGGAATGCCCACTGAGGATCTCTGAAATAATTTAGGAAGTCTTAGACTAACATTTGAAAAGGATCACGCTGGTAATTGGTGTCTCAATTTATATCCCTTGGAAAAGCCATTTCAGTGATAGAGAATTTTGTCAGAGAACTTAAATGGAGTCAGTCACACATTTATCTCACTAAGGATTTTGTCTCAGTACTGTTCAAAGGGTAATTTTGAAGATGGGAAAAAAAAAAAAAATAGGTCAAATGCTGAGCACTGTTCCCATCACACTGGAAGTACACACTGTGTACCTTAGTCCTTCTCCACCACAACACCTGGGCTTTAGACACATTCCATACGAAGAGACAGAGAAGAGCTGTCCCTGGCCCACAAGACTTCCTCTAAAGCTGGAAACTCTTAGTTTGAAATGTGCAACAATGAATCGAAATTCAACTTAGGCATTGGATACTCAGGCATGATTCGCAGGCAACACTGAAGGGCTACTAATCTTTCCCAGTTGCCCTGGACACTGGCAAGAGAAGGCAATAAATCAAATTTTATTTTAATAAATTTCTTTATAGGTTTTTTGTTTCTGATCCTGATAGACTGCTAAATCTCTGTCCTGCCCCCCACAAAGAAAACCAGATAAGCACCAATGTATCAATGGTGCCAATGTGCACCAGTTCACTCACCCATCTCACAAAAATATATCTGCCTGTTATGATTTTCTCTCTTTTCCCCCACCCCAGCCCACGCTGGTGATCAAACCCAGAAGTTCACGAGTGCCACGTTTTGCTTTGTGGTCTGTTCTGTTGAAAGTGATCCCCAGTAGCTTTTACACGATAGCATGTTTTCCAATCCCACAAAGTGAGTTCTTCTGGGGTACAGCCTGGGTGTTCTCAGCAGATAAAACGTTTTAATTGGGTGAGGAAAGAGATTTACCACTTCAACCCTTCTTTGTAAAACCTCCTTTGACTCTGCCCATGATCCAAGCCCCCCACTGCGGAGGTTTCTTCTCTTTCAGCGTCTGTTGGATGGTGTTACTGTTTTCCAAATGGAGTGTACATTACGAGTGCCCCTGTGCACTTTTATAGGACTTTGGACAATAACAACTCTCTTGGGTTTCCTTTGCTTCTTCCTGACAGATGACCGCGACCTATAGTGGGATCCAGGAAGCTTTGACACAAGTCATGGTCCCGGGCTAGCAGCCTCATCCATTTTTTTTCTTCTCTTTAAGTTCATATGATATAATTCAGCCCAGTACAGTAATGCACGGCGATACACTCTGAGAAGCATTTTGTTAGGCTATCTCATGATTGTGCAAATATCCCAGTGCATTTACAGACATCTCTTAGTGATGTCATTGGACCACCATTGTATATGAGGTTCCTTGGTGACCAAACATAGTTGGATGGCTCATGACCACGTGGGCAAAATAGCATCACTTCAACATGAGAAGGTTAAAAGTGACTGCTGAGAACATTTCCATTGTTTTTCCAAAGGCATGGAAGTGCCGTGTGCTCTGCACATGACATGTGTATAAATTTAGACTGGCTGCTGTTCGAGTCCCACTTGTGACCACATCCTATCCAACGCAGCCTGTGAAAGATGGGTTTGGTGAGATTCCTCCCCCAGCCTGAGCGCCCCCAAAGATACTGCGGGAGCCTCCACTCTGTGTGCACCAGGCCACCTTTAATTGATTCTGAAAGTCACCTGGGCAAGCAAGCCTGCCAACTGATAAATCCATGAATGCTAACCTGGTCCACCCCAGGGCTGCCGGGTGTCACTCAGATACACCAGGCTGCATCCCGGGGGACCCAGAAAACCATCAGCCCTGGGTCAGTGCAGTGTGCTTCAGGAAACATGGCCACCTCCTCTAAGCAGAGCGTAAACAGAGAAAAGACATGTTTTGTGTCACCAGGACCCTAGGCACTCCTTACAAAGAAAGAATTCACACAATGCAAATTCCACAAGTCAACTAAGAGGAGGCCCAAAGAGCAAAGGAGAAAATGACCTTGTGACAGCCACAATCGAGCACTTTTCCTTTTACTCATCTTGAAAAAAATCACGTGGGACAAACTTTCTCCCCAAAAGAACAGAGAGCCTTTCCTGACATGCTTTTTCCAGTTTACAGAGATCAGGTTTCAGGGCCCTTCACCATTGATCCATTAGCTAATGATGGCTCAAAAGATGTTTCCTGCAGAATGAGGGTTAGCTTTCAGTTGGAACAATTAAAAAAAAAAGACTGCACCCCAAGCTCACCACCGTCAACTCATGCCCGTCACCCCAGCTACTTGAGAGGCTAAGGCAGGAGAATTACAAGTTTGAGGCCAGCCTCAGCAGCTTAGAAAGACCCGGTTTCAAAATAAAATAATAAAAATGGCTTGGGATGTGGCTCAGTGCATGAGCATCCCTGAGTTCAACCCCCAATATCAGCAAAAAATCAAAAACCTGTGTGCACATTATTGAGATGAGGTGAACTTTAGAACCCAAGAGAATAAGATAATCCCATCCCCCGTGAAGTCACCAGCATTGCTCTTTCCTAGTGTTTCCTCTTGCCCTTTCAGCTTATCGCCTCAGTCACCAATGAGGTATTACGAGACCTTGTCTACTGCCCGGAACTGCAGGGGCACTTGTCCAGGACCCTGGGGCCTGTGGCATTTGGAGCAGCGTCATGTTTTAGTCTGATTTTCCTGACAGCACGTCCACTCAATCTTGTGATCCTTTTATCCTGCAAACCAGAAAGCTTCCTCCAAGATAGGAAACATGATTTCACTGCAAAACACCATAGCCTGTGTCAGGCCCAGGGCTCCTACCTGAGTTGGGTTTTTTCTTTTTTCTGTACTAGAAGAAATCACTCTATCAAATTCCCAACTTTGTTAGTGGATGAGAAGGTTTCTTTTTCTCGTAGGTTTAAAAAGTAAGAGGGGATAGTTGTGGCTCAGTGGTAGAGTACTCGCCTAGCACTTGTGAGGCACTGGGTTCGATCCTCAGCGCCATATAAAAATAAGTAAGTAAAAATAAAGATATGTGTCCATTTACAACTGAAAAAAAAAATTACCAAACATCCTCTGCACTTTCAAGCTTGCCTGAAGCTATCCCATGTTCATGCTAGAATTCCTCCATAAGATGAAATAAAATCATTGTGAATGTACTTGGTGCCATCAACAGTAGGCTTAAAAGTGGTTGAAATGGTAACCTTTGGGTTATCTCTATATTACCACAATGAGAAAACCAATTAAAAATGAGCCAGGCATGGTGGTGCACACCTGTAATCCCAGTAGTTTGGGAGGCTGAGGCAGGAGAATCGCAAGTTGGAGGCCAGCCTCAGCCACTTAAGTGAGGCCCTAAGCAACTCAGTGAGACCCTATCTCAAAATAAAAAGTAGAATAAAATAAAATACCCAAATCATAACTCTCAGAACCTCAGAATGTGATCTTATTTGGAACAAGGTCTTGTAATTAAGGTAAGCTTCAAGAAATGCGATCTTTAGGGTTATAGAAAAGATTCATCACAGCTAATTTGAGACACAGAAGGACCCAGTGATGGCCGGGAGGAGGCAAGGTCCACAGCAGAGTGTTCAGGGCAGGGGCTGGGGACAACAGGAACAGCCTGATGTCGTTGGCACTGAGGACGGGTGACAGAGCACACAGCACTGCTTGCTCCCACGAGGGCCCAGCTGGGGTTGAAGATCAAGATTCTGTAGTAACACGAATTTGCTCGGTCGTGCAATTTTCCGTGGGGAGCTTGGATGTGGACCAAGGAAGGCAGATGGCTGGGCTGGTGGAAGATGGGACTTGTGCACAGAGCCGCGCACAACGTTTCGGTTTGTTTCCAACAGGAGCTCCTTGGATGGATGGGCTTCAATAGATCCTGTACAGTAAACTCTGGATACAAAAAAAATACTCTGATCCACCGTCCTGCAACCGTAAGCTAAACGCAGCAGTGGTGCTGGAGATGATTTTCCCCCAAGTCAAAACAGTGTTAAGGGAGAGTGGGGGTGGGGTGCTCTGGCCACCGAGCAGCGGCCACATCCAGCTTCTGGATTTGGGTAACTGCTGCAGAATGACAATGTATGTCTCTGGAATGCACTTCTGTGTCCATAGGTCATGCATCACAATAAAAAAGTGAAACGACAGAAGGACTATTCCGTGGCTACACCAGCATTCTACTTTTAATGACAAGCATTAGAAATCCAAATCGAGCTAGACGCCAGGGTGGCAGGACACACCCCACAATCACAACTCAGGAGCCTGAGGAAGGAGGATCTCAAGCGTGAGGCCATCTTTGGCAACTTAGTATGACCCTGTCTCAAAATAAAATTAAAAAGGGCTTGGGACATAGCTCAATGGTAGAGCATCCCTGGGTTCAATCCCCCGACACTGCAAGATAAAAAACAAAATTTTAAAAAACCCAAATCAATTAGAAAGGGAAGAGGAGGAGGAGATGAAGGAGGAGGGAGACAGGAAGAGTAAGAGAAGAAAAGAAGAAAGAAACACACTGGTTAATTTAACTGGAAACTTCATACGAGATCTGCAGGCTAGACTATACCCAGGTGCTCAGATGCTACCTAATGAGGATTTCTCAATGATCCTCCGAGACTTAATGCTGTCTTCAGTTCCAAAGAGTGATACAGAAGATGTGGTTTTATCTTCATTAGGTTTACCTGTTACCCACTTAGCAAGCCCAGCACAAAACAAAACTTTCACAAACTCTATCAAAAGCCCTGATCCATCTGTCTCTGGATCATGACGGACCATAGATCCTTCCCTAGCAACTCTCCCTGACTGAGGGATGTGAGATGCTGTTTTTCGGCCAGCCTGAGCCCCAAGTCAGCAATCTCCTTTCCTTTCCCACACATACATGCAACCAACAGAACACACAAAACAATGTCCGAGGCTCCATCTCCTCCCTGTGGCTGTTAATCACCTCATGGAAGTCCTAGAAAAGCTTAGGTATGTAATTCCTAGCAGTCCCCCAATTACAGGCGCCTGCTGGCACAGTTTAGTAGAACATGACCTTCTACCGGGAAGAACATCAAGAGACCAGATTGGCCCAAGCCCTCCAGCTTTGCCCAGTGACCCACAATTTCTGTCGCAGAGCCTCAGGGGTGCTCAACCGGCTCCTTCCAGTGAATGAAGGCAGATGGCATGAATGCCCAGGAACCATCCAGCACCCAGGGAAGGCAAGCTGTGTTCTGCTGAGCAAGCATGCCAGTGCCCCAGGGCTCCTGCAAGATCACCACAACCAAGAGAGCCTCCTAATCCTGTCTGTCACTGAACCCCTTATGCCTCTGTTGAGACCCACCAAGGCTGGACTGATGGGCTGACCTGTGCACAGTCCAAAGCACCCAGGAATCTGCAGCTGTCTTGAGCCACAGGTCATGGGCATCGGACTTTAACAAGAGCCATCCAAGCACAAATTCCAACAGATTTTAGCCTTGCTGAGAAAACTCTCAATGTCAGAATAGCCACAGCCTTGATACTGATCCCCACATTTGCGGGTTTGTTCTTGAGGGAAAGGGACACCAGGTATTGAACCCAGAGGCACTTAACCACCGAGCCCCAGCCTCCCCCTTCCCCCTGCCTTTTTTATGTTGTATTTCGAGACAGGGTCTCACTAAGTTACTCAGGGCCTTGGTAAGTTGCTGAGGCTGGCTTTGAACTTGTGATCCTCCTGCCTCAGCCTCCTGAGCCACTGGGGTTACAGGCCTATGCCACCCGGCTTGCATTTCTAAACAGTAGAGCAACCAAGTCTGTTTTCGAAAATCATCAATAATCATTTGACCACAAGAAAGACTGCTTTTAGCAGGGCCCAATGGCACACACCTGCAGGAGGATCACAAGTACAAGTCCAGCCTGGGCAACATAAGGAGAGCCTGTCTCAAAACAAAGAAATAATAATAATAAAATAAAATGGGCTGGGAGTAGTTCAGGAATGGAGGGCTCCTGGCTTCCATCCTAAGTAGCTCAGAATGCTCTTTTTTGATGAGCAAGCTTTCAGTTTCTGTCTTGTACAATCAATGAAGATTAAATTAGCATCTTGAAAACACATAGGATGACCTTCTTCTTGTCTTCCTTTATTCCAAGACTACCCAGGGCTCCCTTCCAGTGCCCAGCACTCTGCTGAGAAAGATATTAGCAAGCCACATCCCCTGTCAAGGAGACACACTCCCCCTCCCTGACGCCAGCCCCTCCAGGCTGCCTACCCCAGCACTGAGAGGTGCCCAGGCAGGGTACATAAAGGGTACTGGCTGGTTTCCCCTTCCCTTACTACCTTCAGAGATGTTCTCCCCCAAATTCAAGCCACAAGGGCACTGCAGTGTGTCTGTATTTGAAAGCAGGGTCTCTAAACAGGTGATGGAGGCACTGAGATCTGGAGGGTGGTCCTGATCCAACAGGTCCCAGGTCTTCATAAGAAGAGACGAGGACACAGACCCACGCAGAGGTGCCACCCTGTGAGGACACAGGGAGAAGATGGTGGGCCCTTGCGACACCCTGATCTTGAAGGTCCAGGCTCCAGGGCTATGGGACCATGAATGTCAGCCCCCAGGCCAACATGTAGTATGTGGACACCGCAGTCCTGATGTGATGCGCTGTCACCAGCCCAGGGCACCTGGAGAATCCAGGTCCTGCAGAATCCCTCCCCACCCCCCTTCCCACTTTTTAAAGCCACCCAGTGAGAGCTCCGGGCTGTCTGGCTCTTTGAACTGCTAACCTGACTGCCCAGGCAGACCTGCAGCTAACACCCACATCCGGATTCCCCCCTCGGGCGCCCTTCTCCCTCCCTCCTCTCCCCTGGGAAGAAGGCGCACCGCCCGCCCAGAAGAGGCCTCCCGGGAGACTCGCCAAGTCTGGCTTCACTAGATGGTAACAGAGAGTGAACTACACACTTGCCCACGGCCCCCCACGCCAGGCCGGTTTTAAGTTGTGCCCAGTGTGCACGGAATGGCACTGAGAGGCCTCCAACTCTCCTGGGGAGAAGAGAACAGAAAGAGCCCCCACGGGTGTGAGCTGGGCGTCGCGTTTTCTTTTCGTTGGGGGAGGGGCTTCTGCTGGGGTGGAAGGAGGGGGCAGGGAACCGAAAGGAACCCACCCAGTCTGCAGGCAAATACTAGCAGAGTCACTACTGGAGGCAGGCTCGGGATGCTTCTAGAGCCACCCTTTGGGGATGGAGGGGGGCCGGGTGAGCAAGCTACAAGGAGCCGGGGTGTGAGCCTTGGGCAGCCGCCTAGGGCAAGCCCACCGCTCCCAGGCCACCGACAAATCAGGCTGATTAAAAAAAAAAAAAATTTTTAAAGCAATACTTCCTGTTATGTTCAAGGGAGACTCGCGGCCGTTTCATTATTAAGCAATTTTCTTTTTAAAGAAACGAAAAAAAAAAAAAAAAAAACCACACACACCAAGACCACGTTGCTCCGAGGCCAGGGACAGCTTCTTAGCCCAGCCCAGCGTCAAGGTTTCACATCTCCTGTTTTCTTAAGCCCTTCATTAAGCCTTCCAAGAGCTTGCCTATGTTTAATTTGCATTCCGAAACGGAAAAATCCAATGTGTTCTAGCATTGTCTGCTTCAGCTGAGAAGGAAACTGTAAATTTATACAGTCTGGTTAAAAAAAAAAAAAAATTGGCAATTGCATCTTAATCAGTCTCTGGAATGAGGCTGGGCGGCGTCCCTCCCATCCCCCTCCACTTTCCACCCCTCCCTCCTTCCTCGCCGCCCCTCCCCCTCCACTTTCCACCCCTCCCTCCTTCCTCGCTGCCCCTCCCCCCCACTTTCCACCCCTCCTTCCCCTGCAACTCCCATCCCCCTCCCCCTCCCCCTCCCCTCCTTCCTTCCGCGCTGCCCATCCCCCTCCCCCTCCATTTTCCACCCTCCTTCCTGCTTCGTCGCCCATCCCCCCTCCTCCCTATTTTCCACCCCTCCTTCCTCTGCAACTCCCCTCCCCCTCCACTTTCCATCCCCTTCCTTCCTGCTCCGCCACCCATCCCCCTCCTCCCTCCTTTCTAACCCCCCTCCCTCCCCTCCTTCCCCCTCCCCCCTCCTCCCCCAGGGCCTGCTGCCGGCCTCCCTCCCTGACCCTTCGTCCCCTCCCCAGTGGTCCGCCCCGGCTGCCAGCTCTCCGTGGGCGAAGCCTGCAAAGGTCACGTGCCCCCCCCCCCGCCTCCCGGGCGGGGGAGGGGCGACGGCAAAACCTGTTCTTTGTTAAGAGGTCACCGCCCGCGCCCCGCCGCGGCCCGGAGCTACCGAGGACCTTGGAAGAGCAGCGCACCGCCCCGCCCCCACCGCCGGCTGCGCAGGCCTGCGGGGTGCGCCCCCCGCTCCCGGCCTGCAGACGGGGGACCGCCGACGGGAGGGGCAGGGGCAGGGCTCGGGGAGGTGGGCGACCCTAAAGGAAGGCCTGGGACGGGAAGGTCAGGCCCTGACCTCGAGGGCTGTTGGGCCAGTCGGTGGACACCGTGGGGCGGCTCCAGGTTTCGGCTCAATGTCCTAGAGGGTGGGGGACAGAACTGCTGCTGGCCACCCCGCCCTGCAAGGAAACCTCAAATCCGGGAAGAAAGCCCTCCAGCGGGGCCCTGTGATGCGCGCATCAGATACCCCCTAGGGTCACCTCTGAGATCTGATGCTTGGAATCGTGGCAGGAGCCAGCCTGTCCCCTTAGTTATTTAAATGCCTGCCTTCGTGTGGGGTTTTTTTTGGTTTGGTTTTGTTTTTTGCTGCTAGGGCTTGAAGCCAGAGTTGCTTAACCACTGAGACACATCCCCGTGCCTTTTTGAGGCCAGTCTCAAGAACTTGTGATCCTCCTGCCTCAGCCTCCCCAGTCGCTGGGAGCTACCGCGCCACCACGCCAGGCCAGAGTTCTTTCTGAAGAAATCTTGTGTCACTTAAATAATTAGATGTTAAAGGATATTTAGCACCTTTTATGTAATGGAGCGTACTCCCTTTTCTGTCCAAAAAAAAAAAAAAAGATTAATTCCCAGAGGAAAACATGTTACCATCTGCAAGCATAACAGGCCTGTCATTTTTCTCTACGCAGAAAATAATTTCTATCCCAAAATGGGAGTTGAGGGTGGCGGGGAGGTGACTAATAAAATTGGGCTCACACTGTGAATAGTTTGGCGTTCTGATTTAGTTACCTACCCTTAAAAATATTTTTCTAGGTCACTAAATGTTTTTCGAAGTCATACTTGGAATGAAGGCTTAAAATTCCGCTGTGTGGAATTTTACATGCCGGGATGTATCAGCCATTCCCTGTTGCAGAACATTCCTCTTCTTTAACATTTAAGAAATGCAATGCAGAGGGTCGGGCAGGGGGCAGGGTGTAGCTCAGTGGGAGAGCACTTGCCTGCCACTCATGAGGTCCTGGGTTTGATCCGCCGTGCCACACGCATTCCCCAAAAGAAACACTGTGTCCTAAATTAGCCCCACTTGTGTAAATTACTTTAGTAACCTTTTTCTCCATAACCCTCAATGCAACAAGTGGATACAGTGTCCCCCTTGCCATGGGTAAGTGTGGATGGTAGCCTGCTTTGGGCTTGTTTGGAATTCCTATTTGTAACTTTCTAGAGTTAAAGGAAGAAAACATTAGTCAAGCATCCAAGCCAAGTGCTGATTGCTGTTCTTTGAGACTTCAAAGCCCAGAAGAGGGTGGATAAAGGGGTGGCAGGGCATGCTCCAGAGCATTGCAAACATCCCCCATCAGCAGCCTCTTTCTGAGGGTCATCTCCAAAATACCACAAAGCCTCAGTGTTTATGGTAATGAGTGGAAATTTTCTTTTCCTCATGTTCTCTGCTAAATATAGCATTTTATATTTATATTCTTATGCACACTTAAGCAGAATGGTGGGTATCACTGATTACATATCAATTGAGTGATTGTAAACGAAAGACACAAGTCTCCATATGGTGGGACAAGAAGGCATCCCCGGGATACAGAATAATCCACTGCTCCCATTAATGCTGAACTTGGCGGTCCTAAGAAGCTCATGCCAGAGCTGTGAAAAGTCCTCTAAGTGACGGGAATCACCCCCTGCTTTTGTGTCTGTCACATAAACAGGCATGAGGAAATTGCCTCCCGAGGTACTTCCTTCTCCTTGCTTCTGTTTCAATATTGAATATGAAAAGAAGAGATTTGCAAGTGTACAGTCACCCTCCGTAAAGCATCACCTACAACTGGTTTTGTTGTTTGCTTGCTCAGTTTTTGTGGTACTGGGGATTTATTTACTTATTTACTTGGTACTAGGAATTGCACCCAGGGTGCTTTACCACTGAGCTACACCCCTGGCCCTTTTTAGTTTTTATTTTGAGTCGGGGTCTGGCCAAATTGCTCAGGCTGTCCTGGAACTTGTGGTCCCCCTCCTGCTAAACACTGACCGATGCAGGAGATTGAACCAAGAACCTCACACGAGATAGGAAAGCAATCTAACACCAAGCCCTCAACTTCTATTTCTTAGAAGGAAGCAACTCAGATCATTTTCTGAATCCCCTGATACTACTCAAAAAGAAGGGTTTTTAATTGATCACTTCAGTGTTAAAATGTGATCAATCATAGATACTTGGCTAAGAGAAATGAAAACACATCTATAGCCTCTTACATGAATGCTCATAGCAAAGTATTAGTCACTAGAGTTGTAACGTGAAAACGACCCGAATGTCCATCAGTGGATAACACTGATTTAAAAATATGATCTAGTCGTACAATGAATGCAACACGATTCAGCCGTAAAGAGGAGTGAACCACTGAAATGATGCTACACATGGTTGAACCTAGAAAACATACAGAGACACCAAAGGGTACATGGTATATGATCCCATTTATGTGCAATGTCCAGATAAGACGAAGAAATAAGAGGATTATAGCGCACTCGCCTGGCATGCGTGCGGCCCAGGTTCGATCCTCAGCACCACATACAAACAAAAATGTTGTATCCGCCGAAAACTAAAAAATAAATATCAAAAACTCTCTCAAAAAAAAAAAAATGGTTGTCCCTAAGAAAGGGGACAGGTGGGGACTGACTAGAGTGGGCTCCAGGCTCTTTGGGGGAGGGGGATGTTCTAAAGCCAGATTAGGATCAGGATTGCCTGACTCTATAAAATCACTCAAAACAGAACAAGGAGTTACACAGTTGCAAGGGGGAATTTTATGATGTATGAAATATGTCTTAGCCAAACTTTTTTTTTTGGTGGTGGTTGTGGTGGTGCTGGGAATTGAACCCAGGGCCTTGTGCATGCTGGGCAAGCACTCCACCAACTGAGCTACATCCTTAGCCAAACTTTTTTTCATGCTATAGTGTAACATTTTTGCAGGCACCCACTCTAGGTGGAAAGGGGCTCCTAACACAGACCCAGTAAAGCTAAAGGGAAAAGACAAAACTTCAAAATAGGCCACCCTAAAACTAGCACAGGGTAGAGTAAACCGGTTTTTTTTTTTCTGTGACAGCATTTCTCTGCTTTCTACCCAGGGGCAGACCTGCAGCACTTGTGAGCACTTGGTCTCCGACCTCCTCCTTCTTGTCTGGGTGTTCTGCATGTTCCCAAGATGCTCTGGGGCAGACGGCCCTTGCCATGGTGCGTGTCTCCTATTGGTGGGCTGCAGCCTGACTTGATCTCCCTGATGGGGGGCCTGGGTCACCCTCCATTCCTCTGGCTGCTGTTTCTCCTCTACTGCTCTGAGGTCTTGTGAGATTCCTTCTTTGCAGAGAACTGCTCATCCACGAGGAGAAGTAGGACCCCCCACACACACATAGAAGCACAGGACCCTCACGGGCACTGAATTGCGATCCGGGTTCATGAAATAATCCTTGCTCTTGCCATGTGTGAAAAGCTCTGGAATTTTCTTATTTATCCACTTTTGTGTGGTTTTCTCCTCTTCTTCTTCTTCTCCTTCTCCTCCTTCTCCTCCTCCTCCCCCCCCCCCCCCCTCCCCCCCCTCCTTCTTCTTCTTCTAGTGCTAGATACCACTCACACATCTGGTTTTACTGCCAACTAATCTTTGAGACAGGCTCCTCCCCTCCCCAGTTTGAAAAACACTGGTCTAGACCAATGGCCCTCAGCCAGTGGTCATTTTGCCCCACAGAGGATATTAGGCAATGTCTGCAGGCATTTCTGGTTGTCCCACACAGGGCTGGGGCCGGGGTGCGGTGCCTCTGGTATGTAGTGGGCAGATGCCAGGGATACTGCTGAGCGTCCCAGAGTGCAGAGGACAGCCCCCACGGCGGAGAAGGCTCTGGCTGCAAGTGTCCATATTGCTGATCTTGAGAAACTCTGTTCTCCATTCTAGAAGTTTCTGGTTTCATTAAACCCTAAAATCAGGTGGAAGGAGAAGTCTTGGCATTAAGAAAAGACCCTGCCCCTCCTTTTCTTCCCAACTCTCCCTGACAGCCTTTTGTCGTTACTGTTGTTTGTTTGGCACTGGGGATTGCATCCAGGGGTACTTAACCACTGGACCACATCCCCAGCCTTTCGGATATTTTATTTTGAGACAGGGTCTTACTAAGATGCTTAGGGCTTCCCGAAGTTGCTGAGGCTGGCCTTGAACTCACGACCAGCCTGCGTCAGCCTCCCCGCACTGAGCCACTGGGATTGCCTGCCTGTGCCCCCTGGCCCGGCGTCCCTGGTAGTGTTGACTCCAGTATTGCCGGCTGAGTAGCCCTCGCCTCAAACGCGTGGGACCACAGGTGTTTTGCATTCAGGTATTTTTGGACTTTTGAATATTTGCACTCTCCTAATGAGATATCTTGGGATTGGTACCCAAGTCTGAACGTGAAATTCATTCATGTTTCAAACACACCTTATACACATGGCATAAAGGTAATTTTATGCGATATTTCTAGTAGTTTTGTGCAGAAAACTGTGACATTTTCCACTTGCAGCCTCGTATCAGAGCTCAAGAACTTAGATTGGGGAGCATCTGGGATTCCCGAGTTTGGGGTGAGATCCTCAGAGCTGCATTCATTCCACTCCCATAGTTTGGGTTCCCAGATGGCAATAGCTCAGAGCAAGGGACTGCCAGCCAGCTTGGCTCATGGAGACCGTATCCTTTTCCTAAATCACTGCTCCTGTGACCACCACTCATAATTGAACCAGAGCCCTCAGCCCAGTCTGGCCTTTCGTGTGGGTGCTGAGGTGGCCCTCTGGCTTGAGGCTAAAACTGTTCTAAAATCAAGGCCAACTCCTTGGAGGGCTCCTATTGCCTCTTGTCCCAGACTGAACAGGACACAGGCCTGTTCAGTCTGGGACAAGGCACCTTGGCTACAGTGTGCGTCCTCCTCAGCCACTGGCCATCTCCCAGCTCCCGCCTGCACCACCCCCTCACATCCACCCAGCGTTTTCTTCTAGAAAGTTCCTCTTCTTGGGGTCCTGCCTGACTCCTTCTGGAAGTTGCTGCCTCTGGGCTCTTTTTCTGACACCCTGGCCAACCGATCCTGCTCACCCCACCTCTCAGTCCTATGTCCCCATGATTCTGCAGCTCGGGCCTGCTTAGCGATCACGTCAGGGGCTTGGAAAACGCCTAGTGCCTGAGACCCACTCCCGGACAGCTGGGTCTCCAGGGTCTGGATGGTGTTTTGTTTTGTTTTTAAACTCCTAGGGATTCTACTACAGGCAGGGTGCAGACGGGTGAAGCCCCCAGGACATTCCCGGGGCAGGGCTGCAGGGCTTCTCTGCTCTTCAGCCTAAGCAGGCCGCCCCCTCCACCTTCCTTTTAAGTGCTTAGTGGAGACTCACCCATAATTGCCCCAAGGGAAGTCGTCTTGGATAAATTAATATTCTGAATTCCGATGAAGCAGATCTCCCTCTCTGAGGGAAGCAGTGATAGATTATTTGCTGAGGGATGGAACTGTCTTGTTTTTTAAGATTTTTTTTTTTTAAATGCTTACTTTGGCAGCACATACAGTAAAATTAGAACCAGAGAATAGGCTGGCCCTTGCACAAGGATGACATGTAAATTTATGGGCATTCCATATTTGTACTAGGGCTGAGGGGCTCAATGAGGTTTGTCGAGTCTGTGTGTGTGTGCAAAATTTTGTTTAAGTCAAGCCTCACACTGTTGGCATTTGGGATTGCACAGTTCTTGGCTGTGGGGCGCTACCAATACATTGTAGGGTATTTGACAGCATCACAGATCCTTGCCCGCTAGATGCCAATGGTTCCCCCAATTGTCACAACCATAATTGTCTTCAGACAATGCCCAATATCCCCTGAGGGAGTGAAATTGCACTCAGTTGAGAACCACTGACTTAAAATACATGCAGAAATGTGTCTCTGCTTGCTGATTTTTTAACTACGTGAAATTTTAAAAAAGATTTTCTCTCCCAATATATTTTCCAGCTGGGCATGGTGGTGCATGTCTGTAATCCCGGCCACTCTGGTGGCTGCGGTAGGAGGATCGAAAGTTGGAGGCCAGCCTCAGCAATTTATCAAGACCCAGCCTCAAAACGAAAAATAAAAAGAGCCGGGAATGTGGCTCAGTGGTTCAACCCCAGTATCAAAGAAGAAAAATATTCTCCAAACCAGTCAAACCAGTTACATAATGCTGGTGGGAGGTGGGAGAAAGCATCAGGCCTATTCTCCTGGGTACGTAAAGAGCTTTAGAAGACCTGCTGGAAGAATATCTACCTGGAGAAAGACACAGTTGGCTTGGCAGCAAAGCCTGGTAAGAGCTCAGTGAACTTAGCCCAGCCCAGGGTCACGGCCACACCTCCCTCAGCACCTCTGCTGCTGATGAACCTCCTTTTCCAGAGCCCCGAGAGCCCCTGTGGTTGACCCCTGGGTGGCTCCTGTCCACGAGGCACCTGCTCAGGTCTGTTCCAATTTCACATCACACAGCTCTGTCTTGGGGAAGCCTTCTGAGAAGCTGTTCTTCTGAGCTCCAGAAGAGTGGCCCAACTGTGCCGAATGGCTGGCACCTGCTTGGGGACAGTGTGTGTCACTTCTGCCGACACCAGGCAGGATGCCATTCGACCACGGCTCCCACACGGGGCCCGGCGAGGAGTAGCTGTTTAAAACTGTAAGCAGAGCATCCATGAGATTTGAAAACACGCTTTGCAGCATTTGTTCAGAATTGAGAAGAGACATTGGTTCTCCGGATGCTCACCCCTTTAATTGTTTGTGGAAAGGTGAGTCATTCTCCGGTTGGTCCTTTCTCAGACCTTCATCCAGCCTGCTGTAGTGCAGGGACATGGTTTTTAGTGATTTATACACAGGACCACGCCTGATTTGCATGACATAGTGCAAAATGCAAATCAGGGCCTGTTGTTTGCAAGTGAGAATTCCCCGCCCTGGTACCCCCTGTCTCTCTATGGTGTTTTTAATGCTTCTCAGAACCAATGTGCACCCTCACAGGTACCCAGGGTCCTGCCCTTGACCCTTGAGTGGGGCACAGGCCTGGTGACCTGATCCCTTCTGTGCCTGATGGGGAGGAAGGAAGCTGCAATCATGGATGAGGGCAGGCAAGTGGGGTACAGAAAGGTCACAAGAGGAGGCGACAGTCAGCCGGACGGGACCACCAAGCCGCAGGCTCACGCTCCACTCTCCCCCTCAGACATGACTTTCAAGTCACACTCAAAGTGGTGAAGAATTTTCTTACGGAGGTTGCAGACCTTGAACCCTGCCCAAGCCTGGGTCACATGGATGTGATCAGCTGTCACACAGCCAAGGGACTGGCGCTGCTTGCACTTAAAGTAACAGCTGATTTGTGGGGGTGGGGTGCTGGGGTTGAACCTAGGCCTCACACATGCCAGGCAAGGTCTGCCACTGAGCTCCAGGACCAGCTTATTTCCTACACAGTTGTCCCCATTATGCAGGGACAGTTGTTCCAGGACCTCTCAGATACCAAAATCCATAAACACTCAAGCCCCTCCTATGAAATTGCATCGCACATCTTGCATAAAACATCCTTCAGTACAGACAGACTCCTGTCTAAGTGACGTGTCATCCCTAACACAATGAGAATGCTGCGTAAATAGTTGTTACTCCGTGTGTTTAGGGAATAGGAAATAAAAATGTCTGTGCACATTCAGTACAGATGCAAGTCTTTTCAAATATTTTCCAACTGCAATGAGTTGAAATTGGGGATATAGAATCCTCAGAGATGGAGGGGAGCCTCTACAATTATGTAAAGGGTGTAGTGAATTATTTTCCAAATCAGAAGGCTAATGCTATAACCAGTTGCCCAAGTAACTCATTCTTGCAGATTGGTTTTGTTTTATTTTTTACAAGCCAGGCTCTGGCTATATTGCCAGGCTGGCCCTGAACTCCTGGGCTCAAATGATACTCTTCTCTGCCTCTCGAGCGGCTGAGACTCCAGGTGTACCACCACACCTGGCTTCTTTCAAAATCAGAATTAACATATTAAGCACTTTTGGTCTTCACATTTGCTAACATTTCCTGTTTTTGCTTACGTTGTTCGTCTGTGCATAATGAAAACACGAAGTATGCTTTAAAAAAAAAATGGGCCTTCCTTTTTCTGTTCTTTCTACCATACATTTCTTGACTGCTTTGTAAAAACAGTCAAAAATAATCCAGCAATCATAATTTATGTGTGGCCAAAAAAATTAGGCATTCCACAGATGTATTTTTGTCCCTTACTTGAAAAGTAAAGTGGAAACCATTGCTGGTGGGTTTGAAGGTGGAGCAGCACTGTGTAGGGACAATGGCAAGATGAGAGAGAAAGCGAATGTCACCTAAACTTGTCACTGGATATCATCCACTGTTTCTTGGCGTCAGGACCTGGAACCACCTGTACCTAGATGTAAAGCACTTGTCACTTCTCAGCTCCAAAGATCAAACTCCAGGGTGAGGTGCTGGGGACACCCCCGTTTCAGGCCCAGTGTCCCGTCTAACAATGTCCCCTCCCGTTGTGACCGACTCAAGCTCCTCCCAGAAACACTATGAACCCCACCCTGCCCTGGCTTTTGGCATAGGCTTGCGCATCTTGGCTGAAATGCTAGGAAGCCACACACGCTCCTAGACTAAAGGCCCTGACAGAGGGTGCAGGCACCCAGTGACGTTCTATGGGTGTGGGTGTCCATCCTCTGTGGGCCCTCCCACCAGGCACACATGCAGGGCACCACCACAACGAAAACACAAACAGCCTATTTGTTCTCTGTTTAGCTGCCTCAGCACAGATCCCACTTGCAAGGTAGGAGCAAAAATTAAAAATGCAAATTGTTTCAGCTCAGAAATCACATTCCTTAGCGACTTTTTTTTTTTCAATTTGGTACCAGGGATGGAACCCAGGGGTGCTCTACCACTGAGCCCCATGCCAGCCCTTTCTGCTTTTAATGCTGTATCAGGGTCTCACTAAGTTGCTGAGGCTGACCTTGAACTTGCGATCCTCCTGGCTCAGCCTCCCAACTCGGCAAGCACAGGCTGTCACTGTGGGGATACTTATCTTTCCTGGGGGATATTAGTTAGGCACACGTGCTTCACGGAGTAGCTGCAGAGCCATCTTTCTGCTACTTCTGCTTGTCAAGCCATGTACATCCAGTGACTCATCATCAACGAGACTCAGAATAAGGAACTCATCCTTGCTGCCGCTGCACATTTGCCCAGTATATTCATTTACTTGTTGATATTTTAATTTCTTCTTCTTATTTTTTGAGAAGGGGTCTCACTGTGTTGCCTGGCTGGTCAAACACCTGGGCTCAAGCCGTCTTCCCAACTCAGCCTTCCAAGTAGCTGAACTACAGGTGTGAGTCACAGCACCCGCTACCTTAAAAAAACAAATGTATTTATTTTTTGGTGCCAAGGATTGAACCCAGGGGTGCTTAACCACTGAGTCACATCCCCAACCCTTTTTATATTTTATTTAGAGTCAGGGTCTCGCTGAGTTGTTTAGGTCCTCGCTAAGTTTCAGAGGCTAGCTTTGAACTCACAGTCCTCCTGCCTCAGCCTCCTCAGCTGCTGGGATTACAGGCATGAATCACCATGTCAGGCTTACTTTTTAAATTTTTAATTGACATATTTCACTTAGCATGATAGTCTCCAGTTCCATTCATTTACCTGCAAATGCCATAATTTCCTTCTTCCATATGGCTGAGTCATATTCCCTTGTGTATATGTAGCACACTCTCTTTATCCATTCATCTGTTGAAGGGCACCTAGGTTGGTTTCATAGCTTAGCTATTGTGAACTGAGCTGCTATAAACATGGATGTGGCTGTGTCCCTGTAGTATGCTGATTTTAAGTTCCTTGGGTATAGACCAGGGAGTGGGATAGCTGGGTCAAATGGTGGATCCATTCCAAGTTTTCTGAGGAATTTCCGTTCTGCTTTCCATAGTGGTTATACCAATTTGCAGTCCCACAAGCAATGTATGAGTGTACTTTTTCCTTACATCCTCATCTACATTTATTGTTGCTTGTGTTTTTGTTTTGTTTTGTTTTGTTTTTGTGGTGCTAGGGATTGAACCCAGGGCCTTATGCATGCAAGGCAAGCCCTCTACCAACTGAGCTACGCCCCCAACCCCTTGTATTCTTTTTTTTTTTTTGGGGGGGGGGCGGGTACTGGGTATTGAAAACTCAGGGGCACTCAACCACTAAACCACATCCCCTGTCCTAATTTGTATTTTATTTAGGGACAGGGTCTCACTGAGTTGCTTAGCACCTCTCTTTTGCTGAGGCTGGCTTTGAACTCGTCATCCTCCTGCCTCAGCCTCCCAAACTGCTGGGATTACAGGCATGTGCCACCACGCCCACAGCCCCCTTGTATTCTTGATCAATTGCCATTTTGACTGGAGTGAGATGGAATCTCAGTGAATGGGATCCTAACTAGCATAAGTTATTTATACTCCGTGTATGTATAATATGTCAAAATACACTCTACTGTCATCTGTACCTAAAAAGAACAAACAAAAAAATCAAAAAGTAAAAAACTTTAAAAAATGTTTTTAATCGACAAATAATAACTACATATTTATGTGGCAACATTTTTTTTTTTTTGAAGGCTCCCATCTGGCGAAATGCGAGTCTTCTCTGAAATGTGTGATTTTGCCCCAGGTGATGTGTTGGTTCCATGATTTAAATCATGAACACATTTTAAAATATAAGAGCACCAGGAACCCTAGATGCAAAAGAAATTCTGTTAAGACCAAATAGGGAGGGAGAAAAGAAGGGGGGTGCTTAGGAGCGCTGATAGATTCTGCAAGGCGGTGATAATTCCTCATGAGCTGGCAGGTTTTTCAGAGAAATAAACAGGAAGCGGAATTTGCTGGGGTCCCCAGGGGTCCTGCGAATGCCTTTCAGGATCCTGAGAGCTGTTTGGAATCCTGTGTCCTTCATGGAGATCGCTGACCTCTACGTGTCCTCCAGCCGGGGAGCCTCTGCAGCTCTGACGGGGTGGCTTTCTCTGAAACAAAAAGAGGTGCAGGCAAGAGGAACTTGGCTCCTTCCCCAGAGCGTCTGGGCAGCTTGGCTTCCTCTTCATCTCTTCCAGCCGCACCCCCTGCGTGTTCTCCTTCATTTTTCTGAGTCAACAAAGAGGAAATGTGAAGGCACTGCAGAGGAACAGGCGTGATAGGGTGCAGAGACCAAAGGCAACATTTGGCCAGTTGTTGCCATTTAGAAGTCTTTGAGCTGAGCAGGCGCTGTGGAGTGGAGGAGTCCTCTGAGACTCCTCCAGATAACAGACACTCAAGGCCAGCAACTGAGGTTCGGTTTGGCTTGGATTTGCAGCCCAGCCCGGAGGACGCAGTCACTGACTTGCAGGATCCAAAGGTGCAGGGGCCCATCAGACAAGGTCAGCTACAGAGAAATTGCAAGACCAGCATAAAAGGACCCCAGTCACACCGTTTATGCCAAACAGCGGGCGACTCCTGGTTGCAGAGCACACACGTGCCTGTTGGAAAACATATCATAGGCTACATGGGGTACCACGTGCAAATAAAAATGTCTATGCTACTCTAGGCTCAGATGCTGCCTGCGTTCCCAGCCCTGCTGTCTCTGGGGGAGGGGAGAGGGCTAGGGAGCGGCTCCACTCTTCCAGGGTTTGAGGAGTCTCACTTGCCACACTACCCACAGGCTCCACGAACGGAGGCCAAGGATCCAGTTCCCAGTACGATCCCATATGCGATTCATTATTCTTATCTTGCCCTCCTCCAAAAGCAACTAGACTGTTCTCAGGAAATGACAGAGCCCGGCAGACAGAACAGGGCGTCTCTGGCACAACTGTGATCAGAACAAAGCAAGCGCTTTCCACATCATTGCGTGGCCCATGGACGCCTTTAGATTTTATGTAATTGGACAACCCCTTGTGGGCCCCACTGCTGTGCCAACCTGGAGGGAAGGGCGAAGGGGAACCTGCAGTGGCCTTTGTGGAAGGCCCTGTAATTAGCAAAAGAGATTTACCAACAGTTGCTGCACTGTGAATGCAAAGGCATGACCCTGGGGCAAAGGGTGACTCCTTTCCGTCTCAAGTTTTTGAATAGGTAAGACCTCGGGAGCTTGAAGTCCCTTAAAATCTGGAGTTGGTTAAGGTTTAAGGAGACTCCTTTGAAACTTCAACCTATTAAGACATGCACAGAGCTCCCCAGGAATCCCCAAGAGGTCAGCCCTGCAGTATGTCAAAATTTAGCACGGAAGATAGACAGGGAGAGGACAGGTAAAGATGGGCAGGTTGTCCAACACAGGTGGACTGTGTTCCTGAACCGTGGAGTGCATGGCTTTCCGGAGGGGACTTCTTAGTTGAGATACCCCACCCCGCACACACTAAGCACTTTTGTTAAACAACTGAATCAATCAGTGCTGCCTGATGGTCACAGATGACTTAAAACTGCGGGAAGAAGCAGGTCCAGGTATAGGTGCAACTACCATTTAACCCTTCTCATCATCCTGCGTGACAAATGCTACCTGGATTCGTATTCTGGGGTGGAGGTACTGTGCACCAAACCCAGGAAAGCTCCGCCACTGAGCCACATCCCCAGCCCTTTTCCATTTTTTTGTTTGGAGACAGGGTCTTGCTAAGTTGCTTAGGGCCTCACTAAGTTGCTGAGGCTGGCTTTGAACTCAAGATCCTCCTGCCTTAGCCTCCTGGGTCGCTGGGATGACAGGTGTGCGCCACTGCAACTGGTTTCATATTCTTTGTGGTGACTTACCTCCTTAAAACTGTTCTTGTCAGGTCTATTGGTCAGAGTGGCAAAAAAAAAAAAATCTGACTAAAACAGGGGACTTTGGTGACCAAGTGGCAGGACTGCTAATAATTACAATAAACCAAGATGGCCCCCGGGAAAGGGAGGTGTGTGTTCACCCCAGCCTTAAAATCTCTGCACCTGCCTGCCTGCGCTGTGGAGAGGCAACCTTCGCACCTTGGAGTCTTTGCCCAAATGTCGTCTCCTCCACAAGGCTGACTCTGACCATGGTATTCCAACTCCCGTGCATCCCTCCATCCTGATACTCCACAACGTTTTCCACCCTGCCCAACTTTGGTTTTTGCTCTACATCGTTTTACCCCTTCTAAGAGGCTATGTCATTTTCTGGTTTTATTGCAGTAGTGCAGACTTCAGAGGGACATGGGTCTCGGCTGTGTTCAGTGGTACATCCTAAGCTTCTGAACTGTCAATCACAGGCAAATGCTCAACTGGATATTTGATGAGTGAATGAGGGCCAGGGACATCTTGAAGGTGGGAAGGAAGAAGGAGAACGTGACAGGCAAAGGAATAGATGGGAAAACCCGAGTTCTGGACTGTCCTGTAAATGGGGTTATACTTGACAGCTTGAGGGAGCCAAACAGCCAAGCCAGCTGCTTGTCATCTTCACACCACCCCCACCCGACTCTCAACTTTGACATAATAAGCTGATCACTAAACATCCTAAGCACAATCCAAATGCCAACCGCATAGCATCTGGTCGTCAATAGCACAGATAGGATTCAGTGGCAAGAAATGGTCCCATGGTTAAGATTTTATTTCAGTTAAGAGGCAGGGTCTCCCTATGTTTCTCAGGCTGGCCCCGAACTCCTGGGCTCAGCTGATCTCCTGTCTCACCTCCCAAGTAGCAGGGGCTAAAGGTGTTCACCACCAAACCCAGCTCAACAATACGATTTTTTCCTATGTTTTTATTACTGCCTTATAGTTATAGTTCATAGTGGAGTTCATTCTGACATATTCACAAATGCATTTAATGTAGTTTGCTCCAATTCAGCTCCCAGGACTTGCCCTTTCCCACCCTTCCTCCATGCCCCCTGATCCCCTTCTTCAACAGCAAGACTTTAAGGAAGAGTATCCATCCATTGGAATGTGAATAGAGGCAGCTGCGTCTCAGTCAGTTGTAACAAGTCACCCTCAGCAAGGCACATTTTAGAAACTCAACACAACTCTTGTGGGCAGATTAAAATGCAGAGAGAGAAAGTGAGCCTCAATCCCTGCCTACCTTCTTGCACCAAAGTGACCCCTATTCTGTCCTCAAAAAGCTACTTCTTAGGTGTCTTGAAGTGAGCAAATTTATCTGTCTTCAACAATTGACTTGAAGGATCACATTGTAGGCACATGAGTATCACACCAGAGTGACAGATTTCATTGAGAAGTGGCAGACACCCAGGTCTGCCTGGTAATAGCCACCACTCATATTAGTTTCAATAGATTTTCCATTGTTATGTTGGGGTAGCAGGAAAGGTCCAGCTTAGATCTTCTCCTGTTCTTAGAAACCGTATAACCCACGGCCAAACAGTCACACTGGGATCTGATGTGTGCAGATCACATATCACAGTGTGACCCCAAAGACATCATCATTGTTATTACTGCTTGTGACTTTCCTAAGGTGCCCATCCATACTCCTCAGCTGTGTTTACTTGCTTACGTACCTGTCCTAAGTTTCAAAAGAAGGGTAAGGGAGCCTTGAGTGGGGTCATGAAAAAGAATCACGAAAGCTAAATGTTTTACTCAAGAAGTTATTGTTGGGGAAAAGGCAAGAGCAATGGTAGAATATGCTACCATTTAAGGGACAGTTAAGGAACAAATCAGGGTAAGGTGAGAGTCCTCAACTGTCACTAGTGATATTTGGGGCCAGGGAGTCTGCTGTGGGGGGCTGTTTGTGCACTGTACCACTATAGTAGCATCCCGGCTAGATGCCCCTTGTAGAGCAATCTCCTGAGCACCCATCACAAATGTCTCCAGACACTGCCAAATGCTTTCTGCAGAGGCGCAACATCACCTCCAGTTGAGACTCACTAGGGTTAGCTGACTAGCCTAGCAAACCAACCCCATTAGGCCACCCAACAAACAGGTCAACTAGCGTCACTGCAGGTGGAGAATTCTGCTCTAGACAGCCATCTGGGGACCCCAGATCTCTGCACTCTTGAGCTCCTCCATCCACTGGGATCCACTCCACGTTCTGAAAGCTAATAAATAGGGAAGAGGACGAGAGAGGGTAGGAGACATCAGGGAGTCGCAGGAGTCAGGAATAACACAGAGGACTCCCCACCAACACCCTCCCCAACCTTCCACTGGCCAAGACTCAGTCCCAAGTCCCCACACAGCCCCAAGGGATGCTGCCATGTAAAGTAGCTTCATGCCCAAAGAAAAAATGAAACAGTAATGAGGTTTGATGAAGGTGGTGTGTTCTCCCATGGTTGTCATTGACCCTTCCCCCTTAAAAAAAAAAAAATCCTAGGATACATACACGGCTCCTCCTCCGGGGTTTGCACTTTACACGCACAGCAGGGGTGCCTATTGCAAACTAATGCCATTTGTTTTCAGGCTCTGGGAAAGTAATGAAAGCACAGACAAATGTTTCCACAGGTGAGCGTAAAGAGGTTTGCATCACCGAGGACCAGGCTCTTGTCTTCTAAGGGCACAAGGGGCCCAGCACCTCAGATTGGGTTAACGGGAGTAAGTTTTCACTAGAAGCAAAAGTTGCAGTTCTTGATCACCTTCAGAGTAATGGGGACCCACGTGGATCTTTACGGCAATGTATTAGTAACGCATCTCAGAATGAAATTAATGGACCCTGTGATATAAAATGATTCTGAGTTTTTCTCTTTCCTGGGTTCAAGGGCTCTTGCTATCGCACCTGTTCTCATTAGGAAGGCTGGACGTGTTTTACTTAATGTTTCCAAGCAGATGATCGCTGTAGAGAAGGTCTTACGGAAGGTTCCCAGGTCTTAGTGAAGGAAAACAGAGCCTGCACTTCTTTCTTCCCCACTGACTTACAGAATACTTACCCTAGGTGAGAGCAGAGTAGTTTAGGGAGGAGTGTTGTTTCTTCATGAAGTATTTCTTGATGTTTAAAGCCCTTGCGAGAGATAACTCCCCTCCTCCTCAGAGTTTCCAATTCAGTTACAAACAGCAAAGAATACACAGACTTTCCTTGTCATAGGGCACAGGTGAACAATTCCAGTTATTCCACCAGATAAACCATTAAAATTGCCCCCCCCACCACCAAAAAAAAGGTGAAGGAGGGGGTTAAAAAACTTTTAAAAATTACTGAAAATACTGCTGCTTTGGAGTAACCAAAACATGTTTTTGAGTCACTACTATTGCATGCACTCTATTTTAAAATTGGAGAACCTTTCAAATATTTGTATTAGTCAGAATTTTCTGCAAAACAAACATTCCCCCAACTGAATGGCTTAAGTCCACCAAACAAGTCATGACAACAAATTAAAGTGAGTCCTTGTTTTAATGATTTCAACAGTCACCCTTTGTGTAGCCTGTGAGTCTGTGGATCAGGAATTTGGGCTGGGCTCAACTCCGTGGTTCTTCTTGGATGGGGCCAGCTATGAGTGTCTGGTGTAGTTTCAGGGAGCTGTAGGTGGGCTGCTCCTGACATGGCCCCTCTTAGCCTCCGGCAGGCTTCGCAGAGTTCCAAGAGGAAGGCCTCCTGACATCTGGACCTGGAACTTACACAGTGTCTCTGCTTCCCTTTCTGTTAACCAAAGCAAGGAACGAGAGCAGACGGATTCACTAGGAGGAAAAGTAGATTTCTCCTAGTAGTGGATTTCACGTCCTATTAGCTCCTATGAGTGGGTGTAGTTATAAGTGACCACCGTGGTGGTGCAAATGTGAATAAAGCAATCCCCTGGCTGCTGTAACTATTACCATTTGTAGCCAAGCAGGTAGCTTCTCTACCCTGGTAGTATTTTCAACAGACCCACCATGAGACTCTGATAAAACGACAGAAGCCAAATGTTTGCACAAGATGGAATTGATATTGGGGGAGAAAACCTAAATAAACCCTCTCTCATCACTTGTTCTTAGTCAACTTAAAATTACTAATTTTGGAGGTCACACAGCTGGGAAATATCAGTTCCCCACTGATGTAGAGATGGATAACATCTCTGATGTGCCGGTTAGGACCATATCAGTTGCGATGTTGCTTTTCAGGGACTTGAAGGCCAATTTCACGGAAGAGCATGGAGTGCTCTCAGGGGCCTAGAGACATCTGGTGTGGAACTGGAAGGGGATCTCTGCTTCAGATTGTGTCTGTCCCCTTTGGTGCCTTGACTCTTGGGTCAGATCCTGCTCAGCTCTGCATGTAGACAGGCTGCTTTCCTATTGAAGCTGGTGTGTGTTTTCTTGTGCCCAAGCACCCAAAGTCCTTCAGCTCTGTGGCAAATCAAGCCACATGTCCAGCTTGTTCGTCCAGGAGGATGGAGCCAGTTATACGATAGCTCAGTATTACCCAGGACAAGTTGACTGGGGCCACCCAATGACCCCAGCTTCACTCAAGAAGAAACATCCTTTGGAAAGGTGCCCCTGGCCAATGGAATATTACAAGACTCTCACCTATGCCAGCAAACCAAGAAAAGCTAGGCTTGCTCCTCAGGTCAGTGCTGTCTCCCTTCAGCTGAAGTCCTGGTTAAAAGCCCTGCCTGTCTATTTGCTTTCACTTGACTTGATTTCATTTCTACTGTGACTGAGTCAAAGGTTCCTTTCTTCTGTGTCAGTTGGAAACTTACCACAAAGGGGCATGCGTGGAAGTAGGGGTCAAGATTCGTGGCCAGTTTTGCAATCCACTGTGATTTTATTTGTATTTTCATAATCACATTCTATGTTGTTGTTTTAAAAATTCAACCCTGCAAAGAGGAAAGGGCCCAGCAGTTGGGAACTAAAAAGCTCCACTGGATTCTTATTTAAGCCCAGATATAGGATTGTGTGCTTTGTGTTTAAACTTTGAAACATCCCCCTAAATATGTGGTCTTGAAGTATATCACCTTGAATATCAGACCTTTTTTTCTTTGTCTGATACTGGGGACTGAACCCAGGGATGCTCTACCACAGAGCCACATCCCCAGGTTATTTTGTCATTTTTGAAACTGGGTCTCACTAAGTTGCTTAGGGTCTTGCTAAGTTGCAGAGGCTGGCCTCGAACTGGCAATTCTCCTGGCTCAGTTGCTGGGACTGTAGGCATGTACCACATTGCCCTGCTGAATAACAGGGTCTTAAGGTGCTCTCGGAGCAGCATCTCTTGCCCCTTGGTAAAATAATTACCGTTTCCCACAGCGTTGGAATCGCCTACAACCCTTGATGAGATCAGTGCTGTTACAGAAATAGGGAAAAATATTAGTGCAATGTAAGTTTCTCTGTAGCTAAAGCTCATTGATGTTGAACAGAATAACCTCGTTATTTTGTATTCCATTACAAAGCGCGTTAGAAGAAAAAGGGTGAGACACCTTTATTTAAATAGACAAAGGAAAAAAAAAACAGCAGGAGAGAGTCACTAATATCTTATTCATGAGCAGGGGACATCAACCAAGAAAAATGACAAACAAAATCAATGGCTTCTGCTCTGGGGGACCTGGTGCTCCCGCCCCAACCAGAAATGGCTCAGGTGCACTCCTTGAAGTCACCTGTGTCACAGAATCATCCACCCACTGCCCACACAAGCCGTGGGCTGGATGAGAAGCACCAAATGACTTCATTACCTGGCTGCTCATATTTGGAGCACATTTTCAAGAGATTAAAGGAAAAATAATAACCTATGCCTTTACCCACAAAATCTTACTTACTAAAGACATGGTAGCACGAACTTGTAATAAAATAGAGTTGATCCTCCTTATTCGTGGATTTCATATTCGCAAGAGCGTCCACTTACTAAAATGTACTCGCAACCCCCAAATGGGTACACGTGGTGCTGTGGCAGTGACCCTCAGACATGCGCAGAGCGGAGATGATGTTTCAGTCCTCTCACTGGATACGCCTCTTCCCAGCTCAGGGTGCACCTGAGGGTGCACCGAAGTGACGCCCGGTGTTCTCCGTTCAGTTCTTACGCAATCAACTAGCTCCCTGTTCTGGAGCCTACGTCATGCTTTTTGCATTTTGCATATTGGAGATTAAGCACAAATAGGCTTAGCAAGTGCTTTATGGAAAAAGGACACAGTGGATCCTCTTGGTTCAAGTGTGGTATGGTGCCCTCCGCTGTCAGTTCAACCTGTCAAACAACAGTATGTATTAAATAAGGGTCTTCCAACAGGAACACGCGTAAAACAAAGTCCGGTATTGATGGGTTGGCCAAACGTCGTTGCAAGAGGCTGCCTGTTGACCCTGGGAAAAAGGTGTCAGCACGTGCTCCTTCCGTATGCAAGGACACTTGATAGCGCACCACTACTCTGAGTAATGAGAATGCATATTTGTTAAATGAGTGCATTAAAGGATGCGTGTCACGGAAAGAAGGAGTAAAATGCTCCGCGGGTTCCCAGACAACATCCAGCCAAGGGGCAACAGGAAGTATGCCCTGGAGAGGGAGGTGTGGGGGCGGGGCTTTGTGAGCAGCTCAGAGGTGGATATTAAAAGGTCGGTTACACATAAGGTCGTTCACTTGGGACATGGTGGCACTTGGCTCCCGAAGAGCAAGCCCCAAGGTCGACCTTGGGAATCTCAGGGGTCATTCTGCAACCTCTGGGGTATGTGACCTCCAGGAAGTTACTCAGTTCCCAGTGGAGTGGGGTTGAGAATAGCCCTATCTCCTAAGGTTGTTAAGAAGATTAAAATATATTATCCAAGAGCCTTGGCCAAGAGCCCGAGGCATGTGAAATATACAAAACAATCCAGCTATTTCAGTTGTCATCATTTTTTATAGTATGCAGTCACTGGATATTTCCATTTGACTCAATTATGAAGAGTTCAAGGCAAAATTGTGGACAGAAGGGCTATAAATACAGGTTGAAGGCAGATCCCAAAGGACTTCATCCGGGGCCAATCCATGGAAGGCTGGTGGGTGAGAACCCAGGGTGCTGCTGACTAATCGTGGTGGACCTCACTGTATGTACACCGGCTTCCTCCTGCCTTTCTTTTAAAATTTTTTGTGTACTAGGGATGAGCCCATGTGCCCTGTGCCACTGAGCTACATCCCCAGACCTTTTTACTTTTATTTGGGGACAGGGTCTCACTAAGTGGCCCAGGCTGGCCTTGAACTTGTGTTCCTCTTGCCCAGCCTCCCAAGTAGCTGGGACTGACTGTGACATGCCCACCTAAAGGTGGTATTCGTGGAAAGCCAGGAGTCTCACGGTGGAACAAGGTACTTTCTAAAGTCTTCCACCTCAGAATCAAGAATATGGAAGCCAGGCTATAATTGTCATTGTCCCTAAGTGAAGGAAGGAAGGAAGAGAGGGAGGAAAGGAGAGAAAGAAGGTGGGTGCCGCTTAGATAGCGAATCTGGGGTCTTGGTTGACAATCAAGCCGTGTGTGCTTTGTTCTCACGTGAACAGTAGGCACTTGGCCATAGATTTCTGTACCCTGTATAAATCCGGTCCCCAGGTTTCCCCTTGAAGCATGGATCACAACCTAATCAAAATCCTAACGAGGCACTGAAAAGTTTTGCCAAAATCTTACCTTTTTTCTGTAACATCAACACGGGGGGGAGAGAGAGATCCACAGAGAAGGTTTTCAACGTCCTCCTTCCCCCTCTGTGAAGCCACCACCTTTCTCTTTGGGGAAGAGGTTGGGATGGGGGTGGAGGAAGAAACCCAACAGTGAACTCCTTCTCGTCCTTCAGAAACAAGCCTGCTTTCTATTTTCACAGGCAGAAGCGAATTGTCAAAAGATGGCAGCTGTCACTGGTGTCCTGGCTCAGTTAACCTGTGTGTGCTTGCCGAGTAGCAGGGGGTGATTTCAATAAAAACAATTAAGCCTGTTCGTTTTGTCTGCTTGGCGTTAATGATTCCCTGTTGACAGGGCTGCACCCTGGGGACTTCTTGAGTTTCAAAGCAAGGTTATTAAACAGAAGTGACTGTCAAGTCTTGTAATTTAGGTAGCTGCCCACACAGACCAAAGATGAAAGCAAGAAAAGAAGAAGAAAATGAAGACTGATCACCTGCAACCCTTTGATTCAGGATTGGAAAAATTACCTTTGAGACCCCAAATACTTACCTGTTCCCACCATGAAAGTTCATGAAGAAACAAACCCAAGGGGGTCCCGACACCTTCCTCCTAAGCCTGAGAAGGGGCTTCAAAACAGCCTCCAGATCTCCAGCCCAGGAGGAAGTTTAGAAAGAGAAATTACAAAGGGCTCTTTAGATCTGAGAGTTTGCAAATCTCCCCGACACCCTCTCAGGCCATTTGGAGATCTGTATTTGATTTTGATAATGTCACCAAGGAAAAGATAGCATTTGTTCTACACTTAAAAGCATTTAAAATACTGTCAGTGATCCAAATGATGTTTACCAGAACCGATTTCTAAAAAGAAGTAAATGAGGAAGAAGAGGAAGATCTCCAGGTCTTAAGTGGATACGCAACTTCCGTAGTTTATCTTGGGACTGTTTTATAGAAAGTGACCCTGATAGTACCGGGAGGGCTCATCAGCCACCTAGGAGCCAGTCCCAGGCAAAGATGACCCTGGTTCCACATGCCAGACTCCTTCCAGGGGCAGGAAGGCAGGAACGGCTTTTTTGTTTGTTTGTTTGTTCGTTTCTGACCCTCCACTCCCTCCCCGAGGTTTAACTGTGCTTTCAAAACCCCAAAGAGTGCCTTCTCTCTGGTAAACGTGCATCTGAAGAAAAACAATCCCAGTAGGAAAAATACAAATCAAATACGCCAAGGGATACATAACAAGGATTGTCATTTGGTAGACAGGAACTGACACACTCCCATAATTTCCCCTTGCACAACTATGAATGGGATAAATTAATATCTGGTTTGTCATTGTGGCCTTGAAACTGGCTGATTGCTGAGCCCTGAAAAGATACCAATCCCCAATGTGATTCGCTGGATGTAACAGCCCATAAATCACTGATCGTTTGGTTCAGGGTCGACCCCAGGGCCTGGACCTGGTTAGTACAGAGCTCCCTAACCTCAGCTCTACTGATATTCGGGGCCAGAGCGTTCTTTGTTGCTAGAGCTTGTCTTAGGTATTGAAGGATGATCAGTTAGTGACATCCCCAGCCCTGACCCCCATTTCCCTTCCAAAGGCTTTATCTTATGCCTCCTCATGATTAGATCCAGGTTATGCGTCTTCTCAAGAGCACGACAGGTGGGTGCTGCGTTCTCATCACATCCTACCACATGACACACAATTCGATTTGTCCCAGGGCCTGGGAGCTTCACTTTGATCTCGGGTTTGGAGGGTGCCTGCCAGGATTCTGCACAGCAGAGCTCTTCTCTCTCTCCTTCGGTCACCAATAAGAATGTCATGGGAAGGTAATTTGAGGTTCTGTAAACATCTGCTTGCACACCAAACCATTGTTTTGAAAACCAACCCTCCCAACCAGTGAAGCGTCCCTTTTGACGCTGGTTGCTCAACAGTGTGTGTTGACTGTTTCCACAGGGTTCTCCCAGATC
The DNA here is from genome assembly GCF_021218885.2 of Marmota monax. Taxonomy (NCBI): domain Eukaryota; kingdom Metazoa; phylum Chordata; class Mammalia; order Rodentia; family Sciuridae; genus Marmota; species Marmota monax. The sequence continues at coordinate 1,612,230 of NW_026694062.1, read as the reverse complement.
TGGAAATGATCCACGGCCTTTTCCTGAGCTCCTCTCTAGATCAGAGGAGAAATGCCCTTGAATGGCATGCTAGGGTTCCTGAACCTCTGGTCAGTGGACTTTTGAGGACAAAAGGCTCAGTAATCATGTTCCCTGGAAGACAGAACGTGAAGAATCACCAAACACCACGCTTCCTGCAGTTGGCATAACTTTATGACACCTACCTGCTTGCTTGGGTTGTCTGGTGGTGGCATTAGAGTCGAGTCACCAGAGAATCCATCAGTCACAACAATGACTTCACGGAGGAACTGTAGCATCCTACTGAATCTTTCTCGGCAATCATATGTGATCACCAAGGCAGGTCTGATGGAACAGAGGACTCCTGCAGCACAATCCAAAGGTTCTCTAATGCATGTCCCGAATCATTGAACAGGCTGAGCCTCCCTAATTCTAAATTGATGAATTCAACTATGCTCCTTTTGAAACTTTTTGAACGCCAACATGACATTGCAAGTGAAATTCCAACCCCAACCTCATGTGACAAATTGCAATCAAAACTCAAGTGCAGCTGGGTGTGGCGCACGCCTGTAATCCTAGCCACTCAGGAGGCTGAGACAGGAGAATAAGGAGTTCAAAGCCAGCCTCAGCAAAGGTGAAGCTCTAAGCAACTCAGTGAGATCCTGTCTCTAAATAAAATAGAGAATAGGGCTGGGGATGGGGCTCAGTGGTTGGGTGCCCCTGAGTTGAGTCCTTAGGACCCCAAAATAAAAAGAACTAAAAAAAATAAAATTTAAAAAAAAAAAAACTTCAAATGTATGCAGTGATTCAGGAGGCAGAAACAGGAGGATTGCAAGTTTGAGGTCGGCCTCAGCAACTTAGTGAGACCTTGTCTCAAAAAAATTTTTTTGAGAAAGGGAAAAATAATACAAGGGGGAGAAATGAATGACAGTAGAGGGGGTAGAGAGAGAAGAGGGGAGGAGAGGGGAGGGGAGGGGGGATAGTAGAGGATAGGAAAGGCAGCAGAACACAACAGACACTAGTATGGCAATATGTAAATCAATGGATGTGTAACCGATGTGATTCTGCAATCTGTATACGGGGTAAAAATGGGAGTTCATAACCCACTTGAATCAAAGTGTGAAATATGATATATCAAGAACTATGTAATGTTTTGAACAACCAACAATAAAAATTTAAAAAAATTTTTTTAAATAAATAAATAAAGGAATAAAGAGGACTGAGGTTGTATCTTAGAAGTAAAGCACCCCTGGGTTCAAACCCCAATATCCCCCAAACAATCAAGTATATGACACACTTACATTCAGCATCTGCAAGAGAAAAAAGACCCATCCTAGCCCCTTGAGCTACAATAGAGAAACTTTGTTTCATGCACAAAACTCTTATAAATATATTACATGAATTTACCATCAGGCTATGTGTGTAAGGTGTATAGGAAACATAAATGAATTTTGTGTTTGGACTAGGGTCCCATCCCCAGGATTATGTATGTGAAAATATTCCAACAAAGAATCTGAAATCTGAAACACTTTTGGCCCTAAGCACATCATGTAAGGGATTGGGTAAGCTTTTTGCTGCTGGGACAAATGCCCAAGAAAATGACTGAAAGGAGGGTTTACAGGTTCCAGCCCATTGCCAGCTGACTCCAGGGCTTTGGACCTGAGATGGGACAGAATTTAGCAGGGGTGAGGGAACTTGCTCACCTGGTGGCAGCCAGGAAACAGAGTGGAAGGAGTCCAGGAGGACAAGACACACCCTTCCACGGCACGCCCCCCAGTGACCTTCTACCCCCCCCCTCCCAACAGCCCACTCAATGGATTAACCACTGATGAGGTCAGACCCCTCGTGATCCAATCACTTCCCAAAAGACCCACCTCTAACATTGCTTCATTGGGGACCACGCCCATGAGCCTCTGGGGGACGTGTCAACTTGACCTTAGTACATTTATTTGAATGTCTTCAAAGTTCTTATGCCAAAGCTTCCAGTATAGTATATTGCTTCACAAAAAGTGAATACGGCAAATATACACAGCTAGAGAAGAAAGTAGGGAGGCAGAGAAATATTCCCCATGCGAGGAAAAGATGATCCATTCTGTGGAGAAAAATCGAAGGGAATGTAATTTTCCTGCAAAATAATCAGTTGCTTAGAGCGGATATTCAAAAAATCTTTATGTAGACTTGTTGGTTCAGACACCCATTGGAACTGAAGACCCCTTCAGCCAGGTTATCTTGTCTGAGAGTCTATCATGTCGTTTCCACCGAGACGAGTATCTGAAATGTAGTTGATAGTCAGTAAATATTTGTTGAATGAGTTCATTTACTTTCCCAAAACATTAAATCCATCAATATTAATTAAGTGCTGTCGAAGTTGAGGCAGAAGGAGCCAGTGAGCAGTCCCTTCCCTGGTGAATTGGTAGGTCTCCAGTGTCCTGAGGCCACCGTGGTCCTATTAGAAGTTGCAGGAAACAGAAATCTAAGTGAGCCCCCAGCACTCCTGACCCCTGCTACACATGCGCCTTCTCCAACTTATCCATCCAACCCTGACCTTGGAGTCTCAGGGAAGGAGGATTTTGCAGATGTAATGAAATCCCAAATGGGATAACTTTAAGAAAGGGAGTTCATTCTCTGTGTCTGAGCTAACTAGTGGGTCCTTAGGGATTCCAGGATTCTTCCTGGAAAGAGATTTGAAGCTTGACAAGAATTCCCTGTTAGTGGCTCTGAAGATGGTCGTATGACAAGGAACGCAGGTGGCTTCTAGAAGCTAAAAGCATCTGAGTCCTCCCACAAGCACATGAGCTGGGAAAAGGACTCACACTCCAGATAAGAGCCGCAGCCCTGGCCCCAGCCCCAGCCACAGCTGGACTGCAGCCTGGGGAAGCCCGCCACCAGACTTCTGACCTAATTCCTGGGAGTGGTTTTGAGGCAATCTGTTTGTGGTAACTTCTGATGTAGCAATAGAAAAACCAGTTCAGAGTTCAAAACAGTGTGATTCAACACGCAGATCACAGAGCTGATGTTCATATTAATGGTAAAAAAGGTTCGGATCACATGGAACCAGGTGCGTTTGAGATGTAGCCAGCCTCCCACCTGAGAGTTACTGGTGTTATTGTCTGATGTTTTCATAGTCTCCTCTTGACAAATGGAAGTTCCATTTGTCAAGAGGAGACTATGAAAACACTCTCACTGAGAGCCTTGCTAAGTGGCTGAGGCTGGCTTTGAACTCACGATCCTCCTGCCTCAGCCTCCTGAGCCACTGGATGACAGGCGTGCACCACCGTGCTCGGTCGGTCTGGTTCATTTCTAATGTGGCTTTCTAGGAACAAGTCACTTCAGGTGGCCACAAAGGATCCACGTACATGGGACCCACTGGCATTCTCAGACTCCATGGTGGGAGTGGAAGCTGTTGCTAGCCTTGTCTTCTCTCGGCTCCTCCCTGCTCCCCTGTGGAGGCTCAGGTCTGGGGAAAATTCTCTCGGGATCCATAAACAGAAGTCTACATGCCAAACGAGGGCCCCTCCTGCAGAATGTTAAATGAGTGCCCCCTCTTGCAGAAACCTGTTCGGTGCCGATCTCATCTGGTAGCCTGATGGTTAGAACAGGGCTCCCCCTCTTTGCAGGTCACTCAGATAAAACTGACTCCCCTGTTGTAAGAGATTCAGAGAGGGACCAGGTGGGAGCTGATTAGAGCTCTGGCCTTGTAAATGGATCAATCTTTTCCTGTGATTAATGGATTAGTGGATTCGTGGGTTAATGGGTTATCTACTGAATGGGTCTGCTATGAAGCCAGTTTGGTTAGATGTCACCCACTCCCCCTCTTACCATGTGACGCTCTGTAGTGCCTCAGGAATCTGACAGGGAGAAAGAGTGAGACCAGGGCCAGCTCCCCAACTTTGGGCCAGAAGTGTGAACCAAATAAGCTTTTTTTTTTTTTTCCAACATTGGGATGGAACTAAGGGCCTCACACATGCTAAGCAAGCACTCAATCACTAACCTAGACCCTCAGCCCTTCTAACCTTTAAAAAAATCTTTCCTCCGATGGGGATCTCACTAAGTTGCCAAGGCTGGCCTCCAACTTGCAAGTCTCCTGCCTCAGCCTCCAGAGTGACTGACCAGGATCTGAGACAGCACCACCATCCCAGCCCAAATAAACCTTTTGTTCTTTACAGTCTATCTAGACTCTGGTATTGTGTGTTAGCACCAGAAAACAGAGTGGAGCAGACCTTGTAAGAGAGGCAGATATAGTCAGGCTTTTGTGTAAAGATTTGAGCAGAAAGGAGCCGGGTTCTCCCCTGGCTGGAATTCTGCTCCCTGGGGAACATTTTTGATGGTCATGCCTAGGGCAGGAAGGATGCTGGTAGCATCCAGTGGATGGAGGGCAAGGACTGCTGGCCCTCCCGCAGACACACAGGCCCTCCATTACCAAAGAACTATGCAGCCCAGAAAGGGGTGAGCGCTAAGGTTGGGAACCTGTGACTGACAGCCATGGCTGGCCAAGGGCTGAGGACCAAAGGCTCAGAGAGCAAGCCACGGGAAGCCAGCACATCAGCTTCTGTGGGCAGGTGGCTGTGTTCTGGGCAACAGACGGTTTTTTGTTTTCTCTCTCTCTATGAAAAGAGAAAGGGAAGAAGAAGAAAAAAAACACACACACACTTTGCTTCTCAGATTTAAAAGATTACTGAAACACAAACCACACGAGATTGATCTTATTTCACTGTCCGCAGAGTAAACTGTAAGTGAAAATAGTAGCCACAGAAAGCTGCAGGATCAGTTTTGATCCCCGGGTACTGTGGCCCCACGGTGAGACGAGTCTTGGTGACTCTCCTGGGGCGGTGGCCTCCACGCGCTGCGCTGCGCGGGCCCCTGAGCACATAAGTGGCTGGTTTGCGCTTAAGAGAGGGAAAGGTGTGCTGAGAACCGCGCTCCTTTGCTCATTACTGCCTTACGCCAGTCACAGAAACCGAGAGTTTTGCAAAAGAGAAATTTCATTCTCCAAGCAGCCAAACATGGAGAACGGACAACGAGGCTCAGATTCCCAAGAGTTTGGACATATGTAAGGGCTGAGACAAGGAGAAAGGGGAAACGAGGGTAGGCAGTGCGCAGGGGAAGGGGATTGGGGGTTAGGCAGTGCGCAGGGAAAGGGGATTGGAGGGTAGGCAGTGCGCAGGGGATGGGGATTGGGGGTTAGGCAGTGCGCCAGGGTCTGCGCATGTGTGATCAAATCTCGTGGCCTGTACCATTATGACGCACACTTCAGACGTGTTACCTGTACCTCTAAATTTGGTGTTTTTTAAAGCAATAAACTAAGAGTGGGTGAAGCTGATTAAGTCCAGGGGTTTACATGGTTTTTCTTTGATTTCATTAGGATGCGTGAATTTAGGTCCTGGAATTGTCACCAAAGCAGACACCAGTGGCTTTCCCTTCTGTAGTAGGGAAGAGAGATGTCATCCATGAGAGACTTGAACAACTGCTTGAAGACAGATGCGGGATTCTGCCATTGTAGGAGGTCCTGACCTAAACCTGTCTACTGCTCCAAGTGGCTTCAGAGATCCGAGACACACACACACCAGACTCAGGGAGGGTGAATGGAATAGCTGGGATTCGTTTTCTAGAATTCTCTTGCCTTGGCTTTTGCCCATTACCTTGAGCTGAGGGGCAAGCCTCTAACCTGCTGTTCCAGCAGCTGGTGGTAGTGTGGTGGGGTGCATTCAAGTGAATGGAGGGCTGGGGGTCCTCTCTGCCTGAACCCATCATTTCCTGTTGAGTCAGAAGAGGAGGTGTGCACATGTGAGCCTCTGCATCTGAGAAACACCAGGTGGTACCCGACAGCAAGATGCAGGAGAGCGCAGAGACATGGAGTCAGAGAGACTCACCTGGAGATGACGGCTGAGGTCTCTACTGCTTTTTTGAGAAACCGAAAATATGAGCCACTGCTGTAATCAAGAAAAACATTCATGGTAGAAAAAAAAAAAATCCCCTTTATCAGTCTTTCTATTCTGCTTGCTACCTGCATTGTTTGTGAATGCATAATTCTTAAGCTGCCTCGCAATGGGGTGGATGTAAGCATAGAGAGAGGCAGATAAAGAGTCGTTAATTTCCTCTTGTCTCTGCTTTCTGTTGTGACAGAAGCAACCAACCTTTCAACAGAGCCCCAGAAGCGTGGGGGCTCCCAAGATACTCGTTCATATAAGTCCCTTTACTTTTTCCTTAATGTTTGGGCAATGCCTGTAATTTCATAATAACCCTATAATAAAAGCAAATTTAGCATAACCTTTTACAGATGGTTTTGACCACTCATATGGCCCCCTCTATTTTTTTCCAATTCATTGACTCAACATTTATTGAGCACCTATTGTACACCAAGATCCATGCTAGGCTCTGGGAATGGGACATAAAGTGAATCAAAGGCGTATTGGGGAAAAAACTGTTTCATTTTTTTTCCCTAATGTGTTCCAACGAAATCAATGAACTGTCTCTTCAGAGAAGTGATTGACACCTACTATAGGCAGAAACAGTATTCAAACCCATCTAGAAGACAAAAACAAGTGGAGAGATATAAATGTTGAGAAAATTAGAGGGGGAAACACAAGACCAAGCCATGGGCACCCACAATTCAACTGATAGGCTGCTTTCTGGGGAAGGAGCCTGTTTGGCTCCAAGCTTCCCAGCAGCCTATGTAAAGAGGGAAACTCGATCACCCAGCTGTTCACAATATTAAAAACAAAAGAGCAAACATATCAGAATAAACCCTGGTGGTCTTTCTGAAAGAACATTCTCTCCCTTTGTTTCCTGACATGGACTTCCACAGAGCGTGGAGCTCACGGTGTAGCCAGAACACAGCCAGGGAGACAAAGTCCCTGTGACTAAGGCCAGTGGGTGCTCAGGGAGCATGCGCAGAGAGACAGTGACATCTTTGCAAAGGAGCTTTGCATCTTTGAACCCAGGGCCCTGAAGGTGAGTCTCATTTCCAAAGAGGGAGAAGGAAAGGCATCTCAAGAAGAAGCAACAGCCTGGACGAAGACGTAGAGTTAGAAGGAAACAGAGTCTCTTCTGAAGCAGGTGAGTCTGCTGAGGTGCCTGGGTTTGGTTCTCACAGAAGCAGGTCTGGGAAGGTGAGTGGGAGAGGCTCTCGGTGCACTTTCCTGAAGCCACACACGGAGGAGGCGGGACGTTGTTCTGTATGTTCTGTATCACCTAGGAAGGCTCAGGGAGGTGGGTGACAGAAGCAGGAGCCCTGGGTTGTACGGGAAGAGGAGGCGGCCCGAGATCAGACCCAGATCTGCGAGGAACAGCCACAGTTTCTGAGGAGGTGACCTGAGGCGGCAGCGAGGCGAACAAGGAGTGTCGGTGCAAGAGCTGATGAGAAGGTGGCCTGAGCTGGCTTTGGGGAATGACTCAGTCCCTGGCGGGGCTCCCCGGCTTCAGGAAGTTTGCTCCATGAGTAACTGCCCATTGAGGGTGGGGGCAGGGCTGCATCATAAGAGGCTTTGGACGTTAGAACTTGAGCAGGGCCGCATGCAGGGAGCGTGGAGGAGCAGGGAGGACAGACACAGAGCCCACGGGAGCCATTCCCTGGGACACGTCATCGTATAACGTGCAGGTGGAGGTTCAAGTTGGTGGTTACCTGAAGGTCATTACCTGCAAAGAGGCAGAAGAGGTGATGGAAATATTCTACCTTTGTCTGAGACCGTGGGGGCACAGGGAGTAACTTTGTCAAAATCCACCCAACGGGTCTGGCATGATGGCACACACCTATAATCCCAGCGGCTCGGGAGGCAGAGGCAGGAGGGTTCCAAGTTAGAGGCCAGCCTCAGTAACTCAGTGAGACTCTGTCTCTAAATAAAAAGGGCTGGGGATGTGGCTCAGGGGTTAAGCGCCCCTGGGTTCAATCCCTGGCACCCCCCCCCCAAAAAAAAAAACAATCAGGGCTGGGCTTGCCAGGTTGGTATTTGATGATAGCTTCTCACAGGTGATGGTATTTGAGCTAAACTTTGAAGAATAGATATATCGGAAATAAATCTCAAAAAGTAAATAAATAAAGGGCAAGAATTTTCCAATGACTCATTGCACTATCAAGTTCAAACACACCTATTGCAATGCATTTTAAGGCATGAAACAAAATCTGTACAAAAGCGACAGTGTCTAGCCATGCAGAAGAATTGGGGCTTTGGAAATGGAGAGTTGTTGAGGCTTTTGGTGTGGGGATGCTGGGAGGCTGGCATTGGGCAAGTTACGTACTGAGTACACATGCTTGTATTTGTGTCATATGGCAATATCTGAATTCTCTGGTATTTCTGAGACCCAAGGGAGTCAAGGATGTGACATTCTTTGTCCCTGGTGTCTGTAAGTTTAAACTCATGATTTTATTATATAGTGATAGCATTTGTTTAGTATTAAAATGATTGTTAAGATAACACCCCAAGTGGTTTCTTCATGGTTATGTGTTTGTTTTTAAAAATTTCAGATCTGAATACCTTCAAGTTGGTTTTCTCACCTGCAAAGCCCTGGAGATCTCCTGAATTTAATTTAGGGCTTTGTAGCGTCTTCTACTAAATCCCAACATGTTAAACATTTGTCACGGCAACGCACAATCACAGCAGAAAGCATTCTAAGTATATGTGTGTGGGGTGTGTATGCACATTAGTGTGCTCATTTCTCTCTCTCTCTCTCTCTCTCTCTGGTTGAAAGAACACATGTGGAGATCATGCATCCTGGGTGTTTGGGAGACAGAGAATCACATGACACATTCAGAGAAACCCTGGCCCCTCCACGGGGTCTTGAGGTCAAGGAAATCACAGGCATGAGAACCCACTGGTTGAAGCCATCTGTTTCAGAAACAGTCAAGTTCGAGTGGCATGGCCAAGTCATCTTTCCCAGCCCAAGATTTTAAATTTAGGAGGTCACCTTCCATCCTGCCCCAGGACCACTTAGCAATTCCAACTGCCACATGATGCTCTCAGGGAGTGACTTCCATCCCCCGTAGACACTCGCGAGCTGAGCCTGACCCAGCATGTCAGAACGAACCCAGGGAGACGGAGGTAAATGGGGAGAAGTCAACTCCAGTGATTAATACTCTTCAAATGAAAGTCTATTTAGAGTCATCTGCCTCCCCATCTGCCAGAAGGCTTGCCAAGACTGTGAGGTTTCCACATTTATTGTGGTCAGGCCCTGGTTTACTATCTTAAAAATTATAAAAAGCAGATGGGGTTTTCTTATCTTTCTCTCTGGAGTATGTGTGTGAAGTGGGGGGAAGTGACAGGCTTGTTTCCATATGATGTATTATTGATTGTCGTGACAAGAAGTGTCTTGTAAGAGGAGATTGCAGACATGCCTGTTATGGTTTAGATCTGAAATGCCCCACAAAGAGCTCCTTTGTAGAAAGCACGGCCCCCATTGCAACAAGGTTCAGAGGCAGGGTTTTCAGGCCATGATCGGATCATGAGGGCTCTGACTTCATCGGTTAATCCACTTGGTGGATTAATCCATTGATGGCTGAATGGACTACCTGGAAGTGGGACTCAGTTGGAGGAAGTGGGACACTGGGGGTGTGCCCTGGAAGGGTTTACCATTCGCTATCCCTCCCCCTCTTTCTCTGCTTCCTGGCTGCCGTGAATTGAAAACCTCTCCCCACCATGCCCTTCCGCCATATTGTTTCTGCCTTGGAGCTGGCCAACCATGGACTACACATCTGAAACCATGAGCCAAAATACATCCGTCCTCCTCTGAGCTGTTCTTGTCAGGTATTTCGGTCACAGTGACAAAAAGCTGGCTACCCAAATCCCCAAGAGCTAACAAGAGACACATTTACCTCAGTAAAGCAAAGAACAGATTAAAAGGAGAGATGGGACCAGAAAACCCTATCTGAAGGCAACACCAATTAATGGCATCAGGACAAATTCTAAGTCTGGGAACTATGCTCTGCAGACCCAAGCAATTTGCCACATCCCTCATTAGCTAGGGAGGGTGTCTGTGGAAGGAAGGGTTCTAGATGCAAATCTCTCTGTTCCCCACCACCCGGAGACTTCTTTCTAGTGGTGTTGCAATCCTCCCACTAACCTTGCTTTTAAATCTTCATTTACCTCAAGCTGCGGACAAACTTTTAAGATTCCCTGGCTAGTTCAGATCTCCCACGCACATTACCCAGCGTTCAGTTGTTACTGCTATCTCCCGAGTCCTTGTTCTCGTTCCTGTGGAAGGGTGGTAGAGAAACCACTGGACTGGATGGTAGTATTAGAGTTGAAGCCACAGTGCTAGTATTTAGTATGGGGTGACGTTTCTAGTACTGAAGAAAGACTGTGTGTTAGTCCAGTTTTCCAACACTGTGACCAAATGCCTGAGATAATTAACCCATAAGGAGGAGAGGTTTATTTTGGCTCATGATCTTTGAGGGTTCAGTCCATGGTGAGTTGTCTTGTTGCTTTTGGGCCAGTGGCAAGGCAGCACATGTGACAGCAGCACATGATAGAGGAAAGGTGTGCAGCTCTTAGTGGCTTTAAAGCAAGAGAGAGGAAGAGGAGAGGTCCCATGACCCTTTCAGGGGTGCACCCACAGTGACCTAATTTCCTCCCAGGAGGCTGTATCTCCTAAAGGTCTCCCCATCTTCCAATAGTGCCATACACTGGGGACCAAGCCTTTAACATATGAACTTTTGAGGAACATTCAATATCCAAACTATGGCAGGCTGTGTATTCACAATCAACTTCCACATAAAAAATTGTTCCAGAATTTAGGGGCATAACACGATCAGGCTCCCATGTTGCATCTCACAGTTTGTTTGGGTCAGAATTGTAGACAGGGCACAGAAGAAAGGGCTGGTCCTTGACTCGTGATTCCTGGGGTATCAACTGGAAGACTTAACAGCTAGGGTCACAAAGTATCTCAAGACTTCATGGGGGCTGAAGGCTCCACTTCTCAGGTGACATAGTCATGGCTGTCATGTTGACCTTGGCTGTTGGAAGTAGACTCCATTCCCCTACCCATGACCTTCTCCACAGGACTGCTTGAGCATCCTCACAACATGGTGGCAGGTTCTCCCAGAGTGAGTGATCCAACACACACAGAGGAACTTGAAATGGCCCTTAGGATGTAGCCTCAGAAGTCACATTCCATTCTTAGTATTTTATTGGTCATAGAGGTCACCATATCCAATGTGGGAGTAGGCTATGAAAGAGTGTTGCCTTAGTGTGCCTTCTGCCTGGGCTGCCATCATGAAAGAGCATAAAACAGATTTTCACATCTCACCATTCTGGAGCCCATGATCAAGTGTTGGCTATTGATCCTGGTGAGGAGTCTCCTCCTGATTTACAGAGAGCAGCCTTCTTACAGTGTTCTCACATGGCAGAGACAGATGACAGATGGTCTCACTCTCTTCTTACAGGGCACTAGTTCCAAAATAGGATCTCTACCCTCACGACCCCCTCTAAACCTTCAGAATGCAAACTGAGATAATTTCCTAAGTATCCTATCTCCAAATACTACCACAGTGTGGACTAGGGACTCAACATATGAATTTGATAAGGGAGACACAAACTTTCACTCCACAGTAGGCATGAATACACAAAATGGGGGTCATTGCAGACTTCTTGTTGGAGAACTTCTACCACAGACAGCAAGATCTAGTAAAGAGTAGGGCCTGGTGGCCTGGTGGCCTGGTGTAGGGGTATAATATAGAGTGTTGTTTTGTTACATAGGCTTTCAAACCATGCCTATTATCTGGGTTCACATTCCAGCCAGCCATTCCTCTGTGGCCTAAAGTAAATGGCTCAATCCTTTTGTGTCTCAGTTTCTATATATCTACAATGTAGAAAGTCTCATTATTGTTTGATTAAATTCAACAGTCCCCCCTTATCCATGGGGGACATATCTCAAGATCTCCAGTGGAAACCCAAAACTTCACATAGAGTATTGAGCACTCTGTACACAGTAATATGTAAAATAAGGGCACTGCAATACCATGATAGTCAATCTGATAACAGAGGCGGCTACTGAGTGATTAATGCGCAAGTATCATATACAGCATGAATACACTGGAGAAAGGAATTAGTCATGTCCCAAGCAGGTTGGGGCTGGGAGGAAGCAAGAGATCTTATCAAATTACTCAGTGGTGTACAATTTAGAAGTTTGAGTTGTTTATATCTGGAAATTTCCATTTAATATTTACTCTTTGGTTTCTTAGATCATTCCCTGTGGGAAAAGCATTTGCCATATTGTGAGGATGCTCAAGCAGTCCCACCTGAGGTTGAAGGCAGGTAACTGGAACTTTGGAAAGTGAAATCAAGGGGCATGTAATGTGTCTATTCCCAACACCACTTCTTCCCAGCCTTCATCGGTGTTGGGCTTGATAGGATAACTTGCTTTGAACTCACAGTGGGCAGTATTGAATTCCTGCTCTCTCAATTTGAGCATCAAAAGTGTGCATTCCTTTGGAAAATGTGAGAAGATGTGGCACAAGCAGAAGCTTGGAACGAGTTTGCATAGATTTGCTTGCCCTTTTGCTGGTCTCCCATCAACGATTGGCGTGGGGTGGTGGTGCGGGGATCATGCTCCAGTTAGCCTGCTGATTCAAGGAAAGAGAGAACTTAAGCAAACCTGAACCCAACATGCAGTTTGGAACTAAGGCCATATAAACCCAGATGACATCTGCTGACTCTCAACTGAGCTGGTAGACACATTATGGAGATTACATTATGGGTATGTTAAGACATGGAAAATGTGTGGGAATGCTTGTTACACAGCATTGCTGAGACACTAGCTGATCGATACAGATTGTGTGGGGATGTTTGTTATATAGCATTATTGAAACACTAGCTTATTGGTACAGATTGTTTAAGGATGCTTGTTATATAGCATCATTGAGGCACTAGCTGACTGGTTCAGATTCTTTAGGGATGCTTGTTACACAGCATTATTCAAGCACTAGCTGATTGATTCAGATGATAGTGCTAGAACCCATTTCATTGGCTGTGAAGGTGGCATGGGATCATAGATATAGAGTGCTTTTAAAGCACTTCTGTGCTGGAATTTGCTTAAGGAGCCTTGGATCTACTTCCCAGACTAGAGGGTTGACCCTCCAGCCCCTGCAGACCCAGTTTCCCTGGTCCACACTCTGTGTCCAGCCTTCCCTGTCTTTACTCAGCTTTATCCTCCCCACCTTTCTGCTCCTATTGGCTGATGTGACTAATTCATCTGGGCCAGTACGATAGTGAGAAATGTTACCTCCACCTCCTCCCCTCCCTCCCTTCCTGGGAAGGAGTGACTTGCTATTTTTGTTTGTTTGTTTGAAACCTTTATTGGAGTCCAGGGCTTCTTTTATCTCCCCAGGAGAAGTGAGTCACGGTGGAGAGGAACAAGGGGATGGGCAGGTGGCTGCAGGCTGGAGGTAGAGGATGGCTCTTGGAAAACAGAGAAGAGTCTCTTGAAATGGCACCTCAGCTGCTCAGGTCACACAGGTCTCATCCCTGTCACTTGCTGGGCTCCACCTGGGCTCAGGGACAACCCCCTCACTACCTGTGTGTGCAGGTGGCCATTGAAGAAAACACCAGCTGAAACCAGGAAGCAGCAGGAAAGCCCTTAGCATAGGGTCAAGGGATTCTGCTGGCCTGACCCACAGCTGCCCCCAACCTCAAGCCGGAGGAGGCAGCAGAGACGGGGCCATTCAGCAGAGACCAGAGGGAGCAGGATTTCGCACCTCTGGCCCCGCAGGCTTGTGGGGCAGAATCGGTCTTTGCCCCAGGGGTCTGCTCTGTGCAGTGTAAGCTGAGCATCCCTGGGCTGTACCCTCTAGGTGCCAGGAGCACCTCCCCAGCCCCCCCAAAGTTGTGACAATCAACAATGACGACAAATACAGCTGAACACCCCTGAGGGCTGCAAAGTCACCTGCAGCTGAGAACCATTAAACTAGAGTCTGAACTGAGACCATTGGTATTCAGTCAACAAACATTTAGTGAGCACCCATTAATGGCTACACACCCTGTGCTGGAATCTAGGGGTACAGGGATGAGTAAGACCCTAAATAAGCTGGGTGTGGTGGGACATGTCTATAATCCCAGCGGCTTGCGAGGCTGAGGCAGGGGGAATCACAAGTTCAAAGCCAGCCTCAACAATTTAGCAAGTCCCTGAGCAACTTAGTGAGACTCTGTCTCTACGTAAAATGGTTAAGTGCCCCTGGTTTCAATCCCCAGTATTGGGGCCGGGGAAATAAGGGTCATAAATAATAAACAAAAATGTCACATGGTTATAGTCCAATAGTCAAGTGGCTTGTCTCGCCTAAGAAAGATTCCTCTAGAATCTGGTGTCCGCTTGACCTCTTTGATTCCACACCTCTCTGACACCCCTAATGATTTTGTATCATCATATCCTAGAAGCTGCTTTGGAAGCAATGGCCAGCCCCTCACCAGCAGCAGAAATCACAGTCTTTTCATCTGCACAGCGGTTCTAACAGGCAGCCAGAGTGTTTCAGGATGCAGAGGCCAGTAGTTCTCCGAGCGTGGCCACCAGCCAGACTGCAGCCTCTCCCAGGAACTTGTGAGAAATGCGAATTCCTGGGCCCCACCCGGGGCTGATCAGACATGCCGAGGGTGGAGTCCAGGGATCTCTGAGATTCTGTGCAGTCTTTGAATTGGGGCTGGGCAGGTTGTTCTTTGGCTCCGTCAGTGGCTGCAGGCTCTGCTCATCTCAGTCCTGAGCCCAGGCAGAGCTCAATCCTGCACCCCCACCCGGCCTCGCCATTTCCCAGACCTGGAGCTGACGCATCCCTTGCACACCTAGTTCCTTGAATGGATGCACCTCACTGTCCTTCTCGTAGCCCATGGTTCTGCTGAGCTCCCCTGGAGGCTGTCTCAATTCAGTCCCCTGGTGGAGTACTGCCCACCAGTCCTACCCCCAGCTAGCCTCCTGGCTGGGTGGACGGACTCCTAACTGTGGCCAGTCTGCGTCTCTCTCCTTGTCTCCTGCTTTCCAACTTATTCCAGAATTCATGAGATGGCTCCCGGTGCAAGTTTTAGAGAACACTTTCCAACTAGGAAATAAGAACACATGGGACCACAGTGGCGAGGAGGGAAAAGAGAGAGAAAGAGATAAAACTAAGTGGGGAAGAGGTCAGACCAGAAGGAAAAGGAGGCGACAGAGGGAGGGAGAGATGAGTGAAGGGGATTATGCATGGATCAGATTTGAAGGCAGACGCAGGAGAGCCCTTTGGAGCTCTGAGGCTACACCCTTTCCCAGCTGGTCCTCAAGGAGGCGAAAGATAACCGAGACAGAATTGAGACCCACAAACTCCTGTGGACACGAGCACCGTCCCACGGGTCCCAGGCATGGGAATCTGCTCTTGTGAGCTCTTCCTAGAATTTTTGCCTGGCTTCTTAACTCGAGGAACAAAAGACCAAGGCCTTCAAACCAGGTCTTGATGAATCTTAAGGAGCCCAACAGCCTCAGTCTGGAGTCTTTGCTGTAACGATAGGACTTAACTTCAGCTAGTCTCCACAGAAAATGAGCGCAGCAGGATTCCTAACTAGTTCTCAGGATCTCAAAGAGGGCGCACCAGACGCAGGGGCGACTGGGTCAGGAATGGCAGAAACATGTCGCAGAACAGCTCCACCAGAGGCCAGACTGCCCACAAACCAGGAGACCACCACAGCTGACCTTGAATAAGAGAGGAGAGTCTGCCCAGACACGGGCGTGGAGAGAATCCACCTTCCAGGCAAGGGAGAGTGTTGGGGTGTGTCTCACTACCCATCCCCGCCCCAGCCCTGCTTCTGAGCCTGGGCGATTTTACCCGCAGTGGACATCTATCTGGATGTATTGTTGCTTGTCATAAATGGCAGAGACAGTGTTTCTGGTACCTATTGGCCGGAGACCAGGGATGCTGCTATATACCCTACAAGGCACAGGATTACATCCCATAAGAAGGACCTCCTCATCAAAATGTCAGTAGTGCGCCTCTCATCCCAGCGGCTCAGGAGGCTGAGGCAGGAGCAAGTGAAAACCAGCCTCAGCAACTTAGCGAGGTCCTGAGCAACACAGTGAGACCCTGTTTCAAAATTTAAAAAAATAAAAATAACAATAAAGGACTGGAGATGTGGCTGAGTGGTAAAGCACCCTGTGCTCAATCCTTGGTACCAAACAAAACAAAACAAAAAGTCAGTAGTGCCCTGTCGTAATAAAACCTGTGATTTTTAGCTGTGGGCCTCCCAGAACAAGGATCACATTCTCCGGCCTCCTTAGCAGTGACGTGTGTCCATGTGACGAAGCTCATACTTTGGGGATATGGACGAAAATGAGGTGTGCAACTCAGAGGAGAGGGTGTGCCCTACCCGTGGTCATCAATCCAGCTTGCTAGGGGATCCACCACGGGCTGGGGGGTCTCGGAGACCAGCCTCTGCTGAAAACACACCAGCTTCACACCAAACTGTAAATGGAGGAGGGCTGAACTGCCTCATGGCAGAGAGCAGCCAGAGCAGCAAGACCCCTCCCATCTCTTCTTATAAAGGTCCCAATCCCATCGTGAGGAACCACCTCATGTCCTAATCACCTCCTGAAATTTCCATCCCCCAATGGCGTCTCATTGTGGGGGTCAGAGTTTCAACCTCTGAATTTGGGGACAGCACCTACATGCAATCTGCCACACCTCACCTTTCCCCCGTCTCCTCTGGTCACTACATTAGGACTGGACGTGGAAGAGCCTTTTTAGACCACAAGTTGGAAGCAAGTGGATGGAGGATGGCTGAGTCCCCAGATCCACAGAGCCTGGCTCCCGGCTTCTTGACAAAGCACCCTATCAGGGCTGGCCCCGAGCCCCGGCTTTATGTGCTGGCCAAGGCCTGGACCACTGATCTACAGCAGTGGCCCTCCAACTTGAATACGTGAACAGGAAACGAGCTTCTGCCTGGTTCATGCAACGGTTATCGGGGACTTCTGCGTCTTGCTGCAGAAATTAATTAAATTCAATGAGTTTGAGGGAATCCAAAGTCTCTCTCCAG
This sequence comes from Marmota monax, assembly GCF_021218885.2. Lineage (NCBI taxonomy): Eukaryota > Metazoa > Chordata > Mammalia > Rodentia > Sciuridae > Marmota > Marmota monax. The sequence goes on along the minus strand of NW_026694062.1, from coordinate 1,595,260 downwards.
GTCTAAGGAGTCCACTTAGGAGCAGGCAAAGAGAAAGAGGTAGCACTTGGAGCCAGGGAAAGGGTGGGGTGCTCTAGAGATAGCGTTTCACTCGGGTGGTAGAACTTGACCTCAGACCGCATAGCATCCGCAGCCCAACTCACTGCTTCACCGAATAGCAATTCGGCTACCTGGCTGGAATAATTTGGATTTTAAGGCCCTGTTAAAGGATTGTCTGCCAGCCCAGGGAAGCCATAGCACCTTTAAGAGCTAGTGCCTAATGGGAGGTATTGAGGTCATTGACGGGTGCCCTCAAAGGAGATCCTGGGGCCCCGCCCCTTCCTCTGCCTCTCTTTTGCTCCCTGAGATGAGTGGGTCTGCTTGATTATGAACTGGAATCTCTAAAACGTTGAGCCAAGACAAACCTTTTCTCTTTATAAGTTGATGCCCTCCCCTGAGCTCCGTTAATCCTTATAGTAAGAGAAAGCTGACCAGCAGAGGGCCACTCCTAATTATCAACTACTAAGTTATTTAATCACAAACACCAGGCTGGGGACGTAGCTCAGTGGGAGGGTGCTTACCTAACATGTGCAAGGCCCTGGGTTGGATACTTGGCATTACCATCACCATCATCATCATCCTAAATCTGCCAACATCAAAGCCCTGATGTATTTAGTGCTGGCCCTTGACAGAAGTTTGCTGACCTCTGCTCAATACCATAAAAACCTTCCACAGTCATAGGGGCCGGGGATATAGCTCAGTTGGCAGAGAGCTCACCTTGCATGCACAAGGTCTTGGGTTCAATCCCCAGCACCACCACAAAAAAAAAAAAAAAAACATTCTCTGTCTCACTTTCCCAATACCCTCTGGGTGTCTCCTGGGATTGGATCACACAGAAACTACTTGTGCTCAAACCCTGTCTCAGGTCTGCTTTGGGGAAAACCCAAGTCTAGATTGTTATCTTGGAGCCCAGCTCGGTCACAAAAAAAAAAAAAAAAACTTCAATCCATTAATATTTTTAAATAACGGTGATTTGTCAAGACAGAGTGATGATTTTTTTTGCTCATTGCTGCAGAAGTTAATAGACATTTGTCTGCCATGGACAAACACAGAGAAGCACTAGTTGGTAAAAAGATACCGAATTACAGATAATCAGGTCTATGATTTTTTCTACGTGCTTCATCAATGTAGCATGTGAACGTGAAATCAATTGTTCTCCAAAACAGAAATCTGATCCTTTAAAAAATAATATCTTTGTGGAAGAAAGCATAACAAGAGAAGGGAATTGGCACGACTCCATACATTGCTGTCTCAGATCCTTGACTAACGGGATCAGGGTTCTCAGGCAGAAAAGATTACATATTGATCCTCAGTTGGGGGCAGGGAGAGAACCGTCTATTTCTCCTTCCCTTTCTTTGCACCTGCATTCCTCTCCCCTACTTTGGGGCGACTTTTCCACTCCCCCCTGCACATGTGTGACAGAATACATGATTTTTGGAAAAGCCATCTTACTGAGAACATTCGCTGTCATTGTCACTGCAGAAAAAAACGATTATGGCCCCCCTACAGGGAAAATCTATCTTTGTACGAGCGCAAATGAAATTTGAATGTCAGAATTATGAGCTGTTACGCATTAAAATTTAATGCACGGGCTCAGAGATGGAATGACTCTGTTGCTACCTCTCAGTCTCGGGTGGATTTTTTTTTTTCTTTGCTAAACATGATCTGCTTCTTATTGTAACAGATGGGGAAGCCAGTATCCTAGATAAAAGATAAATGATAAAAACAAAATCAGCTAGACTTTAAAAGGTGCTTCAAAAGTCTGCTTCTGGTGTTGTTGCCTTCTGAGAGTTCAGGAAGTGCTCCCCCTTATTAATAAGGAAGCATTTCCATCACTTGCTGTGGCTTCTTCAAACAGGAAATAGGGAAGGGGGGGGGCTCATTTTGGTCATTGGAAGTGGTCTCTTGCTTTTTGTTAGTGACTGTCCAGTTGCAGTCCCTCTTCTTACAAAGCATGGGCAGGTTGTTCTGTTTAAGTGAAGGCCATGCTTCTGTCATCTTCGAATGCCTCCTGTAACGTTAGCCCCTGGCACCAGCTTCCACAAGGAGACTGCTGTGTGGTTGCAGAAATATATCAAGCTTGTTTTTCTGCTGATCACAAGCACTGAGAAGGGCAACGCCTCCACTTCTGTTGTCGGAGAGTTTCCAATCACATTTCCTAGCAGAAGCCAAATAGAATAATGGTATAGTTTAGGTCTGTACCGTTCCCCAGAGGCCCACATGTTGAAGGTTTGGACCCCAGCCCCTGGTGGAGCGCCTTTAAGAGGTGGAGCCTAGTGGAAGGAAGTGAGGTCATAGGGGCCCCACCCTTGAGCGGACACTGGGACCCTGGCCCCTCCTCTTCCTCTGCCTTCCTGGCCACCATGAGGTGAGCTGCTTTCCTCTACCATGTGCTCCCCACCATGATATGCTATCTAACCACAGTCCCCAAAGCCACAGAGCCAACCTATCATGGAATCAAAACTCTGAAGCCACAAGCCAGTGTAGACATTTGTTCCTTATAGGTCAGTTCTCTCAGGTATTTTGTCACAGTAACATAAAGCTGACTGGCACAAAAAGGAACCCCTTTTTAAGGCTAAAAGTATAGGGATAGGGAGGACTTCTTGATCTCTGCATTTTAGTCCCACTTATTCAGGATCATAATGCAGTTTGCATCCCTCTTGAAAATGAAAAATAATTTCCCAACCTTGTCCTTTTAGATGGTGCGACAGCAACGATGTGCTGTGGAACATTCAGTCTGCCATCCAAGGAAGAAAGTTAACTGATGATACGTGCCAGAGCCCAATCCAGACCAGAAGAATCACCTGGCTGAGCCCAGCCCAATTTGCCGACCTACTGAACCATAAGCTAAATATATGCAGGTGGCTTTAAGCCATACAATTCTGGAACCATCCATCAAAACAGCAAAAGGAAACTGATCCAAATACTTTAAAAGAGTCTAATTTTCTCTAATGAGTATCCAGAAGTGGCAATCTAAAATTTATTACCCAGAATCTCAAAAGAAGCATCATTTTTTTTTAAAGAGAGAGGGAGAGAGAGATAGAGAGAGAGAAAGAATTTTAATATTTATTTTTTAGTTATCGGCGGACACAACATCTTTGTATGTGGTGCTGAGGATCGAACCCGGGCCGCACGCATGCCAGGCAAGCGCGCTACCGCTTGAGCCACATCCCAGCCCAAGAAGCATCATTTTTAATGATTAAAAAAAAAGTTAATCTGTCTTGCAGTCACACAGTGTGTGCTCTTTGTAACTGGCTTTTCTCTAAGGAGGATGCTTTGGAAATTCACCTCTGAATGCTGTTATAGGGAGGAATAGGTAATTCCTGTTTATCTCCCTTCAATGGCCATGCCTCTGCTTATGGAACCTGCACCAGGCTTTTGCAGCCATGTATTTTAATTCTTAATAATTAGTAAGAGTGAGCATAGGATTCCTATGGGCTAAACGTCCTCACATACGGCCAAATGGTTCTCCAGTGTGGTCACCAGCCTTTTGAACTCACACCAGAGCAGTGTAGTAGCATTATACCGTGGTTTTTCAAATGCCTTCTTAAAGATCTCCTTCACATGTGAAGGTTTGAACGACACCCATTAGTTATGATTTTTGATAAGCAACTCCCATTATGGAAGTGGCCACTTCGACATTTTTGAAAAGCATGAGATAGGAATCTACTTACCACAAGAACCCATCTAATATTTAAACATAGTTCTATGCCCAAACAATGCGCCTTGTCTTACTGCAGCACGGCAGTATTTATTTTAATAAACAAACATTTACAAATAACAAGGCTAAATAATGAAGTAACAGATATGGGAATGTCAGGGAGGTGGGAAAGACCAAAAAGTAGGAAGCTAATGTCTAGGGTGAATTGTGTGCTAAGCCTCTTAATCATCTCCAACTGTCTTCAGCTGGTGTAGGGTGATGGTTGCCCCGCCCCACAATTTAATTCATTTAAACATCTATTGCGCCCTACTTTGTGCTGAGAATCAGGCATGGGGTAGCCAACAAATCAGATATTGTTCCTGCCTTTGTGGACGTCACCATCGAGTGGGTGAAACCAGAAAAGCAGTTCCATCAGTTCAACATTGAAACTCCATAGGACCCGGCAATTCCACTCCAGGGGATCTACCTTAATGAAATGAACACAGGTCTTCAAACCAATGCATGCACGCAATCAGCTCACAGCAGCATTATTTATAACAGCCCGGAAATGGACATGGCCTGTGTCTAGCAAAAGATAAAATGGATGAACAAAATGGTGTATTATAATGGAACGTTCTTCTGGCATAAAAAGGAAGAAAGTATTGATACATATCACAATGTGGTTGAACTTCAAAAATACTATGCTGTGGGCTGGGGTTGTGGCTCAGTGGTAGAACTCTCAACTGGCATGTCCTCAGTTTGGCATAAAAATAATTAAATAAAATAAATGTACTGTGTCCATCTACAACTAAAAAAATGTTTGTACAGAATACTATACCTCTAGGCACAGTGGCACATGCCTGTCAGCGGCTCCAGAGGCTGAAGCAGTGGGATCGCGAGTTCAAATCCAGCCTCAGCAAAAGTGAGGCATGAAGCAACTCAGTGAGACCCTGTCTCTAATGTAAAAAAGGGCTAGGGATGTGACTCAGTAGTTAAGAACCCCTGGGTTCAATCCTCAATTCTGGGGGGGGGGAACCCTATGCTATGTAAAAGAAGCCAGGCACAGAAGCATATTGTGTAATTCTGTCTATGGGAAGTAGTCAGAGTCAAAAAATCCAGAGGCAGAAAGTAGACTGGTGTTTGCTGTGTTTGGAAGAAGTTGGGAGAACAGGCAGAGGCAGCTTAGTGGGTATGGGGTTTCCTGTGAGGGTGAAGAAAATGTTCTGAAAATCGATAATTGATGGTAACACAACATTGTGAATGTAATAGATGTCAGCGACAATCAGGGCTGTTTGGTTTGGTTTGGCTCTTGCAGTGCCAGGCTGTTGAGCATGCTAGGCAGGGGCTCTACACTGAGCTACCCCCTAGCCCTGACAGTCAATTTTATATTATGGGTATTTTAACATCATTTTCTGAAAACGAGATCATGACACCATGGTATTCAAGTGTTAGGCAGACCACTGTCGTGGTGTGGGTTGGAGCCCACCAGACTTGAATCGGATTGTGCAGATAAGATCACTTACTTAGGAGAAAAATGATTGACAGAAAGAAGTTCGTAGATGGAAGTTCCACCTGGGACTTAGGGGCTCAGTGACAGAATATCTATAAAGACCAGAAAGAGGGAGAGAAAAGTCCTGGGAGAAGCAGAGATTCCTGCCTGCAGCCCCAAGGTCATCAGAAGCCAAAAACATTTCAGAAGCAGTTTTCCTCCAATTGCCTATCTCTTCTCCCTCTTTAAACTCCAAGGGCCTGGCTCACTATCCTGTCGTATAGATTTCCATTTTATCCCAAAGCACTCCGGCTTCCTCTGACCGAGACAGGAGCTCAGCCTCGTGCAGAAGCAGGCATCAAACATTGCATGGGGCTCTTCCTCGTGTTTCCTCGGGGCCACGTGAATGCAAACTGAGCTTCTCCATGTTCGGGTTGCAATGTTCTGGTTCAAACTATAAACAAGGTGAAAGCTGCAGTTTATCTGCCAATCCCATCACTGAGAGAACCGACTCATCTTGGGGAAATACTACTCACTAGGCACTGGGAGCCTTGATAAGTGCTTTACATTAATTAGCACAGCTGGGGGTGTAGCTGTCAGCGGCACCCGCTTGCCTAGAATGCACCCAGGCTGTGGGTTTCAGCACCCCGCGCTGCAAAAAAATTAAAAAATAAAATAGCTGAATGTCAGTGAGCGCATATGGCCCTCCAAGAACCCAGCAGAGAAGGAAGAGAGATTGCCTTTTATCAGCACAAAAACAGAGGGGTTCCAGGCACACCACAGCCAACAGGAGCCCCAGGTGACTGTCAAGCTGGCATTGGTCCCCTCCTAGCTCTACTAGGTAGGAGACAGGTGAGACCCCCTGAATAGTTGCATAGGCAGAGGCCTGAGCCCAGCCAGGGATGGTTTAGCTTTTGCTTCTCGCTCTGACCTCTCAGCTCTCCCGCCCCTCCCTAGGGTGAGCAAAAAAGAAGAGAAGTGGACCTGTTCCTCTGCAGCACCCACAGTGTGGACCTGGCAGAAGCCAATTTAAACGGAAGACGGGTGGCATCCTTTGCCACTTAAAACAGGGATTTTGCCTGCAAACGTCAGGGATTAAGTTGGCTGTTCCTATGCGGTTTTGCTGTCCCTACAGTCTCTGTTCAAACTGCCATAGTGTGTTGCACAAGAAGATTCAAGTGGGTGCTGATAGTTTTATTTATAAAAACAGGCTGTGGGCCAGGCACAGTGGCACACGCCTACTATCCCAGCAGTTTGGGAGGCTGAGGCAGGAGGAATTCAAGTTCAAGTCCAGCCTCAGTGAAAGCAAGGCGCTAAGCAACTCACTGAGACGCTGTCTCTAAATAAAATACAAAATAGGGCTGGGGCTGTGGCTCAGTGGTTGAGTGCCCCTGAGTTTCATCACTGGTACCAAAAAAAAGAGGTTGTAGGCTGCTTTGGGCCCCTAGGTCAGGTATCCGCTGGCTTCTGTTGTAAACTTAGAATCTGGGATCACATTTTGATCTACAGGTAGCCTGATCCTCACTACCAAAAATCATCCAAGAGCAGCAATAGACTGCAGAGGAAGAAATCGTGGGAGAGAATTGAAACCACAATCTCTGTTCTACGCCCACAGCAAGATCATGATCATTGCAATCCGTCACCATGAACGCGATCCAATGTCCCTGGGGTATCATCGGGTTGGAGGCCACTCAGCTCTGTTCCGTTCAACAAAGCCCAGCCCTCCCTCCATGCAGAGAAGAAAGAAAAGGCCTCTGACCAAAGTAATGCTTTGCTCCCCAGCAATTATACAGGCCAGGACTAGTGAATTATTTAAAACGGAAAATTAATTATTCAATGAAAGTTCACAGGAAGCGTTTCAGGCAGTCACAGAGCAGGGGTGACCCAGGTGCCACCTTGGAATTCAGGAGAGGTTGAGTCTAGCAGAGGCCCAGGTTGGGAGACTGGGCGATTCCCTAATGGGGACGGTATGTTTCCAACAGAAAGGGGGAAGGTGGAAAAGTCTTGCACTCTTGATTGTAACACCCCTTGCACAAGCAGAGGAAGCCTGGGCTCCGTCCTTCACTGTATGCGTTGCTCTGTGATGAGGGAGGGAAACTGGAACTTTTAGACAAAGTGACTTTAGGCACTTGCTGCCCCCACCATTGCCTGCTAAACCTTTTCCTGATGAGAAGAAACTCGAAGGGGCCGGCAGGGGAGATTGTGGCTGAGCATGTGAATAAATTTATTCAATGGATGTCTCTAATGATTTTCTTAGGAGTCAAATATGTTCACCTTTTTAAAAAAATTTTGGATTTATAAATGATCATGGACCCATGGGAAGTTGCAAAGATAGTGCAGAGAAGCCTCTGTGACCCTCACGCAACGTCCCCTGACAGTGGTGCCTTACACAGGGCACACCGTAACCTGCCAACCAACCTGGGCGTAGTACAGTTTGCTGGTCTACAGACCCACGCAGCCTTCACATTTTTCACGCACTTATGGAATGGGTGTGTCCTTGTGTCTGAGTCTATGAAATGGTTTTGGCTCATGATTTCCAAGGCTTCTCTCCGTGGTCAGCTGGCTCCGTTACTTTTGGGCCGGTGGAGAGGCAGAACATCATGGTGGGCACATGCGGTGGATAGAGCTGTTTATCTCACGGTGGCCAAGAAGCAAAGAAAGAGAGAGAGAGAGTGGAAGGGGCCAGCACCCCAAAATCTCCTCCAAGGGCACACCCCCAATGATCTAACTTCCTTCCTCTAAAGTTTCCATAGTTCCTTTTTTTATTTGTTCTAATTAGTTATGACAGTAACAAATTAGTTATGACAGTGGAATGCACTTTGACACATCCTACAGAAATGGAGTATAACCTCCCCTTCTTCTGGTTGTACATGAGGTTGAATCACACAGGTGGTGTGCTCATATATGCACATAGGATAATAATGTCTGATTCATTCTACTGTCCTTCCTGCCCCATACCCCTCCCCTCCCTCACTCTCCTCTGCCTAATCCAAAGTACCTCTGTTCTTCCCTAGCCACCCCTTATTGTGAATTAGCATCTGCATATCAGAAAAAAAACATTTAGCCTTTTGTTCTTTGGGATTCACTTATTTCCCTTAGCATGATATTCTCCAGATCCATCCATTTACCAGAAAATGCCATCATTTCATTCTTCTTTATGGCTGACTAATACTCCATTGTGCATCTATACACACATTTACTTTATCCATTCATCTGTTGAAGGGCACCTAGGTTGGCTCCACAGTTTGGCTTTGTGAATTGAGCTGCTATAATCATTGAATGGTGCCACAGAGTAGGGACCAAACCTTTTACCATGTGTGCCTTGGAGGGACATTTTAAGATCCAAACCAATAACATGCTTGTATAGATCTGTGTAACCGTACCATTATCAAGCCACAGAACAATCCCAAAACTCCCTATGTCACTCTTTCTCCTTCCCCACCCAAAGGCAACCAATGATCTGTTCTCCATCTTTATCATTTTATTTCAAGGACATTCTGTAAGTGAAATGTACAACGAGTGGCTTTTTGAGGTTGAATTTGTGCCTTTCAATTGCCTAGTCACATTTCACGTATCACCGTTCACCCATTGAGAGACGTCATGGCTGAAGGCAGTTTTTGCCATTGCAAATTCACCTTCCGAGGATATTCGTGGGCAGGAGTTTGTGTGAACCTAAGTTTTCATTTCTTCGTGATGAATGTCCAGATCTGATTGTCGGGTCACATGGTTAGTGCTTTTTTCCCAGACCTTCAGAGATCCAACTCACGTTTGAGGGTCTTATTTTCGTCTCCACATTTCCATTTCCAAAGAAAATTGCATTTACACACCAACTGTTTGGATTCCCGACGAGATCTATCATTCACCTTAAAAGTCACGGGACACCCTGGCTGAAGGCATTGGGCGCAATTCAATTCATTTGTTTTCTGCGAGAATTCTGGATCTGAAATAACAGGTGGTTGGTTCCAACTCTTGCTCTAAGGAAGCAAAAGAAAAAATAAAGGACTTCTAAAGAGTTATTCATCAAGAGCCAAAGAGGTCTCGAAAACAAAGTGAGCTTTCGTTTGGCAGATCTCTTGTGAACAAGAATTTCCTGGGCAGACACGGACAACGTATGGTGGGGTCCCCCGGGGTTCCTTGGCAGGGTCTGCTGGAACGCAGCATCACTGAGGAAATCAACATTTACAGACGGCAGTGTCTCCCCTCCAGTCCCTCCACGTTGGACTCAGGTGTGAGACTCAAGGCTTGGGGACATAGCATCCGTTAAGACCAGCCAAAGGTCTAGACTTCCTGCTGCCAACCACCCTGCACGTCCCTAAGACACCTTCACTGAGATGGTTTTGACACCAACTGCTCATTCATGATGAGAAGGTAAAACTGCAGGTACTACCTTCAAGGTTAACTTTATACTGTGTCTTGATGGCACGGTGAGTTGTCCCACAGTCAAAGTGGAAACTGCAGGTGTTGGAGAAATCCTGGTGTCATGCACCCTGCAGTCATCTGACAGCGACACAAATGGAATCATTGCTCAGGTAGCACCCCATCATGTATTGTGCCCGACGGCAAAGTGTTTCTGAGGACAGAACTCGGGAATCACACAAGCTAGGCTCAAGGACACCTCTGCCTCTTACTAGCTATTTAAAGCCTCTCACTCAAACTTCCTAATGGTAAATCAGGATGAAAACTAGGACTTCTGGACTGATTTAAATTGCGTTCACCCCAAAAGAGACGTTCAGGTCCTAAACCCCAGTTCCTGAGGATATAACTTGATTTGCAGGGAAGCTCTTCACAGAAGGGGTCAGGTTAAGATGACGTCATACTGGATTAGGGTGGGCTCCATCCCTACGGCCAATGTCTTCATAAGAAGGAGGAACTTTGGAGATGAGTCCACATAGGTACACACAAATGGAAACAGAGGAGGCCTGAGCCACTGGACGATAGAAAGAGGCAAGGAAGGATCTTTCCCTGGAGTGTGGTCCTGTACAGCTGTGAGAAAATGAATTTCTGGCTTGTGGTGATATGTCATTGCAGCCACAGGAAACTAAATACAGCTTCCTTATGGGATTTGGGAAGATGAAAGCAACTTATTAGGTCTCTCCTGTCTCTTAAGAAGGAAACAAAAACAAAAAAAAAAAGAGTCCCTCTTCTGCCTCAGGACTCCTGGATGTCTGGATGTGATGCCAAGAGAAGCTTCAGACATCTGGTGCCGTACCAGGATCCAGCCCGAAGAAAGGGACCAAGGCTTGGAGGGGGGCAGAAGGGAGAGATGGAAAGAGTCTGGGCCCTTGACTGACACTTGGGCGGTGATTGGAAGCATCTTCCTCCAGGCTCACAGGAGTCGAGCTGCCATACTTAACCTAAACTAAGTCTTAGTTGTTTTCCGTTGCTATAACTGAATACCAGAGACTGGGTCATTTATACAGAATAGAGGCTTATTTAGCTCCAAGTTCTGAAGGCCAGAGGTCCAAGAACACGTAGCTGGCATCTGGCCAGGGCCTTCTTGGTGCCTCATAACGTGGCAGAGGACATCGCGTGGCAACGTACTATTGAAAAATCCCCCGGGGAAGGCAAGTGCCAAGGAGCCAACCAAGGGACTGTTCGGCAACGGTATGTGACAAAGGTTTGATCCCGCCCCTCCTCTGATTCAATGGTCTCTCTTCCAGAATTTTCCAACAGACAGCCCTCCTAATGTGTAAATGATGCATGTGCAGGGAGGTTCATTACAGCAGTGTTTGAGTAACCAAAGCCAGGAAACAAAAGACATGCCCGCCAACACGGGTCTGGGTGAGCTGAGCCCTACCAAGCTGCAATTCAAGAATATGAAGCACAGCACAAGAATATGCACTGAGCACAAGGCAAACCTGTTCTGATGGACGGAAAACAGCTATGTGATAAAAATGAGTTGTGCCTAAAATCAGAAGTGCGAGAAGGCTCTTGATACAGAGGAATAATCAGCAAAGAGACGGGACAAGAAGGTCCCCTTTCACAATGGCACCTCTGCGGTGAAGGTGGCCAGTCCCGAGCCCCTCCCTTGCCGGGTGAGTTTCTAGCACATTTTCCCATGAGTTCAATCAGTGCTTCCTGCAAGAGGAATGTTTGCCGGACAAGGCTTGGTTTCATTTCGGTGGCCTCCCGATTGATGAAACAATTGCTTCCTCCTCCCACGGCACCTGCCGCCCAACGTGCCACTTGTTCAAAAGAGCACTCAGGATTCCTTTTGTGTATCTGGACGCTGTGTTCCATGTTCCCCTATCATCCATTTCCTTGGGTGCAATCTTGTGTGTTGTGGTATCTCCAGGGTGAGGACTGAACTGTACAAGGTAACTTGAGCTTGCAAATGCGGAGGGGAGGGGGAGGGAGGGAGGGAAGGAGGGAGGGGGAGAAAGAGGTGGGGAGGGAGGAGTCTTTAATTCCAGCCATTAAAATGCTGATTCTCAAATCACTAGATTGTCAGAATTGGGCTTTTTACACGTGTTCGCATCTATAAAGACAAGACAAGATTTTCTCCCTTGTCCCCCATCCCCAAGGAGGAATTCATGGCAAATACTGTCAGTTGTGAAATACAAGATAGGTGAACTCTGCGAATGTGTAGCTGCAGGGGTGGAAAAACGATGCAGGTTGAGAAACGGCTGCTTTGAAAAGAAGTTTCCTTGAGTTGATGAAATCCTAGGAGAGGAGAGAGGACCCCTCGTGTGTCTTCCCCAACTCTGTTCATCTGCAGACCTTATTGGATTCCTGTTGAAATACGCGGGCTGAAATTTCATCTTTAACAAATGCTACCCCACGCATTCATGAGTTTCTTGTCTTCTCCACTCCGTCTAAAATCGCCTGGTGACCTCCATAGCTGGGGGACGGCAGAAGGGGAACTTGGAGGATGTGAGTGGAGGGGGGTGACTCCTTGGTAAGGAGTGGCCACCACAGGAGCCTCCAAGCCCAGAAGGCAGAGCAGGGCCACCAAGGTGCACGGCGGGTGAGGCCCCATGCCCTGGCCCAGGGTTCCAGTTTGCAGGGCTGGTAGGTTTGTAAAACTTGCATCTTTACCTTGTTTGAGGAAAAGCATTTGATAAAGCCCCAAGTTCTGGGGAAATGCCATTTAATAGAAGGAAGCTCACCTGGAGAGGAATCACCAGGTGCTTATAAAATGAATAACTGTTCTATCAAGCTAAAGCACGTGTATAATTAAATGCTTCTCTCTGCACCCCCAGGGCAACAATGCCCGCTCATACCCGTTTCTGGTAGAATTCTCCTCCCTGTTCCCAAATAATGTCTGTGTATGATTATTTCTCGGTGACTTTGTACTGGTCATTTTTTTTTTGTCTTGTGTTATAATGCTGGAGGGGCTTCTGCCCCAAACTACTCCGGCTCCCTTCCCCAGCCCCTTGGCTCAAATAAGATGCTGTGATTTTTTTGTAGAGTCTTATTATTATGCCTTGATGTGTTCGCTGTTGGTGCAAGTGGCTAGTGAGTTTCCCTGTGGTGCAACTCTGCCTGTGTCCTGGGGTTAGTACTGCCCATGTCATGGCCTGACACACAGATTTTTGTGCATCCTTTCTAGTGCCTGCTGATGTCCTCCTCAGAGGCTCGCCCTAGGACTCCTGACTCCCATCTCCCCACCCCAGAGACCACCTCCTGAGAGCTTAGGGGCCTCCTGCTCTAGGACATGCTGGTTTGATCCTCAAATCCTGCAAAGCTCCTGTCCTGAGATACCCCCCTCCCCATGCTCAGCAAGACTGGCTGCTGTTTCCTGGTGCTGTCTTCTTGGTTCACCACTTTGTCTCACTGAAGTACCTTCTTCCCTGAAGACGCTGTGCCTGGGAGGGACCTATTTTTAGTCCTAACATGGTTAATGCGGTGCCCTCCGCCCTCCTGCGTGTTCTACCTGAGTGAGCACTCTCTGCTGCGACCTCCTCACAGTTTTAACAGTCCTCCTCCTTTCCCGTCTTGTCCCCTCTGCTACCGAAAGCTCTGTCCTTGTCCCCGATGCCAATCCAATAACGAGGACACGGTTTTGAAAACAAGGGAAAAGAAATTTTATTGCTTTGCTAGCAGAGGAGAAGCACAGGGGACTCCTGTCCCAGAGGCTGTGATTCTGCCCAACAGGGGGGACAGGGGCACTGCATTCCACCTGTCCTCTGTGTGCAGCTGTCGTTGACTCGTTGATTTGGGAGAAGGTCATTTCTGAGACCTTTCGGGGCCCAATCTGGATGACTTTGTTCCTGTGGTGGGGGTGTGCTCAAGGCCAGATAGCTGTGCCCAGGATGGGGAAGAAAGGTGATCCTGTTTCCCCAAGATTAGAGAGAGCAAGGAGACTAGGGAGGGGCAGGGAGAGGGGAAGATAAAGGAACGCCCTCTCCAAGATAAGTCGCAGTGGCAGAGCCCAAGGGTTCAGTGCAAAGCATGAAGGGAGCAATCTCACACACACACACACACACACACACACACACACGCTGCCCAGGAACCTGCTGAGTTCTTCCCAGATATGACCCATGCCCCTCCTAGAAACCCCTCAGCCCGGCACTGCCAAAGTCCACTTCGATTTCATAACAGCCACAATGTAACAAAAAAGGAGAGAAATCATAGGGCCGCCCCATGCTCAATGGCCACATGAGGCCCATGGCTGCTCTGGAAGAGGACGGACAGACTCATCTCCTGTGTTCTGGGTGCCCCACACGGTCCTCCTTAACGTCCTTATTCCCATTCACTGCCCCCTCCGGAATGTTCCAGAATCATGCATCCTAGGCCTGCAGTACTAGGGGTTCTCTGGGACCACAGGTCCTCCTGGCCCTGCCCCTGATTTCCTAGTGCCACGGGCATTTCAGATTCCTGTACCCGAGTTGCACCTGGAGCTATAAGAGTGTCGTGGACAGGAAGCGTTTAAGGACGGGCAGCTGCCAACCTTCGGAATAGTTCACTGTCAGCAGAGGGCTGGGGGTGCAGGTCAGAGGTGGAGCATCTGCCTAACATGCAAGAGTCCCTGGATTCTGTCCCAGCACCACAAAAAAGAAAAGGGAAAGAAAGCTGTTGGAGCCAGGTGTGGTGGTGCATGCCTGTCATCCCAGCAACTCAGGAGGCTGAGGCAGGAGGATCTCTAGTTCAAGGCCAGCCTCAGCAACAGTGAGGCCCTAAGCAACTCAGGGAGACTCTGTCTCTAAATAAAATGCAAAATAGGGCTGGGGATGTGGCTCAGTGGTTTAGCACCCCTAAGCCCAATCCCCAGTACCAAAAAAGAGAGAGAGAGAGAGAGAGAGAGAGAGAGAGAGAGAGAGAAAGCAAGTGGACACAAAACTGAATTTTGCAGAGTGGATTTGAATCCAGAGCAAGGTGAATTTGCTCCCCAGAGTCCCAAGGGGTCCCTCCAGCTTCTACCCTGTAGGAGACACCTGCTCCGGTATCACCCTGGGCCTAGATGTCCTCATTTACTGCCCCTTCAAGGACCCCGAGGGAAACCCAGCCAGAGACCCCAGGGCACGTCTACCCACCCAGTGACTCCTCTGACTAGAACTCACGCTTCGTTCTATTGCCACGACACCTTTGCACGCGGACACGTTGGAATTTCCCGTGTGCCTTCTTCAGCCCGTGCATACTTCTGGGTTGACAGCAAGCTCATGAATCCCCAGCCCCGAGTGCGTTTCTCGCTGGGAGCCAGCAAGCTCATAATTAACAAGACCTAATGGATTCGGACTCTAGTAATTTGCATGACGTGATGCGAGTGACAGAGGCTGGCAAGCGCGAGGCTTGGCTGAACAGAGAAAGTGCTTGCTCATCGTTCAGATGGTGTGTCTATGGCAGGGACCTGGGTAAGATGGTGTGTCTAAGGCAGGGACCTGGGTAAGATGGTGTGTCTATGGCAGGGACCTGGGTAAATATATTTTTCTGGTGATGGAGCCATGACAATTGTTGACATCCCTGTAAACAGTTGGTGCTGTTTTCAATTTTCTGATTAGAGCAGGTAACAGTATCTGAGCTTTGCTCTCAGGGGACTCTGTTTAGCACCCCCCCCCCATCCTTGAGTAGCAAGAGTGTCCCTTTGCTGTCTGCACTAGTGCTGCACCTGTGTCCACCCTGTCCTCACGTCCCCTGAGTGACTCCTGCAGGCCACATCGACCTGGGGACGGGTAAATACATGCAGCTCGTCTCTCAGTATCCTACCCGTCTCACATTTCAAAACTGGTGCAATGTTAGGTCCTTTTCCTCACAACCAGCTGTCGGTGGAGGCCCTGCTGGAAAACAGGGAATTTTTTGGAATGAATGAGCAGGACCTCCTGTGAGTTTGGTAAAGATGGCTTGCACAGGATAAAGAAATATTCCCAATGAAGAGACAGAGACATCTGACACACATTCTCGCCTCTAGAGAGGGGCAGGAGCAGAGATGTACACTCTGGTCCAAGAATAGGAAATTGCCCATCTATACAGGAGTTCTGAGGCATCCCCAGGCCGGGGGAACCACAATCACCTCCACATTAATTGTCACACAGCTTCTGAGGTTCAGGGTAATATTTTGAAAAGCCACCCACAAATAACTAATTCAGGATAATTTTTTTTGTGTGTGGGACTAAGGATGGACCCAGGGTCTTGTGCATGCAAGGCAAGCACTCTACCAACTGAGCTATCCCCAGCCCTAGGATAAGTGTTTTCTAAAGGCAATTAAAGAGTAACTCTGATAAATTAATTAGCAAAAGTTCTTGAGTTTCCTTTCACAAAACTAGTCAATTTTTTTTTTCATGCACTGAACAAATATTAAATAACTAGGCCAGGCGCAGTGGCACACGCCTGTCATCCCTGCGGCTCAGGAGGCTGAGGCAGGAGGATCACAAATCAAAGCCAGCCTCAGCAACTTAGCGAGGCCCTAAGCAACTCAGTGAGACCCTATCTCTAAATAAAATACAAAATAGGGTTGGTGATGTGTCAGTAGTTGAGTACCCCTGAGTTCAGTCCCCAGTACCAAAATATGTATATACGTTTTATATATATATATATATAAAATAACCAGAAAATGTGTTCTCCCCTTTTGATTGTGCTGATATTTTCAGCACACATCCAGAAATGTAGCAATGGATATCCCAGTATTCTTTTGGATTCTAGCACTATAATTGATGCCTAATTTCAGAAGGCTCATTTCCTCCCAAGCTCTCTCCCCCATCCAAAAAAAAAAAAAAACTGCTAAGCTAATTCCGAATTATTCTTGTGTGTTCATTAAAGCAAACTCTCAAAGGACATCCTAAAGATGACAATTGATTAACCTAAACCAAGTTATTATATGCTTTGAGCTATGATAAAAATATAATAGTCTTAAAGTATTTTAGTTGTTGATAGACCTTATTATTTTTTTTTTAATTTGTATGGGGTACTGAGGATCGAACTCAGTGCCTCACATATGCTAGGCAAGTTCTTTGCCACTGAGCTACAACCCCAGCCCCGTCTTAAAGTATTTTAAACTCAAAATTTGTATGTGGATTCACAGCGACGGCCCCAATAATCTGACATGGGGCCCTTGTACGTTTTTTTCCCTGACCCATCCTTTGGAAATGAGTCTAGACAAGCAGGAGCCGTCCTGTCTGCAGCCACACAGTGCAGAGTGGATGACTTCCTGGAAGGGATGCAAACTCTGATTTCTGGTGGCTGACATCACCCCACCTGGACAGCTATGACGGACCACCCTTTGGCACCGGTACCCAGCTGAAGCTTGGAGAGAGGCAGGCAGCCAGCGGCTGCAGGAGGTCTGTCCCCTCTTCCCTTCCTGAAGAGTAAGACCCTGAGAGTTGGGATGCCACTGACTCAGCCCTGGATCCCCAAGCAGCCCAGCTCCTGGGACAAGCCTGTCCATCAAGGTCAGGTCCCTGTCCTGCACCTGCGTGTTAGATCTGCTTCTCACCGCTTTCCTTCCGTAGTGTGTTTCTCTGGTATCATTCAAACAAAGGTGGTTTCTGGGCAAAATTTTCTCAAAATAAAAAAATAAGGGTTGGGGTTGTAGCCCAGTGGTAGAGTGTTCCTAGGTTCAATCCCCAGAACTGTAAAACAACAACCAAAAAAAAAAACCCTAAAACTGTGCACCCATTAAACAACTCCAACTGCCCCTTCCTGTCCCTTTAACCCTGGTAGCCTTCGGTTTCTATTTGACTACTTTACGTGCCTCAGGTCAGTGGAATGAGATAGAATCTGTGCTTTTGTAACTGGCTTATTTCATCTAGCCATGATGTCCTCGTTCGTTTTGTTGCACAGAACACGACTGACTAGTTTTTAATTCTGACTAATTTTCTATAATATAAACAGGCCACATTTCTTTATCCACCCTTCAAGCAGTGGGTGCTTGGTTTGTTCTCACCTCTAGCATGTGCTAAGGCCCTGGGTTCCCCTCTTGGCTACTCTGAATGGCACTGCTGTTAACATGGGTGTGCAAACACCTCTTCAGGACCCGATTTTGTGGCGCAGTGGTCGAGCACCTGCCTAGCCTGTGCAGGTCTCTCCATTCCATCCCGGCACCGAAGACAAAACAATAAGAGAGACTGCTTTCATTTCAAAGTGGGGTTCCTGGATCAAACCAACCAAGAGTATAAAGAACGGTTGACAAACTGTATATGTGCCTTTAACATACATACGTGCGCTCAAGCTTGGACCTTGAATGTCCCCCCAAGGTCAAAAGCTTGGTGCTATTGGGAGGTGGTGGAAACTTTGAGAGGTGGTCTCTTTCGGAGGTCCTTAGGTCGTTTGAGGGATATGCCCTCAAAGGGCATTGTGGAACCCCACCCCCTTCCTCTTCCTTTATTTTATTTTATTTTTGCACTAGGGATTGAAACCAGGGGTGCTTAACCACTGAGCCACATCCCCAGCCCTTTTTTTATATTTTATTTAAAGACAGGATCTCACTGAGTTGCTTAGGGCCTCGCTTTTGCTGAGGCTGGCTTTGAACTCGCGATCCTCTTGCCTCAGCCTCCCGAGCCGCTGGGATAACAGGCAAGCGCCACTGCGCCTGGCTTCTTAGCGATGTTTAAGAGCACTTCATGCATTCTTGGCCAATACATACATGTATTGAAAACCCCTTCTCTCATGCTATGAAGCCATTTACGTCTGCTAATGGTGTCTTTTGATGAACAGAGGTGTTGATCTTAATAGTACAGAAGCTTTTTTGAAAAGCAACAGAATTTAATTTGGGGTGAGACAAAACTCATAGAGACAGGATAATAGGCAGCAAAACATACAATTCCCGCTCCACTCAAGTCCCCCAGACTTCCACGTTCCCACCCAAGAGACAACCACTCTGTTTGTGTGTTAATCCTCCTAGAGATATTTAGTGTACTTAACACATGTCTTCAGTTCATCTTTTTTTTTAGTTGTGGGTGGACCTGATACCTTTATCTTATTTATTTTTTGTGGTGCTGAGGATAGAACCGAGTGTCTCACATGTGCTGGGAAAATGCTCTGCCCCTGAGCCCCAGCCCCAGCTACCACCCCAGCCGCTCTCCTGTTGATCTTTTAATAAAGGCTTTAAGAATGGTCTCTTATAATTTGCAGCCGAATGACTGGAACTTCAGGATGTAATGCTAAGTGAACTGCGTCGAACCAAGAAAGACAAATCCCGCATGGTCTCTCTCAAAGGTGAGAATGTGTAATAGTGGGTACTAGAGGCTGGGGAGGGGCAGGGGGAGTGCAGGGTAGAGGGTACCCAACCCAATGAGTCCTTGTGACCCACAGAACTGTGGGGACACTACCGTTCTCAATGACCTATTATGTATTTCACGAAGAACTACAAGAGACGAGCTCAAACTCTCAAGATCACTATTATCTCAAGATAATAGTGATAATAGTGAGATGGACATAGTAATTATGCAGATTTGACCAGTGCCTACAGCAGACATAGGAATTAAAATTGAAATAGCACACTGTACCCCATAAATATGTACAATTATTGTGTGTTAATAAAAAGGTTTTTTTTGGGTTTTTTTCAGTTGAAGAGATGGAAATGTTAACAACCCTGACTTGCTCATAATTGGTGGGGGTAAAACCTTCAGGAAGTGGGTCCAAGTGGGAGGAAGTTAGGTCATTTGGGGTGTGCACTAGAAGGGGATATCGGGGCCCCGGCTCCTTCTCCCCTCCTCTCTTTGCTTCCTAGCTGTAGGAGGTGAGCTGCTTCCTCTGCCGTGTGCTCTCCAAAGGCAACAGGGTCAAGTTACTGTGAATCAAAATCTCTGAAATCACAAGCCACAATAAATTTTTCCTCCTTATAAGTGATTTTCTCAGGTGTTTTGTCATAGAGATGGAAAACTGACTGAAGGGCAAGTTTTATACCCCCATAAGCAGGAGATACTTCTGGAGACATCAAGAGGTCCCTGGAAGGGAAATGGAGACACTATTGCCGCTTGAGCATGGGCAGGTCTGGGCCAGCTCCAGCCGGCTCCTGGGGCCCTCAGAGTCCAGCCTCACTTTGACCCCAAGTAGGCAAGCCTCACCCGCACTCCTCGCAGAGTGTCCTCCACTGTCCTAACTCACAGGTCCTCACGGCTCTGCAGTCCATACGCTAATGGTTTGGCTTCTTTGCTGATTTAAATGAAGCAAGGTTTTAAAATATTACGTTAGGATTTCAGACCCAGACCTAGGCACACCTGGGATCTTGGGGGGGGGGCCTCTTCTCTGTCCACACAAACAAGACAAAGGGTAAAGAAGAACAAAGGATTTAGCCAAAGAAAGAAGTAAGGAACCCAAGTTGGAAGTTCCGCTGTTTCCTCTCGACTGAAGCAACCCGGGAACCAAGGAAGCCTCAGCTTGGAGCCCTCCCCAGTGACATCCTCCTCCACGTCCAGCCACGCTCCTGCTGTTGCCAGGGCGCAGCACAGCTGACTCCCGGAAGCATCTTATAAGTGACAAGTGGTGGGTAGCGCTGACACTGTCCCCTTTGGGTGGCACAAAGTTTGTCCCCTCCCAGGTCAAACGTCTTTACGTTCCTTGAGTCTCGAGATTTCCCTTCTCTCCGAGAACAACCTGGGAAAGCCATTCACACAAGGGTCACTTGAATGACAGATAACAGGTCTCATCCTTCCAAAGATGATTCGCCTTTGGAATCTGGCAAGATCTTGCATTTAAAACACGAGATACAGATTTGAAATAATCAAATGCAAAAGTGAAATACAAATTGCTCCTGTGTAGCAGGAGGAGAGGGAGGTAATCTCCAGGGACAGGACCTTGCAGACCTTCTCTGCCCATCCTCCTACAGAACACCCACTGTGTGCCCAGCACATGCTAAGTCTTCGCATTAGGATTAACCCCAAGGCGGCTGTGCCGTGGAACAGGTTACGGAATGCACAGGAAGGCTCGCAGTGAACCTCGAAAGTCACAAACATATCTCGCTTCTGTCCCTAGGCAGGGCCCACTCACTACCAGGAGAGGAGACCAGGAGGAGAGGACCAAGAGCAACCACCGCATGGACCAGACCAGAGAGGACACGGCGTCCAGCACTACTTGGAAGATGTGCCCATTCTCCTCTCAGACCTTTGACTTTGTACTGTCAGTATCTCACGCGCTGCCTAGCTACATCACTGTCTTAAAACCTGAGTGACAGGCCAGGCACGGTGGCACATGCCTGTACTCCCAGCAGTTTTGGAAACTGAGGCAGGAAGATTGCAAGTTGGAGGCCAGCCTCAGCAATTTAGGGAGACCTTGTCTCAGAAATGAAACATAAAAAGGGCTGGGAATGTGGCTCAGTGGTCAGGCACCCCTGGGTTCAATCTCTGGATGCCAAAAAAGAAAAAAATATACAGATCACTTGAATGACAGAATGAACCTCTGTCACAGAAAACGTCTCCAAGCCTCCCACCCTAACCTTGTCCTCGGATTACAACCAGAAGAATGCTGGTCCCTTAGGGTTTGGGGTCACGGAACTTCAGGGTGCACCGTCTCTTCTTTAGGGCCAGATTCTGGCGACGTTCTTGAGTCTCCATCATGCGCTCTCTCTGACCCCGTGGCCGGATTTTGCAGTGGGGACAGGAAGCTAAAACAGGCAGGATCTAAAAGTCCTTCTTGCTATCCCCCAGGGAACTTGGAGGCCCAATGTCAAGGACACAGGAGAAACGAGAGGCCGGTGGTCCAACACACGATGAGATGGACGTCACCTCTGCTGGCAGAGACTGTCGACCCAGGTGGCCCTCTGACTTTCTCATTCATGGGGAGCACAAGTCATGAAGGTTTTTCTGTTTTGGCTTTGTGTTTTAAAGCACTGCCTGTCGTTATTCCGTCCTGGAGGACGTGTGTCCACAGAACAACTCTCCTCAAGGCTCCGTAAACCACTGGCCTGACCCTTCTAGACAGCAGCCATTGTCCTCATCGTTTGGGGCAGGCTGAGTGCCCCCAGAGGCGTGATGGACACTCTGCAGTGGACAGTTCCCTTTTCGGGGTATAGAGGGTGCTGGCAAAGCTCTGAGTTGGCTTAGAAATGGAATCGTGTTCTCTGAAATGCTCCCTTTCGTAGAAAAGAACATTTCGGTCAGGAATCATATACAGTGAGCCAGTAACGATGATATTAACATAAACAGAAATAAAAATAGAACCCATAAAAGTGCCTGAAATTGACACGTACTCTGTGGATAATGAAGAGCGCGCGCTTTGGCTGGCTCTGTGATCCTCAGGCAATCAATCTGATTTTGTAGGAAAAAGAAAATCTCATTATCTCCCTCTCACAGCGAGTCCAGTGAGATTTCAAAATGGCTAATTGACTCGTCTCGAATCCCACAGTTGGTAAGTACCAGTGATCTTTAAAAGGTGTCCTGAGTGGTTAAAATTGAAACAAGCAAACACAGTAAGGATTGGTGAGGATGTGGAGGGACTCGAACTTCCCAAGGTGGCTGGTGGGGGTGTAAAAGAGTACACCACTTTGTTGTGCCATTTTATTGTTTGACAGAGTCTGTTTCTTAAAACTTTAAATATACACCTACAGTAGGTAGGATCGATCTGTTCCAGTTCTAGGTATTTATTCAAGAGAAATGAAAACATAGGCCCATATAAAAACTTGTAAACAAATGCAGAAAGTATCTTTTTTTTAATTTATAACAGCCAAACACTATATAACTATGAATCACCCAATGTCCATCTGTAGATTAATTAATAAATGGGGTGCAAACTACAATGGAATATTACTCAGCAAGGAAAAGGAATGAATGATTGATACATAATTCAGCATGGCGTAAAAGAAAGTATATGAAAGATATAGACCATATGGCTTAATTTTTATAAGCTCAAGAAAATGTGACAGGAGCAAACCAGTGAGTATTTGGGAATAAGACAATGAGGTGGGATGGGTGGGAAGAATTAGAAGGGGTGTGAGGAAAGTTTTGGGGGCGATGACTATAGTAATAGAATAGCACCCCACCTAATGCCCCTGGATTCATCCCCAGCACCTGTAACTTGTTCCTGTGTTAGTCAGCTTTCCGTTGCTGTGACGAAATACCTAAGGTCAACAAGTTTGGAGAGCAATTAAGATCCAGCTACTGGGCAGGCTGATGTCACGGCAGCGTAGAAGGGGGGACACAGAGCTCAGAGTCAGAGAGAGATGGGCCAACCGAGAACAGTCAGAGAGCCCCACCCCTGTTGGCTTCGCAGATGGAGGAAGGGGCCTAAACCAAGGAATGCAGGAGGCGTGTCGGAGCGGGGAAGGGAAAGGGAATGGATCCTCCCCTAGAGCTTCCAGAAGAGAGGGCAGCCCTTGACTTTGACCCTCCGAGGTCCATTCCAGATGCCTGACCCCCAGAACCATAAGGGGACAGAACCACACTGAGTTTGTGGTCCTCTGTTACAGCAGCCACAAGGAGCTCATACGCTCTACCCATTAGTACACACGTGGTGGTGATTTCACAGTGTGTACACACACCCAGACTTACCAAATGGTCACTGTCCACCTGTGGAGTTGATCCTATGTCAATGGAGGTCTCAACAAAGCTGCTTGTAAACACAGTTTTTACAAGATACGTCTCCCTGTGGTTCCTTTCTCATTGCGTCCCATGTACTGACTCCCGAGGAAAATCACCCACACCACATCCATCTTGTTGTGAACACTGCGCATTACATATCAAGACAGCTCATTCAAGTCAATAAGCTTCACAACTTGAACCCCGAAGGCTCTCGTTAAGTTGGCTCAGCATGCTTCGACCTCGGATTATCGATAAGAAATCGGTCTGACTTCATAATATAAATATCCATCGGCCGTTTCTCTTTTTTTTTGGTATTTAAATAACTCACGGAATTTTCAAATTGCACCATAAGTGAACTGGAGATTGTCACGAAGGTTCTAAGTGGAATCAAAGATTGTCAACGACCCTAAGAGTCTCAGTGTGCTCGTGAGGCACGCAAGAGCTCTCTGCGGTGACTGGATTGATCTCTGTGTGTGCTCGTGCTCACTGTGAGCTGCTTCGCCAGGGTGAACGGGAGGCCGTCTGAGGTGGGTGCAGAAAGACAGCTTTGAGTTAAGAGCCAAGAGGCAGGGGATATGCATTCAGGTGGCATTCAACCAGGGGCCAGGCAGGAAACAGGTAGAGTACACAGAAGGACAAAGTGGAGAGAGGTCAATGACAGAGCTGCTTACAGAGAAGTGTGGGTGGCATTAAGGGACCCCAACCATCAGCTGGCACCCAGGGAGCTGGCCGGGGAGCAGGCTTTGCTTGTGGTGCCGTGGATCCCTCTGGGTCCCGGCTCTTGAGTCTCCTGTGTGACTTGCTCTGGCAGAAATGGGTGTGCTCCGCGTCACGGTTGAGCAGAAGTTTCCCATGCTCTGGTCGGTGAGCTCTTGTCCTGGAGCAAGCAGGTGCCAGAGAGGATCTGGCTCCAAGTCGGGAGGTGCATGCAGCCGAGTGTGGAAGTTGGGGAACCAGAGCTGGGGCACTCGGGCTGCCTGCGCTGGCTGCCGGCTCTGAGTGCTTGCTGCTGCGGGGCCCGCCTCACCAGCCCCGTCACAGGGCACAGCCGGCGAGCGCCAGTCTCCACTGCACAGCAGGGCGGGGAGGGGCGCAGAGGTGGGGACAGACGCAGATGCAGAGATGCACGGTGGCGAAGTGTGGGCAATTTATTTTCCTGAAAGGCCAACAGCAGAAGCTGACCGAGGGGAAGGGAATGAGGAGCCCCCAGCAGAGACAGCTTCAAGCTAATGCTGGAATTTGCCTCCCGGCCATGATCGTCACGAGAAGCACATGCCAGAGCTGTGAGGAAAGTGATCACGTGACAGATACCCGACAGGCACCCCACACGGTGGCCACCGGTCCCCTCCTTACAGGGGGCTCACGCCTAGAAGCCCACCCCAGTGGGGACCTGGAAGGATCCTGTGTGACAGGCTGGGTGCTTTTCCAGGGCAGGAAGGTGTCTTCCGCGTCTGGGGTTTCCCCAAGCACAAGGCGTGTGCGCCAACACCCCCCCAGATGCTGGCTAAGTGCATGTGTTGTTCATAATGCCCCAACAGCAGTTCTCCAAGGCACAAGGACTCCCGTCGTGTGTTCCTCACACCAACTTCCGTATCTGCTGGGACCTTGTGGGAAATGCACCTTTTGAGTCTCCGTCAGACTTGCTGAATCAGAAACTCAGAGTCCGGTCCAGCCTTCTGGGTTCCTCCCACCCTCCTGAAGGGGCTGATATCTATCCCAGCTGACGTTCTGGTTTGGATCTCAGATGTCCCCAAAGGCCAACATGCTGAAGGCTTCATCACCAGCCTGTAGTGCTACTGAGAGGGGCTGGAACCCTTAAGAAGAGGGACCTAGTGGAAGGAAGTGAGGCCACTTGGGGGCATATCTTTGGAAGGGGATATTGGGACTCCACCTGCTGCCCGTACTGCCTTGCCACAAGCCCAGACAAAGGGGCCAAGCAACCATGGACAGAATAAGCCCTTCCTTTTTCAAGTGGATCGTCTCCGGTATTTTGTTACAGTATCAGGAAGCTGACTAACACATGGAAGAATCATTGCCCTAGATCCACGTTTTATATATTGAGGCAATCAGCCCCTTGATCATGCCCAGATCTCTTTTCCTCAATTTTTTGTTGTTGTTGTTTTATTTTGAATCTTGCACTGAAGTCTGAAAAGTCTTTTTATTAATATTGCGTCTGCTCCCGTTGATTATAATTGCAATGCATGTTTCAGTGGAATCACGATAGGTTCGATTTGTTGAGCAGGTAGTATGTGCTGAGCAAAGCGATGGACAGAGAATTATCCTACCTCTCATTTGCCCTAGACCAGGGGCCATGTTGGCCCCACCTTTCAGAGGAAGAATGTTAAGTAACTTGTGCATGTTCCCAGAGCTGGTCACACAGAACCAGCAAGTCAAAGCCAAGTGAGTAGGGAGGGCATGGTGCTGTACAAACATAGTCCCAGCATCTCAGGAGGCTGAGGCAGGAGGAACCCTGGAGTCCAGGAGCTCAAAGCCAACTGGGCAATAGGGTGAGACCCTAGGACCAGAAAAAAAAAAAATTAGTAGTCAGGGTGTCTCTTTCCAAATTGGTGCTTGAAACCTCAGACCCAATAGTCCCGGAACCAGGGACGCCGCCTTAGGACAGTGCCAAGTTTCAACGGCAGCAGCTTACAACCCAAAGCAGCTGGACAGAGCTAATGCCAAGAGCCACGGTCAAGGTTGGGAGAGCCTCAGAGGCTTCCTGCCTGCTGCATTGTTGAACACTAGAAGGTTTGTTCTGCAAGCTTATTTGCAGAGTGTATCCTTTGGGGCTGGGGAAAACCAGCACCTCTTGAAGGAACCCAGCAGACCATGCCAAAGGCACATCGAGGCCTGTCTCGCTGCGTCAGGCTGGCGCCCCGGGAAAGCCACACGGCCTCGCCTTTCAGCTCCTTCCAGCCCATGCTGCGGCCACCCTCCCCCACCAGCCCCAATTCCCCGGGACTTCCAAAGTGCCCCTTCGTGGGCACTTGTGGCCTCCGCAGTGTTCCAGGCACCCGGATGCCCTCTTTCCAACCTGGGGCATGCGTGGCACCACAAGTGTGTTTGGGGATCCTGAGGCAAAGGCTGGCACAAACATTTTTCGTTCCCCTTCTGCCTCCCGGCTCTCTTGGTCCTCTCTGGTGGGAGCAGTTGCCTGGTACCTAAGCTCCACGAACATCAGGGGAAAGAGGAAGTCAACCAGACTGCGAGTCCTTTGGGGGCTTAAAACGTTGTGAGCCAAAATAAACCCTTCCCTTTTTACGTTGGTTCTAACTTGGTCTCATGCATTTTGTTATAGTAACAGAAACCTGACCAACACACTGAAGAGTCATTGCCCTCACTCACCATGTTGTCCTCTGGGGCCATCACTGTTGACCTTATTAACTCATGTTTTCAGGATTTGCCTATAGAATAGACAAGTAACGCTACAAATGGTCACCACCTTATTTTCAGAATAGATGGGTGGCCAGTGGTAATGGATGGGAGGGGGCTGAAGAGCCACAGATGGACTTGGGTGGTGGACAGTCAGCACAGGTCGAGAGGAAATGGAATCCAAGCCACTGTGTATTAGTTGACTTAGGGCTGCCATAACAACTGACCACAGATGGGGTGGCTTAAACAACAGACATTGATTTCCCCAGAATCCTAGAGTCTGGAGGTGAGAGGTCCAGGCGTGGGCAGGGCGGGCTCCTCCCGAGGCCTCTCCCCTGGGCTTGCAGACACCGTCTTCTCCCCGTGTCCTCCCGGGGCCGTCCCTCTGTGTGCGTCTGTGTCCTCATCTCCTCCTCTACAAGGACCCCAGTCCTGCTGGGTCAGGGCCACCCTGGGGACCTCAGTGCACCCCCATCCCCTCTTTGAAGACCTGTCTCCAAATGCAGCCACCTTTTGAGGTGCAGTCACATGTCCATTACTTACAGTGATACATTCTGGGAAAGGTAGTGTTAACCACTCTTGTCCTAGTGCAGTCACCGTGCGGTGTACTTCCATAAACTGAGCCAGCGATGACGTCACGGGTTGATGTAATGCTATGGGACCACGGTCCAGTGTGCAGTGTGTGGCACATAACCTTATCAGGGGTTAGGACTTCAAGCTGTCGATCTGTGGCAGGGACAGAGTTCAGCCCTAACAGCTACCTGTGGTTGAGTGACAACTGAGCACACACTTAGTGGTTTACAACAGGACACACTCAGGATTTCACCATCTCCACGGGTTAGGAGTTAGAGCTCAGCTATCTGCGTCCCCTGCTCAGCATTTCCCAAGGCACCATTGATGGTGTCAATGGGGCTGTATTCTCACATGGAGGCTAGACTCATAGGTCCTGGCCATACTCAGGGAGATCATGTCACACAGAGACAGGAATCAGGAAGACCCCTGTAGAGTCTTCTCTGTCCCACTGTCCCATGTTCTTAGTCTGTTCTGTGTTACTATAACAAAATGCCTGATGCTGGGTAATGCAAAAAGAGAAGAGATTCTGGAGGTGATATTTGCCTCTTCTCCAGTTTCCCTGAGAGGGTCCAATGCTCAGTCAGACTTTCACCCCCAACACCTGAGGCCGTGACTGTTTTCTAAGAGCTTTCGATAAAGACTGTCATGAAACGAGATCAAGAGAAACACTGGGTCCAAGTACCATTCGCACATCTTCCCCCACCTGCCGTCTGCAGCCCCAGAATACATGGGAGGGGGGAATGTTCCCAGTGACTTGTGCTTGCTATTTTTAACCACCTTTCTGTTTAAAACACTTGGTGTCTTCTGAAGTCCTATTAAAGCCATTTAAACTGTAGCAAGACGCCCCGTTAATTTTTGCAGCTATTTTCTGCTGTCTAGAGAGCTCTTGTTTCTATCAGAAGGAAGTTAGGCAAGGTCAGAGTGTCTGGCCACACAGACGACTGGTTACACTGGGGTTTTCATAAACCATGCTAAATTCAGAGCTTCTTATCCTACATCTCTTTTTATGGGGCTCAGTTTTTCCATTGCTCCAAGTTCCCAAACATTAATAAACTCCAGTGAACTATTTTTGGTGGAAATGAATGCATTATGCTTTTCCTGGTTGGTATTTTTACATAACAAGACAATGTTTGGCAAGAGAGAAGAGGAACTTCCCTCTTAAGGTCTGCAGCAACTGGATATTCCCCCGTTTATCTGGAGCTGTCTGTGCAGAGCATGGGGTGGGGAGGGTGTCGAGGGAATTCAGCAAAGAGGAAATGTGCTGGAAGGTTCTGTTTATTTTTTTCTACCTTCTGTCTTGGGGGCTGCCACTGTGGTGGGGGTGGATTTTTTTTTGGTGGGGGGGAGAATTGAGGTCTATTTACTTTACAATCACTGAGCTCACACTTTTCAGTGGTTTACATAAAAAAAGACATGTTTGGAAGAGCCCAATGACTCCCTAAAACTCTAGAGGACAAGACATTTGACCTTGGGGCAATGTCCCCATTGGAACCAAAGGGCCTCATGGAAATCAGAACTGGAACAGGCAAAACTAATGACGGCCAGCGAGATCAGACGTGTCAGACGACTTGTGTGGGAGATTGAACTGAGAGGGTGTGACAGGCACATTTCCCTGACTATAGCAAAACACCTGAGGATCCAAACCATAGCAACAGGAGGGGAGGGTTCTTCTAGACCTGTTGCCAGGTCTGTGTTTTTATTCTGTGGCTGGCTGGGAATCAAACACAGGGCCTTGAACATGGAAGGCGAGTCTCTACCACTGAGCCCCATCCCCAGCCTCTCTACCTGGGTTTGGCCTCCCAGGTACCTGTCACCAGTGACCACCAACCCGAATTCCCACAGATGGTGAAGCCCATGGGTCGAGGGAGTTTTCAGTGTGTTACAAAACAAAGTCTGCCACCGGCTACTGTTTCTTCTGTTAGCTAAACGGCTATCATTGACGGCTTCTGTGAACAGAGAAGGTGACGTTTTGCCCTAAGAAGCCCAAACCATCAGCGTTGGAATTTCCGAGTCGGTGGCCAGGGGTCTCTCTGGAAAGCCCACGGGTCCCTTTTCAAACATTAAATTAATTTTATTTTAAACATAGAAAGTTTTCTGTTGTTGTAACTTGAAGGTCATTTCCCTGTGCCTTTTGCTTTAGCTCCGATGAAGTTCCCATGACATCAAACCCATCACTTTAAAGTCGAGAATTCAGAAGCCACGAGCAGATTCCCGGGTCCAGCAGCCTTCCCCTCCATCGGGTCCAAAGCATCTCCAGCCGCCCCAGGGGAAACCCCGTCCCCATTCAAATCAGCTCCACTCCATCGCCCTCCCTCCTGCCCCCCGGAAACCACAGCCCTGACGTCTGTCTCCAGGGACTGGCCTTCTCTGGACATTTTATATATAAATGGAATCAATGAACACAGTGTGAACATGAATGCAAGATGGGACCTTCCTGTCGGCATCTTTTCTCCACCGAACACAGGCTCCTGAGTCTCATCTGTGTAGTAACACGTTGTTAGCAATTCCTTACATTTATTTGCTTATTTATTCATTGGTACCGGGCATTGAACCCAGGTGTGCTTAACCACTGAGCCACATCCCCAGCCCTTTTTATATATATATATATTTTTTTTTGAGACAGAGTCTCGGCAAGTTACCTAGAGCCTTGCTGAGCTGCTGAGGCTGGCTTTGAGCTCGCTATCCTCCTGCTGAGGCCATGGAGACGCTTGAAAAGGTCGAGCTGTGGGAAATGAAGTCCCTGCTTGGGGTAGTGAGGGCTGGAAGGAAGAGGCAGGTGGTGGCAGGGTGGCAAAGGCATAAGAGGCTGGAGCAGGGGTTTCATTGTTGGAGGTCGCTGGGGAGGAGTGATCACAAGGATCAAGCCTGGTTACCCAGGAAAACGCCAAATCTCACGAAAATTGGAAATCCGGAAATGAGGACAGTGTTCCCACGCTGGGTGCTGGCTCCAGTTATTGGGAGGTGGCAGATACAGCCCCAAGCACTCAAGGTAGAGTCACCCTCTTTGGGTTCCAGGAAAGAAGACGGCTGGAGGTACAGAGGAATCCTGGCTGGCCGCTGTGCAGGAAGCAGGATACCTGGTCCTTTGTTGTTTAGCTCTTTGGGGTTCCCGAGGACTCACGTGGGTGCCCTCCAACACACCCTGAAAGCACCTATTTCTATGAACAGTCCAAAAGTTGCAACAGCTCCAACCCCACCACTCCTAAGGCTGGAAATGTGTCCCCCTTCTCATGATCAGCCCCCGCTGGGCTTCTTAGCAGGGACACCACATCCCGAGATGTCCCCTGCAGCCAAGGCAGTGGGGTCCAAGATATGAGTGCTGCCATCCATGGGTCTCTCAGGACAGAACAGAAGTGATGGAGTCAGAGATTCCACGTCCCCCAACAAATCTGGGCTACTCTGATTCTTTTCCGGCTGACCCTGTGATTCAGGTGCTCGGGCAGCCTTACCATTTGGGCAAACATGGTTTCTTCAATTACCCGCAAAGGTGGCATGTCCTAAAGTCGCATGGGACACGCGTTCAGCAATCAGGTGGATTTTTTTTTTTTTTGTACCAGGGATTGAACTCAGGGGCACTCAACCACTGAGCCACATCCCCAGCCCTATTTTGGATTTTATTTAGAGACAGGGTCTCACTGAGTTGCTTAGTGCCTCGCTTTGGCTGAGGCTGGCTTGGAACTCGCGATCCTCCTGCCTCAGCCTCCCGTGCCACTGGGATTACAAGCGTGCACCAACGTGCCCGGCTCAGGTGGATTTTTAAAAAATGAGTATCTCTACATTTCACTGAATAAAATAATAAACAAGGGAATGTCACACAAAATAGGAATACAGAACAGCAAGATTTTGAAATGTGCACTAGGTAAAATACAAACTAAGGAAAACAGATTAATGTCTAGGAGACAGTTACCCTAAGCCACCCCCACACAGAGTCATCCCTTCCATTTATCACTCCCAACTTTCATTAGCGTTAACAGTCTGTCCCCTGAGACAGTCCGTGTTTCTAGAAGGTAGGGCTGTGTCTTATTGTCTTGCTCCCCCACCCCTCAGATCCATGAAGTGCACTCAATAAATGTTTGAGTAGAATTCAATTTACATTACTAAAGG
Source organism: Marmota monax (assembly GCF_021218885.2). NCBI lineage: Eukaryota > Metazoa > Chordata > Mammalia > Rodentia > Sciuridae > Marmota > Marmota monax. Next base: position 1,564,155 of record NW_026694062.1, on the reverse strand, counting down.
GGTTTTTTGCTTTGAGCTTGTTTATTTTCGCTCGGGAATCTGCCGCTCGGCTAGTCCAAGAATAACTGAATCACTGTCTGGGAAGGCAACACTGCACGAGATGAAGTGAGACCTCAAGACCATCAGGAAATTATAACTAATGCAATTAGAAAAGAGTGTGGGGGGGTCGTCTGTTTCCTACGAGTTTCAGTTTTCAGAGTGCAGTGTAAGGAGTTTTTACTCCATCTTTGTATGTGTGGTGCTGGGGACAGAACCCAGCTAAATACCTCCTGTCCCACTGAGTTACACCCCAGCCTCACGCTGGCTTTTTAATTCATCCACCCGATGGTGTTATGTGGCTAATGAAATATACAAACTTATACTTGAAATGTCATTCCTGTCGTATTGATGTTACTTCTGAAATTGGCACATAGGTTCTGGAAAAGTTTTTTTTTCATGCCAACTAAACTGGTGGTGAAAAGAATCTAAAATTTTGAAGGCGTGAATGTTTTTTGAAGACTCTCCTGGAGGAAAAAGAAAAAAAATTTTACCTTGTCCTCATGTATAATTTCCTTCACAAATACATAATGTAAGGGAATATGCATAAGTTACCACATTAATGTATTTTAGCTAAATTAATTTTACATATAACATCTAACGCAATTTTGTTGTGAAAGTAGCAAAGCATTATTATTGCTATCCTGTGTTAGTCAGCTTTCGGTTACTATAACAAAGTACTTGATGTATTAAACTTAAAAAGATGAAAGGTTTCTTTTGGCTCAGGATTTCAGATGTTTCGGTCTGTGACCAGTTGGCCTCCCTCACTGCTTTTGAGCCTGAGGTGATGCAGCTCATCATGGCGGGGAGTGCATGGTAGAGCTAGCTTCTCACTTCATGGTGCCCAGGAAGCAAAGGGGAGAAGGAGAGAAGCAGCCAGGTCCTAATATCCCTGTCAAGAGAATGTCCCCTGTGACCTAGCTACCTCCCTCTATGCCCCACCTCTTGAAGGTTCCAACACTTGCCAATAGCATCATGAGCTGGGGCCAAGCCTCCATCATACCAAGGGACATTTATCCACATCAAAGCACTTTCCCTGTTTACAAACAGAAACTCTTGAATGCAGAGGGGCTGTGTTGCGTAATTTACTCTGCTCACTTGGCTACCCAGGGGCAAAGCCAGTCCCTGCATCTTATCTTCCCCCATGGAATAGTACAGTCTCTGAACCTGGAGCTTCCGTGAGCCTACAAGTGCTTTATCGGGGGTGCTTAAGTTAAAAAAAGATTTCATGACAACTCAGTATAAAAGTAGCCTTTGAAACTCACACAGGAAGACGCAGCATGACCTCTGGGGGCAGAGAAGTCTTGCTTGGGTTCTCCAGAGAACCAGATTCCTGGGCCCTGCCCACAAACGGGCTTGGAGGATGACAGTCTTTCTAGAACCAGTTACATGGCTGGGGGTGAAGTTGACACTTTTGACCTGAGACAGCAGCCGGCAGCCGAGGGTTTATCGGATCTGTTCTTCTGTCCTGGACCGACCAGCGGTGGTGTAAAGTAGGCCTCACCCTTAGGGGTTTCATTCAATGCTCTTTCCATGTTTCACATTCTGGGTGCTTCTTAACTCCGACTTCTCAGCCAGGGACCTTTGTTCATGTTTTCCAGGGGTAGGGGTCAGATGCATGCTCAGTGGGCACCCCACCATGTCTACGCCCAGGCACCCCCAGGGAGATGGCGGAGAGAGGAGAACTCTTAGGCACACAATGCAGGGGCCGAGGGTCCTCAGGCTCCATCTTCCAGCTGCCCACCGTCTGGGATGGAGAAGAGGAGGGCATTGGGGTGGGCAAGGATAGACAGCTTGTCCATCCCTCTGCCTGCTCTGCCCCCACCCCATGCTGCCTTCAGCCCCAGCCCCAGGTCCCTGAGGTCAGAGCGAGGCGTGGCCACACAGCTGGCCTCACCTGCTCTCCCAGTAGGCCTCAGGGGAAGCCTGCAGGGGGCCAGGGCTCTGGGCTCCTTCACCCAGCCCTGGAGGGGGCCGAGCCCTGTCCCCTCCTGGCAGGGCCCCTCCCTCTGGCAGGGTCTTCCCAGGACTCACCCTACTTGATTGTCCTCCGTCCATCAAGGAGAGAGAATGTGTAAGCAGTCACCCTGAGCAGCACACGCCTGATCTCAGATCTCCTCCCTGGGCATCATTAACTGGGCTCTCCGTGTCAACCAGACCCAGCTCAGGACCATTCGGCCCACATGAGCCGGGGCCCGCCAGGCCTCCACCCCAGCCTCCTGGAACCTGACCTTTTACAGCAGACACCTGGCCATGCTCAGGAGAAGCCTCTGAGACCCTCGGCCAGCTGACGTGCAGCTTTAGGTCTGCAAACATGCTGTTCAACTAACAGTTAAGCAGTGTGCCAGCGGCTTTGGAATGCCTGTCCGCAATGGCCCTGACCATCTGTTTCCATCCAGCGTGGCTCCCAAGGGCAGGATCCATGTCCCTCAAGCAATGGTCAACTTCACAACGAGTTTGCTAGAAGAAGCCGATGCAGCAAACTCTCCAGGTGAACGTGATGAACGAACGTACCCCAAGGTGACTCCCATGCCCTTGTGGGCAGGTGGGGCACGTGGCTTGCTTGGAACCAGTGGACTATGCACGTAGTGATGGACGTCCTTGATCAGGTTGGGTCGTGTGGTAATGGTGGAGGGATTTTGCAGATGTCATGAAAGTCCCTAATTGGTGGATTCTGAGTTGATCCGCGGCAGATGTTCCTTGGTGGACCTCCCTGAATCAGATGAACGGCTTTCAAAGAGAAGTGGAGCTCTTCCCCAGGTGACATTCGGTCTCCATGGGTGGCTGCGAAGTTCCAGAAGGAATCAGATTCTTCAGGAACCCACACGATCCTGGAGGAGGATTTTTCCCCATTTGAGCTGGCAGATGAGGACACAGCCTGGCCAACCCATCCACCACAGCCCAGGAGACCCAGAGCAAAACCCGGTCACACTGCCCAGACTGCTGACCCACCAGAGAGGAAAGAGCAAGAGTCTGGGGTCCCATGATCCCTTGTGGGTGTCCATCCCAATGACCTATGACCTCCCACGAGGCCCCTCCTCCTGAAAGCACCTCCCAGTGGCACCATCCTGGGGACTAAACCCTCGACACATGGACTTGGGGGGACATTCAACAAACAAACCTGAGTGCTCACGGGCTGTGTTAATGGAATCCCCAGTGGATGGATTCTTGCCACGGGTCCTTCCCACACACTGACATCCACGCTCCCACCCGGTCCCTCGTCTTCTGCCTCTGTAATCTGTCTCTCAAAATCTCGTCAACTTTTTTCTTTGGGAAGGCTCTGGTTTCTGGCCACAATTGCCAACCCATCCCAACAGCCATTCCCATGCCGGGACAGCTTTTAAAACCTAGAATAACGACACCGAGCCAAGCCAGAACCAAAACACTAATTTGCTTTAAAATGGGAGATATTCAGTGACCCAAAGAGAGCAGCCAGCGACATGATTTATGGCATCTGTGAATGCTTTTCATTTTTAAATGTTGAGAGAGAGAGTGAGTGTGTGTGTGTGTGTGTGTGTGTGTGTGTGTTTAAATTCCTCTTTATACTTAACTTGGTATTTTCATCCACAGTAATTTTGGATTAGATTCAAGGCACATTGTAAGCATGTTCAAGCCATTTAATTTAAAAATTAAGAAGAAATTCTGCTTTGTGATCGTGTGTGTGTGTGTGTGTGTGTATTAAATTCAAGGTGATTATCCAATCTTGATATTTCAGCTGAGTTTTCAAGCAGAGAAACAGAAGCAGTGGAAGATATATGTTAAGAGATTTATTGCAGGGAATGAGCATGTGCTGTCTGGGTGGGAGACGAGTTAGGCAAGCCTCAAATTTGTAGGGCAGACAGGAGGGAAACACAGATTGGAACTTTTTTGAATGCCAACTGTCCCCAGAAAGAACTTCTTCAGGGAAACTTCAGCCCTCCTGTGGAGGCAGCCCACCCCATTTTACGGGATAATGTCACGTTCTCATATCAGAGCCAAGGGATCGTGGACCTTAGTTACATCTGCAAAACCTTCAAGCAATACCTACATTTGTGTGTGCAGAGGGTTGAATTGGTGAAAATTCAGATAAGGGCAAGTGCTAACTCCTGGGACCTCTGACTGGGACTGGATTTGGAAAGAAGGACTTTGCAGATGCGGTCCAGTGAAACAGGGGTCATAGTGGATTAGGGTGGACCCTGAACCCTGTACCTGGTGTGCTTATAAGAGAAAGTAGGGGGAGATTTAGATAGACGGATGGATGGATGGATGGTTAGATAGGTAGGTAGGTAGGTAGGTAGGTAGATAGATAGATGCAGAGGTACACAGATGATAGAATGTGTGGATAGATGGATAGATGGATGAATGATGGATGGGGGATAAGTGAGAGATAATAGATGATAGAGTACATGGATGGATGGATGGACGGATGGATGGATGGATGGATGGATGGATGGAATGATAGTTAAAATAACTCTCTTCCAAAGCAATGGAAATGAAGCACATTACGATTCTGTTCTGTTTTCTTTTGCCATGCTGAGGATCTCACCAGGGCTTCAACATGCTAAGTGCATGCCTTACCTCTCAGCTACATCCGAAGCTCTTTTTAAAATTTTATTTTGAGACAAGGTCTCGCTAAATTGCCAAGGCTGGCCTTGAACTTGAGATCTTCCTGCCTCGACCTCCCAAGTCTCTAGGATTACAGGCGAGAGCCACTCATGTTCAGCAAATATTAATCTATCTTAAAAATAGAATTGTGTATTTAGTGCTAGTGTTTACATCTCTCCCCATTATATTAAAATACAGAGAACTGGGGAAGAAGCAACCAGTGCTTCGTAGTCTTAGCTGACCATGAAAACTTGCCATTTTAAACCTTCTCCATTCTTGGAGTAGCTTTAGTATTCCAAACTCAAGCCAGTTTGGAATTATATTGTCATAGGATGAAGTTATTTAGTTCTCCACGGGTGTCTACGAGAAGGAATGCCACTCTTTCTGTAGCAGCCTACTTCCTGTTTCGAGAAGCACTCTCTACTTCTCTGTCCTGACCACGGCTGAGCTCATTCTTTCCAGTGTCCCTGTTTTTCTGAAGTCAAGAGGTCTGTCAGCCATGCAACAGGACAACTGCGTGCAACCACAAGGTTTTGTGGATGAGATGAGTTTTATTTTAAATAGTTATCTCTGGGTAGGCGCCCTGGTGCACGCCTGCAATCCTGCGGCTCAGGAGGCCGAGGCAGGAGGATTGCAAGTTGGAGACCAGTCTCAGCAATTTAGCAAGATCGTAAGCAACTCAGTGAGACCCTGTCTCAAAATAAAATACAAAAAAGGACTGAGGATGTGGCTCAGTGGTAAAGTCCCTCTGGGTTCAATCCTCAGTACCAAAAAAAAAAAAAAAAGTTATTTTTGGAAACGTGACCTATTCTCATTATTATCTCCAAAGTACACTAACAGTGTTCTTCCTCTCCCCTGTCTCCCCACTGCCCAGGGGCATTTTAAGAATTGAACATGACATGTGTCTGATCTTATTCAATGGTTGTGATGTAGGGAAAATAATAGCAAGCGATATATATAGCCTTCCTGACAGACACTGGAAGACAGCCTCTGTTCTAAGTGCCTTTAGTTTCATTGTGCTTTTCTCGAAACTTCTGGTTTTTTTCTCCCTTCTTCCCTACTCTCCTCTTCCTCCCTCCCTTCCTCCCTCTCCCTGCCTCTCTCCCTTTCTTTTTTCACATTCAAGTTCGTGCAGGTATAATTCAGTTCTCACTGAAGCTCAGTCTATGAATCTCAACAAATCTGTGGCCTTGAACCGGAACCCTCATCAAAATACACCTGGGGGCCGCCGGAGTGCAGCTTGGTGGTAGGCCAGCGGGTGGGTGTGTGGCGCCCAGTGGGATCCCCAGCACTGCTGTGACAACAGCAAAAGACGCCAACGTCTCAGTCAGCAAAGCACCCCCAGGACCCCTCATTCCCAACCACCCTGAGCCCTGCGGTCAAGATCTGCTCTCTGTCCCAGTCCCTTTGCCTGTTCAAGAAGCCTTACGGTCTGGGGGAGGGGGGCAGAGCAGGGGTAAAGTGGGGTGCTTGGCATGCCTGAGGCCCTGGGTTCAGTCCTTAGCACCAAAAAAGAAAAGAAAAGCACTTTATAAATAGAGACAAGTTGCAGCTAGGAGCACAGGCTGAGTGCAGGTTGTGGTGAGAAGCTGGGCTTCCTGTCGCCTGGGGGCCTGGGTAGCCCTGAGCTTGTGGGGTCCATGTGCACAGGACGTGTACATCTGATCTTATCAAATGGCTGTTGACGTCCTCGGAAGAGCAACAACATCTAAGTGGCTTTCTGACAAAGGCCTTGGAGAAAAACAGAGCGTTCCGCTCCCAGGTAAGTTTCCCCAGTGCCTCTTGAAGGATTCTCTTTGTCAGCGTGGTGTCGAGCTGACTGTGTGGGAGATGGTTTTGGGGCAGGAACTATTTATAAAGTCATTTTTTCTCCTTCTCTCCTTCTCTCCAGAGTTACATGGGAGCTGCACAGTGCAAACAAAGGGAAGAGAGCCCTAACTCCTTATCACGAAATTGGGAAAGGCAGGAGGAGAAGGGCCTTTGGAAACTTATCATCCCCTGTGTCTCTATAGGTAACAGCCAGGTGTTATTTAGGGGGCAAAAACCCTGGAGCTCTTGCCTGTCTTGTGCGCTTTGAGTAAACACAGAGAAGTTTTTGGTTTTTCTGGCTTTAGGTTTGTTTCATGGTGAGAGACGGGTCCTGGAGTTTTTAAGAGGCAACGCCCACAACACGGTAGGTGTTGCCTATCATGGGTTTTGGAATCAGAAGAGCCAGATTTGTGTCCCTAAACGGATCCATACCCTATTCCTTGAAGCCTCTAAAGATGTCACTTCTTTTACTTCCCATGGTAAAAGGGACTTTGCAGATGTAGCTAAAAGGAAGAAGTTGGCAACAAATGATCCTGCATTATACAATATATTGGTCAGTTTTCATGACTATAATGCTATTCCTGAGGCAGACTAGTTTATCAAGAAAGAATGGTTATATAGCTCCTAGTTCTGCAGGCTGGGAGTCCAAACAGCATATCTCTGTTGGTTCCCTTTGGCAGTGTCAGATCATGGTGGGAGTGTATTTGTGTGTGTGTGTGTGTGTGTGTGTCTCCTTGGGTCTCTCTCTCTTTCTCTTCTTATGAAGTCACCAGGGGTCGATCATGACTGTTCTACTCTAGTGACTTTATCTAAACCTAGGCACTTTCCACAGGCTCCACCTCTAGAAAACAAAGTGGGGTTAAATTTCCATTCTCTTAATGCTGTTAATGTATGGCTTTGAGGATTAAACTCCTGCATTAATCGGGGGCGGCAACCCCTTTCAAACCATAGCATACAGCTTATACACCCTGAGTTATATAGGACCTTTAAAGGTAGAAGACAAGAGCTGAGAAGGGATGTGCTCCTCCTGATATCAGCCCAGCGGATCAGTCAGTTCCTCCAGAGGAGGAGAGCCAGTAGATAGAAGTAGAGAGAGAGAAGAGAGGGACAGAGACGGAGGGAGAGGCAGAGACAGACGGATACAAGAAGATGGATGCCCGGGTCTTGCCTCTCGAGGTGATGGAGGCTGAGCACTGCCACAGTCTTCTGTCTGTGAGCTGGGAGCCGGTGAGGCTGGTGGCTTGGTTCAAAAGCTGGGAGAGGAGAACTGATGGTGCAGGTTCCTGGGTAGATAGATGTGCAGGCTCGAGGACAAGGACCTCCTGAGTGCAGAAGATACTGGGTGCAGCTCCAGCGGTCAGGCAGAGGGACGGTGAAGCCAAACCTCCTTCATCTCAGTTCTGTCCAGTTGCTCAACGGGTTGATCGATTTCACAGGATTTATGCGTCCATCAGTTCAAATGCTGACCTCTTCTGGAAACAGCCCTGTGGACTGTTCTGTCCCACATCTGGGCCACCCATGGCCCAAACATGTTACTCATAAAACGATCTATCGTATACAGAGAGACCCCGTGGGACTTCTGACCGTCACCCCTGTGAGATGACAAGCTGTTGCTGTTACAGCCACCGAGTGTGGAATTGTTGCAGCCACAGTAGGAGGACTGTGGCCACTTACCTCCGAGAGTCCCTGCCTTCCTGGGCCTTACTCAGCTTCTCCTGCTGTTCGGATCCTACATCCTCCCGCTCCTTTGAACAATGAACATGAACTTGATGATTTCTCTTCAAGCACTTGATACGTCACTAAGACACTCAGTGAGGGTGTTCTGAAATGTTCAGAAAATCAGAGACACCTTGCCAGATGGGAAACGGGCGCGGTTCCCTCCGATCCTGCGCTCCCCCCAGTGTCTCAGTGACTCCTGTCCTTTGCCAGGCTTTCCTTCCCTCAGCCACATGGCATGTGCTGATGTCTTTGCAGTGGCTGTGGCCCTGTGTGCCAGGGTGGTCCTGCCCCAGACTCCGGTCACTAATGCCCTTCTAGGATGCAGTTCAACTGCCAAACCGAGGCGCTGATTCCTAAGGACACTTGGTCCTTCTTTGGAACTATCATTTTCCTGTCCCTTTTTATTAAATATTTTTAAGATCCTTAATTTAACTCATTTTGAAATTAAAACACACATGCACGAGCAGGCGCGCGCACACACACACACACACACAGTGTGCACTTTCTTAGGAGGAAGTTAACAAGTTACAGGAGGGTTATTAAATCATTTAGTCTCTCCTAGAACAAGGATCAGCACCCCCTTCCTTCCTTCCTTCCTTCCTTCCTTCCTTCCTTCCATCCTTGGTACCGGGGGGAACCCAGGGCTTCAGGCAAGCTGGGCTGATCTGCACCCTAGTTCTTTTTATATTCTTTTGAGGCAGGGTCTATCTAAGTTGCCTGGTCTGGCCTCACACTTGAGATGCTCCTGCCTCAGCCTCCTGAGCAGCTGGGATTACAGGCACGAGCCAATGTGCTCAGCAGCAAAGTTTTTCTATATCAGGCCAGAAAGTAAGTAAGTAGTTGTGCCATGGTATCCATGGGGCATTGCTTCCAGGAGATCTGGGTAAATGTTTGCTGACTCCTAAAACAAAAGCTCCCTGAGGGCAGGTAATCATGGTTTCTTCAGCTTGGGAGATATCCCCAACAGAACCGCGACTGGCCCAGGTAAGAAAAGCTGGGTCAGATCCCGTCTTTGTAACATTTTAATATTTTGTTCACACTGGAGTGTTTTCCTTTCACTTTCATTTTTAAGGTATGACATTATATGGGCTGGCGTGTAGCTCAGAGACACACTGTTTGACTACCATGTGGATTCCCTGGGTATCATCGCCAGGACTGGGAAGGAATCACGGTATTGTGTATCTTGATGACTGCATTTTTGGCACTCCCTGAAACTCAAAGGTAGCGAATTACATTACCTTTTAAAACAATTTTGGACTTTGCTTTGGTGTTTCCATTTGCACCTGAGGACCTATTCGGACTATCTGTTCTTTCTTTGGAGTGGTAAAACAGGTACATCACAGGATGCATGGGTGAAAGATTCTTTCTCTTTTTAAAAATTGTGACATGCAACTGATGTCTAGTTGGTAAAATAGAAAAGAAAAAGGGTAAGCACTGAGGTTGTAATGTAATACAGAGGCAAGTAGATACCCGAAGTTTAGGGTCAATCCTTGGAAGGGCTTTCTGAACAGGATAGTCACAGAAGCAAATATTGGCCTAAGGGTCAGAAGTCTTTCAAAATCAGACGAGCATGGAAGAATTAGACATTAAGTTCAACAAAAATGGGCTGGGGACGTGGCTCAAGCGGTAGCGCGCTCGCCTGGCATGCATGCGGCCCGGGTTCGATCCTCAGCACCACATACCAACAAAGATGTTGTGTCCACCGAGAACTAAAAAGTAAATAAATATTAAAAAATTATCTCTCTATCTTTAAAAAAAAAGTTCAACAAAAATAGGCATGATGGTAGATTCTAAAGAAATAACCTTAGAGGCTAAGGCAGGAGGATTGCAAGTTTGAGGCCAGCTTCAACAACATAGTGAGACCCTAAGCAACTTAGTGAGACCCTTTCTCAAAATAAAAATTAAAGGTCTGGGGATGTGACTCAGTGGTTAAGTGCCCCTGGATTCAATTCCCAGTTTAAAAAAAAAAAAGCTCATGAGACATTTAGTACCTCTTTCTTTTGAAAAAAAAAATTCACATACTACATTTTAAAAACTTTTTTTTTTTTAATTTGAGACAGGATCTGGCTATATCACTCAAGCTTGACTCTATTCCTGGGCTTAAGCAAACTTCCCGTCTCAGCCTCTTAAGTAGCTGGACTATAGGTGTTCGCCACTGTACCTAGTATTTTAAGAACAGTTTTAGATTTGCAGAGAAACTGAGAATACAGTGTTCTGATATTATCCCACCTTCAGCTTCTGGTATTATTCACATTAAGTTAGGGTGGGACTTTTTTTTTTTACAATTACTGAACAACTATTGATAAATTCTTATTAACTGCAGTCCATAGTTTATTTTAGGGTTTAGTCTTTGTGTTGTACAGTCTATGGGGTTTTAAAGTTTATTCTTCTCTGCCCTCCAGATGGGGGTCTTAGTATTTTGCCCACGTGGGCCTTGAACTTGTTGGGCTGAAATGATTCTCTGATTTCAGCCTCCTGAGTACTTGGACTGCAGGTGCGTGCCATATCACCTGGCAATTCTTTGAGTTTTAACAAATATGCAATGACATGTATCTACCATTAAAATATCATATGAAATAAGCAAATTGTCCTAAAACCCGCTGTGCTCGCCCTAGTCATCCCCCTGGTCCCCAAACACCTGGCTGCCATTCATCTTCTCATTGTTTCAGTAGTTTTTGCCTTTTTTTGGGGGGGGGGTTGGGGGGGTACCAGGGATTGAACTCGGGGGGCACTTAGTCACTCAGCCACATTCTCAGCCCTTTTTTATATTTTATTTAGAGACCGGGTCTCACTAAGTTGTTTAGGGTCTCACTAAGTTGCTGAGGCTGGCTTTGAATTTCCGATCCTCCCATCTCAGCCTCCTGAGCTGCTGGGATTACAGGTGTGTGCCACCACGGCCACCAGCCACTAGTTTTTGATTTTACAGTACTGGTGATGGAACTCAGAGCCTCACACAGGCCAGGCAAGCTCTCTACCACCGAGCTACAGTCCCAGCCTTGTTTGTAGAGTTTTATTGCCTTAGAGAATGTCATGCCCTGTGTTTGGGATCATATTACAGGAGACTCTCTCCTTTCACTTAGCAATACACAGCTGAGGTACCTCCATGGCTTTTCATGGCTTAATAATGTTTTTTTTTGTTTGTTTTGTTTTAATTACAGAATAGTATTCCATTGTACAGAAGAGCCACAAGTTTCTTTTTCTGCTCACTTCCTAAAGGGCATCTGACTTGTGTTTAGTTTTTGATAACCATGTATAAAGCTGTTATAAATATTCCTGTGCAAGTTTTGGGTGGATGTGTATTTACCTTAGTTGGATAAATAGTAAGGAACCTGATTGTATGGCAAGACTGTTTAACTTTGCCAGAAACTGCCAAACTGCCTTCTGAAGTAACTGTACAATTTTGCATTTCCATTAGCAATGATACAACTTCTTATTTTTCTGTTCACTGCCTGCTTTTGGAATTGTTAGGTTTTGTATTTTAGCTAAATGTGTGTGTGTGTATGTGTGCGCGTGTGTGTGTGTGTATGTGTGTGTGTGTGTGGGAGAGAGAGAGAGAGATCTGGTTATTTTATCATTTCCCTAATGATACATGGTGCTCAGCATCTTTGCCATATCTCTTCAGTGTGATAGCCCCAACTTTAGCACATTAATTGGGTTATTTTCTTACTGTGGAAAAGAGTTCTTTGCATATTTTGAATACAACTCTTTGTCAGAGATGGATTTTGCAAATATTTTCTCCCAGTTGATGTTTTTTCATTCTCTTAATACCTTTTGCAGACTTTTAAAGTTTTAATGGGGTCCAACTTATTTTTTAATTATTTTCCTTCATGGATCAAGCTTTTGGTGTTGTTATCTAGAGATTCATTGTGAATCTGAGATCATCTAGATTTTTCTATGTTGTCTTCTGGGAGATTTACACCTTTGCCTTCTACATTAGGTCTACAGTCAATTTTGAGTTGATTTTTATGAAATTATATGGTCTGTGTCTAGATTCCCTCTCTCCCTCCCTCCTTCCTTTCTAGTTCTTTCGTTTTTATATGGATGTTCAGTTGTTCCAGCATCATTTGTTAAAAAGGTCAAGTGGCCTTTGATCCTTTGTCAAAGAAATAAGGATATGTTTATTGTGGGTTCTCACTGCCTTGTAATTAAATTTTTTGGGTTCTGTTTGGGATGGGGTGGGGGAATGTTCATGGCACCTCTTGCAAGCAAATCTTGTATTCTGCCTTCCTCCAAGGATAGCAACTGTAAATAAAGTTCAGAAAACACACACACACACACACACACACACACACAGGTGGGCATATGTGGAAATCCTTGCTTCTCACTTCTCCACAAGTGCACCCTGCTCCTTCCCAATCTACTTCATTTCCTTGCTTTTCCCCACCTTATGCACGCACACTTGAAGACATCACTCAAATTAAATGGTCTAACTGACCATCCATGTAGCGCTTCAGAAAGAAAAATTTTGGTGATTTTGTGATACACGTAAGGGGTTCTCTTTTCCTTTTTTTTAGGACTTACAAAGTCCCTTGAGGGTGCTATGAGTCTTTAATAAAAGCCTTTGACTTTTTAAAATTTATTTTCCGGTGCCAAGGCTCGAACCCAGAGCCTTGGACATACTAGGTAAATGCTCCAGGGCCGCACGACACCGCCACCCCGCCCTTGTCTTTTAACATCCAATAACCTTTGGGTTTATTGTATATTACCAAACAGGCAAGATGGATTCTGAACTGTCTCTCGCTGTGAGTTACAAAAGGCTGAATGCAAGACCTGGTCACACTCGGCCCTGGTTGGAGGGGTGAGGATTTCCACCACCTTCCCAAACTTTAAATGATTGGCATCTGCCAAGTCACAGAAACACACAAAGAGGCTCTTTAACCGGAGTTTGGCTCGGCTTTTCTAAGCAGGGCTGGGAGGCTGGGAGTGGTTTGGTGGTGCGCGGCTACTCAGGAGTGTGCGGTAACCGAGGGCCGAGTCCCCGTGAAGCCGAGAGCTGTAATGATGTCAACTTGTTATTTACTTTCCAAATCTGAATGACTGAGCAAGGCGAAAGGAGAATCAATCAGCCACAATGTGACCCTACAGGCGGAAAAAACGCAGCGCTCCCACCAGCAGGCGGTGGGGGGAAGGGAAGCACGTGTAACCGGGACAGGGTTGCATCATGAGCTCGCTCGGGTTTGTCTATTGCACCCTTCGTTTTTCGATTGCATGTCATACCTCAGCCTCAGTCTGCACAAGCCCAGGGAGCCCGGGAGCAACGAAGGGCAGGCTCCAGGGAAGGCCCCACCAAGTCCTTTTGGGGGGTCTTCAATGGCAACTGATACATAATAAGACACAATCTATTCTGCTGATTCACAATTATGGAGACTGTGTAAGTGTGTATTTTTTATTGATGTGCTCTAATAATGGTGTAGCAACAGTCGTTTTACATCATTGACGCTTTACAGCAGTATTTTGCAGGGTGATTTTTTTAGGTCCGCCTTTTTGATGGAGGACCGGCCCCTTAAAAACTCATCTCGGGTCCCCCCCTCCCCCAACAACCAGAACAACAAATGGTCTAGTGTTCAAGGAAGGAGCAAGTGAGGTTAGAGCATAAATTGCTGAGTGTACCGGGCTCTTAACACGAAGCTCATTATATACCAAAGGGAGGGGCAAACTTACTTAAAAAAATATTCAAAGAGGCAGACACCAAAGGTGCTGGGGAGGGGGAGCGGATATTTGTTTTAATTGAATTAAGGCCGGGAGTGGTGGGGAGTCGGCCCCAACGTGGAGAGGAGGAAGGAGCGCTGGGAGTCTGGCGCACCAGGGCTGGGCCACATAAGCCTTGCAACACGAAACACTTTGCAAATGCCCGAGGTCTGAGGCCTGGAGGTGGGGGCATGGGCGTGGAGATCCCAGGGCTCGGGTACCCCCAATCACCCCTTCCTCGCACGCTTCCCCCTTAGCTTCTGGCACCCACCCGGGTTGTCTTGAGACTTCCCTCACGTATTTCTGGCTTTTCTCCCAGGGAGGTATTTTGCAGAGGTCCCGGCTCCTTCTGAGTCCCCAATTTTGGGCGTCGGGGGTAAACCATTTCGAGACAGACGGACCCTCAGGCAGGTTGCAGGGGGTTCTGTTGGGGCAGCTGGGCGGCTTCTTTTGGAGGTGGGGGAGGGTAACACTAGCGTGGCCCAGGTCCCCGTCCCCCAAACTGGGAACCGTGGGGGGGGGGGTGGCGGGTGCCCAGCCTCTTAATACAGTAGTAGAAAGGCTCGGTTCGCACTGGGTGGGGTCTAGGCCCAGGTTCCCCTCAGTCCTGCTGTCCTCCCCACGGGTGAGGGACAGGGCTCAGAGCAAGGAGAGAGAGGCCTGGGTTTTCCCCACCCTAGGCGTGGGGTGGTAAGGCTTGGGGTGAGAAACTGTGTCGGGGTGCAGGTCCCCCCACCCCATCGAGCGACAAGGTGGGGGCGCAGATCCTCCTGGGGAGTCGTGGGGGGAGGGGCAGGCCTGGAGTCCCCACCGCCCGTGGGGGAGGGGCTGCTGGTTTGGGACTCGTCCCCCCCCCCAGGGTGCAGGGGAGGGGCCGCCTGGGACGCGGGTTCCCCTCCCCCTCCGGTGGGGGAGGGAAAGGGCTGGGGGTGTGCGCCCCCCCAGGCCCTGGGGTAGGGTCGAGCGGAGGCGACCCGCGGCATTCCTCCCGGCCGGGGTCGGCGCGCTCGCGGCCGCTCCCCCCGGAGGTCACTGCCCGTGCCGGTCCCTCCCGCCGTCCCGCCCTCTGCCGCCGCCGCCGCCGCCGCTCCCGCCCCAGCCCCCCCCCACTCTCCGCGCTCGGGAGCGAGGAGCCGCCAGCGCCCCCGCCCCGCCGCCGCCGCCGCCGCCGCAGCGCCCTCCGGCCGCCATTCGGCACCGAAACTTTCCAGCGCCCGCGCCCTCTCGGGGACTCGGCGGCGGCGGGCGGGGGCGGCCCGGGGGGCGGCGCTCGGCTGCTCCGGGGCGCCGGGCCCTGGTCGGCCGCGGCACGGCCCGGGCTGGGCGACGGCCGGCCGAGGGAGGAGCGGCGCGGCCCGGCGCGGCCACAAGTTGCGCTGCGGGCGTCGAGGTGAGTGCGCGGGGCCGGCGGCCGGCGCGGTCCGGGGCGGGGGCGCAAACTTCTCGGGCCGAGGGGCGCGGCGATCGCCCCGCCGGGGGCTTGGGCCCGCCGCAAGGGCGCCCGCACCCTCCCCCCCGCGCCCGGGGCTCCCGGGGGGCAGGTCCCCGAGTGTGCCCGGGCCCGGGGTGGGGGCGCGGTGCGCTCCCCGGAGGCTCAACAATACCCCGGTGTGGCCGACCCCGGAGTGCGGGCGCGTGGGGCGCGGGCGGAGGCTGGGGGTGCGCCTTTGTTTTGGGAGGGGGAGGTGGCCAGCAAGTTTGGGAAAGCGCAGGATTTCTGCCCCGTTGCCCCTTTGTCTTTGGCTCCCGGGCAACGGCGGGGCAGCCCGGTGCCGCCGGGGGCCGGGGGCCGGGGCGGGATTCCCCGTGGGGGAGGGGATCCCCATTCATCCCGGGGCGCTGCCGGCCCTCCCGGAACCGGGTGGAAGCGCGGCGGCGCGCAGGGGAGTGAGTGGCGGGCGAGGCGGCCCGGGCCCCGCGTCTGCTCAGTTTTGGAGGCGCAGGAACTGTCAAGGAAGTCGGGGGCCCCCTCCCCGCCCCCACTCCAGGTCCCAGCGCGGGGACCCGATTGGCGGCGATCTGGGTGGAAGGGAGCGTCCTTGGACCGGAGAGGGTCTGCCTCCCGAGCGCGGCCTGGGAAGGGTGTAGACCTGTTGCTCCCGGGCTGGGGGAGCGGGTGGTGCCCTCTCGTAGGCAGCCCTTCCCTGCTCCCCAGGGGCACCTTCCTTAGGCAGGTGCGGGAGCTCCGAGTGTGGGTGTGGGGTGCACCTTAGGGAGTTGGTGATAACCGCCTTATCACAACTTTGGGTCGCCCGAGGCCCGCCTGCGATGGGATAGGGCCTGGATAGGGCCTGGATTTCACGCGCGTTGCTAGTGCGCGGTCAGGCTGGGGGTGGGGGTGCCCGGCTCGCTCTTTGCAAGGCCTGGCGTTCTCCAAGCCAACTGCGTTGGAAATTCCACAAAGTTAAGGTCCGGCGTGTTTCTTTTTGAGTTGGTGGTGTCGTGGAGCAAACCTAGAACGCCCCCCACATGCATGTGCAAGTGTTCTGCTTTGCCTTGTGGTGTGGCTTGACACGACTTCTGCATGTTTTCCTCTCTTGACACGCCGCCCCAGTGAGTCCCAGGTTTATGCTGGAAGTGAAGGGGGCGGGACTCTAGGAGGGGAGGGGGAGGAGGGGAGCGCCCTGTAAGGTCCCTGGCTCCGGTGGCTTGGGGGTAGGAAATGGTTCTTAGAAAAAGGTTACAACTCATTCTTAGAAAAGACACAATTAAAAAAAAAAAAAGAAGAAGAAGAAAAAAAGGAGACTGTTTAGTATGGAACTATTAAGACGTTTGTATGACGCTTTTATTTTAAAGGGTGTTCTTGTCTCAGGTGCTGCATATTTTGGGGGGAAGCCACCCAGTCGGGTGATTAATTAAAAAATAAAACTTGAAGTTTATCAGGTACTTGAGCTACATATTCAAATGGCTCCTAAAGGCGACTCCGGCCTTTCTTTAGTCAAGCACACACCTGTGGGACCCAAATGGGGAATTTGGGGTGTAGTGAGGTCATTCTCCCCACCCCACCGTGCTTGATGGGCTCAGAGGAGATCAGTTTGCCAGTACTGTTTGGAAAGACCAAGTAATCACTTTGTTGTGTGTGCACTCAGAGGTGAAAGTTTCAAAATCTGGAGGTTTTATCAATTGTATCAATATCACTGATTGTACTCTAGGTCATCTTAGTAAGAACATAACTTTCTCTTTTCATGTTGATGGACAGGTATTCATTCAAAAGTGTATTGACTAGCTGCTGGGGGGGATACCAAGGCATGGCAAAGCTGCCATTTGGGTCACTGGGAATGGGAGTGGGTGTGTGCTACCAGCATCCTCAGGTGCTGGCTCTGACTGTTCTTTTATTGAGGGTTCCATGAGTTCCATCCTTTGCTTTTCATGCATGGATCCCCAATCCTCCCAGACCCTCACACTACTACTAGAAGTGTTGTAATGGACTGAATCTGGATACCACGTGGAGGTGTGGGGCACCGGGGTGTACTGAGTCCTACTTTATCTAGCACAGCCTCAGTGTTTGAAGTCTGTGTGATGGCATCATGAGTCTGCCTTCCTGGGTGGTTAGGAAAGTTTCTACCAGCCCTGTGGCCAACAGAATGCTGAATAGAAGCGCCCTGAGTTTGTCCTCATCCTGACTGGTGATGTCAGCATGTGGATTATTTCCACTTGGCCTGAACTCTTGACAGGGCCCACCATGCTGATGGGTCGTTTGACCTTGAACTTCTGCAACTTTCCTGGGAATCATTTCCTAAGTGTAAAAATGAACAGGATTACTAGCAGAGTGGTCCTCTCTGGGTAATGCAAGGGCCCAAAGAGAATGCTTGTGTTAAGTTTTTGAAAGTATAAAGCCTCTTGCAAATTTTAATTGTTCTTGCACAAATAGAACAATTGTCCTTATATAACTCCACTGTCCTGAACTGAGGATTTTGCAGGCACTTGGCTCTCTATGGATAGCAATTATTGTTTCCATTCTGCAGCTGAGGACACTAACCCTTATAGCCATTAAATGACATGCTCACTCACAGCGGAGGGGGAGGGAAGATTGGGTGGTTCCCCTAGCCCAACTCTGAAACTTGGTGTTACTTTGCCTTCCTGTCTAGTGTGGATTTCCATAATGGGAGGCAAAAATCTATAAATTACACACGTGTGAGAATCTATACTGACTGTGGGTAGAAATCTGTGTCTACACTCTGACGGTGATTACTTTCTTCTGTAGCCATGCCATTGGATATGGTAGTCACTAAGCCAGACATTTCTGTTTAGACTTAAATTCACTAAAAATCAGTCCTATCATTTGCACGAAGTGGATTTCATGTACTCAATGATGTGTGGAAAGTGGCCACTGTATTCAGTAGTGGAAAAATTTTGAAGCAGGTACTGCTCTGTAGTTAATGAAGTGAGTGAAGGTTAAGGAAAGAAAGGAGGTGGGTGTACTTCTTGGGTGGAGGGGAGAGGCATTCAAGTTTAAATAAACTCTGATTAAAAAAAAAAAAAGAGGCCATGTCTTAACCTGAAATCAATAGTGTTAGTTTTAGATTGGGGTGCACAGGGCCAGCTTCCAGTCAGAAAACGAGAAACATGAAGCCCCTAGTGAGTGTTTAACTTTGGGCAAGGCAGGGGGTCCCTGTGTGAGAAGTGGTCCCGCCGTCCCCACACGGCCCACCTGAGTGGACTGCAGTGAACACACCACATGGTATAATTGGAAGGCTCTTGATCCAGCTGCAGTCGGTGAGGGTCCTGTGCTGAATTGTATGTGACATTTTCAAGTTCTCTCTGGCTCTGGGTACCTGGGGCTCCTATAAGTACCCAGATGAAGGAGGGCTGGAGGGAGCCCAGATTAAGGTTGAATCTCTTGAGGTTGACATCTTCCCTATTAAAAGGCTAATGGAAAGGAATCCTTCCAAAAGTGAGTGTTGCAAGAGTCAAAATTATTTAAAATATAATGAAACAAACAAACAGAAAACTCGAACATAGCTGTTAGCAGTTTTCCTGAGTGCTGGGCCCTCACGTCAGTGTTGTTTTGTCGCTCATTTGATGGTTTTTTGGTGGTGTTCTGTGCATTTTTATAGCTCTGGATTAGAAATTTGTGAAGGAGATGGAGGAAGAAACCTAACTTGGTGTCTATCAAAGATGTCCTCTCTGAGTACTGCCCTGTCCCCTGTCTCCTGTGCCTTTGCTTTTTGTGGGGACTCTGGTGTCAGGACTTAGAAACCTGGATGCCCATGGCTTTCTTCTGGGGGATGTAACAGGGTCCCTCTGGAGGGAGGCCAGGCTCAGAAGAGCCACCTGCAGGGGAACCCCAGTGCCCCAGTTCAGGTCCCTTCCATTACCTGTTGGGTAGCAGAGCAGCCCACCAAACCCTAGGGCTGCCCCTTGTCCATTTCCCATCGGGTCAGGATCCCGCAGTAGGCTCTGACTGTGACATTGTCGTGAGGGAGGCAAGACCAACCTACTTTGGTTTCCCGACATTTCCCTCCATTAAGGAGAAAAAAAAGTGTGGTACGCTACATGCAATAAATTGTTAATCTTTCACCAGCAATTATGTTTAAAAAATAGTTCCAATCAGGAAGCCCGACTCGAGTCATTCTGTAAACACATTTTTTTTAAACACTGGAAAGATAAACTTTTTTTTTTTCCATAACTATTTTTAGCATGAAGGAAATAACTGGCCTCTTCAGCCGGAGACTGGAGGCCAAGTTTCCCCTCCGCCCTCCCCTCCTTCACCCCTTCCCTCCTTCCCGCCCTTCACTGCCCGGCCTTGCCCAGATGGACCCATCTGGCCAGATCAGCACAAGTGAGAACCAGAATACAAGGTGGATGTGGGAAGGGACTGGAAAAAGTTGACGTGTGTCCAAAGGTCAGCGAGAGCCTGTGTCTGAGAACAGGAGTTGACAGTCTCAGGGGACAAGGTAGCCGTGAAGGAGTCCATAGCCAGGCTGCTGCTGGCCCAGCAAGCCTCCTGCATGGCCCTTCTGTCCGTTGTCAGTGCTTTCAGATATTCATGGGGCTTCCCAGCCTGCTGGAAGTGAATTGGAAACCATTAAGAAACAGAATTGGGCCGGGCACAATGACACACAACTGTCATCCCAGCAGCCTGGGAGGCTGAGGCAGGAGGATGATGAGTTGGAGGCCAGCCTCAGCAATATCCAGCACTAAGCAACTCCGTGAGACCCTGTCTCTAAATAAAATACAAACTGGGGCTGGGGATGGGGCGCAGTGGTCAAGTACCCTGAGTTCAATCTCTGGCACCCATTACGAACAAAATAACAACGACAACAGAATTGGACAGAATTTAAAATTAAAAATGGAAAAGAGTTTTTTTCTTTTTTTAAATCCAAGGTAGTTGGGTGCCATTTCCTTTGCGTTCTTAAGTTTGTTCCTGGCCATTGAGAATGCAGAGATCAAGATGTGGGGTATGACGTGTGTTCAGGGGGAAAAAAAAAAGGGAGAAATCTTAAAAATGAACGTGGAGAATGTTGATATGGTATCTTCAACATCGAGGGCTGGGATTTGTGCTCAGTTGGGGCCATTGTGCCCCCTGCCGAGGGCACAACTCTGCCAGTGTGTGGAGACATTATGTGTTGTCACGGTGGGCAAGGCGTTCCTGGAGTTCAGTGGATGCCGGGACCCGTGAACTATGGTTTGGAAACCACCCAAGTGTGTCCCACAGAGTTTCATGGACTGGCAACTTGGTCCCTGATGAGGTGGTGTTGAGAAGTGGCACCTTTAACAGGTGGGACCTAGTGCCACGTAATTAGGTCAGAGTGCATCGCCTTTGGAAGGCATTCATGCTGGTCCGTCTGGTACAGTGAGTGAGAGCAAGCTCTTCTGAAAGAGCAAGCCTGGCCCTGACTCTCTCCGACTTCCTGTCTGGCCGTGGACTCTCTTCCTCCTGGACACCTTCCCATCCTGCCGCCCTAGTCCATTGTCATGTTGTGATGTAGCCACGAGGCCCTCACCACAGCCAAGCAGAGGGCTGGCAGCCTGACCTGGGACTTGCGGAACTGTGAGCTAAGTAAATCTTTATAAAGTACCCAGCTTTAGGTATTATTTGTTGTAGCAACAGAAAAATGGGCTAACTGTACAGTGGGGAGCACAGGACAGCCCCCATCACAGGATGATTCAGCCTTCAATGTTAATGGTACCAAGAAGTGGTGACCTTGAGTTATATAATCAACTGTGCAGATCTGTTTTGGTCAAGGTTCTGTGGGGGAGGAGGATGCCAAAAGGAGAAATATATATATCAAGTTGTGTAGTTCTCAAGGTATGCAAGTATTGGGGGCGGGTAGCGTATTAGGAAACAAGTCTCAGTAGGTGCTGATACAATCAGTTTCAGGTGCTCACAGGAGTAAGGAAGAGGTTGGAGATGAGCTTTGAAGAATGATTGATTAGAAATAAAGTCGCTAGGTGTAGGGGGAAGGGGCTGCTGGTCTCTTCAGCTCTGTCTGGACACAAGTACAGTAAAGCCCCAAGTTCAAGTGCACGGTGGCCAGCGTCTTCCTTTTGGTTTGACTGACGTCATCTTAGATTGACTAGGTCTGCTTGTGACTTTTGGGGTTGATGCAGACCCACTCTGCACTCAGTGAAATGAGGGTCACCTTGGAATCTCACCCGGCACAGGGTGACTGAGAAACGTCAGCCGGTGCAGGTCAGCAGCAGTTGTCTGAAGTTTTCGCTGCTTGCTGGACTCGGGGTTTTGCTGCTTCTGCCCGTGTCTTTGCGACAGCTGGTGGGGTGGTTGAGGGAGCAGGTGTTTTGGACAGCTGGGAGTGGATCTGGGTTTTATAAATGTGCATAGGGAAGGGGTGTCCAGAGTGGCGTTCTCCTGTGGGCTCCAGTCATCCTGAGCCAGCCCCCAACTCCTAGTGAGCCCCAAACCCAGCCTAATCAAGGGATTTTGCCCTTCTGCTGGATGGGTGATCAGTGTCACGAGGGAACGTGCTTTGCAGTCAGATGTAGTTACTGAGAGCACCTGGGGGCAAATTGGTGAACTCCTCCAGCATTAGTTTTCTTAGGGGGAGAAAGGGAGGCAGAGGGAGGGAGAAATTCACTCAGGGTTCTTGTGTTAAAGGAGATGGAATTATTGGATAACGCTTGGAGTTCAAAATACTTCTATTTCCCTGTATTTCCAAATTCAGGAACGGGATCTGAGTTTTATCTTCATTGGTAATGATGGTCTCTAGCAATTCCATTTATTTATTTATTTATTTATTTGGCGGGGGGGGGGGTGCTCCCCAGTACTAAAAAATTGATACTGATTGAAGCCAGGGGTGCTTAACCATTGAGCGACATTTGCTAAGTTGTTGAAGCTGGCTTTGAACTCGGGATCCTCGTGCCTCAGCCTCAGCCTCCTGGGCTGCTGGAATTACAGGTGTAGGTCACTGTGCCTGTTGGCTGCTTTATCTTTTCCCTCCCCCCCGCTGAAGTTCCTGGGCTAGTCATATATTTAGAAGTATATTTAAACATACATGTAGGATCCCACCTATGTAATCACAGTCTATGTGAATAGCTTTGGTAATTGCTGTGTGGTGAAATCGACAGCTTTCCTTTGGGGCTTATGATTTTTATGAGTGTTAGCCTAGGCAAGGTTTTGAGGACTGCCACCGCCATGGGGATAGAGAAAATCCCAGCACCCCAAAGACAGCATCCCTTCTTCCGCAGTCACCCTTTCTGCAGAACACCTGCACTTTTATGAAGTGCCCCATGGGGAATCCCCCACTCTTCCAGCAGTTTCCGTGACCCTCCTGTTGACGACATGCACACTTTCTGCTTTAGCGTTCTGTGGCCAAAGTACTTTCCCTGGAAAGGCAGCCCTGGGTGTGCTCCAAAGCAAGGTTGCGGACAGCTGGTTGCTGCTTGCTGTGTTCGAGAAACCAGAGCGAAACAGCTGCAGGCGTTTAGCTGGGGGTTTGATGAAGATCCCCTCTTTTGCTGGACTTTATTCTTGCCTCCAGGTTGATGGACTTGGGACTTCTTTGTACCTACTGCCAAAAACTGTTACTCAGGCCTTCAGGGACTGTTCATATATACAAGGGATCAGAAGGTCAAAGTCGTGGATTTTGCTTTGAAAATAGGATGCACGGTCACTGAAGAGCCCTTGAAGCTTTCCCCGTAGGTTAATCCTGTGAAGATAAACCAGACCAAAGATACCGAGTTGTTCATTTGTCAGAGAAATAAAATGGATCCTTGTGTGGCTAGTTGTGAACCTCCTTTTGTTGTGCTCCAATGCAAGGTTGAGGACCGCTGGCTGCCGCTTGCTGTGTTTGAAAAACCTTAATCTCGGGTTTTGTTTTTTTGCTTTTGTACTGGGGATTGAACTCAGGTGCACTCACCACTCAGCCCCAGCCCCAGCCCTATTTTGTGTTTTACTTAGAGACAGGGTCTCACTGAGTTGCCTAGCACCTCACCATTGCTGAGGCTGGCTTTGGACTCTCGATCCTCCTGCCTCAGCCTGGCGGGAGCCACCTTGGATCTTGTGAGAGATGGCATATTTTCTGGAAAAATCCTTGTCCTGACAGTTTGGAAACTGAAGTCTCGCTTTGGTGTCCTGCCTGGTTGTATGAAGTCACGTAATCTGGGCGTGTCTTCCCGAGTAGAGGCGAGAGGTTGGGCGAGCTCTTCTCAGGTGTGGTGATTTTGCCAGGGTTGATGGGCACTACTTAAACGTTAGGTGCGCCGTTTTTTTAAAAAAAAAGATTATGGCCCAGGATGATTGTTATGGTTTGCATGTGAAGTGTTCCCCCAAAGCTCACTTGTAGTGGAAGGTTCAGAGGAGAAATGATTGGAGAGCCTTAACCTAATCAGTGAATTAATCACCTGATAGAGATTAACTGAGTAACTGGAGGCAGGTGGGGTGTTGCTGGAGGCGTGGGCATTGGGGGCGTGGCTTTGGGGTATATATTTGTGTCTGGCAAGTAGCCTTTCTGTCTGCTTCTGATCGTCCTGTGAGCTGCTCTCCTGCCCCGCTGTGATGTCCTGCCTCACCTTGAGCCCGAGGAATGGAGCCTGCTGTCTATGGGCTGAGACCTCTGAAACTGTGAGCCCCCACGTAAACTTTTCCTCCTCTCCAGTTGTTCTGCTGGGGTGGTCTTTTAGTCACAGCAGTGAAGAAGCTGACTAAAACAATGAAATGTTGAGACGGACAGTTATTTACATTCTGTGCTTAGATGATCTTTCCCCCCATGGTTAAAAGAAGCACTATTTTGGTAAACATTGGTAAGTTATTTATTTTGGTTTCAAGAAAAAAGAAGGTTTAGACTCTCTGGGCTCTAGGACGTTTCTGAGTAATTCTCGAGAGTACTGGAGTGTCTCTGGTCTCCGAGAGGCTGTAGAATAAGCGCAGACGATGCTCGGGGCAAAATTCACGGTGTTGATTCTTGACCAGGGTGCCTGCCTATTTTTCCAATCGTGGATGTAGCTGCAATGCTTAGAAGCGAACAGGAACGTTCCCTTGCTTCCCTGGAGCTGGGAACCTGCCGCATGACCCCGGATAGCTGGCACTGACCGCTTCCCTCTCTGGTACCCTCGCCACCAGCTTCTGGCAGGGGGACAGAAGCAGGGAGGAGGGAGACCCTCACCAGCCAAATTGCTTTCCCAGTTCTCCAGGAGGCTGAAAACTTGTTCCAGGTGTGTTGAGAAATGGATTGCTAACGTCCTCCTCGTAGGAGGAGGAACAGAAGGGCCCTGGTCCCCTTTCAAACAACCCGTCTCTGTACTGCTGAGGATCAGCTTGTGGTCTCGGGCTTTAGCATCTGCAGGTGTGGGGCACGCTTTAATTGTGCAAGCACTTCTATTTTGACTTCTTGGTGGAAGTTTAGACCAACAAAAGCTTACTGTATGAGGTGCCGTCTTATTTCCTTCCCTCCTTAATAACAAATACTTTAATGCAGTGAGACCATATGAAATCCCTCTAAGAACTGGAGGGAACCAGGCACACCTGCCCGCGGCTTCCGTTTCCAGTGCCTTGTGGGTGATTCTGGGTCCAGACTGGCCCTCTGGGTGCCTTTTGTGAAGTGTGCCATCTTGATGTCCGTTTGAAGATGGGAAGTGAAGTGGAGTAGACGTATGTCACCAAAGCCATGTGATGTGGAAATCTATACTGCCACTCTGCACACAGAATTCCTGGGATCTATAAAGATCCAGGTGGTGTTGGAGTTACAGATTGTACTTCTGAAAACCAACAAGGGAAGGAGGGAATTCATGGTCCCACCATTTGTTTATGTGGGGAATGGATTAAACTTGGGTCTTTGCCATAAATTCTTTCTCCCAGAATTTTATCAGACTTATTTACTTATTTGGTGGTGCTGGGAATTGAACCCTGGGCCTCAAGCATGCTAGGTAAGCCCTCTATTGCTGAACCACAACACCCCCCTCCCCTCTTATCAGGCATTTTAATACCAGGCAGTTTTAATGCCAATTCCATGTTGGTAAAAACTCAAGAACCCCAAGTTAAAAACTTATTTTTCAGTACTAACTATTAATCGGGGGTGCTCTACCACTCAGCTACATCCCCAGACCTTTCTTTTTTAAAAAATTTGAGACAGGGTTTCCATAAATTGTGGAGGCTGACCTTTGACTTGGATCCTTTTCACCCAAGTAGCTGGGACTACAGCTGGCTTTAATTCATAATTTGACTATGAAAAAACTACCACCTTAGGTTTTGTTTCTGAGATATTGCTGCTGATTCCATGCCAATTTTTAACCGTAACCCATGATCTGTATTCTAATAGGTCAAAAACCAGCCAGACGCACACCTGTGATCCCAGAAGCTTGGGAGGCTGAGGCAGGAGGATCATGAGTTCAAAGCCAGCCTCGGCAATGGTGAGGACCTAAGCAACTCTGTGAGACCTTGTCTCTAAATAAAATTCAAAATAGGCCTGGGGATGTGGCTCAGTTATCAAGTGCCCCTGAGTTCAGTCCCTGGTACCAAAGAAACAAAACGAACACAAAAACAAAAAAACTAGCCAGAAGCAGTGACCTTGGAGGTGGACCCAGCCCTGAAGTTGGTGAAAATAAGAGCCAGTAACCGCTTACACTCTGCTCACAAGAGAAATGACCGTACACCAGATGAGGACCAGGGGAGAAGCCCCTGGAAGTCTGTCTCCCCCTACGTGTTGGGAACTCTGAATTTCACGGGGCTGGCGTGGTGTTTCCTTTAAAACAGTCCTCATATTTGGGGAAGGGGGAGGGGATAGAAATGACTCATTGCAGGTTTTAGTCTTCAAAGCCGCTCAGAGTTTCAAGTTCTCGGGCAGGTGCCCAGCAAGATGTACTGGAATGCAGGAAGAAACCGTGAAAAGGTTCATTTAAAAATAGTCTAATGCTTATAATGCTCATATCTACTGAATTTAGTCTGGGAAAAATGCACTAACAGTCGTATGGAGCTCATAAATCATGAGGTGGGGGCACGGGAGCTGGTACTTGAACTGGTACAGGTGTGTGCTCTGAAATCATGTTTAGGGTCCCGGAAGCTGGGAATACGGGACAAAGCCAAAATTTCTGTGCAGAGACGCACAGGTTGTGTCTCCAAGTACCAAGGTCAAATGTGTGTGTGTGGTGTGTGTGTGTTGCACACAGGCCAAATGACTTTGCAGTCTCCCCACTTAAGGTTTAGATAGTGGTCTGGAGGAGTAAAGAGTAGGGATTTTCCTTTAGGGAAGAGAACATTCAATGACAGGGTGTACCCTGCACATTTTAGATGAGTGGGTTTTGCTTTGTTTTTAAAGCTGAAAAAATATTTGAGAAGCCAATGACAGTATCTGGTTGCAGGCGCCCAAGGAAACCTTGCAAGAGTGTGGAGCTTTTGAAGCCTTTCTGATTCTGTAGTGTTTTCCTAATTACCTCATTGTGTTTATAAATCAGCTGCTTTTATTGACAGATGCCTCCGGGGCTCTGGAGGTTGGGCATTGTGTGGAAGAAGTGGTTCAAACTTTAAAAGGAAACAGGAGGAGGCAGTGCCAGAATTGGGTTCGGATGACAGTGCTTGGGTGCCCTAAGTCTGGCTGCTGGTTTGATGTTTTTGTCCCCCACGCGCTGCGTTTTATCCATCATGATTGCTATTAAAGTTATTTTTGCATTTGTCACATTAGAGTCTCATTTAAATGGTAAAGCTCATTTTAATTGATGCTGCATCACGGGTGTTAGAGTGAATGCATATCAAGATTAAATTCCAAAGTGGGACCCCACTGTGGAGGTGAGAGGTGGACCTGCTGGCCAGACCTCTTTGCTGAGAAGGGCTGGAAGTTCAGTTTTCATGAAACCCTTGACTGTCCACCTCAAGTTGCTCTGGGATTTCCAGGCCTGCTTTCTTGTTTATTTAACTGGAAGGGATTGCTGAATTAGCTCTGGTATGTGTGTGTGCTGGCTGGTGTAGTTTTGGCTGTGTGTCTCTCTCCCCTCTGCAGATACCGAATTCCCAGTGTAACTTTGTATATAAAAGGATGCCGGGGAGTCCACAGGGAAGAGTGTCTGCAGGCTTCCACGTACTGAGGGGACTCCTCAGCCAGACGTCATGAAGGCACCTCGGCGTCTGCACAGGCATTCATTTTTCCTTTGGTTATTTATCTCTACTTAAGGAAGCCTTGCTTTTCTTTGTAGTAATGTTCAGAAGGCACCCACTGCAAGGAGAGAGGAGAAAAAGGAAGTAGGGGTTTTTTTTTTTTTTTAAAACAACCTGGATCTGTGCCCTGTCCCAGCTCTCCAGAGATCCTTTAAGCTCCTCTAATAGTTAAAACCAAGTGTAAGGCAGGTGCAGAGAGTATTCAGCAATAAGCTGCACGTGCCCCCCACTGCCCACCCCCTAGAAGAGGAACGTGTGCCTCCTGTGGATCTTTAGTTCACCTTGCAGGCGGGTGGCTGGACACCTCTGGATCTGGATCCTCTTTTGTCTTTGCTAAGTGTCTTTGCAGGGGTCATTCTGCATCTATTAGCCAGCCAGGCCCCACACCTGAACTGATTGTTTGAGTGGACGTGGGGTGTGTGTAGGCAGGGCTGGCGTCTCCCTACGCTTTCTGGGAGTTGAGGCTGGACAGTGCAGGGCTGGAATGGGGGGGGACACCAGTCAGACCAAGTGGGACAGCCACTGGGACATGAAATCTGAGCACAGCAACCTCAGGGAATATAGATAGAACCCAGCTGGCAGAGAGCGTTCTTGGGGGCCGTTCCCATCCTGCACACCCAGCCGGCGGCTAACTCCTCGTTGAGAAGCTGGGGGTATAAAAATGAGCCGTCTTTGTCTTTCCGTGGAAATAAAAATCAAATCAATTTTAGTTCCAATAATTGTATGTGGAGCTTTATAATTGGAAATCTGAAGCTAGCAAAAATTATATAACCCTAGTTAATTACATTAGTGTACTCAAACTAAATATAGAATGGGATTAGCTCATGGAAACATTTCATTTTTTTATCCCACTCAGTGCAGCTCCCAGCCACCCAGGAGTCGGCGAGTTCTTGCTTTTTGCAGTTGCTGGAGGTGGAACCCTGGGGCCTAACACT
This sequence comes from Marmota monax, assembly GCF_021218885.2. Lineage (NCBI taxonomy): Eukaryota > Metazoa > Chordata > Mammalia > Rodentia > Sciuridae > Marmota > Marmota monax. The sequence continues at coordinate 1,535,838 of NW_026694062.1, read as the reverse complement.
TGCTAGCAATTGCCTGACCTGAGCTACACCCTGCTTCCCCCCACCCCGCAGTTAGCTGCCTCCTAGTTGCATTTTGTAATGTTTTGAACGTTCTGTACAAGTTTCCAAGAAAGTTGGGTGAAATAGGACACTGTTTCATCTTTTACGGATTCAGGTGCAAGTACAAATGGCAGGATAGGTCGTCCTGCCTGAATTTTGGTTTTTTTGCCTTCTCGGAGAGGCAGGGCGAAGGGTCCTGTTGGAAGGCGTGCCTCTGGTTCTTCAGGGTGGCGCTCCCTTTAAGGGAACTTGGGGCTCTGTTCATGGTTTCTATCTACAAGTAAAGTTCACCGTTCTCCAATTTCCTGTTGTGTTTGCTTTTCCATTCCACCTTCTATATTTGGACAACACATGTATTTTTCTGGATGGGTTTCTGGTGGCACAGATGTTCATCAGAGTGGAATTTCTGTGTCCACACGGGGGGATGGGGTTGGGCACTTGTTAACAATTGTACAGTGGAATTGGATACATTATAGATTCAGGCTGGGCACTAATTTCCTTTGCAAGCTGTGTATTACTTTGTTTCGTTTGGGTTTGCCATGAATGTTGGCTTTGCCTTCTGGGGGGCAGAATCTCCCTGAATGTTTCATTTGATAGGAGCCGCCTGCGCGCCCACCCCCCCCATTTTTCCTTTTTTTTTTTGTTTTCTGGTCCTGGGCCTGGAACCCAGGACCTGGAGCATGCTAGGCAAGCGCTGTTTCACTTAGTTACACCTGGAACTTTTCTTGCACAGTGTTGAAGTGTAAAGGAGATGCCATCATGTCGCCCATCTTAAGTGAATGGTAATGCACAGTAAACTTAACGAGTTGTGGCGACCTCACCATTACCTAGCTGGAAATCATTTTAATTCCCCAATAAGGTGGTCCTCCATTGCCATTCTGCTCCCTGTCCCCTCCTTCAGCCATGGGCAATCAGGGGGCTCTCATCTCTAGATTTCCCTTTTCTGGATATTTTAGAGATCAGTCTCCAGGAAGGAGTATCTTTGTGTGGTGGAGCTTTCCAGATAGTGAGTCTGGATTGACGTATCTCGCCTCCCTCTTTCCACTGCCCAGGAGAGGGCTGGGTAGGGAGGGGGAGCAGAAGGCTAGTGGGGTGGGCTCCCTGCCTCCAGTTCTTCGTCTAGCTGGAAAGTCAGGATAATGATGCGCTTGTTGCAGGCTCCAAGGTGGAACCACGTGGGAATCGCTAGTTCCCCACCTGGCACGGGGAGGGAGGGAGCTCACTGTCCACTTGGGGATACGTGATGGGGAATGGTGTGTCCCAGCCCCAGGGGGCAGGTGAGAATTGCTAAGGGGTGGGGCTGGCTTAAGGAGGGTGGGCTGTCCCTGGAGAGCTGAGAACAGCCACAGCAAACACCCCGGCTCATCTTGAAATCCAGGTGCCTCTCGGGGCACTGCATGTGAGGCTGGGAAGGAAGCTGGGGCTTGGCCCAGGATGAGGGTGGCTCAGCGGGAGCACCTTTGTTGTTAGAAGTGAGGACAGGGTATTACTGGAATCCTGTGGGTAGAGGCCAGGAAGGGTATCCTTTAGTGCAGGGTTGGTCCCCTGCCACCGACCAACAGTCATCCAGTCCCCAGAGGTCCTAGTGCTAGGGTCAGAAAACCCTGTCTCCGTAGCTTGAAATCTCCAGGTAGTTTCAAGAGGGGCACTTGGTGCCTCTGTAAAGGCTTGTTGAAGTTGAAGGACTTAACTCCCATTGGGCTCACAGAAGGAATAATAGCACTTTCCGTCTTCAGGCATGCCGTTTTTCCAAGGCGAGGGATAAACAAGACTTTGGAGCTCACTTTTTTCCCTCTTTGGGTACTGGGGATTGAGTACTAGGGGTCACTGGACCCCCGAGCCACATCCCCAGGCCTATTTTGTATTTTACTTGGAGGCACGGTCTCCCTGAGTTGCTTAGGGCCTCACTGTTGCTGAGGCTGGCTTTGATCCTCCTGTCTCAGCCTCTGGAGCTGCTGGGATGACAGACCCTGGCTGCAGCTCACTTTTGAGGGGGAAGAGTAGCATTTGAACTGTTGGAGCAGTCACTTACCTGGGCTTTGATCTGGTGAGCATCTGTGTCTCGTCCTGGTGGTCGGGTTCCCCGCACCGGTCTCTTCCTCCTCCTCCCTTTGGTCTCTGGGAAAGCTGGCCTTCCTCCCTGAAAGTGTTTGTCCTTTACTTGGGCCTCCTGGACTCCCTGCCTCAGATCTGCCCTCTGGTCTTTGGTTTCTTTTGCCAGTCCCTATCCTTACTCTTACTTTTTTCCCCTGAGGGAATAACTGACTATAGGCTAACTTCAAAGAGCCCAAGCCTTTCAGAGTTGATCTCCTCTTCTTCCCCCCCCCCCCCCCCGCTGAGAAATCGGGGTACCCAGTCTAGGAGCTCAGCGTGTAGATCATTTCCTAGCCATTTTGCCTGTCCACAATCAAATATGTAGTGTTTTTCACCACATGGAATCACGTGGTGCTTGTTAAGATCCATCTGCTTGAAATATAGCATAAGTAGGCATAAAGTGCAGTTCAACTCCTCACATATACATAAATACACATGCATGTTTGTGAAACCTGCACCACAATCAGACTCGCAAATATTCCATCGCCTCCTGAAGTTTCCTTGCTCTGCTTTGGAATCTCTCTGCCTCCCTACATCCCTGTCCCCAGGCAGCCAGCCATGGGCTCCAAGTTACTGTGCATTTTCCTGGAATTCTTTTTTTTTTTTTTTGCTTTGTGTTTGGGTTTTGCCTGGCTTTTTTTCCCCTTGGCATAATGATTTTGGGGCTTCCTGGGTGTTGTATGTCATTAATTCTTACTTCACTGTTGGGCGGGATTCTGTTGTCTGGAGGCAGGGAAATCTGGGTATTCATTCCATACTTCTTGGACATTTGGGTGTCTTTCTTTTTTTTTAATGGGTAATGCTGCTGTCCATGTCCACTGGTTCTAACTTCATCATGTATCCACCATCCAGAGAGCTTGCTGAGGCAGAGGGCTGGGTCCCGTGCCCTGCATCTGATTCAGCAAGTGTGGGAGGCTGGGCCCAGGTCTGTCTGCCTGGCAGCTCCCGGATGCTGGTGGCAGAGGTGGCCTTGGGGTGGGGTGGGAGACAGCCCGGTGCCAGGCTCTGTGCTACCTCTGCACCGTGCTCCTTGGAACCTGAGGGGGTCAAGGTCCTCCCCTGCCTTTTCTTTCTTGGGCAGGCCAGATCGGGACCCCTGGGTTTTCCCAGGGGACTCCCCAGCTCATCGTTGCACCACCTCCAGGCCCGACTTGCGGCTGACCTCGGCTTGCTCACGTCGGCATCTCTGCTCCGGAGAGCAGGAGATTGGCAGGATCGCAGGCCCTTTCGGGAGCCTCTTCTCCATGGGACGGTGGAATTTAAAACACGCCTTTCATCACTGGCTGATATTCCCGCTGCAGCTGCTTCTGCCCCCTCCTCCCCTCCCCCACTTCCAGTGCCATTCGTAGAAATCCAATCATGGGATCCATGGACCTTTTTTGAATTTTTCTCTTGTAGTGGTAGATGGATACAGTGCTTTTATTGATCTTTATGGGGTGCTGAGGCTCGAACGGGAGCTTCACACGTGCTGGGCAAGCGCTCTACCGCTGAACCCCAGCCCCAGTCCAATCCATGGACTTTTATGTCTGGCTTCTTTCACTTAAAACTTTTGACGTTCATCGTGTTGTGGCTCATTCCTTGTGAGCATTTTGTCACCCCGTGGGCAGAGATGGGAGGGTGGGCCCACGGACCCCAGGAGTGCTGTGGGTGTGAGGAATGTGCCAACCCAAGATGCAGGCCGAACCTCCCCGTGACTGCGTTGGAAAGGGAAGACCTGTCACCAGCTGAACACTGTTCACAGACTCCAGTACCATTTGGCTTCCAGCCTGATACCAACAGTCATTTTCTCCCCCTTCTCCCAACTTCTGCACCTAAAGGTCCATGTGAGATCAAGTCTAGGGCTCCTGCTGATCTCTCCCTGAGTGACACGTTTTTGGGGTGGAGTATTAGCAGGTAGGTAACTAGACTTAGGACACTTGACTTTCCCTGGGGACGGGGGGGTTGTGTGACCTTTCTTCCAGGTCTGAGGTTGTGGGACTCCCCTGCAGCTTGCCTGTGGTCACTGCAAGGGTCTCCTGAAGCCCCAGCCTTGACTGACAAGACTAACAGAATCACGAGGTTCTTTTTTTTCTTGGATCTAAGGCACTTAACCACTGAGCCACATCCCCTGCCCATTTTCTACTTGATTTGGAGACGGGGCCTTGCTAAGTTGCTGAGGCTGGCTTTGAACTCGTCATCCTCCTGCCTCAGCTTCTCGAGCCTCTGGGATGACAGGCCTGAGCCACCGTGCCCAGCTGAGGTTCTTTTCCGAGCTGAGCAGCCTCCTGTCCGTGTGTGACCTCGGTTCCTGGTTCAGGGTTGGGTTGCAGAATAGTCTGATTTTTGTCTTGCAGTGCTGGGGGTGGGACCAGGGGCCTTCTGCAGACTGGCAAGTGCTCTGCCACTGAGCTGCACCCCCAGCCCTTTTTCTGAGACGTTCTCCTCAGAGTCGGCTCTAACTGGCCATCCCCCTGTCTCCGGGGTTGTGGATCACAGGTGTGCACCACCTCACCTGGCCCTCTGATGACTTTTTATCTTTTGCTGTGTACTGTAGTACTTCTTCAGGCTTTATTAATATTTTTAAATGATTGCTCAGTTTAAAATAAATGAATCTTTTATTTGGTGTGCAAAAACTTGTTTTTTAATAAGAGGTTTCATAAGGAGCTAAATTTTTTATTTCCTCTCCAAAAGGCCTCTTGCCAATTTATTCTTTTATGCTTGCATTTTCCTAGATTGCAAATACTATTCTTTTCCTCAAGATTGTAAATTCTTATGTGTGTTTTTTTTTTTTTTTTTTTGCATTGCTAGGACTTACATATAGAAGTGCTCTATCATTGAGCAACGACCCCAGCCATTTTATTTTTTCGTTTTGAAACGGGGTCTCCTTAAGTTGCTGAGTCTGGCCTCACACGTGTGGTCCTCCTGCCTCGGCCTCCCGAGTAGCTGGGATTACAGGCTTTACAATAGAAAATTCTCTATTGGTGATTGTGCTTTAAATGTCATTTGTGCCTCTGCCCAGTGGACGCACAATGGTAATTACCAGCCAGTGGCTAATGGTGTCAATGGCAGTGCAGGTTACGCTCTGGTTAGATTTGTCAGGCATCTTGGACCAACTTTTTATATTCTGCTCTACATTCTCTATCTTGAGAAAGTAATGGTGTGTTTGCCTGGTGGGTTATGTGGCCTGCTGCTGCATTCAAGTTGTTTTATTTTGGTGTTTGAAAGATTTGAGTATGAAAACATAAATCGGGGGAAAGGGAAGCCCAGGACAATGCAGAGTGGGGAAAATATGTGTGTATACACACACACAGACACACACACGGTGCTGGAGGTCGATTCTAGTCACCTCAGTTTGCTACTATAGTCGAGTCAGCCATGCAAAACCTTCTGGGGGCTACCAGCAGGTAAGAGAATAGCTCGATTATAAAAAACTGAATTTCCTTGTTTAGTAGCAACTCATTGCAATGCACTGCAATGTTAATAGTCAGGTAATTGCTTGTAGTGGTAGAGCAAGGCTTCTGTTTTCCCAGGTGGGTGGAGAGACGGTGGTTTGGGAGGTGCAGGGAGATGGCTCTGGCCTTCCCCCGGCTCTTCCAAAACCTGTTAACTCGCCTTGTCTTCCTGGTCATGAGGACACCAAGCTGGAGTGTCTGTCAAGCAGATGACCTAGAAATTCACACGTAGTGAAAGGAGGTTAAAATAGAAGTGTGTGAACTAAATTGGAAGGAGGACTTGGCTTCATTAAAAAAAAAAAAAAGCCAGATTGTGAACAATGAAGCTGTCACTTTTCCAAGGACAGGGCTGGCCATCTCAGATGTCCTGATGGTACTGGTCATGGTCGTCTCCAGATGTGTACGGTGGGGAAGGAAACTTGCATGAAAACGAGCCAGCCTCTTTAACGCCAAGATTGAGTGGTTGTAAAGCAACACAGGTTCTGGAAAAGGAGCACTCTGGGCCAGCGTGACCTTTGTCACTTAACAGGGCCTGGAATGTTCCTTGTGCACAGTGAGCTGGGAGCCACTTGGAAAGAAACGGAACTTTTGCCTGCCTGGCTGCATCAAGATGTTTTGATCATTAATTCATGTCACAGGAATAGAAGGTTCATGAGAGAGTGGTGTGTGTGTGTGAGAGAGGGATGAAGGCATTTGAAGCTTAGGGAGTGTGTTAAAAGATCCATTTGGGGACAGAAGTGCAGATTGGGGCATTGGGCTGGGTGTCTGCTCTGGGCTGGAAGTAGTCACAACAGGTTTGTGGAACTCGGTGTGAATTGAGAGAGATGGACTAGTCTCTAACCTCCGCAGTGCTGTACTCCACTTTCCCAAATGATTTCTAGAAATTTCTTGCTGGAGGTTATTTTTCAACCTGTTTTACTGTGGCTCCCCCACCTCCCCCTTCCCGCCTTGCTGGGGATCAAATCCAGGACCTCACACATGCTAGGAAAGAGCTCTACCACTGAGATACTCCCCCAGCCCAAAGTCTGCACATATCCATCGCGTTCCCTACAGAGGGCTAATGATGATCCCAGACAACTCTTTAGCCGCTGGGTTGTACCATATGCAATTTTTACCACCACAAGTAGCAGTGCTGGGGATTGAACCCAAGCCTTGTGCATGCTGGGCAGTGTCCTCTGCCCCCGAGCTACTCTGTCTAGCCTCTGTCTTGAGGAATGAGGAGCTGACATTTTCGAATATGCAGTCTTTAAGTCCCTGGGTTCAATCCCCAGCACCACTAAAAAATTAGAAAGGTAGGCCTGGCTTGAGAATGCTCGTTGGAAATTGGCAGTCTTGCGAATCTATACAAGTAGGTACTGGTGTCCTGTAAAAGATTCCTTTCCGCTTGGTATTCCCGTTCCTTTGAGAAGCTGGGCTGGAACCGTGAATTCTCCCCGCGAGCAGCCATGCTCAGCTCTTTGGTTTGCTGTGGGGATCGCCCACATCACAGGAGGAAGGTCTACCTTGAGTCTTCCTGTTGCTCATTTGCTTTCTTGGAAATGTTTCCACATCTGGTCTCGGGAGTTGTAAAACAGGAAGGAGGCGTTAACAGACGGCGTTTCGTAACCAACGTTTGCTGCTTGCCCTGCGTTCTACTTTTTTTTTTCCACCCAACTCTAAAAAGATGGGAGACAAATACCAAAGCCCGTCCTGAGAGAAGCTGAGTCATAGAAACCTGGGGACACCTGGTATGGCAGATGGGCTCCAGAGACATCAGCCACAGAGAGAAAGACGTTCTCTGTCGTGTCCTTGTCTCTGGCTCCAGCTCTGTCCATTCGTGGCTGCCCCTGATGTTCACTCCAGCCACACTCCAGCCACACTCCGCCTGTGTGACGGAGCTATGGGCAGGGAGCAAGGGAGCCAGTCCCTCTGGCCTGTCAGCCATAGTTTAGGAGGAAAGAATGAAAGGAATAGAATGCAAGGAAGGTAGGGAGAGGTGACTGATGCGGCATGTCTTCCAAGGATGTCTAGAGTATGAGCAGACAGCAGGATGGTTTACAGTCTGCTTCCCGTCACATAGCCGTAGGGCAGTTACATTCTCTGTGTGTGACTTTATAGGAAGCATTACCTGTGGGGGGAACACGGGATTGGGCTCCTTCCATCGTCTGTTTGTCAACCAGTGGGTTCCCAGCCTTGCTCTCTGGGCCTGGGTAAGAATGTGTGCCTCTCTTGGTTGGCCAACATGATGGGGATGCACACCCCACACACCTCATCTAGCAAACGGATTTTCTCCAACCTTCTTGTGCTTAGAGTCACTAAGTAGCATTTCAGTGCCAGCTTGGGGCCCATTTTGACCGGCAAAGAAAGGACAAAAACTTAAAACAAAACATGGCAGTGCGTAGTGTGCCCAAAGAATCTCCCTCTCGCCTCCCGTGCTGGGAATTGGACTCAGCGCCTTGTGCCAGGGACACTGGTTTGCAGAGGATGTACCTCGTTTTGACCCCTGCTGGGACCACTTGAATTGCATAATGCTTTTGGCTTCTCCGTGAATGTCCTTGAATGAAAGTGCCAGGGATATTGATTTTTGGAGCTACAAATAATTTTTAGCAAATTGGCAAACTTGCAAATAGGGAATCTGAATACCGCGCGTGGCACTGTTGTTCACCTACAGGTGGTGCGTTGATCCTGTGTGTAGACACACGTGCACCGTTGTATTTTGAGAGCGCCTGAGAACCTGAAAGAAGTCAAGGTTGAGAGAAGTGTGTCCTTTGTTATTGTCTATGGAAATCACACATGAAGGTGGAGTTAGGGCTACAGGTGTATTAATGGGGAGATGCTGTGTGAATGATAAAAGCCGGGCAGGATTGGATAGGGTAGGCCCCAAGACCACATAGATGCGTAGATGATAAAGTGCTGGCCAATTGGCCGTGAGCGCTGGGGCAGAAATTGCCCATTAGAGAGAGATGACCTTGGCTGGTGGTTGCCTGGGGAGGCTCAGGAGGAGCCCTGGGGAGTTAGCTTTGCTGGATTTGCAAATCCTTTATTGAAAGGAGACGGGAGTTTTGTGTTCTTTCCTTTGGATTTCAGTTTTAAATGTTTCACACCTGCAAAAGCCGCTGTTGTGATTCGATCAAAAGTTGGCGTGTCCTGGCAGTGTGGTGGGGCTCCATTAGGGACAGTTTGAAATGAGGATGACAAGCTGCGACTCATGGACTTGATGAGGAAAAATGCACTGTCCCTCATCCAAAATAGGACCTGACCCTTGATGGAAAGCATTCACGGGCGTTGGGTTGTAGGATGCCCACCCAACCCCAGCGGGAGGGAAGGCGAGCCTAGGTACTCAAACAGCTGGATGAGCTGATGAGGCAGCAGCATCAGTGGTGTGCGCGAGACGATTTTAATCTGCGAGAAGGAACTTTTGCACGACTTCTGCATGGTTTGTACAAGTGCTGAAAACTTAAGTCCTGTGTTTTAAAACCTCAGGATTGCAAAACCGCCGCCTGGAGGCGGGATGACAAACATATGACTGATCTCTCGCGGGTGGGATTGTTGAAAAGAACATTTGGTTGAACGCGTGACCCACTTTGCTGTAAAGCAACTCCCTTCCCAGCGTGGCCCGCATGCCCAGGTCACCTTGAGCGGCTGCACTTCTTGTCCTTGAAAACAGAAGGCTGATGAATGGTGGGTGGTGTCTCGTGGTGGTGGAGTCCATTTTTAAGAACTGAAAAGCTTTCCTATTCTCATTTAGGGTTCACGTAGGTCAAGTCCAGAAGCAGTGGGTTTATAAAAATAGTGAAACGGGAGGAGCTACGCTGCAGTGATTTGGGGAGGGCTGAAAGGGTTGGGGCTGTGTCTGAAGGTGGTCTCTGAGGCTGCTCTTGTTCATGCAGAGACCTGCAGAGCCCAGCGGTGAAGGCCATCCAGGTTCCTGTCCCCAGCAGTGTGCCTGTCTGCTTCTGTTCTTCCAGCCTACTGTCATGGAAGCACTCCATTTTTTTTTTTTTTTTTTGGTGCTGGGGACTGAATCCAGGGCTTCATGCATGCCCTGCCACTGAACTGCACCCTCGCCCTTCATGTATTATTTAATTTTGGAGTACTAGGGATTGAACTCGGGGGCACTCGACCACTGAGCCACATCCCCAGCCCTATTTTGTATTTTATTTAGAGTCGGGGTCTCACTGAGTTGCTTAGCTCCTTGCTTTTGCTGGGGCTGGCCTCAAACTTGATCCTCCTGCCTCAGCCTCCTGAGCTGTTGGGATTACAGGTGTGCGCCTCTACCTGGCAGATGTATTCTTTTTAATGCTCTCGTGAATGGTTTTGATTTTCTTATTGTTCATTGCTTATACATAAACACAATCCTCCCCACCTTTTAAAATACTTACTCTCTGGTTCTGGGGATTGAACCCAGGGCCTTGCACCTGCTGCACAAGCCAGTAGTATGAACAAAAGGTGGAGATTCCCTATATCCCCCCTGCCCCTCAGTATGCACAGCAGCCCCCACCAGAATGGAAGTGTCAGTGAATCTCCATACACTGGCATTATTAAAATCGGGGTTCCCACTTGGTGTCTGTGTTCTTGAGTTTGGACAGTTGAATAATGTGTGCATCATAGTCTTTCTTCTTTAGAAACCCTCTGTGCTCTGCTGTCCTTGAATCTGTCCGTCCATCACCCTTAGAAATCGAATACTCCTTGTTCTACTATTGAAAACATGGGCATCTGGACAGGTGAAGAGACCATCAGAGGTTTCCCAGCTGGTCTCCCCAGGAAGTAAACTGCCTGTGGGAAGAAAGAGCCAGGGATGACTCTAAATCCAGGGCTGTTTCTGGGTGTCTGCCCCCTGCTTTCCTCCTCCTCCCTTCTCCTTCCCAGCTGATGGGATTTTTGAAACTTGACTAAATTGCATTTGTTTTTCATCTTTTATTGGAGTGATGGTTTGATTTCTATGACTCAGTCACTTCAGTAATATGTACCCCTGCAGATACTTTCGTAAATGATGGTGAGGGCAAAGCTAGGGCTTCCTGTAAGCTCATCTGTGACTTATCTTTGCCGGAGGAGGAGGAGGAGGAAGTGGGACTGGGGTTACATTTTGAGATGGATGCTGAGTGCGTGCACTGGTGGAATGGTGCCGATGGAATTCTGGCTGGGAAGAGGACTGTGCCTCACTGCGGGAGGGGAACACGGGAGCAGAAGAGGCATCTCGAGGCCCAGCGTGCTTCAGCACAGCCTGCTCTGCTGTCTCGGGTCCTGGGCTCTCCCATGCTCCAGGGGAAGCTGCTGGGGAGCGGTGGGCAGCAGACCTACCGCCCTGAGCTGAGGCCTGAGCCGGGCTGCTCTGCTGTCCTTGGCAGGGCTGTGGCTGGGCCGGGATGTTTGGTAGATCTGGTGCTGTGATGCATTCTGGATGGAGGATATTTTCAGTTCGGATGGGTTTATTGGGCTGTGACCTTATCCTGAGCTGAAGAGGATCTGGGTAGTTTGGTTCCCGGACATCTGGGTTGGGTCAGGGGACAGCCACTGAAGCGTGGGTCTGAGCAGGAGGAGGGAAGAAGATCCTCGCCTCTGAGTCTGAGGGAGGAAAGGCACTATCAATATTGCCACTGGAAGTCGCAGTGAAGCTAGAAGTTCTTGCTGTGCTGGCCACAAGTCGACCAAGGCGGTCATGTAGACTCTCGGACATCTGCATGGTCATCTCGCAACAGTGCTGTGCACGGTCGTCTCAAAACGGTGCCGTGTCCTTCATCAGTATGTTGAGGAGCCCCCGTCCCAAAAGATCCAGCACCGACTTCCACTCTGTGATGGCGGGCGCTTCTTCCTGGTGTCCCACTGTACCGCTGGTGGCTGAGTGGAGACTCTGCAGCGAACTGATCTCGGGGGTGCTGATGGGAAGCTGGGTGCTGTTCTCGGGGCAAGCGCAGTCTGCTGTGGCAGCTCCATGCTGTGTCCAAGTGTCCCCAGGAGACCCTTGGCTGCATCTGGGGACAAGTTGGATTGTCTCCAGGTGAGGGGCACTCCTGGTCATTTTGTGCACGGAAGCCGGAGATGTCATTCCTCAGTGTCAAGGATTCCCCCAGTAGCCCAGTGATCAGCCCTGGCTGTCCAAAGTGCCAAGGTTGGCCGGGCACGGTGGCACATGCTTGTAATCTCAGTGGCTTGGGAGGCTGAGGCAGGAGGATCACGAGTTCAAAGCCAGCCTCAGCAATGGTGAGGCCCTAAGCAACTTAGGTGAGACTCTCTAAATAATAAATACAAAATAGGGCTGGGGATGGGGCTCAGTGGTCAAGGGCCCCCGAGTTCAATCCCTGGTACTCCCCCAAAATAAAAAGCCAAGGTTAAGAAATCCTGTGAGTCCATGAAAACCCCCAGGTGCCGAAGTAGCCTTTGTCCTTTTTACATCGTAGAGAAGTTTAGCTGAATAACTAAGCTTTCTGGGTGATGCTCACGGGCACCCCTATGAAGTAAGGGTTAAGTACACGGACTTTGCAGTCAGACCCACCTGGGTCTCCCTCTGCTCCTCTCCATCCTAATTGAATCTGAGCAATATCTGGACCTCCAGGTCCCACTTCTTCATCTGCACAGCGGGCATTGTGCTCTCTGTCCTTGACGGGCCGTGGGAGTTGAAGGCCGTGAGTGCCTCTGTTCCCATGGCAGCTGGCAGTGAGCCTTGCAAGAGGTGGTGTCGTGGGCATGGGTAATAGTCGTCAATAAAGGGGATCCTGTGGGCCAGAGGAGTTGGAGAGTGGCGGGTGCTATCGTGGATGAGTGGATGTGCACCTGGGCGAGATGGCGGGGTTCTCTGGCAGCCTCGACTGCTCACCTGTGGGCACCCCTGGGCTGCTTGCTCTGCTGTTGCAGGACGGGGAGTGGACGCCCAGGACCATTGTGAGGGGTTCTTCTCTGGATTGCCCCCGGCCTTGGTGGGAAACCTTCTGTGGCAGATTCTGTGTACTGGGGGAAAAAAGGGAGGAGGGAGCAGGAGGATCACTGGTTCAAAGCCAGCAACAGTGAGGCCCTGACGGGGGGAGGGTAGGCCTGGGGATGGATGGTGCCATTTTATTGACACAGAATTGCTTTTACTGTTGTCCCCCCTCCACCCCCACCCAGTTGTTGTGGTGCACATCACCTGGAGTATTGTAGATGCCCCCATAGACTCTCAGGCTGTGTTGATCCTACTGTCCTCGTGTTTGTGGGGAGCAGGTAAGAACCTGTTCTTGCCGCGGCCTGTTAGGTTGATTGTTCGGAAGCTGCGTCTTGCACAGCTGGACACCCTTCTGCGTTGGTGCCAGAGCTGGGAGTGTTACTTTTCCTCGCCCTCTTCGTGGTATAACTTGCATGCCCCGAAACGTTCCTGTGGTGTGTTGGGGAGTGGTTGGAGCTGGGGTTGTCACAGCCGAAGGAAAGGTGCTGGTGCATTCGGTAGAAGGCGGCCAGGAGGCTGTCCTGCGTTGCACAGCTCGGGCCCCACAGATGGGGGACAAGCCCTGGACTCGCACCCAGTAGGGGTTGGGCTGGAGTGCAGAATCTCACAGTGGGCTCCTGGGGGTGTGCTGGCAGTTCGTAGTGAGCCTGTTGGTCGGTGGCCTTAGGGACCGGCCAAGCTAAGAAGTGGGGGGGGGTATGGGGAGCAGGACTTTCTCTTAGACCTGAGAGCCATCGAAAGCCTCCCAGCAGGTGGGTGGAAGTCTGCAGGGCTTTAGAAAGTTGAAGCTGGCATCACAGTGGAGGGTGGATTACAGCAGAGTCGGCCAACTGTGGCCTGTGGGGACACATCCAAGTGCTGTCTTCAGCCAGTTTTTGCAACGTTTTTGGGCACACGGCCACACCCATTTATTGATGGATTGTTTGTGGCTGCTGTATTATAATCTTATGTGTCAAACTGGCTGAATCATGGTACCTACGTGGTGTTGTGAAGTATTTTGACTCACAATGAAACAGGTTGAGGCCCACCCACTGAAGGTTTACCAAAGTCCCTGGACGAGAAGGGAATAAACCCAGGAACTTGTTGCTGGTGCCTTCCAGCGAACTAATCTGCAGACCTTCCTTAGATTTCACCTGTGTTACCACTGAGCTGCATCCCAAGACCTTCTTAAATTTTGAGATGTGGGCTCCCTAAGCTGCCCGGGCTGGCCTCAAACCTGTGATCCTCCTGCCTCAGCCTCACAAGTTGCTGGGATGACAGGTGTGTACCACTGCACCTGGCTCTTCACCTGTTCTTCCATGGATTCACTTGTGACTTTTCCTCGAGACCCAGGTGACTACGAGGGCACCTCGGGAAGACGGGAGTTGTTACCTGCACTTGATGCATGGCCACTCGTGCTGTGTGTGGGGCCCACACTCTGTCTTTGATACAGCAATCAGTTGTAGGCAGACTGATGGCCCGGAAAGAAAGAACAATGACAAAGTAATAAGAGGAACACTCGCAGCCCAGCTTAGGGCGACCTGAAATCATTTGCCCTGGATTTGCTTACTTGAATACCTCCCTATGTTATTTGCAAATGGATGAAGTGTTTTTCCTGCCCCTTGAGTGATAGCCATCCTGTGTTTGGTATTAATTAGCCCCGGTAGACCTCCCTTTGGTGTTGGTTTCTTCTGATCTGCATGTCCCTGTGTGCCCCTGGTCTCTGGGAGACTGGAGTGGGAACTCCTCTGGTGACTGCTTCACTCCCACATCACAGGAAGTGTGGCACGATGAGGCTCTTTCACGCCCCTCTTGCCGTGGTCACAGTAATGAGATCGGAAATGGTTAATGACCCTGGGGTTTTGTAATTCCCAGTGTGGGGCAGAGGTGGCTGACACGTGTCCATTTCCGTCCTGTAGCCAGATGGTCCAGCGTCCGCCAGCCAGGATTTTGGACCCACGCTGGCTGAAAGTGAGTACAGTTGCTTTTGGAGTGGGGATTGAGAAATGCAGGTGAGAGAAGTAGCCTGAGGCCAGTGTGACTTCTAACCAAAGCCAGGGTCACTGACCGGCTGGCGCAAGGCAGACAGGATGAGACTGGGAGAGTGGCCTGCGAGTGCTGTCGCCTGTCAAACATCTGCAGAGGCTCAGGAACCAAGTTCCATAAAGGGTTGGGTCTGTCTGGGATCAGCAAGCAGATGGGTTGCGTCGTCTGGGGTTGGGGGCAGGGACTGCTGGATGGACAGGTTTTGGAACGCCTGTGCTGCTGGCAGTGGCTGAGCTCTGCAGAGGCACTAAGACCCTGCGGCCGGAGCTCCAGGTGAGGGAATTGAGTGGCACACAGTGGGGTTTACATCCCACAGTAAACCTGCCTGAAGAGGGGTCGGGCTCTGCGTTTGCACACCCTCTGGAAACACGTGTGAGAGGCAGAGGCCGCATGGTGTGACTTCTCTGGTGGAGATGGCAGTTTCAGATGGATGGGTTCCAGGGAGCGTGTTGCCCGTTATCTCGCGTCCGCAGCCGGGAACCGGGCGTCCACAGGAACAGTGAGACCCAGGCTGGTATCGGAGGCAGTGGGGGCAGTGTCTCCTCTCCCTGGTGTCGGACTTCTTCCTTCCCCCAAAGAACACAAGAAACGGAGGCAGCGGACCAAGTGGCCCTCTGAGCATGCTCCAGGATAGAGGCCAGTGTGCACGCACACAGGGACACGAGCAAAATCGGCCTCAAGGACCAACGTGAAGATGGGGATTGACACGTGGGCGGGCAGAGGAACAAGAGCGCGTGTCTGCACCTCGGCTCCTCTGTCCCCTGATGAGACGGGCTCAGATGACTTCCTTGCAGGGCGTTTGGGGAGAACGCAGGGGGAATTTCACTGTGCTCGAGGCGCAGGTGGACAGCGAGTCTTGGTTCTCATAGGTACCTCCTGCTTGCACAGCACGGGGGTTTACGCCGCAGGCATGGCTCTCATTCCAGGAAGCGTGGTTTCGTGACATGATAGCACACGTCTGGTCAAAGTGTTGCTTTTTAGGGGCGGGAAAAAAAAAAAAGCTTAGGATGTTCAGGTGGTCCTCGGGTCACTGCAGATACCCGCACTGTTGCACGAGTTGTGTAGAATTGGCCCGGGTGTTTGGAAGTAGGGAGGGAGTTCCTGAGATTGCACGTCAGGTGCCCAGCCTGGCCAGCCAGTCTCCCGAGGGTCGTTAGGGGAACAGCCCCCTGTTTCAGCCTGTTGCACGGATCGGGAGGCATCTTTGTCATGCCGTAAGCTGTAAGTGCTGCACGGTCACCGTCACAAGGGAGAGAAGAGGAAGCGTGCTCGGAGGAGCCTCCCCCAGCGTGGATAAGGACAGAGGTAGTTCAGAGGCTCAGGAAAGCCGCAGGAGTGACGGCCCTGGTGGAACCGGTCCCCTTCTAGTCTACCTGCCAGCAGGGGAAACCTGAGTGTCCTGCCCTCCCGGTGACCCTCTCTGCTCCTGGAGCCTGCTCCGCCCTCTGCCTCCGTCGGATCTAGACTGTGACTCCTGAAACTGCACTCTGGGGCATGGGGGAGCAGTAGAACTGACCCTGGAAGAGGGCAGAGGAGGACGATGACTAGGATTGCCGCCAGGACCCTCTCTGGGACTCCGCTCTCTGCGGGACGGTAGTCTAGGAGCGTTTGGGAGCTCCTTTTGAGCTGGCTCGACATCCTCGGCATCACTGGAGAAATGCCTCCCGTTTTGTAAGTGGGGACACGGAGGCCGGGGCAGTGACAGGACCAGCTCCCACACCTCTGAGTGGTGCAGCTGTGGGCTGAGGGGCCGCGGGAGGGCCCACGTGATCTCAAAGATCATGAGGTTGAGGTGCTTCTCCAAACTCTAGAAGGTGGTTATCCCCTGCTCCATGGCAGGTTTGTTCTTAGAATTCCACAGTAGCCCCAGGCGCCCGAGGGCCAGCAGTGTGAGGGTAAGTGTCCCTAGGGACCCTGGGAAAAAAACATTAGCGTCCAATACCAAGGCCATCTTGCTCCAGAGCGGGGGAGACGCTTCTTTCAGATAACCAGGTGGCGGCCAAACCACAGCCCTTTCTGCAGCAGGTGAGCTGCAAATGGCTTCGTAGGGTTAAATGATGGAAGAAAGAATACCTGGTGGCAGGTGATAGCCATGTGGAATTCCAAGGCCAGCGTCCACGCAGAGTTTTATTGGAGCGAGCTCTGCCCGTCACCCACCCATCCTGTGTGGCTGCCGCTTGTTAAAGCGTCATCGAGACCCTCGCGGTAGAGTCCTGCTGCCCAGGGAAGCCTGAACCATGTCACCTCTGGTTCCCTGCAGAACAAGCGTGCGGTCATCGAGGGCTTGGCCCACTGTGTGGCGTGAGCAGGACCATCCTCTCGGGCCATTTCTTCCTGTCCCCACCTTGCCTGCCTGCCATAGCCTGGTACCCTACCACTAGAGTCCTTTATCTGAGGTGAGACTCATCCCATTGGAGTGTGGGGAGAGTCCATGAAGCCTCATCCTTGTGCCTCAGGATTGGGTGGGATTGTTGCTGGCTTTGTCAGAGCAAAGCTGGGACCAGAGGACGGCCCCCGAGGGTT
This sequence comes from Marmota monax, assembly GCF_021218885.2. NCBI lineage: Eukaryota > Metazoa > Chordata > Mammalia > Rodentia > Sciuridae > Marmota > Marmota monax. Next base: position 1,518,831 of record NW_026694062.1, on the reverse strand, counting down.
GTGGTATGAAGTGCGGAGTGTCGGCTCCTGTTGTGCAGGCTGGGAGGAGGCTGGACCCTCCAGAGGGTGGCCGCTGTTCATCGGCTGCTTTTCCTGCACCCTCCCCTTGGACGCCCAGTTGCTGGGACTGTGGGTGGGCGAAGGCCACAGCGGGTTGGCTTCCCACAGCCACCTGGGTGGTAGCAGAGACCTGTCAGTGCAGAGGTGCAGGCAGGGCCATGGCTAGGAGGAGGCAGGGCTGGAGTTGATGGGGCGTCCTCTCCAGTGCCTGCCTGCCTGCTGTCCAGTGCTGCCTCCCATACACGGGCGGCGGCCCACCCCTGGGTCCTGTATTCATTGCTCTGAGTGGGTGCTCTCCTGAACCAGCCTGGGGGAGGCCGGGTGAGGGAGTGCCCCTCGGTTTCCACCTTGTCCGTGCTCTGCCTTCGGAAAAGCCAGCCATGGTGGACACGCTCGTACAAAGCCACCAGGTTCGCCTGCCCCCGTACGGTCTGCCTCTTACCTCTTTCTTGGCCGATGGACAGTGCAGTCGTGCTGTGGGCTTTAAAGGGCCTTCTTCGCAGCCTCGCCGGGAACTCGAGCACATTTTCCCGATGCTGCTTCTGGGATAAGGGTCATTTCTGAGAGCAGACGAGATGATGGCCTTTGTCAGTTTGGAGATGGCTCTGGTGTCAAGGTTCCTCTTGAAGTCACTTTCTGATGGGCATATGGGGAGGAGAAGTAGGTTGCTTTCTGCTATCTCCTGTTCTTCTTGGCTTCTCGGAGCATCTAGCTGGAGGTAAATGCAGACCTCTTAGGGTGGGGGTGTGGCATGGAAATGGGGTGGGAGAAGGAATAAAAATTAGAAATCAAAAGCAGCAGTGACAGCCCTGGTAATTTTTCATGCTAACCTACTTTAAATGCTCCCAGAACCATTGTTGAGCGAGAAGTCTCCCGTTTCTCCTGCCCTACTGGGACAAGAACTAAAAATACCTCTGTGCAGACGGGCACATGGCCTTTGGATCTCCAGGCCGGGAATATTTATTTGTAGGAGCGGAGTTTACAGGAACTCCGTGTTCTTAATGAGCGAGCTCCCTGGCCGTGGAAGTTCTTGGGTGAAGGAAGACTACAGCCTCAGCCCCACCCATCCACTATGTCCCTGGTTTCCATTACCAACTGCTCCAAGTATTCCTCACCCCACACCCTCCTCCTGTGCAGCCACAAACTGGAGCACATGCGTGGATGACCCCAATCAGACAGCTCACACTTGCACACCAAGGACCCTTGGACTGGATTTAGCGGCTTTTTCTTTTTCTTGAAGGTCCCGGTGTTAGAATTCACAGAACCAGTCATCACCCCCAGAGGGACTGTGGTCTGACTGGATGGCGCAGTGGCAAAGTTGATCTTGTTCAAGGTGGAGATGTAAGAGGAGCTGGGAGCTCTGGGGTTAGGACTTTGAAATATCTGAGATGACCTGGGACCGGGGGTGAAGGGAGAGGAAGGGAGCCCTCCCAGGACAGGGTGTGTTTTTGAAGGTTCTAAAAAGAGCCTGGAGGAATGGATGGGGTAGAGCCCAGCAGGGTCCCCTGCAGCTGTTGGATCGGGAGGGCAGAGGTGTGGATGGTTTTGGAGATGCATCCTGGTTTTTTTCCAGGTAGGCTGAGGTCTGAGGGTGGTCCCAGGGTACAGTGGATGAACAGGTGGAGTTGGTGGTACACGCCCTTCCTGGAGGCTGTGGCCCTGCAGGGAAGGGGACTAGACCCCTGACAGGGAGGAGGGGCTGTTCTCAGAGTGGGGAGTTTCAGGAGATAAGGTAAATGACTGGGATGGGGGTGGTGCCTAGCAGGGGATGCCTCTGCAGAAGGAGGATCTTGCATCTTGCTGGTGTTGGTTAGCAAAAGAGAGGGCAAAGGAGAGGGCGGGTGCTCTCTTTGAGAGGAGGAGGCAGGCAGCAAGTAGGATTTTTGCAAAGAAGACAGATGATTGCTTCCTCTAAAACATTCCACCAGGAGATGACCTCATGTGAAGGTCTGGGTTTTTCTCTAAGGGAGAATGAATGGGGTTCTGCCTCAAAGGGAGCCAGGGAGATGGGTGGGAGCCACCGTCTCTGGAGAGAGCCGGGCTTTCAGACTGCCCTGGGGGAGTAGCCCTGATTGACTCTAGATAAGGTCTCTGTGGGGAGCTCCTCTGAACTAGTTTGAACAAGGGGGGGAAAAAGAACACCCCCGGCCAGCCAAAAGCTTTAGAGCAGACGCTGGAGTATAAACCAGGGCAGGCTAATGAGGACTGCGCGAGGGATGGGCACATTTAGTGATGTCCAGTGTGTGTAGGTACAAGGCCCTCGGAATGTGCCTGATACAACTGTTGGTTCTACTGTGGATTTCGGCAGCTGCTGGTGGCCCCTGCGGGGTGGGCCCGGGCTAGCCAGGGAGATAGTAGCGGAGCATCCCACAGGGAGAGATGGGGCTTGTTAGGTGGTCAGAGAAGAGTCTGGGTGGCAGCAGGACCTCCCGGGCTGTGGCTCTGGTCAGGATGTCATGGTAGGGGGACCTGCATGCCTGAGAAGAGCTGCGCCCCTTCCCCTGGGCAACATCTGGGTCTCTCCACTGGGACTCTGTCTTCTGTGGGTTCCGGGGTTCTCTCCCAGAACACCAGCTGGTCCCTACACCATGACCATAAATGTAGACCCTGTGTGCCCAAGACTGAACAAATGAGATTTTCTCGCCCCCTCTCCTTACACTGGGGTCCTTACACGCATTCTTGGTTGCTGTGTTTTGTGCATGATCGTCTTGTAGCAGCATAACAAAGCCTGAGTCGGTGAATCGTGTTTGTGTGTGTGGTTTTTTTTTTTTTTTTAAAGTACCAGGAATTGAACTCGGGAGCACTTGACCTCTGAGCCGCATCCCCAGCCCTGTTTTGGATTTTATTTAGAGACAGGGCCTCATTGAGTTGCTTAGGGCCTCACTGAGTTGCAGAGGCTGGCTTTGAACTGTGATCCTCCTGTGCTGCTGGGATTATACATGTGCACCACTGAGCCTGCCCACAATCACATTTCTGCACGCATTAAAAATAGGAAAGTCTGGTGCAATGGTGCATGTCATCCCAGTGGCTTGGGAGGCTGAGACAGAAGGATTGCAGGTTCAAAGCCAGCCTCGGCAACCGTGAGATGCTAAGCAACTTGGTGAGACCCTGTCTCTAAATAAATTATAAAAAGGGCTGGGGATGGGGCTCAGTGGTCGAGTGCCCCTGAGTTCAATCCCCAGTACCCCCCACAAGACCCCAAACCAAAATCTCGGAAGGGTTCAAAGTACGTATAGGAAATAGGAAAAACGGAATGCATGTTTTGAGTAGTCATGGGTTCTTCCCCCGCCCCCTTCTTCTCCTTGTGGTAACGGATACAGTGTCAAATTTACCACCTCAGCTACTTTTAGTGACCTGTTCCTGGTGGTGGTGCCCTCCTGCCGTCTTCAGTCTTCAGCCCTTGGTGAGCAGCTGTTCCTGCTCCCCCGCCTGGCAGCCCCTTCTGTCTCTGGACTGGCCTGCTGCAGGGGTCTTGTAAAGGTGGAGTCGCACGGTAGGACTTATTATTGTGACTGGCTTATGTCACACAGAGGTCACCCCGTTGTAGCAGGTGTCAGGATTTCTTTTGGAGGCTGAGTAATAGTCGGTGGAATGGACAGACGGCCTCATGTGCATCCCCTCAGATACTGATGGACACTTGGGCTGCCTGCAGCCTTGGGCTCTTGTGAACCGGGCTGCCAAGAGTTTGGGCGCTCAGATACCTCTGCCGGGTCCTGCTTTCAGTTCTCCCTGGTGTGCTTCTGGCCATTTTAAAGAGCAGCACTTTCCACCCCTACTTGAGTGTCAGCAATATTTAAAGTGGCTGAAATACCTGGAAAGTGATAGAGGTTGTCTGCGTTGGTATTGTCCAATGTCAAGGGTTTGCAGATTCTGGAGGTTGACTGCCTGCGTTGGCCATAGAGTCCCGTGAAGGGTTAGTGATAAATCGAGCTGCTCCCTGCACCCCTCCACGTTTGATAACCCCGGTAGCTCAGGCACATTCCAGCCAGGAGGGAGGACTGACTTGCCACGAATGCAGTTGGAGTTCTCTTCCTTCTTCCTTACCTTCATCCCCAGTCCCATAGCTTGTGCAAAGGGCCTGAGGCTCACCTGGAGTGGAAGAGATTCACAGGGCTCCTATTTGCATAAATCTGGGCTGTGTTTAGAAGTTAGCTTCTACCTGAGAAATGGGCAGCGGAGGTTCAGGGGTGTGTGTGTGTGTGTTCAGGTGCTTCATGGAGAATGAGTTGGAGGGATTCAGCAGGGAAATCGGCCATTGGGGCCTAGTGGAATGTTCTAGAGGGAGGGCTAGTTGGACCAGGGGCTGGCTGGGGCTGCAGAGAGCGGCCCGACACTTTATGTGTATACCGAATGTCTGAATTGGGTGCAAGCTCTTATGCAGCTTGTTTCTGGCGTGTCTAGGTGTTGCACAGACCTGGAAAACGGAAAACACCCCTGTCTTGCAGCCTGTTGTGAGCCCCACGCTCCCGGGATGAGACCTTCTTTGGAGGCCTTCCTTGGAGAATCCAGATGGTCCCAGTTGCTTAATAGGGAGGTGTATTTGCTGAGATTTATGTGGCAGAGATTTGCTTCTTAAAAAGGAATCATCCAAACATGAATGGAAGAAAATTCAGTCTCCTGAGTGACGTTTAGCCTTTGGTTCTTTCACTGTTGGGGACAGGGGAGAGCCCTGTTAGGCAGCCATGTCACATTTCTCTGGCAGTTAACTCGGGGCACGTGAAACCATACCAGTTGGGCCAGTGCTGAAATTGCTACATATATCGGGTCTTGGAAATTTTTGAGAACAGTTTTTTCCCCCGAGATGGTCCGTGTTACCTTCCCTGATTCTGTTGCAAGCAGACCTTGCCTAAGAAGGTTGATGTAGTGACGTTTATATTCAGAATATCAGTGTCTTAATTTTGCTCCAGAAATAAGATGGATTTAAATGCCTGAGTGTAGTTGGGTCCCCATGAAACTGTACTTGTGGGTGCCGAAATTTGAACTTCAAGTAATATTCGGGTCTTGTGAAATATTTCTCCTTTGGTCTTTTCTCCCACTAACCTCTTAAAAATGGCTTTTAGTCCCCCCCCACCCCTGCCCCCAGTCCTGGACCGCATAAACTGGGCTGGGGGAGGGGGAGCTGGCTGTGACCAGAGCTATATTTGCTAACCCGTGATCTGTGTCCTGTGTACAACTGTGCATTGTCCAGAGTTGATGTGCATTGTCCAGAGTTGATGTGCGTTGGGCTCACGGTTCTTATTCAAAAGTGCTGAATTTGTTGAAAGGAAACTTTGTGCATCCCTAACCTGAAATCTGGAATACTCTAAAATCTAAAACGTTTTGAGCACTGCCATAATATTAGAAATAGGAAAATTCCACCCCTGACCTCATGCCACAGGTTTCAGTTGAATCCCATGCACCCCAAAGCTAAGCTGCACTTCTATGATCCTAATGACTTGGGAGTCTGAGGCAGGAGGATTGCGAGCTGAGGCCAGCCCGAGCCATTTAGAGACCTGGTCTCCACATAAGATACAGAAGGGCTTGGGGATGCAAGTCAGTGGTAAAGTGGCCCTGGGTTCAAGTCCTGGAGCCACAGGCACCTACAAATACTGTGTAAAATGATCTCCAGGCTGCGGTGTAAGGTGTGTGTGAAACAGAAATCTGAATCGTGTCTGCTCTGACATTTTGGGTAAGGGACCTTAAAGTCCCTCCTGGAGTTGACAGGCTGGCGAGGCGGATATTGAAAAGGAAGCGGGACACTCCCTGGGGTCCCCAAAGGGAAGTCATGTTCAACAGGGATCCTGATGGGGCCAGCCGCCCACCTTCATCCTGGAAAGTTTAGTCGAGGCTTATCTTGGCTGGGAGACGGAGGAAGCCGACTCTGTTGGGTTGCCCTGAAGCCAGGACTTTCCTGGGGGATGGGCCTGTTACTTCAGCCATCTGCGTCTACTCAGCCACAGGACTTTGTTTTGGTGAGTGAGAGGGATTATCTGGGGAAAGGGCAGGAGTCCTGGGTATCGCTCAGTCCTTTGAGGAAAGTCACTGTTCAGATCTCGCCTCTATTGCTTTAGTTGTTTTTGTTTTTGGGCAGGGGGTACCGGGGATTGAACTTGGGGGCATTCGACTCACACCCCCAACCCTATTTTGTATTTTATTTAAAAATGGTCTCACCGAGTTGCTTAGGTCTCACTAAGTTGATGAGGCTGGCTTTGAACTCGTGATCCTCCTGCCTCAGCCTCCCCAGCTGCTGGGATGACAGGCCTGAGCCACCGTGCCTGGCAATTGCTTTGATTGTAGTGAGACTTTTCCTCTTGAATGACTTGACTCTGCTGTCCTCGGGTCAGATCTAGGCACTGAAAAGAAATGTGTGTTTTGCAAAAGTTTCTGGACAGTTTGGTTTCCTTTTTTTTGTCCAGGGTCAGCAGATCTTCTGGATCAATGACCAGATGATAAATATTCTGGGTCTTCAGGGCCATGTGGTCCCTGGATGCCATGTGGTCAAAGCAGCTGCCTTGGGCAGTGTGGAAATGCACGGATGTGGCTGTGTGCCCGCAAGACTCCAGGGCACCAGGGGCTCCCATCTCGCGGGCTATGCAGCCACTAACTTTTGTCATTCCAAAAGTTTTCTGTTTTGCGAACGGAAGCCCTGAGCCCTTGGATGGTAACTCCCCTTTCCCTCCACCCCAGCCCGGGCAGCCTCTGTCTCTGCACTGACTGCTCCAGGGACCTCACAGAAGTAGAGTCACAGTGTTGTCCTGTGCTGCCTGCCTTATTCCCCTAGCCTGACATCCTCGAGCTTCAGCCGCGTCACGGCCTGGCTCGGAACCTCGGTTCTCTTTAATGAAATCCCACCATGTATGTGGCTAAACCACCAAGGACGTTCTTTGATACTGAGTCATTTTTGGCTCGCGGTGATTCCCCGGGAATTGTCCTGGCAGAAGAAAGTCTCAGACACGGGCCTAATTTCACTTCCTAGTTGAAGAATCGGGTGTCCTTTGGAGGCCCCGGAACACTTTGGGGGGCAGTGGCATCTTGAATTCGGGGAGGTGTCTCTGGAGTGGAAGTCTGCCGTCACATGGAGACGGAGAGTCGGGCATGATGCCCAGGGCTGCCGATTCCTGCTTCTCCTGGGCCACGTGGCCACTCGAGGGACCCTGTGGAGGTCTGTCTGTCTGCAGGTGGAGATGAGAGCGCAGGAGGCTCCCGCTGCAGGAGGCTGGGGAGGGAGACCCGTGGGGTGGAGGACGCAGCTCTGGGCAGGCTGTGAGGAAGTCACAGGGTTAGCTGACCCCAAGGGGCTTTGAGGCTGGCTTGACCTGAGCAAGGCAAGGGGTGTGGCCTTTCAAGCCCCAGCCCCCGTTGACCATTCAAGGGGCCCATGCATTGACTGACACGGTGCCTGCCACCTGGCGGGGAAGAGACCTGGAGGGGGTCCAAGCTGCAGCATCCCCTGCTCGGCAGGGTGTTGGTTCTTTCTGGGGACACCCACCCAGGAAAATAGTGGAAAGGCTTGCGGATTGCTCATTGATCTGTTTCTCTTGGAAAACAATTTCAAAATTAGCACGTGACCTGTCAAGATCAAATCACAGAAGCGCCTGGAGCAAGGTTGTGGTAGCACTCTGTCACCGCTCTGTGTTGGCACGCGAGGAACATCCGTGACCCTCATGTCAGCATTGGGGGTTCTGGGGACACAGCCAGGCCTGTCATCTCCACATCGCCGGTGGCGACTTTGATGCCGTGACTAGTTGCAGGGCAGGCTGCATGGACCGTGAAGTTGGAAACACTCGTGACAAGGACCTTCACAGATAGTTGGCCACCTTGGGTCTCTGTGGTTCCCCTTCAGAAGTCGGAGGCACATCCTGAGAGGGTGACAGCCTCCCCTGGCCCGTGCCTGGTGGTCTGGTTTTGGGTTTGTTGATGGAGGGCCCCTGGCGGGGTGGACCCCGATCCCCTTAGGCGTAGGATGCAGGATGCGGCTGTGCCATCAAAGCCAGGCAGCCTGACTGAGGCTGCGAGGCTCCCAGGGCTGAGCTACCTGGACGGCCTGTTTCCTGTGGGTGGCATTTGGGAAGGAGCCTCAGATGGGACCTTTTAGGACACCTCCATCCTAGGTGCTCTGCAGGATGTGGAGGGACGAGGGGCTGTCTAGAGAAGGCAGAGGAGCGACATTCTCAAAAATGAGCACGTGTTTCTGACCCACTGAGCCCCAGCCCTATTCTGTATTCATTTAGAGACAGTCTCACTTGAGATGCTTAGCTTCTCGCTTTGGCTGAGGCTGGCTTTGAACTCACAATCTTCTTGCCTCAACCTCCAGAAGTGCTGGGATGACAGGCGTGTGCCACCGCACCCGGCTTCTTGGCTTTTGATACAGTGGAGACCGCTGGGTTTGCTTGACCTTGGTGAGGACTCCAAGTCCTGGAAACTTCTAGTGCAGAGATGTTTTTATTCCTTTCTCTATCCCCGTTTGCCTGCTTCTTGTAAACGGCCAGGAAGAAGAACGTCCTGAAATGTAGCCAGCACTGTTGAAAAGCAATTAAAGCAAATTCGGTCATTAAACTTGAGATTATTGTCTGGGTAAATGAGAGTTTAAAATTCAATTTATCCCAACACTTGCACTTTAATGAACAGGTCGCATCACACATTTTTATGTCCATAAGTGATGGGTAGCTTTAAAGCTAGAGAAAGGTGCTCTTTAAAGAATGTTCTGCATTGGTCTCAAAAAAACATTTTTTTCCTCAAAAAACATTCACATTTTTCTTTCAAACTAAGGCGAGGGAACCCCATCGGCTTGTCAAGTTTTTAAGGAATTATATTCTTCCATGGCAATTATTTATTTATCTGGTTAGTTCAACCTGTGCAGTCTTAAAATGGAATAGGATGAAGATGTTCTAGATTCCATGCCCCGCCCCCCCCCCCCGCCCAAATGCATGTTCTTTGGAGATGGGGTTCTTGCTGTGTTCCTGGGCTTAAGCCATCCTCCTGCCTCAGCCTTCTCAGTAGCTGGGATTGCAGGTATGCACCACCATGCCTGGCTCTACATGTATTTTTAAGTGGCACAATTTACCTTTTGACCTTAATTCCTACTACTGTCCACCCCATTGCATTTTTTAAATGTATTCAACTAGAAGTAGTCTCCCTCCCTCAACAAATATGAAAACAGTCTTGGGCTCAGTGGTAGAGCTCGTGTTTATCATGTGCAAAGGCCCTGGGTTCAATCCCCAGCACCCCTCCCCCAGATATTTGGAACAGACAGCATACATAAAGAGAACACGTTCACTGTCGGTGCATTTTGGGGATGAGGGATACCCGAGATTGAACTCGGGGGGTGGGGGGCACTCAACTACTGAGCCACATCCCCAGCCCTGTTTTGTATTTTATTTAGAGACGGGGTCTCACCGAGTTGCTTAGGGCCTCACTTTTGCTGAGGCTGGCTTTGAATTCGCGATCCTCCTGCCTCATCCTCCTGTGCTGCTGGTATTACAGGTGTGTAGCACCGTGCCTGACCTGTCAGTGCATTCTATCTGTGCTCTTGGTAAAGCTCTCCCAGGTCGTTAGATACTCGTCCCTCTTAGTATCTGCTATGCAGGGGTCACGTTCTGCTGTTAACTTGGGATTGGCTAGCTAGCACTTCACCTTGGGGGAGCCCCCAGGGTCACCTGCTCTCTATTCTTTATACCTACTGCTCCCCGCCAGCACCTAATCCTAAGTGCCCTGGGCCTGACCACCTCAGGGCCACATCTTCTGTCCAGCAAGCTCCCAGAAGGCTTGAGATTTTTCTGATGCTTAATTCCTACTTATGGGGAATCTGGTTTCATGCCTTTGGGATGCTTCCTGCATCTGAAGTCCCCCCAGTCTTAGGAACTAGGGTGTCCATCAGGTGCTTGCAATGTGCAGGAAACCTTGCTAGGTCGCTGGGGCTTAATCCTATTAGCAGCCCTTATGTTGCATTAGGGCCAAGAAGGGAGGAGGTGGGGGAGGTGGGGGATGTGGAGAGGAGAGGGGCTTCTGAGCTGGAAATGGAGCACTTTGGTCTCTGCCTTCCCGCACCCCTCAGGTCACCTGCAAGCCTCTGGTGAGGAAGATTGAATGCTTTAAAATCAGGGTTTTTTTTTTTTTTTTTTTTTTTTAAGTTCTGCAAGTAACACTAAAGGCCCAGAAAAAGAGTGTCTGCCCTTCATGGCTGCTGCCTCCCGGAGTCCGCAGTACTCTGGCCTCAGTGGGAGTGTGGGAGGGTTCCGGAGGCTGCGTGGAGGCCAGCCGTAGCTGGACTGAGGAGGCAGGGCAAGCGCTAGATGGCTGTGTGCACAGGTGGGTGGTGTGGGTAAGGGGGAGGTGCAGTTAGTGGGAGCCTGGGGTGCTTCAGTCCCCAAGGAGGGATCCAGGGCAAGGGGGGGGGAGGACTGCAGAGAGCCCCCTTTTACCCATGGATTTTCAGTCATCTACATTGCCCATTATTTCTGGGTGCTTTGAACATCCCCCCTCCAGGGCTGGGGAAGGAGCGCTCTAGGTGGCTTTTAGAACTCATAAGAACATGGAGCCGGGAGGGGGGGGAGAGGGTGTTTTTTGCCCGATAGGTGGTAATCTCGGTTGGCTGATGTTATGCCTATAAACTTTCCATTTCTTGCTGGCAGAGCTGTTGTGCTGTCCTTGGGAATCGGATGCCGTAAGCGTCCTCATTTTTAAGAGGACATCTGGGCCTGTAACATTCCCGGGGGGCCTTCTGAGATACTTGGAGGAGCTTCGAGTTCAGGCTGACCACCTTGGGAAGCCCCAGCAGGTCCTGTTTCAGGAACCCTCTGTGGACATGAGCTTTAGCATTGGAATCTGTGTCCAAACCCAAAATGGGAACCCCTTTCCCGGGAAGCTTGGATTGTATTTGTTTTTACATTTGTTAACTCATTCTTGCTCCATCCTGGAAATCTGAGCCTTAACTGATCTTTTTTTTTTTTTCCCCCCCTGTTACTGGGAGGAGAGCGAAATTGTAATTCTATGACTTGTACATGAAGAATTAAACTGGAAAGGAATTATATACAAATACGTTTTTTTTTGGGTGTTGGACCTCGTGCTACGAAGCTACGAATGCAGCCCCCATTTTTTTTTTTAACTCTGTAAGGGCCGAAGGGTCTGGAACCTCTTTCTGTCTTTCGTATCCAGGAAGTAGAGAAGCATTTCTCTGCGCCTCCTGCACCTCCACTGGGGCCTAGCAGACAGCGTGATGGAGCGTGTATGAGTCTCACCACAGCTGTGATAACAAAGCACCAAAGCTGAGGGGTCTTCAGCAACTGAATTATCATCTCCCAGTCGTGGAGGCTGCAGCTCCGGGGTGGAGGTGTGGGCCTGGGCTTGCAGATGCTGTCTTCTCCCTTCACGGGGTTGTCCCTCTGTTATCTCACTTCCTTACAAGGACCCCAGTCCTGTGGGGTAAGGCCACCTGGGGACCTCATCGCACCTCTGTCACCTCTGAAGACCAATCTGCACACACAATCGCCCCCTGAGGTCCTAGGCTTCGGACTTCAGTTTTGTGGGGAGGCAGTTTAATTGGTCACAAAGGAGAGGTCCCAACCGGCGAATCCCCGGAGACAGACTAGATGAGCAGTTGCTGGGACGGGATTGTGGACTGACTGCCGAGGGCCCGGGTTTCTTTGGAAAATGTTTTGGAACGAGTGGTCATACAACTCTGAGAATATACCCCCTGCCCCCGCAAAACCCAGAAACCCATCCCTGAAGAGTGGGAAGAGGTGGACTTCCTGGCAGGTTACATAAGGCTGTTATAAACGTCAATGAGTGTCGTAAACCTCAAAGGACGCTGTTCTAAAGAATAACACAGGCACGCGGGAGGGAGCAAGGTCGGAAGCGGGGAGTTGGATATGGAGGATCCTGATGCACTCATCCTAATGCTCCCACTTGGGACAGCCACCACGCCGTGCCACCTTGGTGTAGGGAGGGAGGGAGTGGCTTCCTCCACAGTCAGTTCTTGAACATTTCTGCTAGTTCTTAGCTGTGTCCTGATAAGGTTCTGTTCCGCAGGACTGCCGGATCTCCCGCTGGTAGGGAGGTGATTGGAAAACTTCCTCCTTGGGAAGCCGCGGTTTCCGCCTGGGTGACTCCCCCAGCGGGAGGAAGGCCCGCTTCCCTTTGTCGGGTGCTGAGAAAAGGCTCCTTCCAAGCGCTTTTTGGCTTCCTTGGGACACTGAGGAGCAGGGTGGTTTGCTGGGCCTGGCAGCTCAGGGACAGGCAGGTGAGGAGGGGCTGCTGGCCGGCCGTAGGGGTGCTGCATGTTCATGTGTCCCTGCTTGGCCATCTGTCCCTCTAGGACTCTCCAGAAAGATGTGGGGGTAACAAATGGGAGATGGCCCTTTTTGTCCCTTTCACCTTGACTACAGTAAGGATTATGAGAATCGGCCTCACAGAAATTCGGCTTGATTGATGCTCCTGTAATATGAATTTTTTATCATTTATCTTAGCAACGTGCACCTGTTACTCGTCCACGTGGTATCATCGTGGAGTCCTGCCTTTCTGTACTTTCCATGGATAGAATAAGATGGCTTCAGAGCCAGATCATATTCTGTGTGGTTTACTTGCTGGATTCACTCATTCAGGGCTTTTCTGGACTTTTTGTTGTGAAATGACTAATTCAGGTGTGATCCACATACCCGGCATTTATTGATTTTTTTTTTTTTTTAATATCCTAATTCAATTGTTTTTAATATCCTAATTTGGAGCAGGGGTGCTTAATATATAATTCAATTGTTTTTAATATCCTAATTTTGGAGCGGGGGTGCTTGGGAGTGACCCCAGGGCCTCCTGCCTGCTAAGTGCCAGCTCTGCCACTGAGTTTACACCTCTGTCTCCAGCCCGATATTTTATAAAATGGGCACAGGGTTGGGTCTTTTCCTTGTCTTCATTTTCCCTTCAGTAGATACAGCATTGGGGCAGAGGCAGCTGTTTTTAGTGTCTCGTGTATTTTTCCTTAACAGCACTTTCTTGGAGCAGTTTTTTGTAAAAATCGTGTTAAAAATCACTGATATACTCTGCCCTCTGCACACGTGTCCAAGTGTCCAGCATGATGAACTGTGTGCATTGTTGTCCAGCAGACTCCTAGAACGTCCTCATCCTGCAGGACTGAAACTGTCCACTGAGCTGCCCTCCCTGTTGCCTCCTCCCCCATCCCTTGGCCACCTTGCTCCTGCTGTCTGCCTCCTGCAAGGAGGGTCTTTTCAAAAGCTGCTTCAGGGTAAAGTGGGCGCCAGGTATTTCCACTGCTCCCTTCTTAAAAGGCCAGACACGTGAGCTTCCATCTTCTCAGTTTGGTCTTTCTGTAAACCCAGGCTTCCAGAAACCATCCCACTTCAATTCTTCCCTTCCTCCAAGGAAAGCTGGAAATCCCTGGTTGCCTTGAAGGAACCTTGAAGGTGGGGGGCCGGTACCGAATGCAAATGGCCGTGTTCTGTGAGCTGTGCATGTGTGAGCCGTGCTGTTTCAGGAGATGGAAAAGAACCTTCCACTCCTCCCTTGGGAAAGGAAGCCATCCTGCACAGATGTAGCTAGCTCTGCTTCCAGAGGGAAGGAAGTGGAGGTGAAGGGGGTGTGTGTAACTGGCATCTTTGCCTGCAGAAATTCTAACTGGAAAGAAGTCTTGATTCCACCTCCTGCTCTAACCCTGCACACCTGATAATTATGGCCTTCTGCGTGAATAAACACACACCCGGGTGTGGGAGACCACACAAACCCACAAAGACGTGATGATCCGCTCTACCCGGGAACTATTTCTGGTTTTGTGAAAATACTCGTGCACTCTTTAATTATGCCCAAAGGACAGACCCTAGCTTTGATTGCTTGTCAGAATTCTTAAAGGGGGGGGGCGTGCTTTGTACTGGACTTGTTTGCATATAAACATCCTGGTGTTTAAAGCTTAGTACCTCTGCTGCCTCTCCTCCTGGATGGCTGTGGACAGAAGGCAGAGGGAATTTATCTTTTCGTGGAATGTATGGGCTTATCTGGATCCAAGTGCCATAGTACATGTCATATTGAAGAAATGAACAAGAGTTTTGATGAAGCTTGGTGAAACTAGGGGGTGTGGGGTGGATGAGTTAAGGGCATGTGATGTATTCCCCTGGCCATCTCCTAAGGATTCACTCTTTATATTAGAATGGTTTGAAATTGCTCAGCCCAAACTGACTCTCGCTAGCTTTAGCAGGTGGATCCTCCCAAGATGACATAGTTACTGTTTTTTTTTTTTAATATACTGTGACCTCTTGAAGCCAGTAGCAACAGGTGGTCTTCTATTCTGTGGTAATGCAAGTAGAAATCCGTTGTTTTAAGTACCTTAAGAACTACTGTATTTCAGTAATCATTATAGGACTATCACATAAACCAGCAAATTTAAGTGTATTGGAGAATTCTTGTTTGGCCAAGCATGGGAATTGGCCAATTTTATCACGCAATATCGGTGTGAAATGAGTTCTGTGCACAGGTGATAATTGCCAGGGAGCGTTCAGCCTCTTTAGCCATAAAATCGAAGCGGAGCTATCTCTAATAAGACTGAGACACAGGAAACCCTTGAAATGGGCTGCCGCAGGCCATCGTCATGCCTGCGTCTAACCCTCACCAGAAAGGGACCAGGCCTGCTGGAGGGAAATGACGGAGGTCAAAGACTGCTAACTGAATTTTCACAAACTGGGATGACGTGTTCCCCTTCTGGATCAAGGCAGAGGCTTTAATTTCTCTTCTGGTGGCAGGACAAGACATGCAGGTATAAAGTCTTTTGACCAAAGGGTTCCTCCTATTTTGACTGTTCTTAGAAGGGTTTTGAGGCTCTACGTCACTGATCTTTCTTTTTCAGTCTTGAAGCAGTTACTGAAGGGCAGTCTCTGATCATCGGCAGTCACTGGCAACGTGGTGCCCTTGTTCCGCTGTCCTGAGTGCTTATTTTGAGCAAAGCACTGGGTGGGTGGGGGCGTTCAGGGGATGCTGTGGGGAGGCGAAGGGGTCTTGGTCCTTACCTTCGAGACATCTGCAATCTTAAATAGTCTGCGTGTTAGGGGTGACAGTGCCTTGGTATTCTTGTTTGGGCATATGGGAGAATCGGCTATTACAGGTAGGCTGTTGTTTTTGTTACCTTGTGGCCAAATACGGGTACCACTGAATTTGCCATCTTCAGTTTCCTCCTCCCTTGCCTGGGGCTTGGTGCATGTTAGGCCTGGCTCCACCACCAAGCCACCCTCTAGTCCCCACCTAACATTTCTAACAGTATTGTTTGGTGTAAAGTACGTTCATAACCCAGTATCCACTGCCACCATCCCTCTCAGCGATCCCTATCGAAGGGCTCCATGGAGCATTAACTCTATGTCGCAGTCCCCAGCCCCTGACCTCTACCATTCTCCTTCCTATCTCTGTGATCTAGACCCTTCTGGAGATCTCATCCAAGTAGAATCTGACAACATTTGTCCGGAGTCCTTTACGTGGTACTGTGTGTTGATAGAGAGCACATTTCGTTCACCTACCCAACTTTCCCCGGGGACCCGACTTTATGGACACCTCTTGGCTGTTAGGAGCGAATGGATGTGGGGGGCCGATCCCTCATGACGAGTGCAGGTTAGTTCACAGAGCCTGTGCAGCTCGGAGTGCCAGCCT
Source organism: Marmota monax (assembly GCF_021218885.2). NCBI lineage: Eukaryota > Metazoa > Chordata > Mammalia > Rodentia > Sciuridae > Marmota > Marmota monax. Next base: position 1,503,159 of record NW_026694062.1, on the reverse strand, counting down.
GCTGAGCTGGTCCATGGCTGCTAGGACGGCAAGCAGTCCTGAGCTCGGTGGGCCGGAGCAGGGGCATGGGTGTGAACCACGGTGGTCTGACAGAGACCTCTCGAGGTAGAGGTGGGGTTCCGAAGGAGGATTTCGGAGGCGAAGGCTTCTGGAGCCAGTTGATCCAAGTAGGGCCTTTTGGAGTGGGTGGGCGCTTCTGAGACCAGGATTTTGGCCACTGCGTCCCATGGCGGGTGCGGCCTCTAGCAGTGCGTGAACTCTCACCTCTGCTTAGAGGTTCAGTTAGGAAGTTTTAAATGGCCATTATGGGGCCTGGAAATGAGATTGCATCTGCTTTGGCCCCCCCCCCCCCCCCCCCGCCCAGAGGCTCAGGTCTTCCCCTCTCCCACCTTTAAAGATTTTTTTTTTTTAGGTGTAGTTGGACACACAATGCCTTCATTGTTTTTATGTGGTGCTGAGGATTGAACCCAGGGCCTCGCCTGTGCTAGACGAGCGCTCTACCGCTGAGCCATGACCCCAGCCCTCTTATTTTTTTTTCCCCCTTGAAAGATTTCAGCCTGGTTTGTTGCTAACTTAAGGAACCACTGGTCACATTTGCCTTGGGTCACTGGCCTGTGCTTACACAGACCCTCCCAGTGCTGACTCTGGATGTCACTTTACCAAAGGTGGACTTGGTTATAGGGACTCCTTTATGCCCCAGTGCTTGTCACATGCCCGTGATGGTCCTTGGACGTCAAGGCTGCCCAACCAGCGAGGGAAGGTACTTGAGCTACCTCGTCTCTGGTGGCCTCTTTGCGAGCCGCCTGGCCCCTCTTGTGCTTCCTCCCTGGAAAGCGGTCTCCTGCTTGCTGCTTTCCTTGGAGTGAAGCAGGGGAGGGGACAGGAAGCGCCAGCCATCTCAGTTTCCTGGGTGACATTCTTCTTTTTCATTGTTTGCGGGGTGTCACGTGTCCAGAGCCCCAGCATGTCCTCCGTCTGACGTGCTCCAGAGGCTGGGTGTTTGGCCTTTGGTGGGTGAAGGCAGCTGGGGGAGAGGTGCCGTGACGTGTGGCAAAGGGCATGGCACCTTCTGGGGAGAAGCTGGCCGGCTGCCCCAGCCCTGGGCAGGGCATAAGGAACAGATGGAGGACTGGTCATCCCCGCCGGCAAAGCTGCCGAGATCATGGCGCTCGGCAGAGAGGGCTGAGAAGTGGCAGGTGGAGGTGGAGAGCTAGGGGGACAGAAGGGATGACAATTTGGACTTCTGCCTCCTGTGCGAATCTTCTGGTGGCCGGGATGAGGAATGTGGTAGATAATGCACTGGGGTGACAACGTACCCAGATGTCCCTTATCTGCTTGGTTATGTGTAGAGACTTTCTTGTGACCTTCATGTCAATGTCGTGGTTCCACGAAGGTCGTGGGCAGGCCAGGCATTGCATTGGTCTGGGAGTGACGAGGGTCGGGGTGGACTGCGCCTCCACCTGGGATAGGTGTGGCAGCTGGGCAGGCTCCCCTCCTTCTGCCTTGGCTTTGGAATCGGAATGGAGTCGACCTTGTCCACTTGGTACAGTTGTTCAGTGGGGTCTTAAGAGATGGCGTAGTTGGAGATCTTGGTGCTTGGCATACTAACTTGGAAAGATTAGTGTCCATTATAAGGTTTGGGGTACTCTGTGATGGCCCCTACTCACCTTTTCTCCTCTTGCTAAGTTCTACTTATTTTCTGAAAGTTGGCTCAAATCACCTTCAGTTGAACAGGGGAAGACCAGATTATTGAATCTTCCCACCCAACTCTCCTGTCCAATCCCAGGAAAGTCATGCCTCATCAATTGCACACTATCCTCGTAGATCATAGGCTGAGGCTTGGAGGCAGAATGACCCAGAGGGCTCAGAAATGTGCCAGGGGACATTTGGCTCTGGAGAGGGCCTTAGAAGACATCCTTGGTGGCAGATGAAGCAGAATATCTAGATGATACCCAGAACGTACACAGAATGACCTGTGTACACAACAGGTGGTAGTTAGTTACAGTGTAGGAAGAGTTTGTCACAGTAAGGAAGATAGTTTAAGATGAGGTCAGGGGAACTTTCTTCCCCCTCGCTGGAGGTAACAGTAACTAATCTTCAGTACCTCATTCCCACTGGTAACACTTATTGAGCACTTACTGTTTGCCAGCCAGGATTCATATCCTAAAGGTCTAATATATTGGGTGGGCTACCAAGACAAAGCGGCAGCGGTGGTGTGCAAGTTCACAGAAACGGTTATGCTAGCTGCATGGAAGGCTGTGTGCGGGAGCCCGGGTTGTTACAGTCAGAGCCAGGCAGGCAGCCTGGGCTTTCCCATGCCTTCGACTGTGTTGGACTTTGCTTTTTGTCCTGGAAAGACCAAGGTGGCTGCACGTGAGCCCAGGAGAAACTGTCCTAGAAGGGCCTGCCTCTCACTGGGGCTCCTTGGTTGGAGATGGACTGCCCCCCTCCCCTGTGCTTTCTTTCCCGTTTGTAAAGTTGGCCATTTTACAAGGGGAAGTTAAAGGGAAAACTTCAGGCTTCTTTGCAGAAGGCTGGAGCAGCAGAGGAAGAGACGCACACCCCAGGCGGTAGTTGATCTTCCCTTCAAATGTGTGCCAATTTGGGGATAGCAAAATGTTTTATGTTCACACTTGACAAAAGGCTTAAGTCTCTTATCACAGACACGTCTAAATTCAGTGGTTTAGTCAGGATATTTTCCCATGTTTTTAAATAAGATACTTATGTACTCACTAATGCTTTGGGTGTTCTTTGGAAAACCCTCCGATTTAGCAGGGAATCTTAGTGTGAGTTGTTCCAACATCCTGCATTGTTTATGAATCCCCCTCTTATTGTCTTTTAAAGGGTGTGAAATGCATTTTCTGTCCATGTAATCAAGTAAGAACGCAGCGTTAATTTCTCTGTTTCTAACTCTGTGTCTCGTTTCTAATTGGAAAATTAAAAGCAGAATGTACTTTTTGTCCAAGGCGTGTTAAGTAATAAACAACTAAAGGGAGAATTTCGGTCACCAGGGGAAAGGAGGAGTCTGAGAATCAAACAAGACAGAAACATAACCCACCAAAACAAAAGTACAAATGCTGTTTGGAATCTAATTATAATTAACTCTACTAATTCAATACTGCAGAAACAAATGATCACAAAATGTGCTGGCGGGGGTTTGTAATTCGATACATGTTGAGAGGCTTAGGTGGGAAAGTGAGGACCTTGGGCTCCTGCTGCCAAGACTTGCTTGGGCCCCTTGAGTTCTGTGCCCCCAGCGAAGGGACGCGGCGGCTGCCTTGCTGGGTGGATGGAGCGTGTGGACCAGAACGTGGGTAGTTGTCCAAGGAGAAAGCCGTAAAAGACCCGGGAGCCGATTCAGATGGAGGTGAAGCATTTCTCATGGGTGAGTTGATTCTCAGGGTTGGGTCTTCCTGTTAGGTTGAACATGCTCATTTTTATTTAAACTCCATTACAGATTGTAGTGACAAGGAAAAACCTCATTTTCCCTCTTCATTGCAGGTTGCAGAGTTAAGTGCTACTGATACTGATTTGTATGTTTTCACAGAGGTATCACCTGAACTGTCAGTGTGGTGTGTGTTTCTGAAGGCACCTGGGAGGTGCTCTACCAACTGAGCTATATCTCCAGGCTCACCTTGAATCATAACTTCTTTAAGAAGTTGACAGCTATCACAAGCATCACGGGCTGGGAAAATGATACTATTGGATTCATTGTCTGATACATCCCTATCTTTCCTTCCTTTTCTGAAAAAACTAAAAACCTGAGCCGGCGGCAATGGTGCACCCCTGGGGTCCCAGCTACTCGGGAGGCCGAGACAGGAGGATTGCGAGTTTGAGGCCAGCCTGAGTAACTTAGTCTCTATTGATGTTTATTGAAAATCCTGATGTTTAAGTGCATGAACTGGTAGTTTAAGGTCCCCACCAGCCTGGTTTGGTCATTGGTGTTACACTGGTGGTCCCGACTTGTTCCTGGTCACTGTGTGAATGTTCATCCTGTTAGATTTTGGGAAATTGCGGTTTTATTTGGTTAAGGATGAAAGTTGGTAGGTCACTTGATCAGAATTCCAAACAAGCATTTTCCTTGGACTGATGTCTGGTGCTCACCATCTCCGCCCGGGTTTCTCTTCCCACCCTTGTGCAGTTGTGTCACCGTATGCTGTCTGGCACGTCCCCCTCCTGGCCTGATGTGGGGGTCATTTGTCTTCAAAGTGCTCCTAGACGTCATTTCTGTAGCAGTGCAGCCTCCAAGAGCACGACTGTAGGAGGGGAGACTTGGGACCGTGTAGATACAGCCTACTCCCCCAGAAGGAACCTCTTCTGTTAGAGCATGCGACTTGGGGTTGCAGGAGATAGGTTATAACTGATGGCTGTGTCCAGTTTGACTTGTACAATTGCTGTCATCAAGAGCTTGTGGATGCTTTGCTTAGATGCTAGAGGTCTGTACCAGGGTGCATTCTGTCTGTCCTCAGCTCTTGGTAAGGCAGAAAAGGAAAGGGAATCTGTTGGAAGAACTGGGATGCTGTTGGAGATTGCCCTGTGTGGTGGAAACCTGATAAATATTGGCCGGTTGAGGCTTGTGTTAGACTGTGCTGGAATTGTGACGGGGTTTTTCCTTAACAAATAGTTGTTGCTTAGAAGGGCCCTGAGTCTCAAGGATTTCATGAGGGGGAGTCCTTGGAAGCTGCTGCTTACTGACAGTCCCTACTCCAGCATGGTGGAAGCCCTGATGTTCAGTCCCCGCCACTGCAGAAGGGAAGGAGCCTCCTGGCGGGAGCCACTGTCAGACCAAATGTTTGCAAATGCCTTCCTCCTGCTCTCCGAGCGTCCCTGTCTCGACACCAGCAGGACAGGTGTTATCCCTCTTGGCCAGTGGGTGAGTGCATCTCAGAGTGAGCCTATGGCCTTCCCCAGAGTTGCAAGGGGTGCAGTCAGCAATGACATGAGATGAATCCCAATTGTCTTGAGACTCTGGCTGAACATGCCAGCTAGTCACCTTCATGGCATCCCTGGGCTTGACTTTGACTCTGGATGTGCACGTGTCTCTCTGTTATGAGAGGAAGGAATGGGACATTGGCTCGCCAGGAGTCGGCCACCAAGACCTTATTTAAGCCCTGTGTGTCCCCCTTTCAAGCGTGGTGGGTAACGTCAAACTCAAAAGGTGTTTTTCTGTCCTCTTCCTCTTGAGTTTTCTCTTGCTGATTTGCATACTGGGGGGGACATCTGAGCCCATGTGGTTGATTGACAGCAGACCGAGGGAGGGCTGAAGGAAAGCAACCCTTGCCGTGTGGTCTTGCATGCCCCTGGTGTGTGGGTAACCCTCCATGTGTACCTCGCAGGAAGATCAATCGAGCTGACTCAGTTGCTCGCTCATTTGTCATTGAGTTGAACCAGCAGCCAAATGTAGATTGTCCCCAGTTGGATCCGGGTTCTAATCTTAGATCATGAGCCGTGTTTGAGGTTGTCTTGGTCTCCTAGGCTCTAGAGAAGTCCTCTAGCTCTCGACACTGGTGTGCTGATTTTTGCATCCGTCCTGAGGTGGACCACACGGGGATGGCGATTCCTCTTGGGTCGCTCAGGAGTTTCTATTGATCTCTCGATGAAGGCGGGCGGGTCTATGGGATGGCGTCCTCTGGGAAGTCCTGTTGTCCGTGATGAGGGCTGCTCCGTGGAAGGGTGCTTTGAGCTGTGTGAACATCTTGTTCCTCTCTTTGCATTCCGTGGCTTTGGCATCCGTCAATTATCTTGCCACCTCATGCTGAATCTCGCCACGTCTGCCCGTCCACTGAGGGCTAGTCCAGGGCCGCCATCACGCCTCGGTGGCAGTTGGGGCATTTTAACAGAGACCAGGTGGCCCATGACTCCAGAAGTGCTTAACCAGCCAGCCGACTCCTAAAGCACAAGAGCTTTGGTCACACAGTGATGTTTCTAATTCTTCTACCCATTTTGCATTTATTAGTGGGTAATTTTTAAAAGAACTTGGTTTTCCTTTTTTGGAAAAGCCATTTTTTAAAACAAAATGTTGCAATCTATCACTGTCAAATTTCTTTTGCGGGGGGGGGGGGCGGGCAGGGGTGAGGATACTGGGGGTTGAACCTAGTGGCACTTTACCAATGAGCTATATCCCCAACCCTTTTATTGAATTTTTTTTTTTTTTAAGACAGGGTCTCACTGTATTGCTTGGGGCCTCTGAAAGTTGCTAAGGCTGGCCTCAAACTTGGGATCCTCCTGCTCCAGCCTCCTGAGTAGCTGGGATTACAGGTGTGCACCCCCACGCCTTTTCCTTTACGTGAATTCATTGTGTTAAATTTATCCAACCCTTTCAGGTTGGGTCCTGAATTCTTTCCTCATGTTCGTCCAAGTTCCTTTAAGCATGTGTTTTCTCTCTGGGACAGGAGGACGTTCCAGGTGTTCAGTGTGAATTCCCTGCGCCTCACCTGGGATCCACTCTGTCTGAAGAGCCCCAGAGGGTGATGTTTAGAAGCCAGAAACTGGAATCTGGGTGTGCTCATTGATGTTGAGGTGGCATTGCCTCCAGGATCATGCGGAGGAGAGACCTGGGAGACGGAGTTGTTTAGTGGTGTGACTTCATGTCCAGTAGCTCCAAAGGTCTTCAGGTACCTTCCTCTTTTCCATCCAGCATCTCTTCAGCAGTAGGAACTTCTTGGAGCAACAGTGTAGTGACACATTGTTCTCTCCCATAATACACGCAAAATAACTTGTCTTGGAAATGACTGCATTAGTGAGGGTGTACAGTTGATGTCCAGAGGTACTCGCTTTCGTTTTTATTCTGAGGTCTGTGCTATCGATCTGATAGACATATAGATCAAATTGTTTTCATACAGGATTTTAAGATACACGTGTTTTCTTTCCTGAATTAGGTGCAGTTTGGAGTATATCTAAAAAACAGTTTCTGTAATCCCGAAGTCCCCACACAGTAGTAACAGGTGTCGTGAGGTGGCCAATCTGTCTTTATCCCTCCTACCCCACTTGCATTCATGTCTTCACTTCCTCTTCATTCCTTTTTTGCTTTTCTGTGTTCTTTTTGCATTGCTTAACTGTTTTTTAAAGCTCCCTCCGAGGTCTGTTGGCAACTCTAAACATGTGTACCAGCAAAAAGGTCATCTTAGGAAGTAGGCTTTTGTGACTGCCTAAACTACCTGAGAAAAACAACTTGGAGGAAAGATTTACTTGGGCTGATGATTTCAGAGGTTCAGTTCACAGTTGGGTGGCTCCCTAGCTCTAGGGCCAAGGTGAGGCAGAATAACATGGCAGAAGGGTATGAAAAGGGGGGTGTGGCAGGCAGGTCACTTGGGAAAAGGGTGCACCCCAGTGACCTGCCTGCTTCCTCCGATTACCTCCCAATAATCCGTTCACCATCAGTGGATTAATCCATTGATGTCTTCTGGGGGTGGGTCCTTCCGTCTGTGCACCCCCCGCACAGAGATCTGCAGTCAGAGCTGCCGGGCCAAACTGGGTCCCCTACCTGCTTTTAGGTGGGCTTCAAGGGAAGAATACTTTGGATACTTTTTAATAATGGGGGAAGACTGTCATGACAGACGAAAATGGTGCGCAATTCAACTTGGAGTGCTTTGAATGCTGTCAGTAGAAATCTGGGGAAGTTCTTCTCTGTCCTCTTTGCACAAGGGTGTTGACCTTGTTCTTGCTGTATGGGATGTTTTTGGTGCCTCCGCTCGACATGCAGTGGGGTCAAGGGATGGGGATCCCACATGGCTTGAACAGTTCACATCTGGACTTAGTAACAGGAGCGGTTCATTCGCTTTCAGACATGGGGGAAAGGAGCGGTGTTGAGTACCTGTTCCCCTCTGTGCAGGTCCTAAAGGCAGCCTGCAGGACCTCCTTTCATACTAGTCACCCTTGAACCAGAGAGGAAGGCCGGAGGTGGTGGGGTGCCAGGGAGGGTGGCCCCAGATCAAAGGGCGTCTGAGACACCAGGGCCACAGGTGAGGGTATGCTTTGTGCCCACCGGGAACACCCGTTTGATTTCTGAGAGCCCCTGTACTTCTGAACTGAGCCGTTTTCAGAAGTTGCTTTGCGCGTGGCATCCCAGAAATAGCCTCGTGTGATTCTGCAGCCCGGCTCTGAGCCACCATCCAGGTTGGGTGGGGGTTGGGGAGAGTCCACCAAAGGGTGAGAATCCCTCTTGGAGTCGTAGTTAGTAGGATAAAACGAGAGCTTTGATGCGGACCCTGTCTTCAGCAGTCTGTTTGATTCTCTGTCCACAAGCTAAAAGAAAACAATCGGCCATCCAGAAGGAATATTTATGGAACCTACAAAGAATCTCAGCTGTCCAAGGAAAAGACGGGCAGGTCCGTCTCCCTGTTCCCTCCCTGATTGCTGCCTTGGGTTGAAAAGCTAGTGACAGAAAGCGATTTCCACATCGGCTAGACTCTTGAGATCCTCTTGGTAAAAGAGTGAGTTTTTTTCTTCTTGCATGAAAAAATGACGTCTGCAAATCTCCCTTGGTGTACGGGGTTACATCTTGGTCATTTCAGTACAATGTAGAAACACACAGGTGTGATGGGAGACCGTTGCATTTTTGTTTTGTTTTGGGGGTACTGGGGATTTAACTCGGGGACAGTCAATCACTGAGCCATGTCCCCAGCCCTGCTTTGTATTTAGAGACGGGGCCTCACCGAGTTGCTTAGGGCCTTGCTTTTGCTGAGGCTGGCTTTGAATTTGCAATCCTCCTGCCCCAGCCTCCCAACCTGTTGGGATTCAGGCGTGTGCCACCATGCCTGGCTAGACTTGCATTTTTAAGATCTTCCAAGGAAGATACTTAAAAATGGGATTCATCACAATCTGGGGAGGTGGACCATTCCAGTGCCAGGGTGGACATGACTGAAATAAACTGAAACTGGCCTCGCACTGCTCACTTTCAGCTGCCTCAGGCAGTGGGCAGTGTTTGGAGATATTTCGCATGTCAGAATGCAGGTGATGGCTGTGTCTAGTAGACAAAGGTCCAGGCTGCTGCTGGATACCCTTCAGTGCACAGAACAACCTTTGCCACAAAGGATGACTTACCCTCGGGTTATGCCTGGCACCAGAAATTCTAGGTCAGAGGATGTCCTGGGGCAAGTGTCAATCAACTCTCCATCACTTGGACAAAAATACCCGAGATGATCCCCTTGAAGAGAAGAGGTTTATTTGTCCTCTCGGAGGCTGCTTCTGCTGCTTTGGGGCCTCCGGCAAGGCAGGGCCTCGGGGTGGGCACCGTGGCACAGGGAGCTCTCACCTCATGGCATCCTGGAGGCAGGGAGAAGAGGGGTCTGGCCCCAACACCACTTCAAGGGCTCGGCCCCCACCCCTGTGACCTAGCTTCCTCCCGCTAGGCCCCACCTCTCAGCAGTTCCAAGTGCAGCTCCCTGGGAACCAAGCCCTCAGCACATAGGCCTTTGGGGAACATTCCAGGTCCAAACTCTACTAGAGTCTCACCTTATGGAGCTTCATATTTAAAATAATATGTAGGGCACATGCCCATGTGTACACACGTCAGCATAGACACCTGTTCTGCACACGTGAGGTAGGCAGTGCATTGGCGCAGGGAACGTTGTTTTGGGGACATTAGTGTCCCCCAAGTGTTTGCAGAGAGGACTTGTCTGCACATTTTGCCTTGGATATGAAGTTTAAGAGAAGGACAGTGAGTTCGTGGTGCGAACTTTCCTAAGCTCCCGAAAGCCCAGTATATAAGGACTGTAGGATTATGGATGTGAGGCACCTAAACTTGAGGAGGTCCTTGTTACAGCCGCAGTAGCAGACTGATACAGTGTGAGCCCAGGCCAGATGTTAATCACGATCAGTGCTGTGGGAGGAGGGGGTGCAGCTGGTAACGAGCAGAAGGTCAGAGCCTTGGACTTTGCCGGCTGCTTCTCCAGCTTCCTTTCTTGCCACAGGGAATGGCAGCCTCGCTCTGAGATTTATCACCCTGTGTGGTCATTCTCATGGATCTGATTCCGTCCGTGTGTTTAATGCTGCAGGCATAAGCAACCATATTTGATCATCATCTTCTGAAGAATAGGCCTACCAAATTCCAAGTTCATTCTATTTTGGACTGAGCCATCACAATCTATTCATAGAAATTAGTTGAAATTAAGGTGTGTGTTTACGTGCATCTTTTTAGCAGTGCTGGTCCTGGTGATGTGGACAAAGTGGTACAGCCGGGTAGTTTAAGGTCGTGTGTATACATGTGTATGTATGTTAAATGTTTGACCATTGTTCCTTGTGTTTTGTCATGTGTTGACAGAAAATTGAATTTCTTAATCCACTTAAATTGAATTTGAAATGCACTTGGGAAACTGGGTCTTGGGGTATTTAGAATTCTTAGCTGCTTATAAGCAGATATTCTAGTGGTTTCATCTTCGGGATCCTGTTGTGACTCCAATAAAACACATTTTATGCATTTCACTTTTCATCAGCTGAAAACCACGTTAGGTACAAATATGACTTGATTCAATAAAATTTATTGTTGGTGTCATTTGAATTAGAAAGCCATTCTGTGTGGTTCTTACCAACTTAAATTACGCTTTTGTGCTTTTGACAGTAGAGGAAATGCACATATTTAAAAGCCCCTTCCATTCTGCAGCGGATGAAGAGCTTTTGCTTTTCGGGAATTTGGAAGTAGTCCCCGGTGCTTTGACTGAACAATAAAACGTGGTCTCTGTTCTGTTGAACATTTGTGCACCTATCATCTCGGCCTCAAAGAGCTCACAACTTTTTTTTTAAACAACCTTATTGAGCTCTAATTTACATCTTAGAGTTCTCCTTTTATAGATGCACGGTTCAGTGACTTTTAGTCCATTTATGGACTTGGCTAGGCATTGATGTACTGTGATTTTTAGGACATTCTTGTCACCCCAGGGATGGTCCTGCAGGCCCTCCCTCCCCTGGTCTCCTGGCAGCCACTAACTCATTTTGTGTCTCGTGGATCTTGTGTATTTGGAAGATGTCATGTGCTATGCGTTTTCTTGTGTCTGGCCCCTTACACTGAGCTTCGAGCATCGGGGTTTGAGGTTAATCCATGTTGGTGGCTCCGCCTCTGCTCAGCTTGGCTGTGCTTGTTGGGCCCTAGTCCCTTGCTGTGAAAGTGGCTCAGCCGCTACTCAGCCGGTGACCGTGGACTCCTTTCTTGCTATCATGAGGAAAGCTGCGATGGCTTTGCACGCTGTCATTTCTCTGGGTGTGTGTTCCTTGGAGTGGAACTGCTGGGTCGGGTGACAGTGTTGTGTGGGAGCTGTTTGAAGGAGGACTCGTCCTGACACCTGTTACTTTTTCTCAGAGGCCCCCCATGAGCTCACCGAGGGGCCCTCCTCTGTAGTGCTTCCAAAGCCCTGGCCACGAGACTCTTTGATTTTGAAGGTGTAGGCTGGGGTGTGGCTTTAGGAGTGAAGGGGAGGTTTTCAGGTTGGAGGGAGCAAGAGGACCCAGAGTGGACGACCTGATGTGGTGTGTGTGCCACAGGCAACTTGGAGCAAGATTTGAGCCAGAGCTGCTCCCCCTACACTCTCCCTTCCATGTTGAAGGGACTCTGTAGGTGACATTGGCTCACTCCTGCAATCCAGGGTGATTTGTTTTTTCATATCAACTGATTAGCAGCCTGAATTCCACCTGAAACCCGAATTCCCCCTTGTGATGCAACCTAACGTACGGCTTGTCACTGGGGACAGGGCTGTGGCCAACTCGGTGGTGGTGGTGGTGGTGGTGGGGGGTATGACACTGTTTGCCTTCCACAGATGGCGGCTGGTCCATGTATGATGTGTCATTCCCGGACATGTTACTCACCCTGTCCCCTACTCTCCGGTCATCGGGACCGCGTATCCAGGCAGGCCGTGTAGCCTGTGTGGCCTTTCTGGACCAATGACGGTGGAATCCATCATACATTGGAATGACAACATAGGTTCAGATCTCTGCTGCTGGAAGAGTCACTTGGGTTTGTGGAGATGCAGGGGAGATAATCATGCAGAGGAAAAGTGTCATCTTGCAGAGGCCAAGCAGGGCGTGGCAGTGGTGTGGAGAGATTCAGCGTCAGGCGTGCTGTGGGGTTGCAGTGATGGGACTTGAGATCTGTGCAGGGAACATGGTGGTGTGGCCGGTGGGCAGGAAGAAATGAGTCCAGGAACATCTGAGAATAAAATTAAAGCAGCTGGCAAGTCCAGGGGACCAAGAGAATCCAGGGGAGACCAAGTCTGCTTTGGACATGGTCCCTTGGGTGGTGCCTGGGGATACCCCATTGCCAATGGGGTTGGGAGGCCCACTCCATGGCCCCAGGTCCCTTCCCTGTGGTGAGCGTGGCTGCTCCGTCAGCCAGGGATGGAGGGAGGACGGTTCTGGGGCCAGCTGGCCCTTGAAGCAGGAAGGGTGAGGCACAGCGTGGCTCTTATGGACTTGGTTGAGGTTACTGGTTCAGGACTGTGGCACTGGAAGCTTCCTTTGATCCTCATGGTCCCAGCCTAGGGCCATCCTCCTGGACTTGGCCGTGTTGGGAACGTGGTGGTGGAGAACTCCTGGCTTCCTAGTCTTACTGCAAGGCAACAACCTAAGGTGGTGGAAATCTTTATCCCCCACATGTGGGCACTTCAACAGAAAGGTGGCCTGATGGACAGTGGTCCCAGGACCATAGGGAGCAGCTAGCGTCCTCTCGAGCAAGGAGACATTCGTGACGACCTTAGCAGTGCCTTCGTGCCGCCTCCTCTGGATTGTTCTCTCTAGTTTGAAAAAACAGTTTTTCAGTAGAGCTGACTTGTTTGGGGGTCACGAAGGCAAATTCCCATTGGGGTGAGGGGAAGAGGGTTTCCATCTCGGGGCGTCTATTCTCTAAGCCTGTGGAGTGCCAAGTGCCTTATCAGCCAGACTTGCTTGCTGAGATGTCAGACGTCCCCGCACATGCTGGCCAACTGCGCTGTACATGCCAGGCTCTTGAGGGACGATAGAGACCAAACAGACCCTTGTCGACTATCAGACACCATCGCTTAGGGGAAAAGAGCGACAGTAACTACGCTCTAAATTTAAATCAGTGGAGTAACTGAGTTTGGATTCCTACTTCCAGGATCAAAAGAGAATAAATGTGCACTTTCTAAGCCAAAAAAGAAATGAGTTAATTCAATTGTATCTATAAAGGGGAACCACGGGAAATGTGTGTTCATTGTCTCTTGCTATGTTATGAATGTACCAGCTTAGAAAGCACATGTTTATTATGTTAAGGTGACTTGCTTTTTAGAAAAAAGTAACAAGAGTTTATTCAAATGATAGAAAGCAGAGTTCCCACAGAGGAGGGGTCCCAAGGAGGGTCACCTCTTGGTGTCTGTCATTCTGTGGTTAGACTTTGGAAACCAGAGGCTAATCTCTTTTAGAGGTTTGAAAGTAGGAGGTCATGAAGTCCAGTCGCACCAGGGACCCTGGTGTTCACACGCCCCCAGTCCAGTCAAGGTATTGACCACAGGGCCTCCTCACCTCAGGAAGTAGCTTCGGGGTCAGGCACATACTTCAGACTCCAGTACAGTTACTGGTCGGCTCCACTTTGAGGTCCTTGGCAGGGATGCAGAAGAAATTTCCACCCTGTGCCGGGGCCCTTCACGCAGTCTAATACATCTGCTGTCATGCCCCCCTGAGAAGTGCCCTAACTGCCATTAGGGAAGAGGGGTGATGGCCCCTCGGGGTGCTTCAGGCTGATGAGGGGCATTGGTTGGGGCAATCAAACTCTCCAGAGAGTCTATCTCATGGGCCCTGTACAGGTCAGGTGGCACTGTCATGGTAGGTTGTATCTCCCTGACCAACTGGAAAATCAATGGACTGTGGGCATCTCACACATCGGGGCAGACCAGAGGTCCATGGTGGCAGTTGGTAGGGGGCTGGATGAGGTGTACAAATGGCAGGGATCATGCTTGCTGTGAAGCAGTACTGCCACAGCTTGAACCTCCAGCTGTGGAGCAACTAGGAACACATCCTTCCTCCAGGGTGCCATCTTGAATTTGTGTTAAGGCTTCTGTGGGTCAAGAATCCCAACTTGGCTGGGTTCTCCGCTCTGTCATCTCTCACAAGGAGGCTGGGCTGGGCTGTCATCTGAAGCTCTGCTGAGGGACAGGTGGCCTCCTGTCCCCTTCCGAGGCGGTGTATAGGAAGTAGTTGCTCTTAGGCTACTGGGCTGAGCTCGTCGGTTCTCTGCTGGTCATGGATTGGAGACCATCTCCATTCCAGCATGGAAATTGTTGGCTGGAACGGAGATGGTCTCCAAAATGCGCAAAGCCAAGAAAGCAGTGGAGAGTACATTTGCAGGCAAAGTACGTGTCACGCCAACTTTGTTGTATTCTGAGAAAAGCAAATCACTAGGTTCAGATCTAAGAGGTGGGGATTAAGAAAGTCACTGGGTTCACACCCAAGGGGTGGGTGGGGATCATTATCCCCTGAATACCAGGAGGTGTGATCCCTGGGGGCCACTGTACAAATTGGCCCGCTACATCAAGGGGTAGGAGTAGGTAAAAGGAGAGCTGCTGGAGCCTGCAGGGGTTGGGGGAAACCTCTCTGTGGTGGTGGAATTTAAATTCAGACCTGAGGTGTAACCAGGCACTAAAGGGAGACGGGAGAAGTCGGGCAGAGGAAACGGCGGGTGCCGAGACAGGTCAGGTGGGCTCTGGAGTAACTGGAACAGGGTAGAAGCACAATGCCTGTGCTTCTAAGGTTTTACTGAGATACAAATCATAAATAGCTCAGATTCTTTTTTCCCTGAAATTCTCAACCTGCACTTGTGAGAAAGTAGACCTTTTGTGTCATGAATAGATATGCAAATTATTTAAAAGGCAGCATTGAATTTACTGTTGCTATGTATTTTCCTTTTTTCTTTGAGTACCAGGGATTGAACTCGACCACGGAGCCCCATCCCCAGCCCTATTTTGTATTTTATTTACAGACAGGGTCTCACTGAGTTGCTTAGGACGTCACTGCTGTTGAGGCTGGCTTTGAACTTGAGATCCTCCTGCCTCGGCCTCCCAAGCCGCTGGGGTGACAGACATGCGCCACTGGGCCCAGCTGTGTTCGTATGTGTTCTTGCCATTGGGTATTTTTTTTTTTAAACTACATAAAAAAGCTGTACTTACATAGGTGGTCCCTGAAATTTTTTGACACTTAAGAAATGGTTCCTGCTGTTGGCGGCACTGCTCACGGTAGCAGAGGGGAGGGCGACGGTGAGAGTAGCTGGTAAAGCGTGAGTTAGCCGTGTGCTGGTTCCTAGGCAACTGTTAAAAATAATAGTATAGAGGTGGTGGATTACTGGCACCAAAATGTGTTTACGAGATGCTGCAATGTGCGCCTGCAACCCCAGGAGACCCGCAGCCCAGCTGGGACTCGGAAGTGCTTCTAAAACGCAGTGAACCAGGCTGCTGGGGTGTGTGTGTGTGTGTGTGTGTGTGTGTGTGTGTGTGTGTGTGTGTGATGGCCATATTGTTTCCACTCATAAATTTGATTTTCTTCTCTGTACTTGGCTATTGCACACTTATCCAGCATCCAGGATTATTTAAAGAAGTGTCTCCTTGAAACTTCCTGTGTTTATTGAATAGTCTTGTCCACGGTTCTCTTTCTGGTACCCGTGGGAGAAACTTTACCCATCTCAAAAGCCTCGAAGCTATGTTCTCCATGCTTCTTTATTTTTTAAATGACTTGGAATGAGCATCTCAGTTTGATTTATTTCCTTTTTTTTTTTTTTTTTTTTTGGTACCTGGGATTGAACCTCTGAGCCACATCCCTAGTCCTTTTTATTTTTTGAGACAAGGTCTCCCTAAGTTGCTGGGGCTGGCCTCCAACTTGTGATCCTCTGGCCTCGGCCTCCTGAGCTACAGGCATGCACCACCATGCCTGGCTCATTTCTTTGAGTGAATGTCGAGGAAACTCCGAATCAGATTAGTGTTTCTCTTCCAGCTGACCTAAAGTTGTATTCCATGGCAAACTTTGGCTAGCACCTTCGCGTCTTGGCTGCATCTCGCTTTGCCTACCTTTTCCTTCTGTGTGCCTCAGTTTACCTCATGGATCATTCTTGCTGTTTTAGTTGTGTTCTTGAAAGCAAGCCTAAGTCACCTGTCCCCTCTCCTTTTCTTTCCCTGGGTGGGGAACTGCAAGTCTCTCAATGAGAGAGCAGCAATGGGGGGGGGGGCCGTCACAGGTCTCGCCGACTTTTGAACTCTGACGTCGTAGCAGCATCTTATTTTAATCTAGCCTCTTCCTGTGGAAGTGCCTCAGGACAGAGGGCATATCTAAATTTAGTGAGTACCATATCACTGACAGTCACCTGGCAAAGCATTCCAGGTCATTTATGCCCGAAAATGAAAGTTCTTTAAAAATCAGTGTATACAGAGGCCTAGTGATTGACAGAGGTCCGGAATCGCTGAATTTCACTGGGATTTGAAAACAGTTCGTGGGCGTGCACGTACCTGGGGTAGAGCGGAAGTTCTTCTCTATCAGTCTTGGAGATGCTTCCTCTAGATGCTGCTGTGAAATCTCAGCCCGATTGTATCAGTGTTGGCTGAGAAGCAGGAAATGCAGGAGTTATTGGAAACAAATGTGAAGGGTTCGTGCAAAAAGTGCAGTTCTTTGTTCCCAGATGTGTGAGCAGGGCAGGTTTGAAATCGTTCCTGCATCTTTTCCTGATGGTTCTTTTAAAATCATGGCTGACAGTCATGACTTCTGCCGGATGGTTTAGCAGGCCAGGAGGTGTATGTACTCTGTCTCTGTTCCTCCCAATGTCATGCCACGTGGGTATCCTTCATCCCATCATATGGGGGAGGGGACGATGAGGCTCGCACGTGTTCGTCTGGGGTGACATGTCTATTCATCGACAAGACTGTAAGCTATTTCAGTCGTGTGTGGAGCTCAGTGCCAAAAGCAATCGGGTATACTTGTTTCCTGCGTGCCCGGGAAGGGCTCCACGTTGTCATGTTCTAGGAAGATGTCCAGGTGAGGAAGGGGCGTCCCTGAAGATGCCTGCTCATGACGCTAAAGGGGATTGCTCTCAACTCTCCTGGCTCCAGATCTGTGCTACTCCCAGACAGAACAGCAGAAGCTGCACACTTTGCCACCAGAAAAGACAGGCCAGGCTCTCTGAGCGCCCTCACTGATCATGGACTCTCCAGGGTGCACCATAACTGTGGGAAGGCTGGCTTGGACTCCAGGCAGGAGTTTGCAGGGAGGGGGAGATGGGCTCTCGAGGTAGATGGTGGTTCACGGCCTTGCGGTCCCCAGGGCTGGACCCATGGGTTCTCAAAGGGTGCTGGGCTCAGGAATGTAAACCTGGCAAAACCCAGGAGGAGGTCTAGATAGACGCTGGTGTTCAGGAAGCTGGTAGAGATGGGTTACAGGGTTATTCTGGAGCCAGTTTGTGAAAAGCTTGTTGATGGTATAAAACATGGCCTTGCGTTCATCCCCCTCCTGTGGTGCTCTCAGCTCCATCCACTGCCTACAGTGAAGCATAATACCCAAGAAATTAATGGTAGTCCCCTAATCCGTGGGGCATAAATTTTGCAGCCCCCATTACATGCCTGACACCAAGGATATACTGTGATCATTCACATGAGTGACTAATGTGCCATTAAGTGATAATGGGAGGTATATAGTATGGATATGCATGACAAATGGATGACTTATGTCCTGCACAGGACAGAGCTAGACACTGCAAGAATTCATCATGGTACTCAGAAAAGCATGCAACTTAAAACTTAGGAATTGTTTAGTTCTGGAATTTCTGTTTTCAAATCAGAAATGGAAACCTTGAAAAGCAAAACTGTGCAAAGCAAAACTTCTGATAAAGGGGAACTATCATATGTCATTCTTATTGAAGTAGCTGTTGTAGGATGTGTAACAGCACCGTGGTCTTTCCAGTCAATGCCAAGAACACCCCTATCTTCAGTGATAGCAACCTTTGTTTCCACACATTGCCAAATATGTCTTGGTAGGGGCAACGTCGCCCCCAGTTGAATTTCTCATCTAAAGCTTGGGAACAGGGCTGACCTTGGGTGTACCCTGGAACGGATTCCCAATGACCCGTTGCTATCATAACAAGCACCCTCCATCTCCCTATTTTTATTTTCCATTTGTGCAAAAGGCATTGAAATCTATTTCAAAAGGTTTCATTTACACCTTTTGTAAATGACCGATGCATAATTTAGGTTCAACTTGCTTTAGTAAAATCAAAGTCCAGTGCATTTCTAGGAGTGGTTTTTTTTTTTTTTTTTTTTTTTTGGGAGGTGGTGAGGGGGAGTCCAGAGGAAGGAGACAATTGGGAAAGTGTTCCCACTGGATCAAGTTGTTGGGAGGGGCCGCAGGGGAAGATACTAACAACAGAGCCAGAGAAGTGCCTTGCGCTGAGCAGCAGGAGGTTCCAGTGTGCCATCTTGAACGGGGAGGGGACAGGATGGCCTTCCTGGTCACTGTTGCTTGCCAAGGGAATTCTCTTGGAGCACTAATTATCTCCACTCTGGTGGGCATAGGAAAATGGTTGACTGAGGTTAAAGTGAAGCACTGCAGAATTATCCATCCAGCATGCCAGTATGGGCTCTCTGACCTTACCGTGGAGGTTGGAGAAAAGGTGTAGTTTGGGAGTAGAAATACACGTGGGTACGTGTGTGTGTGCACTCGCCTCAGTACCCAGTTCTTGAGGTAGCTGGTAACGTTGCATTCTTTCTAGTTTTGGTGTCTTAGGTTTCTCAGTATTTATGGAAGGGAATGGTTGAATATGGTGATTGACAGAGGGAGATTTCTGAGTGTATTTGCTTTCCAAAAGGGATTTGCTTGCTGCGCTGTTAAATGAAATTGAAGCCGGAACAATTGACCTTTCCAGGTAAAGAGGGAGTTGGGTTGTGTTTTGCAAATGATTGAAACGGAAATATGAACAGCAGGGCCATATGGTGTTCAGAAACTTTTATCATACATTCTGTGTATGATAAACACTGTGCTCGACAATCGCATTTAAAATTGTGCTTCATGCTCATTGCAAAATGTGGAGCCGGTGCTTTGGGACGTGAGGAAGACGTGCATTAGAATTCTCTTCCACCTCGTGATGCACTAGTTCATCTCTAAATAAAAAAAAAACTGATTAGTGTCATGTGTGGCTTATCTTTATAAAGTTTGGCATAATATCAGCGTGGAGAGATTCCAATTACTGTTGACTGACAGTTTACACAATACAAAAGATCATATTATGCTAATACTTTAATGTATCATCTTTAAACCTGATTCTTTTTCTTTGGCTCCAGATTAGTTTCATGCCTCTAAATAAAATGTAATCTGTCACTGTAATTTAAATAAATGCCTAGAAAGAAATATTGTGCCGCTGATAGCTTATTGTAATTTCCCGTAGGCTTGTTTGCTGTGTACACGTATCGATTTTGCCACTTTGACAAGCATGATTTGTTACTAAGCCTCATCAGACATAACAAGAGGAAATCAAGTTTGTGTGTTTAGCGTCTCTATTTCTCCTTCTTTGAATTGTTTATACTTTTACACTGAACTTGTAAAACCTACAAATAACAGATTCACATTTTCCAGGAACTGATGGGTATTAAATGACATATCTTGAGAGAAGGGAAAATACCTGTGGAAATGTGTCTTCTTGTTTGACTCAACAGGAACTTCAGGTTCTGATCCTGCTCCCTGTTAGTTTTTTTAATAAATGAGTAAGATCCAACTACAAAAAAGTTATTTTTATGTGGTACTAAGGCTTGAACCCAGGGCCTCACGTGTGCTAGGCAAGTGCTGTACCACTGAGCCACAACCCCAGGGAGTATTCAGAACTTTTGTGGTTTTTTTTTTTTCTGGTGCGTGTGTGTGTGTGTGTGTTGGTACTGGGGATTGAACCCAGGGGTGCTGGACCACGGAGCCACATCCCCAGCCCTCTTTTGAGGCAGGGTCTCGCTGAGTTGCTGAGGCTGCCTTTGAACTTGCCAATCTCCTGCCTCAACCTCCCAATTGCTGAGATTGCAGGCGTGCTCACCTGTGGCTTGGTTTTGTTCTTTTCCATCTAGATCATCAGAGAGCCTGAGCAACAGTTTGGTTTACGTGTTACGTGTATCAAATGAAGAAAAAGATGCATGCTTAGAAAATGCCCTGGTGTAGGCGCTGGGGTTGTGGCCCTGCGGTAGAGCACTTGCCTAGCATGTGCGAGGCACTGGGTTCGATCCTCAGCACCACATAAAAATAACATAAAGGTATTGTGTCCAACTACAACTAATGCCTTTTTAGTTCCTGTATTTCTAAACCAAAACATTTAGGAAGAAATGTGCAGTCCTCTGCCTGACCTACAAAGAAGTTGCCAGTGTTCCTTGTTTTTCCTTGATCTTTCCTTGATCTTTAGCATGCGTGTGACTGTTTTGTGAGGCACCCGTGGGATCTCCTTTTCCCTTTTTATACTTGGGGATAATGAACCGCATCTTTACTCACAAAAGGATGTTTCTACTTGAGGAAAACCCATTCAGGTTCTGGAGTTTCTCTGTTGGGAACTAAATTGTGGAACTTCATACTGGAAATACTAAGGGCGGGGGTTTCGAAGTATATTCAACTTTTCCTTCTGAATTTAAGTTGAATGTAGTCATAGAATTGGTGCTCAAAGGCTTTGCTTCCCCTGATTAGTGTTTTTTCCCTTCTTGATAGTCTTTACATTAGTACCATTGCAATAGGGTAGCCACCAGCCACGTGTGACTGTTTCAACTTAGTTAAATTTACATACAATTAAACCGGTGCTCATCACCAGTACTGGCTATGTGACTAGTGTTCAGTAGCTGCATGTGGCTAGTGGAGTCCTCAGTAGACGGGGAACATGGGGCACAATAAGTTTAACTGCACAGAGCAGTTGTGGACAGTCAGACATGAGCCTAATAGGAACTTCAGGGAAGAGCAAAACAAATCCTCAAATCTGAAGGAGAGAGAAGTTTTCATACCAAGTAACTTGAGCAAAAATGAACCCTGTCATTACAGGTGTGCAGCACCACACCCAACTCCCATTTACCTGGGAGACTGAGGCAGGAGGATTGCAGTCCAGCCTGAGCAATTAAGTAAAGCCCTATCTTGAAATAAAAAAATAAATGAAAAGGGCTGCAGCTGTGGGTCAGTGGCAGAGCACTTGCCTAGCATGTGTGAGGCACTGGGTTTGATTCTCAGCACCACATATGAATAAAGGTCCAGTGACAACTTAAAAAAAAATTATAAAACAAATTTTAAACTCATCAAAATGTTACATCAAAGCTAAGCATAACATTAAAATAGTAGGGATAAAGGTGATATTGAAACACTTTTTTAGGATTTTAAAGTTATATATGTAAAGGATGAGTGGCATCAGATTTTTTAACAGCAAGAGTGGAAGTTAGAAAACAGATGTACTGTAGAATTGTTTGAAAATAATTTGCACCCAGAATTTTGAAGTTTCTCCCCTGCAAATTTATGGAGGATGGACTAAAGATGTTTGTACGCATTCATACGTCAGCCACATTTCACTTAGACATCTCACTTCTAGAAGTGGACAACCTGTCCCACCAAGGTGAGACAGTAACCAAGGAAGGGGACATTGTGGGACTCTGAATGTCCAGATAGACAACAAAGAGAAGGAGTTCTCGAGGCATTGATGGTTTCAGGTTGCAGCAGGCCTAACACTGACTAGCACAGACTGGACCCAAGAAATTGGAAGAGGACCTTCTGGTACGTGTGTTCTGAAGGTGGCAGCACGTGGAACTGACAGACGATCTAAATGTTCTTGTTCTTAATTTTTTTAAGTTGGAGATGGACACACTGCCTTTATTTTTATGTGGTGCTGAGGATTGAACCCAGTGCCTCAGATGGGCCAGGCAGGTCCTCTACCACTGAGCCACAACCCCAGCGCAATATCTGAGCATTTTAATCGTGTGGAAAATTGAATGGAAAGAATGTTGCAAGATCTTGGAAGAATTTTGTCAAAGGGAACAAAGAAAACAAAAACAAAGACAACTAGGGACTCCAAGAAAATGCAAAAGTTGAATAAGCAATGAATCTTACCATTATCGAAATAATATGTGCAGAGTGTAGATTTAACAGAAAACAAGTTACAAAAAGTGATGGGGAAAACGTGAAAAAGGGTAAGCACAGCATTGGTGGTTGGCACTTAAGGAAACAAATCTGCATTTGAAAATCAGAAACTTGCATTGAAATTTGGCTTAGTGAAGTATAAGCAGATGATTTAGAAACATGGAAGTCAATACCAAGGAACACGAACATTAACAAAATAGTTCCAAGGCATGAAAGTGGTTGCTTTTGGAAATGGAATTGTAGATCATTGGTGCAAAAAGGCTCGCAATTTTGAAAAAGGAGTCTTTTGACTCCCTTGGCTTTTAGTTTTAAAAGCTAAAGATGGGTTACTTTGAAAAGAATAAAAATGGTTAGGGTATCACCCTCTCTAAAAATTATAGAGTTGAACGTAAAGTGGGAATTCTCAACTGGGGCAGTATTGACAGTTGACTCAATTCTTTGTTAAGGAGACCCACCCTGTGTGTGCAAGGGTGTTCGGTAGCATTCCTCTCTAGTCCTGACAGCTAAACGGGTGTGCAGACATTGCCCACTGCTCCCGGGGGTGGGGGGCAACCTCATGGCTTCTTGAACGACTGATTTAAAGGATTTTAAAACCTGTTATTGAATAAACCATCTCAATACATTAAAAAAAAAAATGCTGTCTTTTGTTGGTAATACAGGAAGCAGCTGCTTCATTACACAGAACTTGAACCCATAGCAAGAGCCCTCTGGCACCCCAGCTGCTCACGCCAGCCCATCTTGGCATCTGGCTTCTGGCCCAGTTAGTGCAGGGCTCACCCAAATGAGAAAAGGAATCGGGAGGAAATGGCAGCTTCCCTTTCATGCCTAGTGGCTTCTGAAAACATGTTTCAGATTTTTCATGTTGTTTCCGTGTCGGTACAACTTGGATTTCTCTGGAGTTGCAGTGTTAATCATGGTGGCAAGCCTGGTACAACGTTGCGCCCTTGGGGTATATTCCAGCGCTCAGTCGGCTGTGAGACGGACACTTGCCCTCCCTGTCTCTGCAGTTCTTCCCCGAGTCCTTAGATGAGTTCTCCGCGAGTGTTTCCCCCTAGAATTGCCAGAGGAAGTCGGTAGGAAAATGGTCCCGCAGATTTTTTTGATGTGGCGGAAACCTCATAAATATTCTTAATGCCCTTATTTCACAGCTGAGGGAAACTCGAGTCCGGAGAGTTTCTTATCATTAATTATGAGGAAGATGGGGGTGGGCTCGATTCCCCAGCACCACAAAAGGAAGAGGGGCGTCTGCAGCAAGTCCCTCCTTCCCCTTTTTCCTTCTTTCAGAATGCAGAGGGAGGCATGGTCAAGGGTGGTTTCGTGGGCAGTGAAGTGCTCGGGCGAGTGGGCTGTCGGGATTTGCACACAGCATCGTGGGTGCCCTCAGCCCTGGAGTCGCTCAGAGCAAACACCTGGAGAGCAGGCAGGGCAGTCAGGTGTTTCCATGAGGGGCCCCTGTGCCGCGTTTCCTGATGGCCCAGAGCTGGGAAGATGCCGGAGAAAGCCCTACGGAAAGGGCTCCCCGCTGTTGTCCCCGGTCCTCATGCCAAGTTCCTTCTTGGCACAGGACCTGTGCATGGCACCTGCAACCTTGCCCCCTGTTCAAGGGCTCCCTTCTCAGAGGCAAAGTCCCTGTGTTCCTGCTCAGGGTCTGTTCCTTGTCCCAGATTGGTGTTCATTGCTTCTCATCTGAAATTGCCTTGTGCGTTTGTTCATAGCTAATTGTCCCTGTGCCTTTCTCGCCAAGTTCCGCAGCCTTGCCCTCTGCCCCAGGGCTCGACGTGGAGTTCCTGTCGGTGAAAGATTTGACTTGCCTTCTGAAATACCTGTGTGTTCACTTAGCGAGCTTTAGCATCGCAGAGAAGACGACGTTTAGTTGTCAGAGTCTAGTGGGTTTTGGGGTCCTGAAATTCCCTGGCGATGTGCTGAGCATCGTGACGCTTTTTGAGCAGTTTGTGTGAACAGCCTCACAGCATGCTTTCAAAGAGGCTTGAGCCTTAAATCCACCAGTGAGGGTGGCCCACCACCTAATGCAGTTATTAATACAGCCTCCTAGTGCCACAGTACTGCAGTTGGGTCAACTACATCAGGGTGAACGCGTCCCTAGCCGTTTTATTGCAGCATCACAGAATGCACTTGCACAAACTAAGATGATCACATCATCCCAGGGGATGGAATCTCACGGGACCCCCATCTTATGTGGGGTCTACCCTTGACTGGGGGGACACTGTACGTGCTCACTCAGACGTCTGCTTGGTTAAGGAGCGGGTGAAACTGTCTCAGGATGTGTTTGCTTATGTTTTGAACTTAACTTGGAGTCTTATTCATTAACAGGTAATACAAGATAGAAGAGAGGTCTCGACATAAGCCCTGGAAAGAAGAAAGGATTGGCCTGCATTTACTTCTGAGTAAGTGGAATTGTGAAGGAGATTTTATTATGAAATGAACAACCTGTCAACCTCTCCGTATTTTCTATGCTTAAAGCCAGGCGGTCATGTTTGTTTTCTGTGCTGGAAATGGAAATTTGAGATTCTTTGCAATAGGTGATTTTGCTGGGGGAAAAATGTGAAGCTCTCTGTCAGCACTTCAAACTCTTTTTTTCTTCTTGCAGTGCTGGGGATGGAACTCAGGCAAACGCCTTACTGCTGGCCTGCACGCATCCCCAGCCCTACTAACTCTATTTAAAACATTTAGCTTCTGGAATTCAGGTTTCCATGAAGTTTAGAAAAGAGAAATGGAGACGGTCATCAAAATGTGTGTGCCTTGGAGTGACGCATAGCTTCTGATCTTTCCCCCCGTTTACGTGTGAGGTATTTATCTTTGCTCTGGAGTTTGGTTTATATAAACAAATCGAGAAAGTGTTTGGCTTTTATGTGGCGGAAGCTGCTCTGTCTTACGTGACCCTCTCGATGTGTTTGGAAATGACAGGCAGCTGTGACACTGGGTGGACAGGCCAAATTTTTCCATGGAAGCCTTGCTCAGCCCGTCCTGAGCTGGTGTGGACCGTGCGTGGACCCCCAGGAGGCCTGGGTCTGCTGGTTTTCAGTGTGGACAGACCCTGACTCCTGTAGAATGAGGCCTTCTGAGCTGTCCTTACCTGCTGTGGGTTCATCATGGGAACCATCGACACCACCTTTTGCAGACACTTCGACAGCCCTTCTGTTGCAGATGACAGTTCTCTGAGCCTGTTACTTCTGTGCTGTTGTGGAGAACACGGGGATGTAAGAGGTGTTTGATGTTTTTTCAGTAAAACCTCCTGGATTCTTTTAGTGTGGGAGCTGCCATGTTTGGTCTACCTGGGCACACCTAAGGGACACACTGCCCTTGGTTGTCTCTTTGAAAGAGCACCAAAGCTGATCCTCAGAGCCTCCTCTGGTGAAGAGAGAAGAGAAAATCGTGACCAAAATCCACATACCTACAGTCCCCAGCTTGAAGGTGGCAAGGCCTACGACCTTTGGCTTCACGGCTGGACTCCTTCAGGAATGAGCATACCTCAGATGTTGAACTTAGGACTTTTCCCACCCTCCTCACCAGCGGTGGGCTGCCCCCAGGGAGCCCTCCATCCCAGGGCCAGCAGCCAGCTGTGCCGCTGAGCTGTGAGGTCTGATAAAGCAGGTGCCCTTGGTGTGTGTTCCGCTTAGGGCTATATGCGGTGTGCCAGGAGGTTCATTGAGGTGCCACCCATCATGAGCACAGGGGCACTTGCAGAACTCTGTGCTAGACATGGTTCTGTCTTGATAGCAGCTTTATTGAGATGCAATTCACACAGCAGACGAATCACCCCTTTGAATGTTCGGTGCTGCTGGTTTTTCACATACAGTACTGGGACTGGCCTTCTGTGTCTGCTGTCTTCCACTTAGCATGTGGGTGTCCTATGTCAGTACTTTGTCCCTTTGAACAGCCAAACGCTGAGCCGTGATATGCATAGATCACATTTTGTTTACTCATTCATCCATCAGACACTGTTATTTTTAGAGCCTTCTATTATTTCTCCTCTCCGTGGTGCTGGGGATTGAACCTGGCCTTGTGCGTGCTAGGCGAGCCTTCTACCACTGAGCTCCACCTTTTTGGGGGGGATGAGGGGATCCTAGGGATTGAACCCAGTGACGATGAACTATATCCCTAGCCCTTTCTATTTTTTGAGACGGGGCCTTACTAACTTGCTTAGGGCTCACTAAATTGCTGTGGCTGGCTTTGAACTTGCTATCTTCCTACCTCAGTCTCCCTTACGTTTTACCTTTATTAAATTGCATCTTGAGACTGGGTCTGGCTATGTTGCCCAAGCTGGCCTTGAAGTTGGGGTCCTCTTGCCTCAGCCTGGTGACTAGCTGGGATTGCAGGGGTGAGCCACCCACCTGGCTTGAAGGCTTCTGTTCTGAAACCATGACAGACTCGCAAGTAGTTGCAGAGCACAGAGTTCCAGTGTCCTGCTGACTCCCCGCAGTGACTGCGTCTCTCAACAGAACTGTGCCGAGTTGACCCAAGTAGGAAATGGGCATTGGCAAGGTGCTTTTGGTGTGAATGCATGCCCTGTCTGGTGACGGGAGCTCTGCCTGTGTGGTTGTGTGAAATGTGGTCCCAGGTGTGTGCAGAGTGTTGCTGCTACCATAGGTCAGGGGCAGGATTCGTCCACCTTGGGCTCTGCCTCTCCGTCTCCGTCGTTTCTTCACTTCATGTATTATCTGAATGGAATCCTGCAGCATGCAGCTTTTGCAGACTGACTGTGCAGCCTGATGCCCTGGAGATCCATCCCTACTTTTCCTGTCCTTCCAGAGCTCATTCTTCCCTAACGCAGAGTGGGATTCTGGGGTGTGGATGTGCCACAGTCCACTGATCCCTTGGCTTGCTGAAGGGTGTTTCCTGCTCCGGGCTGTTCCAGGTCATCCCTTGGGCCTGCTTTTCCCTTGGATGGAGAGAAAGCAGTCATGTTAAGGAGGCAGCTTAGAGACGCTGCGCCCTGGGACACTAGCAAGCCTTGAGGTCCATGCCATACGGTAGGAGTCAAGCCCAGGGATCTATCGGGTAGCTGTCACTTTCTTTGCTGTGACAGCCAGCTGTCCATGCCTGCTGTGTCCAGGAAGTGCCAGCAGAGGACCCAGCTTTTCCATTTGGGGTTTAGCTCCTTGGGAAGCACTGGAAACCTGAGGTCCACGTATATCGGCGTCACCAATGCTATAAATGGTAGGACGGAGGATGGAGATTGCCGGTGGACTTGGAGTGCACCCTCAGAAACCAGAGCGACTTGGAGCCCAACAGCTGTTCTTTCACATATGCTTAGTTCAGCTGTGCCTTCTGGAACTTCTGGGAAGTTGGCAAAATGTCCGAGTCCCTTCTGTGCAAGGGTGTGGTGGAGCCCCACTTCCAAGTGGGTCCAGCCCACTGAAGTGTGGGCGTCCAGTTGGGGTGGGGTGCGTGCGTGCTCCGTTTCCCTCTCGGCTCTCTTCCCACTCCCTGTTCCCTGTGACCCGCCTGGATGCGATGGGAGGAGCTCACTGGAGTCTCTAAAGAGCCCCAGATAGAAGATGCATTGCTTTGCAGCTGTGTTTGTGTGGCCTGGTGTATGTGTGTTGCTGTGATAAATACTTGAGAATAACCAGTGGAGATGCAAGATGATTTATCTTGGCTCACCATTTGAAAAGTTTACTCCGTGGTCAGCTGGCTCCATTGCTTTAGACCTGAGGTGAGCAGAACATCATGGCGGAAGGAAGTGACAGAGAAGGCTGCTCGGCTCATGTCAGTGAGTAGGAGCGAGGGACAAGATAGAGTCCCCAAGGGTACATCCCCAGTACCCACTTCTTTTAACTAGGACCCACCTCCTACAGTTCCACCATGTCCCAGTGATGTGACGCCATCAAACTATGAATTCCTCAGTGGATTAATCCACTTAGGATCTAAGCACTTCCCAAAGGCTCCAGATCTAAACGTGGCTGAATTGGGAACCCAGGCTTCCATGCATGAGCCTCTGCGGGACATTCCACATGCAAACTGGAGCCCTGTGATTAGTAACAGAAATGGGTGGGCACTTCCCAAACCAGTTCCTTCTTCATGAAATCTAAGAAGGGCACAGATGACCCCTTGTCTTTGCGAGGGGCCTTAACTGTGGAGAAGTGTTTCCCTGGAGCCCCAGAGGCTCCCTCTAAAATGAACTGGAAGTCGTGGAGAGGACAGCAGTCTCTGTGCATGCCCGTAGTCGCCCACCCTGGGCATGGGGGGGTTGCATACCAGATTGGTGAAGGCGTTGCTTAGGAAGTGCCGGGGCCTCTGTGCCTTGTAGGTGGATGGGGGTTGTTGCTGATCCATCTTATGGAAGCCTATAAGGTTTCCCAGGCACCCTCTGGGCCCCAGCTTGTTGATTCAGAGGTGTGAATTTACACGATAAGCCAATGGAACAATGAATGGCCCTTTGTGCTCCCCAGCTGATAAAGTGCTGTTTGACAAAACCCTTCCTTTGTTTTTTCCTCCTCCCAACCTGTGCTTCAGATTGACTTTTCCTTCAAACAACATTAGTCTTCCTGGGTTGCAGGTGGGTCGCCTGACCTGGAGACCCTCGTTCTCCACACAAGCCTCCGCCTCCCTTTCAAACTTGGGAATGCAACGTGTACCCACTTCCCAGTGAACTTCTTCGTGCTTAAATTTGCATCAAACGGACATAAATAATTGTATGTAGTCAAGATGGAATCCTTGAAAAGGACTCGAAGAGATTCTGATTGTAAACTAGCCTTGAAGGGCCCCAAAATGACGGACTCTTCCGTGCCTGACCTTTTCCACTAGTTCTGGCTCTTAGCCCAAATCTAAGAACCTTGTTTTTCTTTGTGTTTCCTTTCATTTTTCTCTATAAACATGAGCAGTTCCCACTAGCCCTTTTTTGGTAAGGGGGTGTACTGGGAACTGAACCCAGAGGCACTTTACCACAGAGCTACAGCCCCAGCCTGATTTATTTTATTTTTATTTTTATTTTTTAGTTATTTTCCTTAATGTTTTATTTTTTTGTGATGCTGGGGATTGAACCCAGTGCCTCGCAAATGCTAGGCGAGCACTCTACCATTGAGCCTCAGCCCCATTTATTTTTATTTTTTGAGACGGCGTCTCATGAAGTTGCTTAGGGCTTCACTAAGTTGCTGAGGCTGGCCTTGAACTTATAATCCTCCTGCCCCCGTCTCCTGAGCTGCTGGGATAACAGGCATAGCTCTCTTTAAGTGCAGGACAGTGGCTGTAAACGGTGGGCAATTTCTTTCCCTTAGGGAATGTCCGGAAATGTCTGGAGACATTTTTGACGTCACAGCTGGGGTGTGACACTGGGGTGTTTGACACTGGCTTGGAGAGGGTGGAGACCAGGGATGCTCTCCAACTTTCTGTACTCACCCGAGAGTCCCCACCGCAGACTCGCCCAGGGCGCAGTGGCATTGAAGTTGGTTGGTGGAGCGAGTAGCATAGGCCAAACGTTGCCTTCTGTCGCCTTGCCTGGTAGTGTAGCAAAGCATCATGGTAAGAAATCGGACCATTTCAGCCCTGCTAAAGGGACTCTTAGGTTCAGTAAAATTGTAAATTTGGAAAATAAGGATATTGTATTAGTCTGCTCAGACTGTGGTAACGAAGTGCCACAGGCAGGGTAGTTTAAACGACAGAAACTTAACCGTTCCAGAAAATTCCATCTTTGGTCAGCCCTTTCTTCCTGGCTGGCTGTGTCCTCCTATGGCCTTGGCTCTGTGCCTGTGTGGGAAGGGGTGGGATGGTGGGGGTGGGGGGAGGATTTATTTGGACCTTTCTCTTTGTGTAAGGCCAACTAGACCTGGCTTTTGTATATCTACATTGTGGGGTTTTTTTTATATATATATTAAAAAACATGGTGGCTCAGTGGTGAAGCATGCCTGAGTTCAATTCCTGGTACCAAAAAAGAAAAAATAATAAAAACAAAAAACCTGTCTTTGAAGTTGCATACCCTTCTGTACTAACCTTAGTCACTTCTCTGGTCAATTGGAGACATTTTGAGGGCACTGGCCGCTGCATATCTTACCCTCTCTCCTGACCTCATCTGCCCTGTCCTACAGGCTATTGACTGAAGTTTATTCAGAGTTTGTAGGGTTGTGCTCTTTAATTAGTAAAATTAAAAAGATTGCAAATTGAGACTTTAAAAAAGAAAACATGGTGATTTTTGTTTTTGTAGACCAGAATTGAACCCTGGACCTTGTGCATGCTAGGCAAGCACTCTTACCAGAACTTATGATCTATCCATCCATTCATCCATCAGATTGAACCCAAGGGCGCTTAACCACTTAGTCACATCCCCAGCCCTATTTTATTTAGAGAGGGGTCTGGTCTCCCTGTGTTGCTTATGGTCTTGCTAAGTTGCTGAGGCTGGCTTTGAACTCATGATCCTCCTGCCTTGGCCTTCCAAGTAGCTGGGATTGCAGGTGTGCACCATTGAGCCTGAGATGTTTTTGTTAATATGATCATATCAAGACATCAACTTAGTTTAACTCCAGTGTTTATAGTCTGTTAAAAAGAAATAATCTGCATAATTCGATCTTTTCATACTGGGTATTAATTCTGAATGTAATGACTTTGAATAATTATGGAATCCTCCTGATTTCCCACCTTAACACATCCATATACAGCACTGATTTTTTTTTTTAAATGGGAAATGTGAACACAGTTCTGAGACTCTGAAAGATTGTAGTCTTTATTTGAATCAATATGCAAGGGAAGATTATCTTATGAAACACGCCTCGCATAACAGTCACCTTCTTACCTAGTGTTAAGTGTACAGTTCATTGCTTCTAGCTACACCCCCAACCCCCTGAAACTGTCTGCACTGAACATTAACTGCCTGTTCCTCACTGCCCAAACCCGTCCCCATCTTCCTACCTTCCGTCTCTGTACCTTTGACTACTCTAGGGCGCTCCTAGAATGCAGTCCATTCATGTGCCCTTCTCTGACCAGTTATCTATGTCGCTCAGCATAACGCCTTCAAGGTCTGTCGGTATTGTAGCATTTGATAGGATTTTCTTTTTTGGTACTGGGGATTAAACTCGGGGGTGCTCCACCACCGAGCCACAACTCCAGCCCCATTTATTTAATTTGAGATGGGGTTTCACTAAGTTGCTGAGGCCAGCCTCCTGCCTCAACCTCCCAAGTTTGCTGGAGTTACAGGCTAGCACCGCTGTATCCGTGGATTTTCATCTTAAGACTAAAAAGTATTTGATTATGTACACAGAGTACATTCTATTCATCTGTCTGTTCATCAGTGGGTTCTTAAGTTGTTTTACCAAGGATTTAAAAATTTATTTTTAACTGGTAGTGCACATAATTGTTCCTGTGTAAGCTATTTAGGGTGCCATGTAATATTTACAAGTACACAATAATGTTTACATCGGGCTTAGATATATGTATTTTCTCAAACATCATTTTTTCATGGTGAAAACTTAAATCCTTCCAGATTTTGGAGATGTGTAGTGTTACTTTTCTGGGGGGAATAGGGATTGAACTCGGGGGCACTCGACCACTGAGTCACATCCCAGTCCTGTTTTGTAGGGTCTCACTGAATTGCTCAGCACCGCACTGTTGCTGAGGCTGTCTTGGAATTCGTAATCCTTCTTCCTCAGCTTCCCCAACTGTATATCTACTGTGTGTGTGTGTGTGTGTGTGTGTGTGTGTGTGTGTTTTAAACTGCATCCTGGTTACTGCGAGGGCTGTACTACTGTACATTTCCAGCAATGGTGTGCAGAGGTTCCCCGTTCTCCACTCCCTGCAACCTTGTCACCTTTAATCTTTCTAATAACAGACGTACTCGGGTGAGGTGATATCACTCTGTGGTTTTGATGTGCATTTCCCCTGATGAGCAGATGATATTGAACATTTTCTCACGGGCTTGTTGGCTATTTTTACGTCGTCTTTGGAGAAAGTCTGTTTAGATTGACTGCCCATTTTGTTTAGTCGGGGTATTTCAAAGTTGATCCGTGCTGTGACTTACTCTTCAGATGTAGAAAGTAATTCCGGGCGGTGGGTAGTAGGATCATCCAGCCACACAGAAAATTCCAGAGCTTTTCTCTTACACTTTTTCATGTACTTTCATGTACTTTCTCTGTCATAGAAAGTGCTGTCCTGAGAGAGATCCTAAGTTTCCAAGGAGAAGAACAATAAAGAAGTAAGTAAAAGGTATAGTGGAAGTACCATATGTGCCAGCCTGCTTTCCACCATGGATCTGGTCCCACCTTTCTCCCTGCCTGAGCTGTTAGCCAGGACCTCTAGAATGAGGACACATTGAGAGTCCCTACTCCCACCTGCCCTCCCTCCGTTCTGGAATGGACTTTCTTTTTTCCATCCCTTGTAACTTTACTTTCCTGCAAAAGCATAAACTTTCCCTCTGTGTGTATAAACTTTGGAGACACTCTGCAATCAGCCTGATGAAGTTTTATCTTTCTATGAAAGGGTTCTTGATGATTCTGAAATGTGGTGTCTGTCACTTAAACATCGTCTGCAGAAACCACCGCTCTATATTTGGCTCCGACGTGGTTCCCAATGTGTTCTCACAACACTTGGTGCCAAAGGAGCTGCTGTTTACCGGCCATGGGGATCTTTCAGCTCAGATTGGTTTATAACTTTATTTACAAGGGATAATCAAAATGGATTTCTTTGCTATTTTGGTGCAAAGTAGGACAGCAGAATTAATCTCGGGTCATCTGTTCATTTGTTTGGCAGCTAATACCTGCCTTCTGGGTACGGGGACTGGATCTTAGGCTAGGGCTGACCCTGCACAGATTGGATTTGGTTCTTGTTTGGGGTTGGAAAACGTGTATGGACCAAGCATGGAGCTGTCTGGGATAATTAAAAGCCAGTTGCAGGAGCTGTATTGTCTATAGCTGCTGGTTACTCGGGTGAGCCCGGAGAGGAAATCTTCGTCTGTGAGGCATTCATTTCACATTGCTGATTAGCCTTAAGTAGGATTCCCATTTGAATGTATAGTTTCTTTTAAAATTAATAGCATTATGGGCTGCTTTGTTTGAGTTTTTCCCCTTAAAGACTTCCCTCTTAGAGGCTCTGCATTTGACAGGGTTGAAGGGCCAGGTGTTTACTAACCTTTCAGAATTTTTACATCCATTTTAAGGGGTGTGTGTGTGTGTTTTCCTTCTCTTTCCCTTCGCTGGGACGACATAGTGTTTGGTTTGTAAAATACTTATTTTTTTCCAAGCACCCAATTTGAGCTGCAGGTCACTGGGCCCGGCTCCTGTGCTGGGTGTCTGTTTACACGGAGCGGCTATCTGTCTTTGTCCGTGAATGGAGGCGGAATATTAATCTTGCATGCAGTTCAGCTGAGCAGGGCACAGATGGATTTATAGCTCTGGAAACCTCTCAGGCCTGCAGCTGCGGTGGGCTGTGGCACTATGAATAACGGGATTCTGGGCCCCGGCTGGCGAGGACTGCCGTGACCTAATTGGCCACACGATCCATCAGCGTGTCAAGGGTGGATTTCTCGCCCTGCGCTTGCCCTGGTTTGGTTCTGCAGCAGAATCCACCCAGCCTCCCTTGGAGGAAAGGGGGGGGCCCTCCTCCCACGTGAGCATCTGAGGAACCTGTGGGATCGGCGCGGGGTCGTCCGTGTCTCCGATGCTGGCCTTCAAAGCCCGGTGACGGGAGCGAGTTCTCGGTTCTGTTTGGTCTCTGCAGGCTGGGCCTCGTTTTCCTCCAGTCTCCAGGGCCAGGGAGGCCCAGGAAAGAGGGGCATCCACCGTGGCGGGCATCTTGGTAAACTCGGCCTGCAGCTGACCACATGGACACCGTGGGTTCCCGGGAAGGAACAGGCTGCATGCAGAAGGTGGGGGGGGGGGGGGGTGGGGGGCCATGGGGGGATTTGGGAGATGGCGGTAAACAGATGCACTTGAAGCCCCTAAAGAGAACCGGTCTGGATTTTCTGCCCCGTCGTCTGTCCTGGATGCCCCAGGGGACCACAGAATCTCCAGCTCATGTGGTTGAT
Source organism: Marmota monax (assembly GCF_021218885.2). Classification (NCBI taxonomy): domain Eukaryota; kingdom Metazoa; phylum Chordata; class Mammalia; order Rodentia; family Sciuridae; genus Marmota; species Marmota monax. The sequence goes on along the minus strand of NW_026694062.1, from coordinate 1,469,147 downwards.
TATGTCTCGGGCCTTGGCTGGGGGAGATTCTGTGTCAGAAAACAGGTGAGTGTGTGATCCATCAGTACCCACCATGCCCGGAGTTTGCCAGCAAGAAGGAAGCCATGCAGATGTGGCCTTCTGAGCTTCCTGGGAGCCTGGAGGGCACCTGGCACTGTCCCCCACCACCCACTTCTCCTCACCAGGGAGATCTCGTTGAACTGTGTGCCACAGAGCAGCTAGGAGCATTTGCCCTTGGTCCCCAGGGCCATGTGGGGTAGCCATTATAGTCAGAGCATTGTTTAAAAATGGCTTTATTGGATGAAATTCACCTTCCCCAGGTGCACCCACTGAGCCTTGTTTTCCCGCAAAAGCTCACTCAGGTGCCATTCAGGGTTTTGGTATGTTCACAGAGGAGTGCAGCCGTCCCCACCATCTAATTTCAGAACATCTTCAATACCCCAGAAGGAGACCCCATACTGATGGGCAGTCAGTCCCCAGGGACTGCCTCCGTGTCCCATCCCCACACAACCACCAATCTCTTTTCTACTGCTAATCAGTTTGCTTACTCTGGACACTTCCTATCATATTGATAAAACCACACACTTCGTGTTATCTGTGCCGGACCATTTTCAGGATAATGGTGGTAGCACGTGTCAGTACTTGGTTCCTTTTCCCAGGTAAATACTGTCCCGTTGTGTGAAGAGACCACGTTTTATCTGATGGAGAGGCCTTCATCCATTGATGGATGTTCGGGGTTGTTTCTTGTGGCTGTTGTGAATAATGCCGCTGTGAACATTCAAGTCCCAGTTTGGGTTTGTTTGTGTGAGGCCGTCGATGGCACCCTGTTGCTCGGGCTGGACTCCACCCCGATGCCACCATGACCAGCTGAACATCAGTCTTTCATAACTAGTAACATACTCTTGACCAACTTTCATCACAGAGATACTGGTTGTTCAGAACAGGTTACCTGTGCACTGTTGTAGTTGGGCACAGCAAGGTGAAGTCTAGATTCTAGTCAGACCCAATGAAGTGCTGGTATTATGGTTGAGATATGAGGGGTCCCTCAAAAGCTCATGTGCAAGGCATTGCAAGAAAATTTCAGAGGTGAAATGGTTAGGTTATGAGAGTTGTAACCTAGTGCATTAATCCCCTGATGTGGACTAACTGGGCGGTGACTGTAGGCAGGTGGGGTGTGGCTGAAGGAGGGGGTCCCTGGGCTGTGCCTTTGGGGTCTCTGTCCTGTCCCTGGTGAGCAGTGCTCTCTCTGCTCCCTGGTGCCCTGTCCTGAGCTGCCCTCCTGCTCCAGGCCCTGCCGCCATGATGTTCTACCTCACCTCGGGCCAGAGCCAGGGAGTCGGCCCACCATGGACTGAACCTCGGATACCATGAGCCCCGAAGAAACATTGCCTCCTCTAATTGTTCTTGTCAGCTTTTCCCCTGCTGCCACCAAAGGACCTGACTGAAACGGCAGGCTATGAACATAAGCGCTATAAGGGTCTTGAGATAATGACACTTTTCAACGATCCGGTCTTTTCCCCCTTCCACCTTGTCTACCTGTCAACATGACATACTGGAGCTGCTCAGTGTTTAGCAGGTCCTGAGTTGGTTCAGAAGACTCTTTGCTTTTGGAAGGTCATTAGGTGGGTGGGAATGAGGAACTGCATGTGATCATGGCCTGTGTCGTGGAGGGTTGGGCCGTGGCTCATGTCTCCATATCTTGGTTTGGCGCTTTGCGAGTGCAGCCCACCTGGGGACTCCAGGAGGGCAGCCGGACTCTCATCCGCCCCGAGAGTTGGAGTCACATGACGAGATCAAGCAGATTGTTTACATAGGTCCCGCTGCTCTGCTTGGGTGGTTATTTTAGACAGATCTCCGTATTTCCCAGGCTCCTACTTTTTCATTAACTACATATAAATTGGGGGCCAATCCCTTTTTCTTGAATTATGGCTCTTTAAATTATACACTTGTCCACAACTGAAGTCAATTTGAAGGAAATAGTTCTTTGGAAAACACACGTGCAAACAAAAACCTTGCTCCTTTTCCCTAAGTGATCACGGTGTTGACTTAGATTTGTCCCCAACAGTCTTTTCCTGAGGTCCTAGAGAAGTTTGCAGCCATGGTGGAAGACGAAGAAGCTTCCTGGTGTCAGTGCCAAACCTCCAAGAGCTCCCTGTGAGCCCCAAACCGCTGTGTATCCATGCCATCCATTATAGCAGCTGCAGGGGACTCGGGAGCCTTTGAAATGTGGCTAGTATGACTGAGATGAATTTCAAATTTTAGTTAGCTTACCATGTGGCCCATGGCTATCCTCGTCGGGGAGAGCTCCACACTGAGCAAGCACGTACAAGAGCTGTGTTTACCTGGGGCCTTATTTTTGTGGGTGTTGGGGGTGGTATCCAATCCCTTTAGGAGAGTGGTTCTCAGAAGGGGTACTTCATGAATCCCTTTCACGCGCCAGGGAAACTTGGGACGGTGTCTGGAGATGTTTGGGATGGAATGATGGGTGAAGTGTGTATTAGTCAGGCTTCCTTGACTGTGACATAATACCTGAGGTAATGAATTTACTAAGAGGTTGACTTTGGCTCATGTTTTCATTCCATAGCCACTTGGTCCAATTCCATAGGCAGCACCTTATGGCAGGGAGCCTGTATCGGAACCAGCTGCCCATCTCGTGGTGACTGGGAAGCTGCATGATTAGGAGGGGCCAGGACCCCAATTCTGCCTTAATCACATGCCCCCTGTGATCTAACTTCCTCTTCAGGCCCCACTTCTTCCATCTCCCACTATTGCCACCCTCGGGCCCAAGCCTTTAGCACATGGTCCAGATCCAAACTAGGGAGCAGGGTGATCTTGGCCTCTGGTGGGTGGGGCTGGGGATGCTCCTCAGTATCCTCCCGTGCAAACCCCCAATGTCCTGTGGTTAAGGAACTCTGCTGTCTGTTGATAGGACTGGCCAGGTCCTAAGGTATCCTGTGACACACTGCAGACCCAGTTCTGTCAGGAGCGGGGACCTGTCCATGGGGTCTACACTCCAAACGGGCACTGGGCCTGGTAGTACCAAGGGTGGGCAGGAAGCCAGGCCCCTCCCACCATGTGGCTTCTCGGCTGTGTCATCGTCCTCGCTGTTCACTTGTATCAAGTGTAAGAATAAGATGTTGGTGTCTGGTCGGTGACCCAGCACCCGTTCCTCTTGCTTCTGTTTGATGGATCGCTTGCTAAGGCGAGCAGCAGAGCACTGTGCCCTGACTCTTGCCTGCAGAGGCTTCTTTCACCAGCACTGCTGTGTGCCCAGCTAACAAAGCTCAGCTGGGGACAGGGGAGGCTGAGCATGGCTGTATCCTTCTCACCTTCCAGTGTGTTTATGCAACACTCCATGCTATTTGGAAAAACCTCTGGAAGTTGGGCATCTCCTCCAGGTCTGGCAAGACGGAAACAGTGGGATAATGGAGTTCTTCAGAATGCTAACCAGTGACCCCTCTCCCCCTGCCCCACACCCCCACTGCCAAAGTGCTGCCCTCAAGGTGCACAGCGTGGTCTCTGGAAGCCCAACACGCCTCTGAGCAGGCAGAGAGGGCCACAGGGAGAGGCAGAGCTGATGGCACGACCAAAGGAGCGTCTCCCTGTGCCTGATTTCAGATGGGTTGCCTGTGTCAGGACACGCAGACGCCTCTGGCAGGGAGAACTCCATGCCTGGCAGGATGGCATTGAACGCTCCTCCTTTCTGAGATGCTGCATGTCATCGTCTCATCGATTATCTTAAAGAAGCTGGGGCGGCTGGCCAGACGGGTGATACTGATGATGGCCATCAAAGAAACCCACGGCGCTTCTCATCCGTGGCTGTCAGTGTTACCCAGTTTTGCACGTAACATGAATTGAAGGAGGATCAATGTGTCAGCAAGGGAACAAACAAGACAGTTATTCGAGTTAAACTGAAATAATGTGCAAAAATAAGCTCTTTGGCAAACCTGCAGCCCCCAGGGGACTTGGATCTTGTAGAATGTGAAATTCCTTGAAGCACAAACCCCGTGGGCATTAGTACGTTGCTTGGGGTGGCAGGGAATTTTTTTTGCCCCCTTGTGTTTGCAACTGTGAGGATCATGGGGTGCCCTCTGTGGGGGAGGGGAGGGGTTGGGCAGATCCCTTTCCAGAAGAGAACTGAAATAGCTTGTAACAGAGCCTAGCTCCAGCAGCTTCCTTAGGGAGGTGCAATGACCTGAAACCTGTGACACGTGTCCCCATGGCCCCTGCTGGAGCCTCCTCAAAGGCAACATTTCAAGCCCCGATTTTAAATTTGGTAGGATGGGGGGCTTCAAGCCACCGACTAGCAGAGCAGAGACGAGGTTTCTGGGATTTCCATTTCTTGTGTTGATGTCTTGCTGATGGAGTTGGAATTTGGAACCATGGTGAGATCCTTTGTGTCCGGATCCCTTCTGTGAGGTGGGGAGGGATCCAAAAGCCTGGCTTTTTTCCTCTTCCAAAATCTGATGGGAGAAATGACCAGGAGGGGAATTCCTCAGATTTAGTTCTCTTTGCAGAGCCCAGGATAACCCTCTGCACTGGGGGATTCCTGGTTCTGCAGGTTCTCCCGGGAGCCCCAGCTACCTACTGAGGGGAGATTCTTTGTTCAAGGTGGTGGGTGGCAGCACTCAAGTGTTGAAGGGAAGGAGATGGGTCAAATTTTTTTTTTTTTTGGGGGGGGGGGTTCATGCTGATTTACGACTCTGCATGCACTTCCACACGCAGCAAGCAGATCTGGAATAATCTCCAGCCTTTGCGACAGTCTGGGAATGCAGCTGTACACAGTTAACTCAGGGGTGCTTTAAATGGTTTGTGAGCTGTGCTGTGGCAGGCTTTGATGTGTGCTAACCATCCTATCTGTCCGTAAGCCTCTGTTACTATTAGTGTTGGTCGTCATTGCTGTTGAAAAATCAAAGACCATGAAAAAGCAATGGCAACTTCTGTTGCTGGTTCTAGAAATTGCACACAACTGAACTAAGACTTTGAAGACCCCTTTCACAGGTGGCCCGATGCCATAATTATTCATTTATTTTACCTTCCCCAAAGGCCTTCTGAGTGAGCACGATTAAACTTGCATGCTGCCTATCTATACTCCCCCACCCCCGGGGGGGCTCTGTGGATTATAAGATTTACAGTTGTTGAATAAAAGTAGAGCCAAATTCACACTTCATCCCAGATGGATAAGAACATAGCAATGTTTGGGCTCACCCAGAAGGAATTCCCAGGACTCTGATTCTTGCAAATTGGGGATTATGCTCCCCAGGGGGAACGAGGCAATGTCTAGAGGTGCATTTTGATGGTCACCCCCGGGGACCATTTCTGAGGGGAGTCTCTGGGATGCTACAGGACAAGGCCTCACCACATGGTGAGGGACTCCGCAGGTCACAAGTGCCTACACAGGTCAGCCTCTGGCTTGCCAGGATCCTGCCCCGATATGCAGCCACTCACGTTCTGAAATCACACTGGAAAAGTGAGGGTCAGGTCAGAGGAAGCCTCGTGCATGTGGGATGAATGGTGGGTTCCTGAGAGACCTGCCCAGCCCAGCCCAGCTCGGCCCCGCCAAGCAGAAGGATGCTGACTCCAGGATGCCCCCCTTCTTTCTGGTGCTATCTGGGTGACACTGGAGCAGCATGGTCCCCGAGAAGGAATTGAGAAAATCGGGCCCAGACTTTTGCTAAAGAAATGAACCCAGAGACATCAGTCTTTGCAAGAAGGAGACTGTTTTGCAGAGCAGGGGCAGGGGAGGGCACCCGATCGCTGTCCTTGACTAGTCTCAGTGTTGCAGGTTTCCCACGATCACAGTTAATTGCATTGCTTCAAGGGGGGATATTTTCTGGTTTCTGACATACTCCCCTTGGGTTAATATGGAAATAGTCAAAAAATTCAAAAGTATATAGAATACTTCTGTATATTCCCACATACTCTTCACCCGGATCCTTCAGCCACTATAAAATGTATCAAAATCTTCTATTGATTGCTGTCCTCGTGTGTGTGTGTTCCTTTATTCTGTTTGAGGAAAAAACAATCCCAAATAGCACTACATTTCACAAACATTTTAGGTAGTGTCTCTAATACAGAAGGATTTGGTGGGGGGCCTACTGGTGATTAACCCAGGGCATTTACCCACTTGAGCCACATCCCCAGCCCCCCCTCTTTTTTTTTGTATTTAGAGACAGGGTCTCACTGAGTTGCTTAGTGCCTCACAAAGTTGCTGAGGCTGGCTTTGAACTTGTGATCCTTCTGCCTCAGGCTTCCCAGCCACTGGAACTACAGGCTTGCATCATGTAGAAGGATTTTTTTAAAAAAAATCTAGTGATTCTATTATCCTGTTTTCTATGATCATGACAAATAGCCACAAACAGGGTGGCTTATAACAGCAGACACTGATGCTCTCAATTCGAGGGGGTCAGCAGGCCTGGGTCCTGGAGGCTCAGGAGGGCCAGTCTCTTCCATGTCTATCTGTGGGCACTCGGGCATCCCTTGGCTTGGGGCTGAATCCCTCCATCTTCCGCCTCTATCTTCACATTCCCCCCCCCTCCACCCCTGCCAGCTCTCCCACCTGTGTCAGGAAGACCCTGCCATTGGGTTAAGGACCCACTGAATCAATAATGTAGAACAGTCTCATTGTCCTGTGTCTCTTCCCCCAGGAGGTCCCATTCTGTCTGTTACCACAAGAGGCCTAGTCGCTGCTTCCGGCGATCAGTGACTGTGAATCTCATCCTATTTGTTTCTCTCGGGCTGTGGGAGTGTGTGAAGGAAGGGAAGACAGATTGTTGTCTCTTGGTCATGGGGTTCTCTTAAGATGCTAATGATTTATTGAGAAAGACAGTTTGTGGCATATAAAGAAAAGTGTTATGATAAATATGAAAAAGAATGCAGGTCTATTGGGAATAGCAATGCTTGTGGAAACTCTGATTAAAATGATGCAGGAACCTCACATCTCTTCTTGGGGCCTCTCAATGAAGTGCCTCATGGAACTGGTAAGGATCAAAGAGAACACAGTGTTAACCAGTGTATAAGTGCTAAGCATTTGGCACGTGCTGCATTTTGTGTATCTGGAGGTTCAGAGGTGGTCATAAATATCAAACCAACACCAGCAAGGCACATACTGCCACGGCCTGGTTCCTGTAATGTATGTGCTCCTGTTTTAGTTAGCTGTTTCGGTCACTGTGACCAAAACACTGGACAGGAACAACGTAGAGGAGGAAGTTCATTGGGGGCTCACAGTTCTGGAGGTCTCAGTCCGTAGACGTCTTCGGGAAGCAGAGAAGGGGCTGCAGGGCACATGCACCCCTCCTGGGCATGCCCCTAGTGACCTTCTCCAGCCATGCCCCCCTGTCTGCAGTCACCACCCACGTGTCTATTCAAGCCCGAATGGACAACTTAGGTTATAGCTCTTTTAATCTAATCACTTTCCCTCTGTATTAATATTCCTGAATTGACGGGGGCTACGGGGGGACACCCCATATCCAAACCATAACTCCCCCCCCACCCCCGGCTGCCAAAACCTCATGTTGATCTCACAGGGCAAAATGCAGTTAGTCCATCTCCGAGAGTCTCATAGTCTTAAGAGTTCAATTGTCCCAAAGTCCAGTCCAAGCCCAAAGTCTTCTGAGACTCGAGGCAAACTCTTGCCTGTGAGCTCTCGTAAAAGTCAAAAACGAGTGACATACATCCTACGTACCATGACAAAGACTAAACATTTCCATCCCAAACAGGAGGATCAGGGGCATGGAGAGAGAAGGGACAGGGCAGGACTGAAAGCCAGAGGAGCAGACGGATCCCGACTCCTTCTGTAACTCCACGTGCAGCATCTCGGACCCGCGGCCCTGAGATGTGTTCTCCAGAGGGCTTGGGCGGCCCTGCCCGCTTGGCCTTGCCGGCTGCAGTGCCCGCGGGCTCTCCTGGAGCCTGGCTTTCTCGGCAGCCAGCAGCTGCTCTGGGCAGACTGTCCATGTTACTGGCATCGCTTGGTTCCTGAGCTCTTCATTCTGGCTTTTGCTTCCCCTTCACACACCACTGTCTCAGGGACAGCTCCCAGGGGCCGTGGCCCTGCTATACTTAGGCTGGCCCCCCAGGCCTTCCTTTAAAATCTTGGTGGAAACCTCCATGACCCTTCACTTGACCATTCTGCGTTTTTTCAGAACCAGACACGGATGATACCAAGGTCGTCTGCTAGCTGGCCCCCTGGAGTCGTGTGCAGCGGCCTCTTCGTGCTCACATGGTCAGCGCCAAGTTGTTTCGGCATGATGAAACAACTTCCTGGGCCCACCTGTGCAAGCCGGGTGCTCCCAACATGCCAAAGGGATTCCCCCTGCTACATCCTCGAACCTGTAGTGGGTATGATCTTGCAAGTTTTTGTGATATTCTCAACCATCCTTCCTATTTTCTATGTGCACAGTACTTAGCATCTCTTTAGGAGACATAATCCCTTCAAGTACAACTTCCTCGTCCCCTGGTTTACACGGACTTTTTTAGAGTTAGAATGCAAGTTTTTAAAAAAATCTTAACTCTGCTTTCTCACCACAGTAAACCTGGCTAATAGCTTCCAGTAATATCCCTGCTACTGACGAAATGCAGAGCTGCCTTGAAATGTCCTCTGCCAGATAATTACTCTATCACCTTTAAATTCAGCCTCAGTGTCTCAGGACATGGGCAAAATGTAGCCAAGTTCTCTGCCAGAATATAACACAGTGGCCTCTAGTCCAGTTCACGATGGAGTCCTCGTCTCCCTTGGACCTTTTGAGCACAGTCTGCTTTCCTGTGGACATTCTGGTCTTCTGAGGTCCCACCACATTCCCTCCTTAACCTCCGCCTACAGCATTCTAAGACTCTTCCTGTTTGCATCTCTACACATTTCAAAATTTCTCCCGCCAACCACTTTTAAAGACTTCTAAACCACATGCTCATGTTAGTCAGAGCAACAGCCCCACTTCTCGGTACCAGTTTCTGTCCTAGTTGGCTTTTTCGTTGCTGTGACTAAAACTCCCCACAAGAACAACTTGGAGCAGGAAAGTTTATTTGGAACTCATGATTTCGGTCCATAGATGGCCAACCCCATTGCTCTCGGCCTAAGATGGGGCAGCACATCTTGGCAGAGGGCTCAGCGGAAGAAAGCTTTTTGACTCCTGACAGCCAAGAAGCAGAGAAATAGGAGGGGAAGGGGCCCCAGGGAAGATGCATCCTTGGAAGGCCCGCCCCCGCCCAAGTAACCCACCTCCTTCAGCTAGGCCCCACCTGCCTGCAGTGACCACCCAGTTGATTCATTCAAATCGGGATGGGCTGATTGGGTTACAGATCTCGCGCTCCCTCCACCTTTGGGGCTGCTGAGGATTGAGCTCGAGGCCTCATGTGTGCTAGGCAAGCACTCTACCACTGAGCTGCACCCCAGCTCACAGCACTCGTTATCTAATTATCTCTCCTCCAAATATTCCTACGTTACCAGGAGTTTGGGGTGGGGACAGCACACATTCAAACCATAACAGACTGAAAGTGGGCTAAATATGTGAATAGTTTTGGGGAAAGGAGCAAATAGCTCTAAAATAGGTGGAAGGATCCCACTTGTTAGGTTGGAGATGCAGATGAAAAACCGGATAATCACTTCACCTCAAACCATTAAATAGAAGTCAGAAAGCTTGTCTGTCCCTGTGTTGTGTTGGTGCAAAGACACTGCAGGATAAGCTGAATACAACTTCTTCGTGAGATGCTTGGCCAGCCTGCTCTCCAATATGAGACATTTGTACCCTTTAACCTAGAATTGTTTGTGGAGATATTTTAAATGTATGCAAAGAAGTCCTCAAACGATAAGAAAAAAACGAATGATTCTATATGTGGAAGAAGCACCACATGACATGCTTGCATGGATAAAAACAAGATGCCTCATACAGTAGTTCCCCATTATCCATGGTTTTGTTTCTGCAGTGTCATTATACATGGTCAACCAGTCTGAAAAGACAAAATTGAACAATCCATAAGAATTAAAATGCATGTTCTGAGTATTTTGATGAAATCTCTCACCATCTCTTTTCTGAGATGTTATCCATTTTTTAACGTGTCCACACTGTATGTGGTACCCTCCTGTTAGTCCCGTTGTTTATCATATCAATTATATGGTATCAAAATGCTTGTGTCAGGTGACCCCTCTTGTAATTTGTAATGGCCCAGATCTAAGAGTAGTGATGCTGACAAATTGAAAATGCCAAAGAGAAGTGGTGTGTGCGTCTTCGAAGTAAAAGCGTGAAACTTTATTAAACATGTATAGGAAAAAACATACTAAGCATAGAGCTCGGTACTCTGTGGTTTCTTGCTTCCAATTCAAGTCTCATAATGTGTTCCCATAGGGGGATACATGATCACAAGTTGCATATAAACCAGGAGGAGACATATGGTACAGATTGATGTTGGTAGAGCATGACTGGAAGGAAATCCTAAGATTTGGACCTCCTAGTCCTTTTAGGAGGAGGTTGGTAGCATAGGGGAGACACTTTTCAGTGTATGTTTGCATTTTCCCTCTGCCTGTATTAGCTAATTCGTTCTCCTTCTCCCTTCCCTAACCATCTCCTCCTCTCCCACTCTCCCTCTTCTGTGTGTGTAATTAGAGAAATCTCCAAGCTTTCTTGTTTTCCTCTAAATCATGTGATGAGGATGTCTGGCACAGAAGGCAGCAGACTCTCTCTGTAGAAAGCAGAGTCCCTGTAGTGTTTTGGCTTTGCAGACCTTAAGGTCTCTGTCACAGTAGCTGAGCTCTGTGGTTTTAGGGGGAGGGCAGCCATAAACACTAGATAAAAGAATGGCAGGGCTTTGTTCTTTCCAGCTTGATGTGTGCAGGCAACCAGTCTGGGCAGACTCTGCCTCCCGGGCATAATTTGCTCACCCTGGTCTAATGGATCTGATTAGTGTTGTGTCTGAACTCTAAAGGAAAGTGTACACTGTCCGTTGCTCTTTGTATTGCACAGTGGGCTTTTCCCTGTCCTTGTGATTCTCTCCTGATTGCACCACTGCACCTACTACCATTTGCCTCTTAAGTTCTTCCCTGTACGTCTTTTTCTTTCTTCAAATCCTTAGCTTAAAATTTATCCCCTCGAGAGAGGACACCTAATTAGCCCCATCTGCCCAATCAGACTCAATATTTTCTTCTTAATTTTAGAGACACCATTAACAGGGTTATCTGGTACAATTAGGGCCAGGGTGTAGGGTGTGGTAGTTGGACTCCCAGCCAACCAGACAGTATCTAATGCTTCTGTTCTGGCCCCTTTAGGTGGCTGCGTGCATCCGTCTGTCTGTCTCTGTCTCTGTAATGAGGATGAAACCCAGGGGTGCTTTCCCACTGAGCTACATTCCCAGCCCCTTTTGTTTTTTGAGCCGGTCTCACCAAGTTGCCCAGCTGGCCTTGAATTCGGCAATCCTCCTGCCTCGGCTTCCCATGGCACTGGGATCACAGGGGTGCACCATTGTGCCTGGCTCTGTGGACTATCATTTTGAAAATATCTCTTCCCACACGTGACTGCCTTTGCAATTACAGTGCAGTTGAGTATTCTTAAATGGAGGAAGTTAAACAGGGAGAGAGAGAACCAGGTGGCGGGGGCTGGCAGGTTTGGCCTGGGTGCCGAAGGGGGGAAGCAGGCAGGGTTGACCTGCTGCTTGAGAAGCTGCCTGGCAGCTGGGCACTGGGATTTGGAGATGTTCCCTTCCTTCCTGAACAGCTCCCTGTGCCCAAACTCTGTGGTTTGCAGAGTACCCGCTTCCCTTCTGCCGGTCAGAAGTCTGGGTCTGTCGTGGGCACAGGGTCCATTGTTAGCAGCTCCCGGCACAACCCTGGATTCTGAGGCCCTAAGGTTTATGGACGTTCTTCATCAAGGCCCTTGATGGGGGCGTTGGAGTTTCCACCCCTTCCTCTTTCTTTCTGTCACCCTGGCTGTGAGGTCAGTGGCTTTGCTCCACCAGAGCTGCTCGCCAGGATGTGCTACCTCACTACTGGCCCAAAAGTCACGGGGCCACCTGGTCATGGACAGAGGCCTCCAAAACTGGGAGCCAAAGCAAACCTTTTGTCTTTGTAAGTTGGTCATCTCCGGGATTTGTCACAGTAACAGAGAGCTGACTTTTGTATCCCTTGGCTGGGTCTACTGTAACGGGAATGGAAGCACATGCTGACACGAGTCCTCAAGAACTCTGCACTGGAGTCGGGGGGAGTCCTGGGACCAGCCCACCCTCAAATTTCACTTCACTCCTCAACAGGCTGTGTCTCTGGCTGCCCATTACCCGCGTCAGTGTTTAATGAGATCGTACCTCTCTTGCAGGGCTGTTGTGAAATAAGTGGACCCTTGGAGAGCGGGAAAGGAATTGGCCAGAGGAGGTGCCAAAGTCCAGGCCTCTCCTTCCCCTCTGTCTTCCTTCTGAGGCGGTGGCTGTGTCCTTGACCTGCATCAAGAGAGCAGTCTTGAAAACTTGCTAGCTCTTGAGGTTCTCCAGTCCTCCAGGGATCCGTGAAAAGGGAATGGGGTGAGCACTGTCATTAGGGCGCTCTTGGTTAAATGTGACTGTGTGTGGCTATCATGAAAAGACAGCATTGGTCTTCATTGGTTTTAAGTGGGGGCAGGTGTCTTGCGAATTATAAGCTCAGCTTCATGATGGCTGCCTGTAGGTTTTCCCTTACTTTGGCCATCTCTGCTGCGAACCGGGCGCTTCTGCTGTGGAGTCGGTTGGTCCTGCGTCCTGACCCACAGGCGTTACCCGGCGGGAAGTCTGGCAGACATGGAAGAGTGTGCTCTTTGCTCTGGAAGCACAGGGCTGCCCGCAGAACGCTGAGTGGTTAAAAGTGGATTTGCCCTGCGGTGTGATCACTGCGGGCAGTTTTGGAGGGCAGGATGCCAGGGGCCTGGCTGGGCACTTTCTGTCCTTGGAAACAGCAGGGCAGCTTAGGGGAGCCAGGTGCCCATTCTCAAGGCGCAGCTTTGGTTGGGAGCACCGAGGGCTTTGCCAGCCCAGTGATGACTGCCCAGTGATGACTGTGTGACACTGTGTGACATCCTAGAGTATGGACAGCCCACGGTGAAAGGAGTGAGGTCTTGCCTCGTGAGCAGAGTTGAAGGGTGTGATAAACCTCAGACGCCAAGGGAAATCACCTGTGTGTGTTTCAGCCGCTGGATTAAGACCCAGTTCACATTCCACACCGTCCATCAAAGCGTACTCCCTGGTGGTGTTGGGTGTGCTCAGAGGCCAGCGTCATACAGGTTCTGCCTCTGTGGCTGCCATGTCACTGGGCCTGCTGTTGGGGTTCCTTCCTGTCCTACCATGTGTCAGACCACACCCCTTTTGATTGCTGCGTAGGATTCCACCGTAGGTGTAGACTGTTATCTTGTCTATTCTTCGTCCATCCAGAAGGTCATTCAGGTGGTTGCCATCTATATTTTTGGCTAAACAATATTTTAGTGTCATGTTAAGGCAGTGAAAATGCTTGTACTAAGTTCCATGAGCCACAGAGTATCAGTTTCAGGTGCCATGGGGCTAGTGTTTCTGAGCCGTCCTTTTGCCTCGGGATCCCGTGTTGTCCCATCCATCCCTTGCTCACTGGGGGCCTCTTGCATCCCTTTTGACGTTTTCATGTGTTACCTGATGGCGTTGTTGCATTTGATGGCTGAGATTGTGGGCATCCTGTGGGTTTTGCTCCCAAGGTGAGTGACATTGGCATGTGTGAAATTTGAACGTGGACGTCTGGATGAGCAGGCCTGCACACTCACACGACTGCATCTGTGCCTGTCGTCAGTGCTGGGACCAGACTTTGTAGCGTGCTTTTCCCAGAAGTGCTATAACAGATTCCCACCAGTCAGGTGCCTTAGAGCACCAGAAAGGTATTCTCCTATAGTTCTGGAGCCCAGAGTTAAGGTGTGCTCAACATTGGCTGCTTGAGCAGGCTCCACCGGAGACCCCTTCCACCTCTTCCAGCTCCCAGTGGCTCTGGGTGTCCCTTAGCTTGTGGCCACATCCCTCTAGCCTCTGCCCGTGTCCTCATGTGGCCTCCTACTTTGTCTGTGAATCTCTTCCAATAACGAAGCCATCATTGGATCTAGGGTCCACCCTACTAGAGTCTGGCTTCGTTACATCTACAAAGGCCCTGTTGCCAAACGTGGTCGCATTCGTAGGTACCAGGGGTTAAGAGTCGAACATGGGTGTCTGGGGATCACAGTGCCACCCAGTATGGGAGCCGTGATCTTAGGGTCCTGAGCCAGCTGTATCATTAGTCAATAACTTATGGGTGTCCAGAAATATCTCTGCTGCAGCGGGGTTGTTCAATTGCGCAGATGGTTGCTGTTCTCTGAGAAGTGCTATAATCCATCCCTGGGGGTGCGGGTTGCTCGGGGTCCGGGAGCTTGTGAGCGCCGAGATGGGGAATGAACCCCATCTGCCTCTGTTGGAATCCAGAGAGGCTGTCTGTGCTGCGCAGCTGAGGTTCAGAGGAGGTTTATTTGCCTGTGCTTTGGGATCAGCGACTGTAGGCTGGAGCCGTTTGGGTTTCCTTACGTCTGTCCATCTGTTTATTGTTAAAATGCCAACTATTTTCTTAAATGTACTGGGGCTTTATTAGGGTTTTGCCCCTATTTTTAAGCTTTACGATCCATGCCTTCTTGTTTCTTGTTTGAGTATGCCACCCTAGGCCATCCTTCTCATTTATAGCACCCACTGAGAGCATCCCAGGGGGGTGTCCTCTCAGATTGGCCCTGTTTTTCTCCCAGTTGGATACTGATTCTTGGAGATACGGGAACCCGTTGTCTGCTGGTTTTAGGATGTGTGTGTTCATTAATTCTCGTCATTTTTAATTTTAACAATGCTCATAATAACTCATCAAAAAATTAATGAGCTTTATTATTTTAGAGTCGTTTAGGGTTTATAGGAACCACTTTTTCTTTTTAGTTGTTGCCTGGCAATGAACCTCACCATCAACATATATGTGCAATGTCATTTTGAAATGGACGTTCCGAAAGAACTTTTGCTTATAGTCGGGATTAACACCCCCCCCCCCCCCCCCCCCCCCGCAGAATCCAGTGTTGATTACGAACATCCTTTGCATTCTGGGTGCATCCCTGCCTGGACCAAGGCTTCTTATTGGAATTAGTTCTTTTGCTAATGAGCTTCCTGGAGGCTTCTCTCACATAAATCCCTTGACAAATTGTAAGTATTGTGTTTGCTCTTATTTAACTTTGCATCCGTGATCGGACGAAGGAGTTGTTTTTTTTTTCTTAAAGTAGCATTTTTAAAGATTTCTCCTTGGGAAAAAGGATAGGAAGACGGCTCATCGTGGAAATAATCCCCTGTGGCAATATGTTCATGTTTGTATCTGACATTCAGAATGGTTACGTAATACTAGCTTAGGCTCCGTGTATCACCTCCATGATGTGCCTTCATTACAAAAGGGACGGAAGTTGTGACTTAGGGTGAAGAAACCCAGCAGAGCCCACATTGGCCAGGTGGTCAAAGGTCAGATCATGAGAGAGAAGGCTTGTCAACCTCCTGGGGTGGTACTCTGAGAAGGACACTGTGTCTTTTGTGTACTTCTGCTGGATCTAAATTGGTGACGTTTGAAGGTGGTCTGTGACTTACTGAATTGTCCCCATCCCAGTGTGGATTTCTTCATCTTGCTAATTGCTGTGTCTATGGAGAACATTCACCTAAGTGGACTCCAGGTGCCAGTTTGACAGAACTCTGTGCTAATTCTGCAACTTTTTGCAAGCCTTAAAATTATTACAAAACAAATAAGAAAGGATTGCTTTGTGTAATTTCTGTGGTTTTGTATGAGCACCTAACTTTTTGGTTGGTTCTTAATTCTATACAAAGAAAGAGAATGCAGAACATCACTGATGCCAATCTTCAAACTAAACTATTGACTGAGACCTCATTTCACATGAATAAAATATCATGGAGGAAGGACTGGTTTGGCATTTGGATTCGGAACATTTTAAAGGCTTTTAGGAAGTCCATTTTCTTCATCTCCTTAAGAAAGCCTGCGTAAGTTATGCTCCTCATCTGTGGGTTCCACATTGTGGAGTCGACCAAATGCAGATCCAAAATATTTGGGGTGGGGGATTGTTTCTGTACTGAACAAGTACAGACTTCTTGGGGGGCCATTATCCCCCCCCACAATTGCAATGTAACCACTATTTACATAGCATTTACATTGTATCTTAAGTAACCTCGATGATTGAAAGTATATAGGTGGAAGTGTGTAGGTTATATGCAAATTCTAGGCTGTTTTAAAAGTTAGCGACTTCTGAGAATCTTTGGAATGTGGTATCCACGGGAGACTTGGAACAGTCTCCTGCAGATACTGAGAGTCAACTGTGTGTTCCAAGTATAACATCTTGTAAGTGTGTTTGAGGAGCAGGGATGTCGTTTCATGGTATAGTGCTATCCTAGTATGCACAAAGTCCTGGATTCGATTCCCGGCACTGCAGTCGGTCAACCAATCAGTAATGTATTGGAGTTTTTAAGTGTTTCTTACGAGTTGAGCTATTCAAGAGCATTCTGAATTTAGTTTTTTAAATCAATGCTGTGCACCATTTCATTTGATATTTAAGACTTCCTCTCAGTCTCACTGGGAGAGGCCCCAATTTCCCTCCCATTATCCAGAACTCTTGAAAAGAACCCATGAGAAGCACGAGTCTGGTTGCCATATCCCACAGGGTGGGGACCTGACTCTGCATGGTGCTGTGACTTCCTCAGACACTCGAGGGCTGCCCTCAAATCATGTCTGTGTTAGCAGGGGTCTGGGAAAGAAAAGATGGACAGGGTATGGCCAAGCATCAGCCCACTCATGATGACCTGGGACGGATCCAAGAGCCTGGACCAGCTTGAGCAGAAGTTCCAAGTTTTGTTTGATGGAGCCCAGGGTCTCACGCATGCTAAGCCAGCGCCTCACCACAGAGCTGCACCCCTGCCCCGAGAGCTACAAGTTTTCAGCCTCACCGTTATGCTCGCCTTCCCCTTCCTGTGAGCGCGGAGAACTAGCAGAATGCCTGGCCCTTCTGCAGACATCATGCTGACTTGATTTCATTATTTTCCATCATCAGTTTATAAAGCATAAGGGACACTGGGTTGCACTGTCTGCTGCCAACCTCTTTGCTCACACTGGCCTGTGAATTCCAGGATCTTGCTGTGTTCTTGCTACCTGAAATGTCTCTGTGCATGTAAGGTGGGCTTCTCGCCTACTTGGTTGGATTTGGGGAAAATCTAAGCCTAATGCTTTCAAGGTTTACTCATTTTGTAGATTGCATCCGATTTCCTTCGTGTTTCATTGCTGAATAATATTCCATTGTGTGGTCACACATTCTCTCAGGATGGTGGTACCTGTGTTGCCCAAACTGAGGAAGGGAGGCCACCATATTCATGGGTCTGTCCATCTTACATGTCACACCATGTGCTTCATGAAGATGTTTTCCTCAGTGAATTTTCTTGGACATTGCTTATTTCCACATCCAGCTTCTGAAGAGATGGGATTTGGAGCTTTGTGCTTTCATGCTGTACTGATGGAGTTGCTTCCTTCTGGCTAGGTCAGACCAAGTCTGTTCATCTGTTTCCTGTTGCTGTGACAGATTTCTCAGGCTGGGTACTTTATAAAGTAGGGAGGTTATTCTGGAGATCCAGAGCCTGGTGCGAGCATCTGCTCAGCTCTGGTGAGGGCTTATGGTGGAAGGAGCACAGGTACGAGGAGATCGCGTGAGGTGAGATAGGAAGCGAGAGGGATCTAGGGTCCCAGGAAGGAGTGAGTCCTTGCCACCTTTTGTAACTGGCCCCTAAGCAGGGTTTTTCTGATTCTCTGCTTTCCCATTGAATAATTGCAATGAAGTCAATGCCGATCCTCTTTCCTTGAGTGGAAAAAAAAAAATAAGTGTATGTTGTGGGAGGCGGATGGGCATTTTTGTTTTTGTGTTTGTTTGTTTGTTTTTTTTTTTTTGATTCCTTGCAGGAGGGGAGGTCCTGTAGATACCTCACTGTGCTGTATGAGGTCAGGAGGAATTGGCTCTCATTTTCTACGGTCTCTGTTGTAGAGCACTTGGGCATGTTTCCTTGGAGAATAAATACGAAATAGGATATAGCAAAAAAGGCTCAACCATGGAGACATGAGGGAATTTTTCATGTCTTGCTTGGGGTCCGACTGCCTCCCTACTAACTCTGCACCCCAAGCCGTGCCCTGTGAATTAACTTGCTTGAGATTCCTGAGAAAACACTTCCAACAATTTTTATGTCGGTGCATAATATTGTAATAACTTTCTCAGTTCTGGGTATCTGTATTTTAAAAGGGAAGTCATTGTATGTAGGCACATTTTTGCACAGAGAATGTTTTAGTTCTCAGGAATTGGTGAGAATAAACGGGCAGTCATTTTCTAGGGTTGGTAGGCCTAGTGGTTGATCTTGGAGAAATCGCTTTTATGAAAAACTTCCAAATTGACATTGCTTCCTCCATCCCTGGTTTGATGCTGTTGCTTTGTAAGAATATGATTTATAGCAACTTAACCTCTGGACATCTCTGTTGCTGGCTTCCTTGTCCAGATAAGGTGAGAATCATCTTGTTAAGCAATTTCTCAAAGAATCCACAAGACACAGGTTTTAGCCCCTGGGGAGTCTTACCTCATCTTCCGTGAGATAAAAGGTTCTTGGGGGTTAGGGAGAAATTTTAGAATCGGATACAGTTTGGGGAAGATAGGGGGCCCAGAAGTGGAATTGTGGTTTTAAGCAACTTTCATCTCTATTTGTTCCCATTTAGAAAATCTCTCTATTTGGAATCCATAGGTTGTAGTACCTTGAATGGGCTTATTTTATTTTTTGCCAGGATTGAGTTGGAACCCAGGGTCTTATGCATGCTGAGTTAGCACCCTACCACTGAGCTACACCCCAAGCCCTTGTTTTGTTTTTCTTATAATTATTAGCATGTGCCCAAATCCTTTTTGATTTCTCTCCCCTGCCTCCCTCCTTCCCTCCAAATGAAGCGCCACAATTTACATTTAAACCCTCTGTCAGCAGGGGATTGGTTTCAGGACCCCCTGAAAATGCTTAAGTCCCTTATATAAAATGGCAGAGTCTCTTCATACAACTCCAGCAATCCTCCCATACACTTCAAATCTTCCGACTTATTAGGTGCATTCTGTTGCATTAGATGTTTGATACATTGTATTACATTGTATCAGGTACGATACATTGTGATTATGTTGTAGAAAATGTGAATTCTTTTTTTAACATTTATATTTTTAGTTGTAGTTAGACACAGTACCATTAATTTATTTATATGTGGTGCTGAGGACAGAACCCAGGGCCTCGCACGTCCTAGGTGAGCACTTTTACCGCTGAGCCACAACCCCAGCCCAAGAAACAGTGAATTCTGTATAGATACTTGTTGTATATCATTTAGGGGACAATGTCAAACGTCTGTAGAGATAGTTATTTCCCAGATATTGTTGATCTTAGTGGGTTTCCGTCGCAGCTGGGGAACCCACAGATCAAGAGGAACAATAAACAGCTTCATAGCATATCCCTGAAGGTAGTGGATCTTGGGGGTTTTGCCATCTCCCCACTTGATCAGCTACCAATATGAATGCACCAGGGTTTCGAGGTTTCTTCAATGAAGTTACAGTAAAGTCAGATGCCCTAGACTAGTCTCAGGTTTTGACTTGAAGATGTGTATGTGTAAAGGAAACCCGCGAATCCTCCAGTCGCCATCTTTCACCTTTCTTGTCCCTTTTCACCTTGTATTTGCACACCTCTCCTTTCCTTTTAGAGAACTCACGTTCTAGAGCTCCTCTCCAGAGCTGGTGTGGCCCTGCTGCTTGGAGAGATGGGGTGGGGGGGCTTCTGATCCTTCTAAGGGGTGTGGGACTGCCCCTGGCGAAGGGTCTCTAGAAGGCTGCATGGTTGACTCTGTCTTCTGGGACTTCGTAATTCTAAGCCCTGTCCGACAGAGAAAGAAGATACTGTCAAAAATGTGTCTGCATTGCTTGCCCAAGGCCACCTAGAGCTGGTACGTGGGCCAGGGACTCGAATAGGGAATGTTTGCTACGCGGTAATCTGGTTGAATCAGCAGGTCACACGCTGATTGCATTTGGAAATGCATTAGTGGCTACTGCCCTGCTGATAGGAGGATACTAATTACTGTGTGTCTGAAGTATAAATACCTCTTTGCCTAAATATTAACCTTGTTTCAGTCTTTTAACGTAGAGGGTTTATCTACTAAATACTTCTTTCCAGAGGTGAAGAAAAAGAGATCCTCGGCTATGCTTCAATAAATGACCCTCCAAGTAACTAGCGCAGGTTATACATTAAAGCTGGTTTTCTTTTTAAGCAGACCTAGAGAGTTCATCGGCAGCAAAACAGTAAGAGTGCCTGATAGCTGTAGCTGAGATTTTTGGCAACAACATCGTGCATTCCAAATAGGCAGAATAAAATTGACCATCATATTGTGATACATTTAAATGCCACTCACTGTCTTTCAGTGAGTGCTGAAATGTCATTCCTGAAGTTTTGAGTGTTTGCTGTGTTTTTTTTTTTTTTTTTTCTTCTTCCTTACTGTCTGTATGAAGGCAGTCTAAAGGCCAGGAGACCTAGAAATCCAATGGATAGTAAGTGTAAACGTGAGGATCTGTCCTTGCTCCGACTCGGTGACATTTCCCCATTTACCTGGGTTAACATTATCTGTAATGTGTCTCCAGGTGTCCTGTAGTTATGTTTTCTCTCACTTAAGATGAGGTGTGTGTCCAAACCAAGTAGAGGGAGCGGATAGAAATATTCTGTGTGTGCATATAACGCCCAGTGTCCTTTACGGGGAAGACCCAGGATGAGCTGGAAGGCCCTGCAGCTCGGCACCCCTGGTCTCCCGTGTAACACGAGCCACGGCTGCAGTATCTGGTTACACATAAAGGCACTGAGGCTGCTTGACGTTGCTCCACACATAGGCAGAGGGAGAAAGCTGTAGAGGAGACTGATCAGTCAGCAAGACTCGGGGAAAACAAATTAGAAAAAAAGATTTCATATTCAGAAAAAAGATGGCTTTTATTTTTTGGATACCCGGGATTGAACTCGGGGCACTCGAGCACTGAGCCCCATCCCCAGCCCTGTTTTCTATTCATAGACAGAGTCTCACTTGGTGCTTCGCTTTTGCTGAGGCTGCCTTTGAACCTGTGATCCTCCTGCCTCGGCCTCCTGAGTTTCTCCGATTGTAGGTATGAGCCTTTGTGCCGGGCTGATTCAGTGCAGTTGTGCCTTTACAATATTTTGAGCTTACGTTGGCCGCCTGAGCCGCTGGGACTTACAAGCGTGTGCTACTGCCCCCAGCCGAGCAGGTGGCTTTTAAAAGATGGAGGCTTTAAACATACCTACATAAGTTTCAAAGAGGAAGGAGAGACCAGATGTGGAGGAACAATTTGAGCAGTAAGGAGTAAAGTTGGGAAACGAACGGAAGGACCTGCTAGTGCAGAAAGCCCAGAATGTTTTTTTTCTGTTTGATTCGTTTATTTTTTGCAGTGATGGGGATGAAACCCAGGGCAGTACCACTGAGCTCCACCCCGGCCACTCTGCTCTGTTTTTGAACCTGAGGTTAGCGGGGTGCTTCCGAGACTGAAGTTCTTCATGACCCTGTAGAATTGCCTTTCGTTTCCTTTATGAAATTCTGTGAGTGTTTTTCCTCCCAAAGATATTAATTTGGAGCAGCAGTGAGCTCCAGCTTCCTCCGTTTTCCATCCCACACACACATCCAGCTTCCCACCGGCCAGAATGTACGCTAAATGCCAAGAGTCAGACGCGGGTAGAATGCCTTTTCAGAGAAAGAGATGTGTGAAATGTCCAGAGCGTATGGAAAATGTCTAGATCACGCAGCGCAGCGAAGCCAGAGGGGTCTGTCCGCCTGAAGCTGTAGAGCAGCCCAGCATTGGCGCTCCACTGAAGCGCAAGCCCAAGAAGGGACCCGCGGACAGCCCTCGTCCTTTCAGTCATTTACTGAAGATGCCCCCCCCCCTTTTAATGCTTTTTTAAAAATGATCTTTATTTGAGGCTGGGGTTGTGGCTCAGCGGTAGAGTGCTCACCTAGCATGTGGGGGGTCCTGGGTTCAATCCTCAGTACCATATAAAAGTATAAAAAAAAATAGGGATTGTGTCCAACTACAACAAAAAATGATCTTTATCCTTTTTAGTTATACATGACAGTAGAGTGTTTTGCCATATTTATACGAACATGGAGTACACCTTAGTCTAACTTTGATTTCGTTCTTGTGGATGTACATGATGTGGGGTTTCACTGGTCATGTATTCCTATATGAGCATAGGAAAGTGTCTGATTCATTCCACTGTCTTTTCCATTCACATCCCCACTCCCTTCGCTTCATTCCCCTTTTTCTAATCTGCACGTCTGTCCACCTCACCCGACCTGGTGTGTTAGCATCCACATATTATAGAGAACATTTAGCCTTTGCTTTTTGGGATCGGCTTATTTCACTTAGCATGATTGTCTCCAGTTCCATCATTTACCTTCAAATGCCATAATTTCATTCTTTAAGGCTTAGTAATATTCCAATGTGATATATACCATGTTTTCTTTATCCATTCATCTGTTGAAGGGCACCTAGGTTGGTTCCATATCTTACCTGTTGTGAATTGAGCTGCTATAAACATTGATGTAACTATGTCATTGTAATGTGCTGATTTTAAGTCCTTTAGGTATAAACTGAGGAGTGGGATAGTGGGTCAAATGGTGGTTCCGTATCCTAGTTTTGCAGAGTGATTGCACCAATTTGCAGTCCCACCAGAATGTATGAGCTTCCCCACATTCTCAGCAACATTTATTGTTGCTTGTATTCTTGATAATTGCCATTCTGAGTAGAGATGGAATCTCAGTATAGTTTTGATTTATATTTCTAAAACTGCTAGAGAGGTTGAACAATTTTACCATATATTTGTTGATTATCTGTATTTCTTTGAAGATTTCTTTGATTTACGATGGGTCTACATCTGAATAAGCCCAATGTAAACTCAAAATTTTGTAAAGTCAGAACTGCATTGAATCATCCTGGCACAATGACTCATACCTATAACCCCAGAAACTCAGGAGGCTGAGGCAGGAGGATCATGGGTTGGGTTCAAAGCCAGCCTTAGTAACTTAGCAAGGCCCTAAGCAACTAAGGAGACTCTCTGAATAAAATACAAAAAAGGGCTGGGGATGTGACTTGGGTATTAAGCACCCCTGGCCAAAAAAAAAAAAAAAAATTTCTTTGAATCCACTTTAACTTTCCCAAGCATCATAGCTTAGCCGGATGGCTAAGTTTGCTTGGGCTGCTATAACAAAACAAATTGGTAGCTTATAAACCACAGAAACTTCATTTATACTTCTGAGGGTTGGAACTCTCCGATCAAGGCACAAACAGGTTCAGCGTCTAGCAAAGACCTGTTTTCTCATAGACGGTGCCTTCTCACTGTGTCCTCAAGGGAGAGAGGACTGAGGGAGCTCTCTGGGAACCCTTTCATAAAGGCACTGATCCCCGTTGTAGGGGCCCCACCTCCCAGGGGTCCAGCCCATAGACCTTATATCCTAATACCATCACCTTAGAAGTTAGGTTTCAACATAGAAATTTGGGAGGGGATGCATGGCATGAACATGATAGCTTGGAAGAGGTACTACAGGGAATGGTATTCTAACTTTATAACAGAAAAGTGCTCACTCTCAGTCATGTTGTTGAGCCCTTTTGACCCCGGTTGGATCAAAGGAAATATGTGTTGTCAGCGAACCTAAAATCAAACCGGGCCAACACCGCCTGCCTGCTGCCGTGTGTCTAGACCTGTGGAAAGCCATGCTGTTTTGTAGGGTGTCATTCTAATAATATATCTGAGTTCAAGTCACTGAGCCAACGCTGGCAGTCTCTTCTGGAGCAGCAGAGGTACAATAATAAATGAAACGCGTTTTCTTTCTTTTTTTTTTTAAATAGCCTGATTGGGTAAGAACCAGCCTGAACACAGACAAGCCCTGGAGCATGAAGGATGCCTAAGGACGGCATCAGCTTTACAGCTTACCCTTTGAGGAAGAGTGAATTTATGCAGAGGAAAAGGCCAAGGGACATCTTGGAACAGGGAAAACGGGCGCGGGCATGCACAGCTGATGACACGTGCTCTGGGGACTGCTAGACGTCTGGTTGAGTGGCTTCAGGTGATAGCTTGGGGTATCCATGAGGTCCCAGTGAGTCTGGGATGAGCTGATCAGAGCTCACAGCAGAGATGGGGGCGGGGCACCCAGGCCGCTGCCACCACCACTGTTCTTCAGGAGCTGGTCTCTGTCCTTGTGTGGAACCATCTAGAACAGGTGGGTCATATAAGGAGGGAGTCTCCGGCCACGCCTGGTGTCTCTGACAGTCTTCAGGAAGGGGCGGTGGGAGGGCTGGGTTCTCCTGGTGGAAGCTTGCCCCCTGGGCTTGGATTTTTATTGCAAAGGAATGCTGGTAGGTGTTGAGCTCTGGACATGGTCCCCAAGGGCAGGATGCGCACAGCTGACCTCAGATACTCGTATAACCAGATTCTTCTCCTGGAGATATGCAACGATTTGGGAAAAACACACAATGAACCGTCTAGTTTCTAAAGAGTGACGAGTAAGGAAAAGTTAGACATGTTCTGAATGCATGAGATAAATGTGGATAATATTCTATTTTATTACTTACTACAGTACAATATAAACAGATCTATGAGAAGTTAAAGGGCTGGGGTGTAGCTCAGTGGCAGAGCTCTTGCCTTGCACGCAAGAAGCCCATGATTCCATCCCCAGCACTTCCAATGGGGGGGGGAGGAAGCTAAGTTTATCAAAATGTTCCATGGTGTTGTGCACAGTTGAAAGAAATGTAACCAACGTAAAGATGCAGAATTAAACTGCATAAAACGAACTGTTAACACTATACTACTATAATAATTCTGTAGCACTTCCTGTTGCTATTTCTGGGGTCAAGAGTTAATATAAGAGTCAGTGCCTGCATTGTTCCAGGCTCGTCGTCCATGGTCCCGAGAAATGTGACTTGGGACTGACTTGTGGGTCCCCTTTCCCTGTAGCATGCTCTGGGCTCTCTGCCATCCCCTCACCACTCAGGAGGATGAGCCCCAGCAGCAGGCCATCCCAGTGAGCAAGACCCTTGGAACTGTAGTCCAGGCTGTCCCTGGGTGTGTGGGGGGGTAGAACACACACTCTGGGAGGTCCCGGGCATCCTTACCACCTGAGTGACTTGGTTTCCCTTCTTTTCCTTTCATGCACATGCTGTCTTATTGATTGACATGGCAGTGACATGCAGTGATGTCCAGCTGTACGTGGTTATCAAGTGCAGGGCTGGGGACAGTGGCTCAGTCTTACTGCTAAAGCTCAAGGTTTCTGAGAGTCTGGCTCAGAAAGCCTTGTCATGGAGGTTACGAGTTAGCATGTGTGAAGCGAAATTGATGATTGTGTTTGCTGGATGCAGGGCTCCCATGCCTTGGGAGACTTTGAAGTTGAAAAATGTGGTCTGCGTGTGTGTGTGTGTGTGTGTGTGTGCGCGCGCGTGCGCGCTTGCATAGTATGGAGTGGAGCCGTCTTAAGATTCTTCTCCATCTTCTAACCATGTACAAACTCACTGAATTTCAGTTCTTATGAGAGATTTGTGCTTAGTAAAATTTCCTCTGCTGCAATGATATTTAATAAATCCACTTAACAGGGAGGAAAGACTTCTTTGGTTCATGGTCCACATTTGCTGGGCCCTATTGCTTTGGGCCTGTGGCGCAGCAGAACATCATGGTGGGAGCATGTGGTGCAGCAGAGCTCCTCACCTTTGTAGCCTCAGGGAAGCTGAGGGAAGGACCTGGGTCCCAGTATCCCCCCCAGGCCACACCCCCCACTGACCTCACTTCTTTCCACTGGCTCCGCCTCTTAAAGGTCCCACCACCCCCCAGTAGCACCAGTCTGTTGCCAAGCCTTGTAACACATGGCCTTTAGGAGACATTTAAAATTCAGACCATAACATATGTTATTTAATAAATGATGATGGGATGGCTTTTCTCCCTTTTGGAAATGTCAGGAATGTTTTAATGATTCTTAGTACCTTATATTTTCTAATAGTTGGTCCTGTTTGACTTAGACATGAAGCTGTAGAATCCAGAAGACCTAAAAACAAGCTCAGGACTCAGTTGTTGACTGAAATGTTTCTCAATCCACATGGAGCTGACGTTCTTGAGCCAGTTGAGAATGAGAAGCCCCAGGGTTTGAACAGTCCACTGGAGAAGTCCGCGAGTAGAGGGAATGTTGGTTGGCTTTTCTGACCTCATGAGAGGTGGGCATCGAGGTAGGTGGATTTGAGGTCCTTCCTGTCCCCCTATGAGGGAAGTCATTTCAGATTCATCGTTATTACTATGAATTTGCAGTGCTAGGGAAGGAACCCGGGCCCTTGCGTATGTTGGGCAAGTGCTCTGCCACTAAGCTACACCTGCAGGCCCTCGGAATTGTTAAGGAAAGCGTCGAGAAGGCTGATTGCTGGGGCTGAAGGAGCTCATCCTAGTGATAGTCTCTGATCTGTTTGTGGTTTGGTGTGATGGTCCCTGGGGCCAAGCAAAAACCAGTGTTTGAGTCTCGTATTGATCTGAAATCCATTCACCACCTGTTTTTAGAATAATTAGTGATATAAAACCAGTGCAAATGCATGTATGTCCACCAGTGTCATGAACAAATGTGCTCATCTTCTGTGTGTGTGTGTGTGTGTACATTTCTGGACAACATTGTGGAATCACTAAAAAGTTAATCCATAATTTTGGTTTGTGCGTCCTCTGTGTCCACTCTCCCTCCACACGGGACCAAAGCTCACCAGAGTGTCCTTTGCCTGCCTGTGGATTCTCTGCTAACAGTGATGCTGAAACTTAGTGTGTGTTGGTGGAGTTTTGGATTCCTTGGGCTGCTGGAACGAAGCAGTACCAACTGGGCAGCTTAGAAATGTATTGTCTCCTGGTTCTGTGGGCCACAGGTTCAAAACCAAGATGGCAGCAGGGTCTGCTCCCTTCAAAGCCTCTCGGTGGGGGACCCTTCCTTGCATCTTCTAGCTTCTGGTGGCTCTGGCAGTCCTTGGCCTTTACCTTGTAGACACCTCCCCTCCGTCTCTGCTTGTCACCTGGCCTTCTCTCTGCTGGGTGTGTCTTTCTATAGCTCTTCTTATTTTCTCCCCCGCACCAGTGCTGGGAATTGGACCCGGGGCCTCACAATGGCGCTACACCCCCAGCCCTATGTTGACTGATAGCTTAAGAGGGTATCATCATGTTAAATGAGGGCCCACCCTAGTCTAACTTGACCCCACCTTCGTTTAACTGTTGACATCTACGTGGATTCTCTTGCAGAATTGGGACATGTTTGGAGGATCTGCAGATTAACGGGACCCAGTTAAACCCATAACACCGGCTGTGTCCCACCAACCGCACCCTCTTGCAGATTCTGAGCTGTGGTCTGTGGTAGCTACGTGAGCATGCATGGCCCGTGGCCTCTCGCCATTTAGACTTTTTTGTAAAGAGGCCAAAGAAATCCAAACAGCACATTCCTTGACTTTGATAAAATTAACATGTAAATAAAACAAACCTGCAAGTGCAGTGTTCCCTCAAAGGTCAGCGTCACTGCTGTTCTCTGCCACACAGCGGCCTGTCGGGGTAGGGAGGCCCCACACTAGATCTGGTTGGAAGCCATCTTCCTGATGGAAGGGCCCATTTGGAGTAAATGAAGCACAGTGGGTGTGTGTGGTCATCGATTGCCTTCCCCTTAGGAGGGGATTTCTCGTGTGCTCTGGTCAGAGGGAGAGTTTTCTGGTTTGCGGTTTTCACAGTTGCATGCCCAGGTGGATTTTGGTCCAGGAGCCTGCTCTTGGTCACACCTCGCGGGATCTGGCTGTTCCACGTGGCTGGACGGCAGGAATTCCACAAATGCAGGCTGAGTGCCCTCTTGCCTCTTCTCATCTGGGCTTCTCTGATTCAGCCATGAAGCACCAGCTCTGCCAGACCCACGGCCACCAAAGGGTCACCCGAGTCTGGCCACGTTGAGCTTAGCCCTCGCCCTGTTCTAGTGACGGGATCACAGGAGAGAAGCCGTTTTGCCCTCATGGTTTTGCAGCTGGGATCCAAGGCCCTTTCCACGGGGCCTCATGCAGCTTTCTCCTAAAGAAGTTATCCTGCACAGGAGGCTTGGGGGCTAAGTTGGACCTTGTTCAGGACTCTCGGCTCTTTCCAGGGAACCATGTTAAACAAACAGAACGTCCAGTGGGAAATGTTCTGTGTTTGGAAGTCCCGGAGGGGGGCAGGTGAGACCTTGACCTTGGAATTTCCTCTCTTGGCAGCCGTGGCCTCACATGTAAACAGGAGGTAACCTCAGCCCTTGGAGGCACTCGGGGCCCTGGAGGATCAGCTTCCAGGAGCTATGCTGAGAATATGCGTTCATCATCATGAGAGCCCTCAAACAACACGAGCTTCTTAATTTGACCCCCAAGTAATGAGCACGTGTGTCCAACCTTTCCCCTTTTTCTGGAGATAATGTGGGACTCGTAAACAAGTTTGACCAAACGGAGCCCGGAATGGTGCTTTGGAAGAAGTCTTAGCCCTGTTCCGTGAGATAACATAAGTACTTTAAAGTCACAAAGGGACACTTTCTTTCAAGGGAATCTCCTCTGTGACAGTGATGCAAGGTGATGAAAGTTTCTTCTGTCTGTATGTCAAGAATTTGGTAAAATAGATCACATGCGCTTAGGATTGACCTCAGAGTACATCAAGAACTTTAAGCGAGGACTTTTCTTCTGCTCTCATTTAAAATGGATGTGGAAATGCTTCACCGAGGGGAGCAAGTTATTCCCTGGGGATTTGGGGGATGGGATTCAACAGTGTGATCTTTCCAAATCTGGGTGTTACCAAAAATGTACTTGTGCACGGTGGTACCTGTTTGCCACGTGTTCTGTGGGTTCTTTTGCTTCGTGTGCTTTAAGGGAACAAGTGGAACTACGTAATGATGATGGACGTGCGGAGGCTGGAGGGGAGCGGGATTGACTGGGTCGCTGTCTCTGCCCAGTTTCCTCCCTTCTGCTGATGCACTTCCAGCTTCCGCCCCTGTTATCTTCACTGTGTAGCAGGTGACCCCAAAGCCCAGCTAGTGGTTGATGGTCTCTCATGAGTCCTGTCACCTGAGGCACCCAGGGCACCTCAGCTGGCTGGTTCTGATGAAGTTACAGGCAAGGTGTCAGCGTGGCGTGAAACCTTGGAAAACCTGTTTGGGCTGCAGGCTCTGTTACATGCCCTTCCACGTGTGGCTGCAGCCCCTGCTTTTTCTAACTCGGTCACAGAAGTAACGCACAATAATTCCTACTGTATTTCAGACCAACAGTGTGGTAAATTTAAGTGTCGGGAGGCAAGGCTCATTGGGTGCCACTGAAAAAATCGCCTACAATATCTCTTTGTTTTTTTTTTTATACTCACAAATTGGCATCCTGATTAAGGAATAACTCTGAATGTGTAATCATGATAAGAAATGGTGGAAAAATTAGTCATCCCTTCTTATCCACATTGGATCCTTATCAAAACCCTCAGTAGGTGCCTGAAACCATGGATAGTACCAAATACTACGTGTGCTATTGTTCCCTGTGCCTACATAACCCATGATAAAGTTTTGTATTTTTTGCCAAAAGAAAACACTAGACGACTTTTCTTTGTTAGATCCGAGTTGCCAGCCTCACTACTCTTGCACTTTGGGGCCATTATTATATAAAATAAGGGCTACTTAAACACAGCATTAGAGTTAACTGCAACCCTTGATCTGACAGTTGAGATGCTGCCAAGTGACTAATGAGTGGGTAGTGTATACAGTGTGGATACTCTGGACAAAGGGTGTTCAAATGCAGGGCAGTATGGAGTCAGACTGCATAAATTTCATTACACTACTGAGAACAGCATGCAATGTAAAACTTGTTTATGGAAATTTCTTGATAATTTTTGAATCACAGTTGACCTCAGGTACTGGTAATTTAGGAGGAGGACTACTGCTGCCCTTGCTTCTTTAACCAAATCTTTGCCCTAACCTGTGGAGCTGAGAGAGCCTACATATAAATGCTCTCCCTTGCCTACACCACAGTCAACTATGAGTAAATGTTATGCACCGATTTTGTGCTCTTAACTGAGCTCTTCAATAGGAAAAATGGCTTTTCCTCCAATCAAATGAAAATGGTTATCGAACCCCCTACTGGATGGGTTCTTCTTGCTGCTCGGAATTCACGTTTATCTTCCAGTTAATTTCAAAATTGCTATCGCATTTCCACATGCTTGTTCTGTCCCAAGACATTTAGGAAATATTGGCCTTTCATTTCCAAAATAATGAAACAATTGAGTAACCTGTATAGTTAATGGGCAGCGTTGACTAATGATGAGACTTCTCTCCGAGTGCTCAGAGTTTACAACATTTTGTCTTAGTCGTGGCTTAAGAGGTGGCTGCATTTTCTTGGTGCTTTGCAGTACAAAATCCATTCCTTCAGCAGTTATTTGTTGACACCTCTTGGAGGCTGGAGGAAATCTGTATAAGCAGAACAGGGTCCTGAGGGCAATTTTTAAACAATAAGAATTCTCACCTTCTCTCCTTTTCAAGTCTGAGGTGGGTAACCAAAATTTCTCAAGGGGAAAAAACAACCAATAACAATAATGCCAAAGCGGAGATGGAACATGAAGGCAGGTGGCGTTTTGGAGGCAGTGGCTGCCCGTCAGTGACAGTTGGGAGATGATAGACAGCCCAGTGTTGGTGTGTATCTGGGTTGGGTTGCCCATGCTAATGAGCCTTAACATGGTGGATTTTTTTGGTGGTGGTGCCTTGGTGACAGCCAGGGGTATAGATTTTGCCTGGTTGGTTCTGGGTGGTACCACGGGTTGTCCATGTGCAGAAAAGGCAAGCACCCCTGTGTCTGCACTGACTTTCTCACCACACAGTGCCACGCCTGATCAGATCACGCCCGGTGCCTCGCGCAGGCTGGGCAAGCACTCTGCCACCCCCAAGCTGCACCTCCAGCCCCAAGGTTGTGCTTGCCAACCTTGACATGGCAGGAGGACAAGCCCTCGCTTGGGTTGGCCGCGTGTTTTTCACATGATTGGACTGGGGTTATGGAAGGGGAGGAGCGTCCTGGGGGTGCTGTGCCCTTCTAACTCTTCCTTTGGGGTTGGAGGGAAGTGTGACACTTGACTGTTTGGTTTTACATGAAAATATACCTGTGCCATCTCTCTGCAGAAGGCATGGGGTTTTTCTTGGAGTGCTCTACCATGTTGGCCTCAACACTGTCCGTGTTGGAGGGAGGATTTAGAGAGGTAGATTCTATACTGAAATGCCCTCACTCTATCTTGAGGCTGCTTTTGGTTCCCAGATCTTTTGATCCCCGCCCACACCACCACCAGTTTGACTGTATATTCCAGTTTGGTGACCTGTCTTGGTAAAAGCATTCAAAGTGGTTTTTGTTGAGAGGGGAATCGTTTTTTTCCTGCTCCCAGTTCATCCATTATGTAATATTTACTTACTTGTGGAGTAAGTCAACAGCCAGGGCTTTAATTTGGTCCCAGGGAACCAGCTTGGGCAGAAGGACTGGGCTTTTGAGAGGGAAGGGTACCGGCCGTCCATGCTGTGGGCAGCTGTCTCCAAAGAGGAAGGCTCGGCTAGCTCAGCGAGAAGGTTAAGTGCAGGCCTCCTTAAGAGAGTTCCTTTCTCCTCCAAGTATTTTTAGAAGCAGCAAATATCAACCATAAATATTTGATGTTGTGTTTATAGACGTTAGCATGGTGAAAGTTCAGGAAGGTGGCCAAGGGAGCCGGCCTGTGGGGAAGGCCTTCCAGAACGCTCCTAGAAGAGAAGCGATAGGTAAACAGCCGTCCTTTACTCTAAGGAAGACCCCACCCCCCAGAGGAAGCGATAGTAACTGTTCTTAGCTTGCCAGATTGTCCTCTTTTCTGTTTATATATATATATAAAAGCCAGGTGTTGCAAGCATTTTGAAAGGTAAATAAATATGAGCATGAAACAAGACACCTAAAGGCACCCACAGAAGTTCCCTGTTTTCTTCCAAATGTCTACACATGTGCCTTGGCCACCTGTCTGCTCAGCTGGGCAGCGTGCACCTTCTACATGACCTTAGAGGGGGAGAATTTGCATGCGTCTCTTCCCCCCCAAGAGCATGTTCTAAAATTTATTTAACACATGTGTTCGGAGATTGCAATTGCTTCCAATTTTTGCTTTAGTGTAGGTGGCTGGAAATAGAACTATAGGGCTCTTGAGACCAATGACCAGTGGCTTTCCTGAAAGGTCACAGCAGCTGTCCAGCAGGGAGGAGGGACACGTGGGTGGAGAGTGTGGGGGCACAGTGGGTTGGCAGTGCTCACGTGACCGAGGAGCCAGGAACGCTTGGCATCCTTGGCTTTGCATCTAGCCCTCGTCCCACCCCCGGTCTTTTATATTAGGCAGCATTTCCTTTCCCTGGGTTGGACAGGAGCCACTTCTAAAAGGTATATCACAGGTCCTTTTGCACATTAAACTTCTTGGGTTTCCCTCATCCTGGTTGTTGTCCGGGATTGTAATGTCACGGTTTCAGCTAAATGCAAGACTCTTGTCTTTTCTGTGGCTGGGGATAGAATCCAGGGCCTCATGTACTGCTCGGCAAGAGCGCTGCCCCTGAGCTACACCCCAGCCCCGAATGCATCTCCTCTAATGTCTGCTGGCATGTTTAGTCTCTGCACTTGAGCTAGACTGCATCCGCATGTTAAAAGCTAAAGCCAGAAGGAACCTGTTTGGAAATGAAGGGACTTGGATGTCCACACGCACTGCTGTTGGTACCGCAGCCCTGTCCCTGCAAGGTCGGGTGTCCTGCGGTGAGCACGGCTTGCTCGGGGACTGAGGTGTGTGGGTGCTGGCAGGTGTGTCTTCCCAAGTATGCTGACCCAGTGACAGTGTTTCCACACGGTGATGGTGGTGGGAAACGCAGAGATTCTTCAACAAAAGATGGTGTTCATCAATAAAAGATGATTTTATAAACGTCATTGTACATTGGCAAGGTTGCCAATGGGTTCCTTCATGTCGTTAGCCAGGGTCTAGTGTGTCCTAGGAGTGTGTGTCTGTGTGTGTGTACGTGCGTGTGTGTGACATGTGCTTTACGTTGCAGATGGACTCATCAGGTGTCTGGGAAGTGGCGCGTCTATGCCGTCTCTGCAGCTCGGAGCCGTCCTGTACTCTCTCCTTTGTTTTCTGGATTTCTTGGACGTCATTATTCACGCTTCTCTGCATATCCTGTCAGCAGGGTCTCTTACTATCTTGTGACATCACAGCATTAGAAAGTTGCCAAATACCAACTCCTGTTTCTCCCTTGATTGGGTCTGTTCTAAGCAAAAGTATTTTTTTTTTTTCTCTAAAGAAAGCTTCTCAAACTTTGAAATGAAACAGATGATAGAAGAGGTAAGTGATGACTCAGAGATGATTGTTGGAGTACTTAAAAGCAAATGCTCCAATAATTTGGGGGTAGAGCGTCTGTTTTGCAACATAACAGATTTAGATCCTTGATGATGTTTGTATGTTTTTGTTCCAAAGTGCACTGAATACGTAAGCCAGGCTTCGAATGAATCATTTCCTGCCAAACTGAATAGGTCGCGCTAATCCATGGAGGAGTGGCTCGAGATCCCACTTTCTCTCAATAGTCTGCCCCACAAACCAGGGCTGTGCTTGGCGGGACACCGTACAGTAGGCACAGACACTGGCCATGGAGAGGACGCGGCTGCTTCCCCCATGTTCCTTTCAGAAGGTGGCTCCAGGTGGCTGGCACTTGGAGACCAGCTGCATAGGTCCTGGGTGTAGCCACGCACAGGGCCAGTTTCAGCCTGGGAGAAGCGGACCTCTTCGCCTCTCCATGAACACAGAGAAACCAAAAGCTCCCTTCCCTTTGCTGCAAAATTTCCATCATGCAAAATGAACAGAACGCAGTGTCCTTGCTGATGCCCATCCTGTGGGTGGTGTTTAATTAACTCTGAACAGAACTTCACGGGGCAGTGATGCTCCTCCAGCGAACACAGGGGCTGTCGAGGGATGGCTGTGTCCTCATGGATCCCATGGATGTATTCATCTCTAGGCTTATCAATTTCCCCGTGCCTGTGAGGGCCAGGACTGAGCTCCATGTGAAAATCACTGCTGGAGGTAAGGGGCAGGGTATCTCATCTAAAAGGGGATTTAATGTAACAACAATAACAACACAGCAACAAGGGATGTTTTCGGGGCCACCCATATTTCATAGCAGCACACTGGGTTCCGAGCTGGGACCTTAAATGTGGACGCATTGGCAGCAGTGATGGCTAGTTAGCGTGCTTGCCTCTGTCCTCCTGTGGGGAAGGTGCAGCTTGTATTAACAAGCATTGCCATTGTCACTTCTCCTGGGTAGGTGAGAGCATCTCAACCAGACAGGGGCCCTGCCCCGTGAGCATTTATAGCTCTCCACAATGCCAGCTCACCGGGGGCTCCAGGTGCAAGGTTGGGCTCTCGGGTCTCTGCCTGCTGATTGCTTGTCATTAGGAGATCCACAGCTCTTGCCTGGACTCAGATCAGGGGTCGAACCAAAACTTATAAGTCACTCTATTAAAAATAACTTTGAGCAGAGAAAATTCTAGAGCTTTGTCTTCAGCTACAACAGTGCATTATTAATCTGTTTCATGATGGTCAAGGGGGGGAAAAGAGCTATGGGCATAGAATTAGCAACTGGCAGGTACACAGAATTAAGAGTCATGAAAATTTTAAAAAAACCCAAACTCCGTATGTCTCTTCATCTTGCCAACTACGTTCCACAAACTGCAGAGCCTTCACCACCACAGAAGCCATTTGGTTTCTTCCACCAGCAGGAATAGAACATGAGCCAGAATTGCAATACGTCAAGGTCAGAAGAAACGGGGCAAAAATTATATTGTAGTATATACTTGAATATATTAAATTGACGTTGTAAACCCTACCTTAATATGTAGTGATGCCGTGATTTGTTATTTAACTCAGCCAAAATAGGATCAGTTCCACAAATGAACTCTATAGAAATAATTCGTGGGATATTTATTTTGATTTTTTTTTTCTGATGTGATATCTGCAAAGTACAACATAATATATTTGGTACAGTTTGGGACAGTCCAAGCTCTAGCGTCTGCATGAAACCACATAAAAATGGACTTATAATACAGAAAAATATTTTCCAAGCAGAAAGTGTTGTTTTTAGAAACAATAGTGTTAAAATTGGAGCAGTTCTAGTTTTGACTAATTGGAATTGATTCGGGGGGGGGTGGAGTGGAAATGTCATAGACATATACTTAAATATTTGTGCTGGGCACGGTGGCACACACCTCCAATCCCAGTGACTTGCAAGGCAGAGGCAGAAGGATCCCAAGTTGAAGTTCCTCCTAGGCAACTTGGACCCTGTCTCAAAATAAAGTGAAAAGTATCAGGAAGGAGCTTTGTGACGCAGCACCTCTGGATTCAATCCCTAGTAGTGCCTCCCTAAAAAAATAAAAACTTGCAATGGATCAATTAAAGAGGAAATACATGTCCTACAAAGTCCCCTATGGGGCTGGGTTGTGGCTCAGTGGCAGAGTGCTTGCCTGGCATGTGACAGTCCCTAGGTTGGATTCTCAGCACCACATATAAATAAATAAAACAAAAGTCCATCGACAACTAAAATCTGGGGGCTGGGTTTATGGCTCAGCAGTAGAGCGCTTGCCTGGCACATGTAAGGCCCTGGGTTCAATCCCCAGCACCACATCTCTCCTTCCTGCAGACCATAATCGAAGAATTTTGGTTTCTGCAGGCTTCTCTGTGTCCCTAGGAGCTATTGAGGGCTCTAAGTGAGCCTACTGTCACTGAGGAATAGGTTACGTTCAAATGAACTTAAATTAAAAAATTCAGCACTGTTGGTGGAACCCAGGGCCCTGTGCATGCTAGGCAGGCCTTGTACCATCAGCCCCTTGATACTTCCTACAGTTCCTGAATAGCTTTTGTAGGTATACTGGGAACCACAGGCGTGTGAATCTACATTGTCAAGTGTTCATCTTATGAACTATTATATAATATCAGTCGCATATTTCCAGTGAGCATTTATCATCCAAACTGAGATCACTAAAGTTGTAAAATATACCTTGTCAGTTTGGGAGATCGGGGAAAAGAAATGTAAAAGATCTCAATTTTTATATGGGATACAAGTTGAAAATGGTAACTACTTTAGATATATGGGACTTAAGTAAAATATATCGTTCAAGTTAGTTTCCTACGTTTTTTATATGGCTCCTTAGCAATTCAAGATTAGAGCTCAGCCTTGCTTTTTCTTCTGAACAATGAGGATCCATCTGAACAATAGTTCTCATGTAAGGAATGAAGGAAGTAGAACTCGGTTACATTTTAGATTAAGTTAAAATTCCAGCCCAGACCCAGGTTTCATTCTTGCCTTTAAAAAAAAAAAAAAATCATTCCACCTGTAATCCCAAGGTCTTAGGGAGGCAGAGGCAGGAGGTTCATAGGTTCAAGGCCAGTCTCGGCAACTTAGCAAGGCCTTGAGCAACTGAGCAAGACCCTGTCTCAAAATTAAAAAAAAAAAAAAACTAAAAAGGGCTGGGATGTGGCTCACTGGTTAAGCACCCCTGAGTTCAATCCGTAGTTTAAAAAAAAAAAAAATCTAAAAAGATAACCTAGCACATCCAAGTGAGTCAAGGCTGTGTTCTGGACTCTGACAGGGTCTCCCTTTTGGGTGTGTCTTGTTGGCCGAGAGGGCTCACGGTACTGGTGTGCAAGCATCCCGTGAGATAAACGGCTGTTCTCATGGCACTCAGTAAAGTTGCTCCAACCTAGTGAATAACTGGATGGCTAGAGTTGCAAGAGTCTGAGGCAGGATTTTAGCCCGGGGCTGCTTCCTTTGATGTCGGCCAAAATGCCGCAGCCTCCTTGGAGGAGGAAGGGACTTGGTTCAAGCTTTGGTTTATAGTATTAAAACACTCTTCAGGGCTCTAGAACACTTGAAATGTGGTTCCAAACCCAGAAAATTAAATCTCCCCCCTGCAAAAAAAAAAAAAAAAAGTATAGTGGGTGATATTTGTTCATCTACACAGTGGACTTGCTGAGCACCAGGGAAGAGTTTGGTTTCTGACCATAGATTTAATGCTTTCTTTCCTTCTCCCATTGATGGATCTGAGTTATATGATGTTAGCTAGTGGCTTTTAACCTTCCTTAGAAGGTAAATGGGAAGTCAAAGATGAATAATTCGACAGGTAACTAATGGCCTAAAGTGTAACTTTTGTAGCTTGGAGGTGGGGAGAGGGGACCTCTGGTTTCCACAGAATGGGGTCCCCAACGCTGTCTTTTCCTGGGTCCGAGACGGCTGCTGCAGCTCCTGCCTTCACATCCACTGTCCACTCCTTCAAGAATAGGGAGGAGCCTCATTGCCTTTAAGGGAACCGTTGCAAAGGTGCGTTTCTGATCTCTACTTATAGCTCATTGGCTAGAACTGGGTTACATGGATACCTTCTTGTGGGAAGGGTGTGTGTGGTAACGTCACGTACCCATGTAAAATTCAGATGTCCTACTCCTAAAGGGAAAAATGGGTGGTGATAGGCTGGCAGACCCTGCCCTCTCTAGTGGGACTCTGGGCATTTCTTTTGGCATTCGTATTGTTTATGTTGCTAGATTTTTGCATAGCAAAGGCCCTCATCTTGTAGCCCTGTGTTTCCTTACATAATATTTGCGCCTATTAAGAACTAGAATGTGGTTCGTCTCTGTGAGGACGTTGTAACTCACGGAGCTGTTAAAATCTGGTAGGGGTGGCATGGTGAGGGAGATGGGATGGCCAGCCCCAGGTACCATGTCTTCAGTTTGAGCTGTTAGCTCTTGGCTTGGTTGGCGAGGCATTCTGAGTTTCAGTAGGCACTATTTCATGTGGTCAAATGTGATGAAGGTAGTGGTCCAGCCTTGGGCTGGAGACGGGGCTCAGTTCTAGGGCACTTGCCTAGCAGGTGTGAGGCCCTGGATTCAATCCCCAATGCTGGGTGAGGGGTGTGAGGTTCCAGTTTACATTGATGCCTTATAAATCCTGAACCCCTTTGTGCGTATCTGATCATTTGGGTCTTTATTTTCCTCACCTTCACCTCCAACTCTGCATGGCATTGCTCTTTTACTTGACAGGGACCAGGGCTCTGAAGGCCCACGTTCAACCCCGAGTAGGTTGCAAAGTCAGGTTCGTGAAGGTCTGAGATGCAGGTAGTCTCACTATGAAGAGGATGCTCCCCTGTGTGTATTTTTTTTGCCGTAGGTATCCTACGCTGACAGCAGAGTTATCTCACCTGTTAATTGCATAACTCAGTGGTAGAACTGCCACCATTCATCCTATTAAAATTTGGCAGGGTATCTTTGTTTCTCCACGGAAATCCGTCTGTGAGGACCCTTTGTGCAGACACAAATGTTATTTTTAGAGGGACAGAAGCGTCAGAAGATGAAAACATTAAGACTCTACATAGCCAGCCTGTGAGGTCACACTTCCCACATGACCATAAATAACCGAGATCGTAAATAACACTCCTAGAATGTTGGAAAAATAGAAAAACTCTGCTCCTACCAGGACCGTGTGGGCATCTGGACAACATAGGAGCAAGAAAAACGTTCAACATGAACAGAATGTGAAACTGACTTCAAGAACAGAAGTCCCCTTGGTCAACGTGGAGTGGAATGTGTTTTCTCAATGTCACTTGGACCTTGGATGATCTTTGGAGGTGGGGGCTGTCTGTGCACCATGAGATGTCTGGCCCTGCACATAGATGTCAGCAGCACCTACCCACCCTGTCCCAGATGGCACCAAAACACAGTAAAGTAGGTCGGGCCTCCTACAGTGTCACATTCCTGATACCCAGGGAGACACTAGAAGGATCTGAAGGAGATACATTTTAAACTGGTCCTTGAAGGTGAAGGAGGTAGGGTAGGGAACTAGATCAGAAGATCAGATACGTCTCATACCGAAATGAATTATTTAGGGACATACTTAAATGAATTACTATAAGCTAGTTAATATAGTCAATGGAGTGCAGTGTGATTTCCAAGATTTCATTTTTTATTTCTCTCTAGTTGAAGTTGGTTGTAGTGAAATTACTCTTGATTTACCTACATGTAGGTTGTGAGTGCAGAGTTCAGATGCTTGCATTTGGTAAAGGGGTTCAGAGGATGGGGGTGTCTGGTGTATTGTAGTGATTTTAATGCATTCCTTGGGCACTTTCAAGTGATAGCTCTTTAACCTTGGGCTTTATCAGGACTCTGTAAGAGATGCAGATACACACTTTTAAGTACAGTATTTAGAATCTCTGAAACTAGGAGCCAAAATATGCTTTTTTTCTGTGACACACAGCTACGAGTACAGTCCTGAGCATTCTAGAACAGCATAATGGGTTGTTTTTTTGAATGACTGATTAACCTTGATTTACCAAGAACATCCATCCTCATTTCCCAGTAAAATGGATGAGTATGAATTTAATTGACAAAAGTATTCCATTCTGCTACTGCATAGCTGAATTCTCCAAGGACGAAGCTAGCCCGAGAATTTCTCAGTTTGATAAACATTCAGGTCTTTCGGAAACCTTCAAGATTCCAAGGCTATTTCTAGGACATGCCTCTCCTCTACTGGGAACCATGTCAAACGTCGCCTGTGAATTTGAAAATAACTGAGTGTATTTTTTTGTTTGTTTCTGCTAAGGGTTTGTATCTGGCTTGTGAAGAGAAAGTAGATACTCGTATACTCTGGACGAGTTAGTTTGAAAACAAACTGGGCAATGATTCTGTTTCTACTGTGCACAATCATTATAATTTTTTAATATTTTTCTATAAAACAGAAGGCTCTCTGGAAGAATGACATTGTGCGCCAATGCTGCATTGCAGGTTTTAAAAAATGTGGTAAAATATGCGTAACGCAGAATTTACCGCTTTTAAACAGAGTTCAGTGGTGTGAAGTACATTCTTCGTCTATCTCTAGGACTCCTTCATCACCTGCATTGGAACTCTGTACCCAGTACACAATAACTGTCTATTTCTCCCTGTGCACAGTGCCCGTCTCTCTGACCACCCTAAGTCCACACTTAAGTGGAATCATACAACATTTTTCCTTGTGCATCTTGCTTATTACCCTCAGCGTCGTCAAGGTTCATTCATGTTGTGGCACGTATCAGAATTTCATTCCTTTTAAAGGAAGAATAGTAGGTTACGGTATAAGACGTTGTGTTTATCTATGCCTCTGTTGATAAACACAGGCTTTTCCATTTCGTGACTGTGCATAATGCTGGTGTGCACCAGGAGGTGTAGATATGTGGTAATCCTGGTTTTTGATAGGTGTACCCCATCATACCCTTCTGTTCATACACTTTGGGGGACAAGGTTTATAGCTAACTGAAAGGCATGTGCCTCCAGATTTAATCTGAGATGTAATATATATATATATATATATATCCCTGCAAATTCCACATTTGGGACTATAGGATGACTTGTTTTACAAAGAGATGTTCTTGACACTCAAGTGTGACTTGTAGAAAGTTAACATAAA
The DNA here is from genome assembly GCF_021218885.2 of Marmota monax. Lineage (NCBI taxonomy): Eukaryota > Metazoa > Chordata > Mammalia > Rodentia > Sciuridae > Marmota > Marmota monax. Next base: position 1,428,565 of record NW_026694062.1, on the reverse strand, counting down.
ATAGCATCTGTCCTTCTGTGAACTTATTTAAGTGACACCTTACTTTGTTCAAGTGTTTGTTTTCAGGAGTATCACCGTCGGAGCTTTGTACCACACCTACAGGTACCACGTAACTTATACTGGGTGTGGTGTTTGACTTAAGCAATGATATTAGGGCCTGAGAAATAAGAGAAGTCTTGAAGCAAGTCAGACTAAGCTTACAGTGGGAAGCACATTTAAAATCTATTTCTGTGATATTTAGTTTTCGTAGGAAGTGGGCATGTGTGTGTTCTCTTTTTGCAAAGTTCAGTTGAGAACCAATGAACATCTTTCCACTTAAGAAAGCCACAGATAAATGTGATCGAGCGCCATTTGCAAGGATAGCTTCATTCACTTCCGTTTTGCTTGTGTGGCTAAGTTGTTACCCCCAAAACACACACACGCACACACACACCTTTCTTCTTGGCAGTGTTTGCCAAGCTGGGCTCAGACTTCTGGGCTCATGTGATCCTCCTGTCTCGGCCTCCCCAGTAGCTGAGGCCACAGCTGCGTGCCTGCTTCCTGAGTCGCAGTAATCCTCTGACATACACGTCCCCCATCCATAAAAATTCCCTGTATTTGGTTTGACTTCAGCATCTGGTCCCTAACTATTCAGTCAAAGGAGACCATTGGAATCCCTGAGTATTGTGGAAATTCTGTTTCCCATTGGTGAAGATATTTGATTCACAGAATACTTTTTTTAAACATGTTTTTTCCTGTTTCAAGATTCATTAGCACTTGTAGTAGGAGACCCGAATCTTTTTGACAGATGTAATGCTCAACCCTGTGCTAGCTGTTATTATGAGACACATTTTCTTGCTGTGACCTATGTGGATAATTGATAGAGCTCTTAAATACTCATTGTCTCATGTGGTCTGTCAGTGCTTCTCCATGATAAAAGTAGTTTCAAATTAAATGATAGACTTACTGTTTCCCAGCAAAACATTTGGTTATTTCTTTTCCCAATGATCATGAGGCTGAGGGAGGAGGATCACAAGTTTGAGGCCAGGCTTGGCAATTTATTGAGACCCTGTTTCAAAAGAAATAATACAGGGACTGGAGGTGTGGCTCAGTGGTACAGTGCCCCTGGGTTCAATTCCCAGTACCCTCCCCACACACACACACACACACAAATCCCAGTGATCTTACACTACAAACTGCCTTTTTTTGTACCAGTGTCATGTGAGATTAAGCCAGTGTCCTTGCTTTTCACACACATGAAAAGAAGATAGGAGAAAACTGACCCGCACAGCCCTCGGGTGCAGGGGAGGTGACCTATGTGTCCTCTGGCCCCTGGATTTCTGGGCACTCGGTGTTGTGTGCACTTGACCCTGTTCTATTCAGCAACGTCAATTGGTAGGAAAGGGCTTTGAGGAGTTGGAGGTCTTACAGCAGCCGCAAAGGTTTATTGTGTGAATTGAAAGATGAGCGTTCTGGTGTCGGAAGCTGCCGTTAGGCACTTGGCAAGAACCCTCTTAGCAGAGAGGGATGCTCCGTGGAGTCCCCAAGCGGCCCTGGGAAGTGTCCCGGGACCAGGAACCTTGGTGGAGGTCCAACCCACGCTCCTGCCGCCCTCTCCACCGTCACTGAGGATGGTCACAGACCCGCTTCACCCTGGAGTAAGGTTCAGTACGTGGTGTGTTCCTGTCCCTGTTCCTGGCAGGTCACTGGCAGTGGCAGGTGACCTGTCCTAACTTCTCAGTGGGTCCCTGTGCCAGGAGTGCACAGCTGTGAGTCTGATGTGAAGCCACTGCAAGGCAGAGGTGTGACCACCCAGCCTGCAGCCTGTTGGTTGGGACACACGGCCACCCATCATCTGCCTGTGGTCAGTGGCTCAGGTGGAGTGAGTGGGCTTGCCTCCTGTCCAAGTTGCTTGCCACGTGGCCCTTGGAACAGGAAGCGTGCTCCTGCCAGCTCTAGCTCTGGCTCTGCAGCAGTGCCCTCTCAATGGCCGTGCCTGGGTGTGTCCCCACCTGCTAAACTCGTTTCATGAAGGGGGAGGATAGAACACAGTAGTGCCACGGTTAGGGTCCCACGGCCAGGGTGCCAAAGACTTGGCCTACACCCTGTGGCGCTGTGGGAGGGGGTGGAACCTCTCAGAGCTGGACTCTGATGGGAGGAAGTTAGGACATTGGGGTGTGCACTTGAGGGGGACATTGGGACCCGACCCCTTCTCTCTTTGCTCTCTGGCTACTGTGGGGCAAACAGCTTTGCTCCCCAGGGACAGACACCATGATGTGCTGCCTTAGCACCGGGGCAAAGGCCATGGGGTCAAGTGGTCATGGACTTGAACCCTCTGAATTCATGAGCCAGAGTAAACCTTTTTTCTAAGTTGATTTCTCTCGTGTGTTTTGTCACAGTGTCAGAAAGCTGATTGACACGGTAGCCTAACGGACGTTACAGTGGAGATCTCCTCAGGCATTTCGTCTTCATTAAGCCTGCTGGGGGGAGTTCGTGTGTGTGTTTCTCTGCACGTCAGATGCCGGCAGTGTGAACCAGCGTGTGGTTATAAAAATGCCTGGCTGGGGGATTTTTCTCATGAAAGATACAACACTCCGTCATTTTCTTTGATTGAGAAAAATGTGAGTGGCATTCACGATAGAGGTAGTTGATAGAAGGTGGCACCGTGTGCAGCCTGCTGGGGCCTGGTTTTCAGAAACTTCCTTAAGAAACGGACTCCAAGATCAAGGCTGCCAGGGGGGTGTTAGCCAGAGACATAGTTGTGATGACAGCTGTGCAGTGGAAAGAAGCAGGGTGGGGCTGAGCCACAGCCTCTTTCTGTCGACATGGGACGGCAATTTTTATCATTTACCCACGCAGACTTTGGGGAGTGAACCACCGAGCCACATCCCCAGCACTTTTTTATATTTTATTTAGAGACGGGGCCTCGCTAAGTTGCGAGGCTCTGAACTCTAATCCTCCTGCCTCAGCCTCCTGAGCTGCGGGGATTATAGGCGTGGTCCTGCCAGACCATGCAGATTTTTTTAAAAGGAAAATCTTTTCAGAAGTGTCTTGGGTTTAGTTTATGGTTTCCTAGACCTATTTTTAAAGAACACTAACCTATTGTGTGGTTTTGTCCCAATTATAGGACACCCCTCTGGGGGGGGACCTAAAAACGTACAAAGAATACACCACTTGGGGTCACTCCAAGATAAATGTTTCTAGTATTCTGTGCGTTTGAGAAAAATAAATAGGTGAATGATTTTAGCATTTGGAAATGTTTTCACGTGTGTGTGTAAAGACTATGTAAACTACATATGTAAATGTAGGAAGAATATGTAAACTTTGTCCAAATAGATTATTATAAACTTGAGTGTCACTAAGTGAAGAATACATAACCCTTTTTGTATGCCATACTTGTGACTGTGAAGAAGGCGTGTCCCCCTTTCTGGATAGAGATAGGCATACATTGACCACAGGGGCAGAAAATGGTCCAACTACACAAAGGGTTTTCTAATCGTGACTCAGAAATGATGTGAGAAAATGATTGATGGGTTGTGATTGAAAAGAGGCAGGGATGGTGTCCTGATTTTAATTCCCGGTGGGCAGGGCTGGTGTAGAACTGCCCCACTTCTTGACACTATTACTATGTTAAAAGTAGCATTTACTGTTGTCATTATCACCTGGCACACTTATCCATTATGGTTGACCACTGTCATTCTGCATTTCGGGCTTCCAGAGTCTTGTTTTCTAAGTCACATTGCTTGTGTATTTCCCTTGGAAAACACGTGAGCCTCTAGCCGTGGGAGCCCCATTGATCTTGGTGTTTAGTGGCAGGGTCTATTCATCATCCATCAGAAAACTGCCTTTAACGTTTCAACACGTGCAAAGTGTTCTGCGGAGGCATTGGACGTAGACCGAGTGAACCTTGGAGAATGGTCTGGGCGGCGCTTAGGTGCACAGGGAGCCCAGGAGAAGCATTGCTAGGGGAAGAAGGCACATCACAGAGTATGTGCTGCCTGCGGCTCTGAGCTGTGAGCACATCAAGGCACAGAGGGACAAGGTGTTGTCAGGTGCCCGAGCAGCTCCTGGGCACTGTGGAAGTCCCTGGGCTGACAATAGCCCCGTGAGGATGGGAACCGTTGCTTCTGCAAGACAGAATACAGGTCATCTGAGCAGATAGCATTCTAAGCACTTTGTGCATTTTAAATGATCAGGATTAAGTGAGTTCAAAGCACTTCAGAGCAAGCCAGGCAAACATGTGCGGGCTGTTACGCTTTCCATCTCCATTTAACCCCTCGATGCCGGTCCTTTTGGATGGGGGACCATTTTTCATAACAAATGCCTACCTACTAAGTGACCTGGAAAACTTCATTCTGTGTCCAGCACATTGACGCAGGCCTGTGATCACAGCTACTTAGGAGGCTGAGGCAGGCGGGTCACAAGTTTGAGGTCATCTAGACAACATGGCAAGATCCTGTCTCAAAATTTAAAAAATTAAAGGTGGGGAATGTAACTCAGGGGTACGGTGCTTGCTAGCATGTATAAGGCCCTGGGTTCAATCCCCAGTACTGGCCCCATCCAAAAAAAAAAAAATCATTCCAAAGAACATACTTTGGCATACACTCTCTGCTACTTTAAAATCTCCAGTTGATGGGCTTCCGAGTTCATTGGCTGTGGGTTTTCCAGGCCACAGCCTTGCAAACATTATCCCCGATTTATGAGGCATTGCTGAGAAGACCCCCTGCCCCAGGCATATTCCCCACCTGGTTTTGACAGTGTGTTAGACTCTGAAGGTCAGCAATGTCAGTGTGACCAGGCTGGGTGAATGCTGTGCTTGGGTCCCCTCCTGAGGTTGCAGACAAGATGTCACCTGAAGTGTCCATAGGGCCCTTGAGGATCCACGTCCCTGGTGACTCTGTTCCATGGCTGGCAAGTGCCCACGGGCTGTTGGCAGGAGGCCCCAGACCTGTTCCTTACTGGCCTCTCCATGGGGAGCTAAAGGAGTTTTCTTGTACAGACTTGATTATATTTTATCTAGAAAGAGAATCGGTAATTACATTGTTAAACATCTTGATTTACGATCAATGAGAACACATCCTGTCGCGATCCATCAGCTATTTATTTTATAAATTTGGACCACACAGAAAGAAGCCTTCTGACAACCTATGGAAATAACCCTTAGGCAATCCTTTCTGAATCTTAAGACCTGTATTATGTTTATCTTCAACTTTTTTTTTTGGGGGGGGGGGAGAGACCAGGGATTGAACCCAGGGGTGCTTAACCACTGAACCACATTCCCAGCCCTTTTTTATTTTAAGACAGGGTCTCGCTAACTTGCTTAGGGCCTCACTAAGTTGCTGAGGCTGACCCCCAACTTGGGATCCTCCTGCCTCAGTTTCCTGAACTGTTGGGATTACAGGCGTGCACCACTGCGCCTGGCTACCTTTCTAGTATTTTTAAACCCCCTGCAAAATATAAAATTATCCAGGCAGCAGCCACAAAGAGATGAACTCGGTGCTTCTGCGATTTATTTTCTTGTAAGAGAGCTCCTCAGCCTCGGTCCTTGACTTTTTGGCCTGGATTAATCTTGGTTGGGGGTGGGTGCTGTGTATCCCCTGTAGGAGAGCTCCACCTGTGGTCATGGCGTGGAGGAGTCTCTCCCGATGCCTGCTGTCCTGGGGCGGGGGTAGGAGGGAGGCAGAGACCTGATAATCTCGTGCTTTTATTTGAAAGTGCTTTTGCACCCAGTAGCACATGCGTCTGAATGGGAAGGTCATTTTGTTTGCCCCCAACAGAAAAATAGCCCGGTATTCTTGGCCACAGGGCAGGTGGCTCTTTTGTTGTCTGCTTGGCTTCTGTAGCCACATCCCCTTCTCTCCCCTAGGTCAGGACAGCCGAGCTTCTCTCCACCTCTCCTGCTTTCCTCTTGGGTCCTTAGGAAGGAGTAGACTCATCTCCAGAGAGCAGAGGAGGACAGTGGCACTGTTGGGTAGGTACTCCCGGGGAATGTGAAGTAGATGCCCAAACATACGCTCGTGCGTGCGCATTCAAAGCAGCACTGTTCCTAGGGGCCAGATGCTCATCACCTGCTGGACCATATGCAATCCATTGACGTAGCGGAATAGTATTCAGCCATTAAAAGGAATGATGTGTGCTACACCTGATGGAAGTGAACATGCTCTGTGAATGAAGGTAGACACAGAAGGTCATAGACCACGCAGTGTGGTTTGTACCGACAGGACGCGTCCTGCATGGGCAAGTCCAGGAAGTCAATCTGCTCGTTGCTATAACTCAGAGAAGGGAGTGGGAACAGCCTCCTTACCCAGGTAGAGGATTCCCTTCTGGAGTGGTGACAATATTTTGGAAATGGGTATAGGTTCTAGTCACGTAACATATATAAATGCCACTGAACTGTGCACTTTGAAATGGCTAGTTTTAGCTGGGCATGGTGGTGCATGCCTGTGACCTCAGTAGCTCGAGAGGCTGAAACAGGAGGATTGCAAGTTCAAAGCCAGCCTCGGCTACAGCATGGTGCTAATAACTCGGTGAGACCCCGTCTCTAAATAAAATACAAAATAGGGCTGGGGGATGGGCTTTCTGAGGTGACTTAAGTACCCCCTAGTTCAATCCCTGATGTGGTACACCATTCATTCACGTAGCATTCCTTGTGTATGCACCCCATGACCAGCCTATGCTGTAGAAATCTCACAGCCAGTGGTATGTTTTTTTCTTTACACATCCTGTTACTGGTGCATTATACTCACATGAAATGGTGGGATTTGTGGTTACACATTCTCATATGCAAACAACAGAACAATTCATGGGGCCAATACCTCTCCCCAGCAATGACAGCGTTGCAAAGGCAAAACCCACGGTGTACGTGTCACTTCTCAAATCTGCTGGTCCACTGTCTACAGAAGTTGGTCTTGGAACTGCACACCTGCCTCACAGCAAGCTGTAAGACGTGCGAGCGTGACTTAAAGGTCAAGGTGAATGCACCAGGGAAGGAGGGCTGGTGGATCAGGAGTTCGTCAATTATTTTGTCATATTTGATTACAGCCTTAATTGTTTCCAGAACTGTATCGGCCCAAGCTCTGTTTTGACCTACTTTTCGTGGGAAGGCAGGTACTTTCTGAGTTGCGAGCCCAGAGAGCCCAGGGTGTATGTCGGCCACACCAGGAGCCCAGGGCAACAGGACACGGAGACTTCTTTTTGTATCTGTCAGGTCGTGCCGTTTGGGAAAAAGAACATGTTGCAGTTATTAACATCATTTGTGCTTTACACGAATTCTTCACTTACATCAACATCTCTTGCTGGCACAGTTTACTAATAATGATTCTACTGAAAACGGAAGTCGGTCATGACCAGCTATCCGGGGGTTGGATTTCTCGTTTTCATGTATCGTTTCTATCAATGAGCTAATTAGTTCTGATGTCTGGCGTAACCACAGAATGTTATAAACCAGAGTCGCCATGCCCAATTTTTTTCTGTGTTGATCACACGTAGGAGATAAGTTAATTACACTTACAGAGTTTTGCAACATATATAAAAGATAATCTTCAACTTCAAGACTCTAATTTGTGAGTTACCATCTGTTGTGGACCAAAGAAAATAGGAATTTCATTTCTAAGGCTTTTTTTTTTTCCCTGAACAGCTTGTAATAAGAGCTGTCTGTATATTAATTACTTATTGAATTATTATGGATTGTAATGTTTTAATTTACAGGCAATTTGGAGCTTATTGTGGTGAAATCTGCTCGTATTTTGATACTTGATGACATTTAGTAATTTCATCATAAGGCTTACTCCCTGCCCACTCCCCACCCCTCATAATTTACAGCCCAATCCTGCAAACAGTGATTTGCTTTCTGCTTCCACTTACTCTAACAAGTACTGCTGTGTTTATCTCCACTAAAGATTTTTCTTTCCATAAATCAGTGGGTTTTTTAAAAAAAACTTTAGAAGCGAAATCAATATTCCTTTGTTGCTGCTTCATTCCTAAGCCTTTTAATTTCTGGAGTTGTGGATGTATTCTGTATAAATCTCATTACTCTTCTTGCCTGGTATTACTTTCATCTTGTATATTCTTGATTTCTTTTTTTTCTTTTTTTTAATGCGTTGTAATGAAACCTGAAGGCTCATGAACCTGCCTGTAGAATCTCTTTAATTTCCTTCCTTTAAACAGTATTACTATAAACACAACTCGGTGGGAATAATTTGCTTGAACTTCCTGAAAACAATTTACGGGGTTCCTTATAAATTCACTAATAAGAAACAGCTTGAGCATGCAGCCTCGTGTGGATTTGAATCGTGTTAAACCTGGTACCTTTTGATTCTGACTGAAAACTGTTGAGTAAGAATTTAAAGAAAATGACGGTCATTTAATTGTCTTGGTTACTTGGTTTTTAGATGATTCTGGATAATTTCAAGTCTCTAAGAGACTAGGTTCATTCCCAACCCAGGACAAGAAGTTTCTTACGGACAAAGGGGGAAATGGCCCATTTGTTTGTAGCAACTGAAAAATAAAAAGAGTTGTGCATAGTTTATCATCTGCACTAAGGTATTGTCCGAAAACAAAGATGGTTTGGTGGACAGTCATTTGCCATAAAATAACCAGCAGTAGCAATATCTGAGCTAAAAGTGGTTTTATCTAACTTGAGGCTCTTTTCTGCCATCATTTTTACATGCCTCACTGGCTATTTTAATTTCTCTATTGGGTTGTTTTGCTTTGCATCCAGCACCCTGTCATCCGAGCTCGGGATTAAGGCAGCAACCTTTAGACACCATGAAGGACAAACCTGAAGGCCTGGGGGTGGGGTGACAAGCCAGCACACCCCCAGAGATCTTTAAGTCTGCTTCTCCAATCTTGTTTCTCCCCAGGCTTGTGCCTGCAGACGGTCTGCGGAGTTTATGATCGGATGCCGGGCAGCCCACTGGTCCAAAGGTCTCCACATGACGTCACCATAACGGTAAGCAGCCCATGTGCCCTGGGTGCTAGTCCTGCTGTCCGAGATCCATTTGAGAAGCATTTCACCAAAGCTGAACCCTTGTTTTAAAGTGATCTCCCCCACCTCAAAAAAAAAGAACTTGCAGATATTCCTCTTTGCCGAAATTGAAGGTAGTAAGAACATCATCAAAGGCTTATAAGCTATGTGGTCAATTCTGCATGAGGAATTAGCCTTGTGATGCCTTCTAAGAATTTTGGATCCTGGACCGACTATCATAAACTTTGCTGAGTCTTGCCGTGAGAGGGAGACACCATTGAAAATCAATCTCTCTTGTCAACATTATGAATTATAATTAAGCTGAAGCATTAATTATAATTGGGCACTTGAGTATAGATTTTACTTGGCTCCTGTACCTTAATTCTATGCTTTATTAGTTTCTTAATATGATTTGTGTCTATCTGCAAATTGACTTGCTGGTTAACCTTGAAACTTATTAGAAAATCATGTAGGTCACTATGTATAAATCTGGTGACATGCCAAGCTTTCCAAGGTAGCAGAGAAAACAGTTACATGTGTACAGGTGTCGATTTGAAGGCCACACACACAATCAAAATTGACACCCAGAGAAGTTCTGTGAAGTTGTTATCTTGACACCTGTGGGTACCAGGGAGAGGTGCTGTTTTGATTGGGTATTAATGTGGTGCTTAGGAAACATAAGTGTCAGTTCAATAAATTAAATATGCATTGATCAGATTCCTACTATAAGACATTTGTAAGTGACTTGGAATTTTTTCTACTCTCCCATAGTGGGCAACTTGTAGATGGCCCTCTGTGATCATCCTCAGAAATGGGACTGTGTTGTTCCATTTAGTGGGAACTATAGTAGCTGTAGGTCTTGCATAAGGCTGGGAATAATCTGCAAATAACACATTAGGAAGTGAGGGCTTCTGACTGCACCGTTCCAACGCGTGCCTGTCAGTCATCTGTAGCATGCTCTGGTGATAGTGTCTTCTTGGATGTCAGTTTTAAAGTGCTTGGTATGCTCATGAGGAAGGTCCACATTTCGAAGTGTCACTGTTTACGTTATCAGTCAAGATGGATTTCAAACCAGGAAAAGACAAGATAATTGCTCTCTGATGTAGATGTGGGAAAATGCAGGAAAGACTAAGAGCAGGTATCAGTTTTATTAGTTCTTAGTGTGGTTGTTGGTGTTACTCTAAGGAAATATCTGAGACTGGTTGCTTAGAGGGAAAAGGGGTTTATATGGCTCGCAGTTTTAGCGGGTGAATGTCTAGGCAGTGCAGGGCCAACCCTGCAAGGGCTCCCTTAGCTCTGTGACCTCATGAAGTTCACACAAGAGGGAGCATATAGCAAGACAGGAAACAGAAAGGGCTGATCTTGTCACCTTCCACCAGCCTCTGCAGGCCAGATGACACGGGTAGATGACCCCACTTACGATGCTAACACTGGAAAGAGACTTTCTATGGCCCAGATGAATCCTATATATTTAGGTGGAAGATCAGTGTTTGTAGAGGTTTCATAACCAGCCCGTGTGTGTTCCTGAAATTCGAGGGTCTGGTGCACATCATGTGGAGTCTCTGTCCCCCCCCCCCCCTCTCTCTCTCTCTCTGCGAACTGATTCTGGCTAGAAAATCAGTTGTAATGATCTGGACATGGGAAATATTACCGCAAACACCCGAGTCATTAGAAAAACAGGACAAACTACTCTTGTGTGGTAGCAGTAGCTCTCAGTGTCAGTGTTCCCTGAGCAGACCTGCTTGAGAGGCATTGGCTTGGAATCTCGAATATGAGAACTTGCATCTAACTGTAGAGAGGTGAATGTTAAAGGGAACATACACTGTTCACCATGTCTGTCACCTGGCTCCGGAAACGAGCTTTATAACAGGTTTGCCTTTACTAGACGGAGCGTTTTGAAGAAGGTGTGCTTCTGGGCTGGCCTCCAAGCTCTTTCCTATCACTTAAACAGCTGCGAATGTGCACGGGGGTTTGCATGAGGTCTCAGCCAGCCATTCATTAACCCCCAAGGGCAGCCAGGCCTAGAGAAGACCCTTTGTGAGTGCCTCTTTGGGAGGTGTTGTTATGCCCCAAAGAGCAGAGTTCTTCTCCCAGCAGACGACTTGTTGGGGGCTTTCCCAACCCTGTGGTTTCATATTGCACCGAGTCTCACACAAAGATATCGACAGGTTTCAATTATTTATTTACTACAAATAAAAAACAATTTAGGTTCATTGTAGAAAATACAGACAGTGCGAGTGCACACACACAGGTTAAGTCCGACACAATTCCACCCCTAGAGATAACTGTAAGCACATTTTGAAGCGTGTGTGTGTGTGTGTGCAAAATTTAGCCCTGTGCATGGTCCACTCAAAGCCGTTATTTTGCTAACTTGTAAATGGCCATAATAAATATGGCATAAATAGCCATATTTATGTCAGAATTGTGACAGGTCCTAGAAAACATTTAGCACTTTATGCTTGCTAAGTATGAAGCATTGAGTACATGTGACATGTTGCTTTTTAAAATCATTTTAATGGCTATGTGGTAGTTCCCATGTTTTTACCACAGTTTATTTAACCACGTCATCTTTGGGTAAAGAGCTACATACTGGCTTCAACACATAGGAGGAAAAGATGTGCAGGGTCATAGGGGAAGGAGACACATATGACTTGTCTTGAGAGAGGCGTCTCCACAAACGCCATTGGCCTGTGCTAGTTTTTTTTTTTCTTTCTTTCTGTTGTTGAAGCAGCACAGAGAGTGTGTTGTGGCTTTAACTGCAAGTAGAAGGGGTTCTTTTCCCCCCTTTTTGCGTAATCACAGTTCCAAAGACCTCAAATCAACATAATTGAAGGTGTCTCTCATCAAAAACTGGGTCAGGCAAGAAAATAAACACGGTTGCTCTAATTAAGAACTCCCTGGCCTTCGCCCTTCTCTGGGGCGAGGAGGATCTGTGAACCGTGCAAAAGCTCCCTTTTAGTTTGGACGCCGGGAGGGGTTGGAAAAGATCCACCCGAGTTCTCAGAAGTGCAGGGCTGGAAGCCTTTCCGGAAACTGCTTCAGAGTTAGAGAGGCTTGGGTTTCCGGCTGCACATTCTAGAAGGATGCCCGGGCGCAGGCCTCTTTGATGGAATATGTAGGCACGGCCTTGCCTGGCTGACTGTCCCTCGTCAACTGGTAGGGCTGAGGGGACCTGTGGGGACGCGACGTGTGCTGCCCTGGTCCAACGTGCGGTGGGTCCTGCTCTGGGTCTTCATCTCTAGCCGATACCCTGACAGAGCCAGTGAGTTCGGAATAGGTAGGAGCCCTCGGCCTGATGAACCTCTAATTGGTCCATACTGCAACTGTCACGGGCATCTGTGGCTTCATGCCACTTGTCCACAGAGAATCATCTTTGACAGAGAAGACGGAGGTGGCCTCCTCTCTGCAAACATGCTTGATGCTTCACCCTGAATGCCATCACAGAAGTTGGTCCTCTTGCCCCGAGACAAGGGGGGGGCATGAGGCTTGTCATTAAAAGTGAGATCAGCCAGGTGTGGTGGCATACACCTATAATCTCAGCAACTGAGGAGGTTGAGGCAGGAGGATCTCAAGTTTGAGGTCAGCCTGGGCAACTTAGTGAGACCCTGTCTCAAAATTTTGAAAAGGACTGACTGTGCAGCTCAGTGATGAAACACTTGCCTAGCATGTGTGAGGCTCCAGGTTCAAAGCTTGGGACCACCACCACCAAAAAAAGGGGGGGGGGTATTTTTATAAAACACCCTTCCCTGTATGCACACACACAAAAAAAAAACTCCTGAACTTTTTCTCTGTCTAACCTTGCTTCTTGCAAATTCAGAGGTCTTGTCCCCATCAGTCAAGAATTTAGCTCTTCTATGAACCTTCCTTTCTTGGAAGACTGCCACTTACTTCCTCAGGATACCTTCGGGGACAGTGGGGAACTTTACATGACTTGTACAGACACCTTATTAAGCTTAATGAGCTGTATATCACAGACAAAATCTTTTTTTTTTGTACTGGGGATTGAACTCGGGGGCGCTCGACCACTGAGCCACATCCCCAGCCCTATGTTGTATTTTATTTAGAGACAGGGTCTCACTGAGTTGCTTAGCGCCTCAACTGTTGCTGAGCCTGGCTTTGAACTTGCAATCCTCCTGCCTCAGCCTCCCAAGCCACTGGGATTGGAGGTGTGTGACACTGTGCCTGGCCAGAGACAGAATCTTGGAATTTGTTGGTTTTTGGTTAGTGTTGCCAATTACCATGGCTTAACTATAGTAGGTGCCCAGTAATTTTTCTATCTCCTTGGATCTCATTTTTCTTAGTCACAGAAAAAGTGGGGCAGAATTTTTTTTCTTTTTCATCAAGCGTGAGTAAGTAGGTGCTCATGTGATAGGAAGAGCTGGTTCCCAAAGTCATCTCATTCTCTGCGTAGAAATTATATGTTTAAAGGAGTTTGTTAAAAACGATATGCAGTATTGGTGATACTTAAATAAAGCTCACAGGAGGACTTGGAGTCATTATAATATCTGCCATCTCTGACACCTCAAACCAAAGCCAACCACTGTCCCATTGACCCTCAGCTCAAAAATCTGGATCTTTGATGAAGAAAATCAAAAGTGAGGAGGGGGCTGGGGGATTCACTTCTTGGTTGACATGGGATCGGCCTTTGGCGGAGGCAGCATGGTAGCAATGGCCCCTCTTAAAATAGGGGGTGGAAAACATGATGGAGCCATGTCAGGAATGTCAACCCTGGGACCTCAATTCCAGGGGGTCCTTGCCAGGGGGGGGGTTAGAAAGTGCTGACCGGCAAAAGTGCTTTTTGTCAGGGGACACGAGGCAGGCCCAGGAGCATGTCCTGTGGCCTCAGCCTGCTGTTTCCTCCTTCAGGTTAAACCATTGGTTGCTCAGGGTTGTTCTGTGTTCCTGACCCTAAGGGTAGAAATTATAAAAGGCGGACTTGGAGGAGGTAGAATAGTCACCCCCAGAGACCCAGTGGGTCACTGGCACCTGGGAATGCAGGTCAAGGCATGCGGAGTTAGTCCACGGATGCAGTTTCTCTGCTGTGAGATCCTGACTCTGCCTCGGTCTCCTCCTCGTTTGTAGCTTGCAGAAAAGTGAGACCAGACGCTCTCCAAGGTTGGTCATCCCAACTGCTCTGACCCTTGCAGGCAGGGTGACATCTGCCCTCCCCTGCATGGTGCTGGTTTATCTTTCCAACTCGGTTACCTTCCAGGGACTTCCAGGTTGACTGCAGTTTGACTGGTAGGCCCGCTGACATGGTTCTGCCCTGTCCCGAAGTTCTTAGGGCAGGGAGAGGCTGAAAGCACAGAATTGTACTCCTGTCTCCATCGCTACCTGTTAAGCGGTCTTAAACCACAGAATCTCCAGTTGTGGAACAAGGAATTGCCACACTTCAGTTCATGCTGTGGATCAGTAATTTCTGTTTCTTTTATTGTTTATTTGGGGCAAAGGGTCAGAAATTCTGTAGAAGTTCAACCTGTTAAAAAAAAAAAAAAAAAAAAAAGTTTTGCTTTTGTCTGCATAATAACTCATGTGATATTGCAGCAGGGTGCAGAGATCAGCTGACAGTCACACACGATTACTTTCTATATTTTAATGATAGTCTTCAAATGAAATTTGAAAAATTCCTCGTTTACCATCTCTGATGAATGCGTGGCACCCCAGAGGCTGATGGAGACGTCTGTGATACATTTGCGTCGGGATGGGTAGTGGCAAGCTGTTTCTCACGTTCATCCTTGAGGCCCTACTAAGCCTGAGAGACGCCTGCCTGTCTGTTGTTTGCTCATTAGGAGTTGATGATACACCAACCAGAGGGCTGCACCCTGGCAGGATGTAAAAATTCTGAAGGAACAGGTTTGCCTCTGCACCGATTCCTCCTCAGCAGTGTGACGCTCTTGCCAGAGTCTGTACGGAGCTCCCATGTTCTGTCAGATGGTTTTTGTTCTTTAATTTCTTCCCCTTAAATAATATTTCACTTTTTTATCGGGGCATATACTCTGATTTCACAGAGTCTAACTTGGCTTCCTAAGGCGATGTCTTCGGAGTAAACTCCCCAGACATCAAGCAGAGATTGGGACACATTTGTATTTTGACTGACAGTTTTCTTTACACCCTGTCCACAAGTACAGAAATGTCACCAATGAAATCAAAGGCAATAAGCACTTTTTATCTGTTTTGCAACTGATATATAAAAACAAACCATATTAATGGGGTACCATGAATTTTTTTTTGGGGGGGGGGGGTGTGGAGTACCAGGGATTGAACTAAGGGGCACTCGACCACTGAGCCACATCCCCAACCCTATTTTGTATTTTGAGACAGGCTTTCACAGGGTTGCTTAGGGTCTCGCTTTTCCTGAGGCTGGCTTGGAACTCGGGATCCTCCTGCCTCAGCCTCCTGAGTCACTGGGAGTACAGGCGTGCACCACCATGCCTCGCCCATGGAATGTTTTGGTATATGTGTTTACTGCGTAATGTTTAAAGCAGGTTAAACTTGTGTCTCCTCAAATATTTATCATTGTTTATGGTGAAACCTTTCAACATGCTTTCTTGTAGCTTTTGGAAACATACACTGCATTATTATCTGCAGTCACGCTGCTGTGCATGGGCACCTCAGAACTTGTCAGTGTAAATTATACCCATTAATCAGCCCTTCCCACCCTGCTGTCCCTGGCCTCTGGTCATCACAGCTGTGCTATCGAGTCCCATGCAATCAACTTTTAGATAGCGCCTCTCCGTGAGACCAGTTGGTACTTGACTCCCTGTGCCTGGGTTATTTTCATTCAACCTGATGGTCTTCAGTTCAATCCATGTTGTAGCAAATGGCAGGGTTCCATTGTTAACGGCTGAATAGTATTTTATTTTCCCTCACCAGTGGAAGGACATTTGGGTTGTTGGACTTTTGGCTATCGGAAGTAGTGCTTCACTAAACACAGGGGTGTGGGTGTCCCGTTCACATACTGATTTCATTCCTGGTGGTGGTACATGTCCAATACTGATTATATTTTTTAATTTCTGAGGAACTTCCGTACTGGTTTCCGCCGTGGCTGTACCAGCCAGTGTGCAAGGGTTCCCTTTTCTCCCCATTTTCGCCAGCACTTGTTGGAATAGAAGCATTTGGGCTTAGCTTGGGTTGGTTTGCATAAAACCTGACATCAGACGTTAACTGCCGTCGTGTGTATGAGAGCGTGGGGGGTGTTTTCAGTCCTCTCCAAAAGAATGAGAGTTTTGACTGACGGCTTGTCGCTTCATTTCTCCTCGCAGAGGGTGGCTCCCGCTTTGTAAAGACCTCATCGCCGCGAGGTGAGGCTAAGATGAGCATTACGAGTGACGAGGTGAACTTTCTGGTGTATCGGTACCTCCAGGAATCAGGTAAGGGGTTTGGTTCTCTGTCGGGAGGAAATTCGCCTTCAATGTGCCGTGGGTGGAATGCCCAGCCGTTGGCGGAAGGGTAACAAGGAGGGCTAACGGTGCTCTTTGTGAGAGAGTTAGTGGGGAGGAGAGAAGGTCCTGGGGCCATCTCATTCCCAGGCTGGAATGCGATGCTATCCCCATGATGTTTTTGTTCAGGTGAAATGAGACCCAAGTGAACCTCGAGAACTTGTGATAAATATGGAGTGGGTCAGGAGCAGTTTGTGCCCCTGGTCTCCACTATGGTGAGAACATTGACCCACTGGGGTGTTGATTTGAACCTTGTAGATCTGACACCAGAGACTTATGGAGCGAAAGAGGAAGGGCCCAGGGTCCTTCAGGATGGGATGCCCCTCCAAAGACCTAGCTTCCTCCCACTGGGGCCCCCCCTTCTTCAACACTCCACCACCTTACCTAGTATGTGGGCCTTTGGAGACATCCTAGATCTAGATGACAGCATGATCCTCTGCTTAACAATGTGGTCACCTCCCTCAAATGCACCCTTAGTTGAAAATGCACTTCATACCTATAGCCTAAGCTACTGAACACCATAGCTTAGCCTAGCCAATCTGAATGCTGTAACCTGTTTGCTTATATTATATGGTGGTCGCATCCTGATAAACTCATCAAAAGTAGAAAACATCCTGACCTGAAACTGCATGGACTGTACCTGGCCTGCAAGCCCCCCCTAGCTCAGACATTGCATGTGTACCTACCGATCCTGGGGCTGCCCGGAGGTGCCGCATCTGAGAATCAGAAGTGCAGCAAGAACTCAAGATCCCAGGGCAAAGTCTGAAACACAGTTTCTCCTGAATGTGTAAGGCGCGTGTGCTGTTGTCAAGGTCCAAAGATAAGTCGAACCATTGTCAGCCCGGAACCGTCTGTGCTAGGTTTAAGGAGGAACCAGCTGATCGGCACCTGGACCCAGGCTGAAAGAGAAAATGGGCAGGCATCGATGCAAAGAAAATGGCTCAAACCCTGAGCATATTACGTAGCGTCGGTTTTTGAGCCTCGGTTTCCCCTAGAAAAGTGGTTCTCCCAGGCAAAAGTGATAGTTGGTGGGACATGTAGCATGTTTTAAATGAAATCCCTCTCTCATGCAAGCTTGGAACTTTTTATTTGGAATCCCAGCTAGCACTGTTCATGGTGATGCATGTTCTTGGTACATATTTGAGCGTTTGGCTCGGCTGTTGCCAGAGCATGGTATCAGAAAGTGATATAGAAACAAAGTATACTGCCTGAGCTGTGGGGACCACACTCTCACACCTCAGAACTTGCAAGAGTTGTCCACCTGGAGGACAGGTGTTCTCCTATCACAGAACTCAGACCCCCTGAGCTGCCTGCAGGTGAGAAACCCCACGTACCGTGTCCTGCTTCCCTCGTGGTACTTGCATGATACTTTGCATCTAGAAATATCTCTGTGCGAGGGTATATTGATGGTAGGGACAGGGAGTGTGTGACAACAAGCCGAGTTTGTGAATGTCAGGCAGGAAAGAGAGTCTGTTACCTGGGGGCAGCTGCTGTGCTGGTGGTTGGCCCCACGTCCGGGGCAGGAGCGCTTCGCGCCCTCTTTCCGTAAACACGGAGATCTCCCTCCCTCCTGCAGGAAGGCGGGCCTCCTCGTGTCGTGTTTGTTTACACTTCTCCTGTTTATTTTTATAAAGCTTCTATGACCAGGCAGCAAGGGAACCGAGACTGGGACAGAGCAGGGTGTCCAGAATTTCCCAAGTGTCACTGCTGTATAATGTCTGTTGAATTCTTTTCCTAATTATTCACCAACATCCAAGTTACTTTCCAGTAGGTGTGGCCCGTGTTTAAGGAGAGATTGCTTTGATGGAATTCTTGTGTGTATTCTGGAATTTTTTTTAAATGCACCACAAGGAAGAAGCGGGAGAAGAAATGGCTGGTGTTTAAGTGGACATTATTGGGTTGGTTGTCTGTTTATCTCAAATTCTAAGGTTTAGTTAAGCCCATAGTTGATGATCCTCCACCAACTTGAAGAGCACCTTCTCCCCCACCTGTGAGAAGAAAATCATTTCCTTGATCGGCTCCCCCTCAGACACCTGAGCGCACGCTCGCCTTCAATACCACCACACGCGTTAAGAATCAGTCTTGCCTCCCAGTAAGTGGTCCTCGGCTCCTCCAGAGCCACTGAACTGCTCAGGTCCTGCCCATCTGCAGGATGAACCAGGTGCCATTTCTGTCCACCACCCTTCTCCTCCATCTTCTCTTTCCTTCCCATTCCCCAAATATCCATGGTGTCATTTGGGATGATTTAGGCTGCAAGGAAGAGAGGATTCCATGTCATGGAGCATACACTTCCCAGCAAGGAAGCAGGATATTGAAGGCTGCTTTTTTTTTCGAGAGGGCCTTGCCTCTCCAGAGCGCTCAGTCCATGTTCTTGATGTGCAGCACCTCCCCGCAGCACATTCCCAGCAGTCTGAAAGAGGAACGGGGTTAAGAAGCAAGACCTTTAGGTGAAATGGCAGCGGCATTTGAACTAGCAGCTCCAGTACCAGAGAGGCTGCGCTTGGTTTTGCTCAAGTCACGGCACCCTGGCTTGCTCGGTGAGGGTCTCGCTGCCTCTGGGCGCTGTTTGTGAAGCCCACGGTGGCACTGTGTCTTAGCCATGAGCTCTCTTGACTGTCCTGGGAAGAGAGAAGCCAGGGAGCAAGGCTTGTGAGTGTGTGTGTGTCTGTCCGTGTGCATGGGCTGGTGTCAATCCTGGGGGAATCGCAATTTTTCTTCTCTGGCTTGATTCTGAAAGTGGAAGTCCATTTCCAGCTTGGTATGAAAAGAGGGACATTTTAGCAAGGGAGGCCCTGTGGACATCTGAAGTGTTTCCTCCAGGGCTTCCTCCCAGCATCCAAATCCTACAGGAAATGTGTTCTCCCTGACCCACGTTCCTAACGTGAGGCAATTTGCACCAACATAAATGGTGATCGGAGCTGTGTGGGCCCAGCCACAGAGGAGTTCATTGAGCCGGGAAGGCGTTGCTTGCAGGGTAAGCAGGTGACCTCGATGCAGGGGTGAGGGAGGCAGGTCTGAAGGGAGTCCTTCAAGGACAAGGTGCAGTCTGAGGAGGAAAGTGGGAAGCACCCTTGAGCAAAGGGAGGATGGTGACAGCCAGGTGACAGGGGTGTGAAGAGCGTCACGCCTGCCTTCTCGGCTCAGTTGACACCAGGACGGTTTTCACGTAAGCAAGGGGTTTGCCAAGGCTCTGAGCACAGCCAGATGATTGGGTTTGCTGATCCTGGGGAAGAGAAAAGCCAGGGTTTCCGCTGTGTCCTGCACACAGGGCCAGCTCTGTGCTCAGTGGACGGAAGATGATGTCGTGGGGAGCAGGTCGTTCTGCAGAGGAGAGAAGGCCTGGGAGTTTGGAGCCGGATCTTCCACAGTAGCATATTGAACTGACTGGTGGCTCTTGGTTGAAGGCCTCGGGGAAGACAGACCTGACCCCTCCTTGGTGGTGGTAATGGCTTCCTCCCTTTTCAATTCCTGAACAATTAAGCCATGGTTGACATGTACCCAGTGTACCGTTTTTTGGAGTGTAGGTCTGTAGATCTTGCAAAACGTAGATAGGTCACGAGACCAACCAAGACAGAGATTCTGTTGCTCTTCCCCAATTTTCCCAGGTTCCTGAGTCATCCACGCCAGCCCCAGCCAGCCATCATCGTTTTCTGTCCGTCAGGTTCTGCTTCTGTAGCAATGCTGTGGGCATGGAGTCGCAGGGTACGTAGTCATAGTCTCCTTCCTTCAGTGCAGGGCCCTTGAGGCTTGTTTGTGCGGTTGCATGTGTCAGCCGTGTGTGGATTCTTTATGACTAAGTAATATTCCCTTTTGAAGGCTGTATGACAGTCTGCTTGTCCATCCCCTGTTGAGGAACATTGAGTTCTTTCTAGGTTTCGGTGATTGCAGAGTGAAGCTACTAGAAACATTTGCATGTAAGGTTTTCTGTGTGGACAGAGGTTTTTGTTTACCTTGAGGAAGTGCCTAGGAGTGGGATTGCTGGGTCCTGTGGTAGGTGTAGGTTTAGCCTTATCAGAAGCCACTGGGTGGTTTTTTCATCTAAGGCAGAAGCAAGACGCTTTCTAAACACGGAGGTTTATAGAAGGGACAGGAGAGGCGCCCTGAAGAGTAGGTAAAAGGACTTTTATCCAGCACTTGTATTTGTAGCATATTGATGACATCTGGTACTTCCTCTTTGGATTCTGAATCGGGGTCCTAGCTTCCACACAGTGACCAGTTGAACTTTCCGCACCAAAGAAAAACTGGCCAGGCGTGATGGCGCACTCCTGTAATCCCAGCTGCTCAGGAGGCTGAGGCAGGAGGACTGCAAGCCTGAGGTCAGCCTCTGCAACCTAGTGAGACCCTGCCTCAAAATAAAAAGGGCCGGGGGTGTGGCTGAGTGTAGAGGGCTTGCCAAGCATGTGCAAGGCCTGGGTTTGCTGCAGCCGGCCCAGCTGTTTGGATCAGCCAGAACATCAGGCTGGGTTCGGCACACCACTAGGAGCACTCGGGAATAGACCCCGTGAAGGTTCTGGTAACAACGCCAGTGAAAATCAACCAGTGAGAAATGGAGTTTCACTGAGGCTTTGCCCAGTGCAGAGAGGTTGCCCACTTAGACGCTCCAACAGCTGTCACTTAAACATTTTGGATACTGAAAGAGTTGGCCACCATGATAATGGAGTTCATTTCTTATATATATGGTAAGTCACTCCGAGGCTGACCCACCTTCTTCGCTGTGATAATCTGAAGACCCTCCGTAGGACTGACCGCAGCACCCGTGTTGGACTGCGTGTTCGGATCTGTCGTGATTCTCAGCGAAGAGGCCATTCGTTGTGCGTCTTTATCGCCTGCATTGACGTCACCATCTTCACATTATTTGGAACCGGCTATTGTTCGTTTTTAAGAGCAAATGCCTACACCCTGGACACATGCCGTGTTCCTCAAGAGCTGATGTCCAAATGTGAGACAAGATATATGGAATGAGTTTTTTTCTTCACGAGTTTGCTATTATGTACCGTCCTTGTTCCTAAGAGGTAGTTGCTGTGATCCCAGCATTTGTGTTCTGCCCCGAATTCATGTTAAAATCCTAACTCCAGAGGTGCAGGTGTTGGAGGTGGGGTTCTGGCAGTGCTGAGTTCACGAGGTGCAGCCCATGAATGAGACGCATGTCCTTATGAAACAGGCCCAGGGAGCTCCATGTGAGGACCCAGGAGAAGGCACCAGAAGGAAATTCTGGCCCATGGTGTGTAACAGATGAATCTTGAGGAGGTTGTGCTCAGAGAAGTCGACTGGTCGCAAAGTGTAAATGCTGATTGGTTCCCTTATAAGAGGTACACAGAGTAGACGAATCCCCCCTGTGGAGAGGCAGAATGGTGGTTGCCAGGGGCTTGGGGACAGGAGTTTTTCAGTTTTGCAGAAGGAATACGTTTGGTGGTGGCGATGGTTGGACAGCAGGGTGAATGTCTTCCATGCCACTTGAAAATGGGTAGAATGGTTTATTTTGTGTTGTGTATTTTAACTCTGTTTTGGGGGGGAAAAGTCTTATAGCAAGAACGTTAATGTGCAGATTGTTTGAGTTTGGAACACTTGCCTAGAAAGGAGGAGAAAGGGTTCACCTCAATGCCACAGGAGCATTAAGGGTTTAACAGGAACTCTTTAAGTGCATGGTATGCACAGGTGTTTGTAAGCTCAATCTGTCTATGTCTGACATTATGAGTATCTTAAACATAGAACAGAAAATGATATTACTTGTAATAGCACTCACCACAAAGGTTGCCACGCCCTTTGGTGGGTGATAGATTAACCCAATTGTGGCACATCCACACTCTGGAGTACTATTCAGCCATGAAAAGGGATGAGCTTTATTGACACAGGCAGAAAGATGGATGAGTCTTCCTAGTACTGGTGTCAGGAGATCCCACTGTGCACAGTTCCATTTACACAACATTCCTCACGTGTCTCGGGATTGTGCGGATGCCACATTGGTGTCTGCCGGGGGTCAGGATTGAGGATGGGTGTGGTATGGGGCTGTGTTCTTTTCAGTGACTCTCAAAATGTTCTTGTGTGGCCCTTATGGCTAGCCCCTGGTTTGCATGGAGCCTGAAGTGGGCAGGTTTGAGGGTCTTGACCTGGGGGTGAGGGCACCAGCCGAAGCACTTATAAGAGGTTTTCGGCCTCCCTTTCCCATCAGGTTTCTCGGCCTCAACACTAGTGAGTTTGTGGTGGATTGTTCTCTGTCTTGGGGGACTGTTCTCTTCTTTGTAGACTGTGGAGCCACATCCCGGGCCTTGGCCTGCTGGGTACCAACAGCATGCTTTTCCCCTCCACTGCGGTGACCGCCAACACCTGGTTTTTGTTGAAGGAGGATGGATGGAATTCTCATTTCTTCGTCTTTTCCTGGGCCTCCCTGCCCTGCCCTGCCCTCAGAAGTACCACTCAGATACTGACTTCCCCAGTGAGAACCACAGTGCCTATCTTTATTAATTTTCCAGAGCGTTTTTCCCCTTGGGGAGGGGGAGGGTCTGCCAGCAGCCTTCCCTGGCAGGTAATAAAATAATTGCAAGTTGCAGACTTTCAATCTGAAATCTCTTTCCCCACCGGGCTCCTGGTGAGTGGGTGAGGAAACCAAGAAGAGGGTGTTTCTCGTAATACTTGCGAATGATTGCGTCTCCAGAAGTGATTAAGAGGCTTTGCCCACTGTAATCCTAGGAGCTGACAAATTACCCACGGGCCCCGGGGTTTCCTAGGCTGTGAATGCCTCCCACGGTGGCAGGTTCCCATGGATCTGGGAAGTCATTTTACCAGCTCGGCTCTCCTCCTCTAAACACAAGCTCAGGGCTTATTGTTCAGCGGAGGCTCTAAAAATATTGTTTGACTGCAGCGGCTCATTTCCATTGCTAATGTGTGTCCCTGTCTCATAAAAGGTTCCTTAGGACACTGGGAAGGTCAGGCCTTAGAGTCCTGGTAGCCTTAGCTTGAGACATCAATAATAAAAGGGAAACATTCATTTCATCAAATAATGAGTAAGACCCCAAGAGAAGGGCCACGGACCTGCAGGGTGAAGGTAGCCTGCACTGGGTGGAAAGCAAACCTGGTCTCCTGTCTTCTGGTGGCCTCCCGTGGGCGTAGGCAGTGCCTTGTGGTGGGGTCTTGGGAGAGCAAATGTGCAAGAAAGCATCGCCCTGGTGGCATCAATAATCCGCACACCCCCAGCAGCAGCCGTCTCATGTCCCTTGGCAGAATACCATCTTTGCCAGATCGCCGAGCCCTGGCCTGGCGGCTGCCCAGGTCCAAAGTTTACGTGGAACCTGTCCTGGATGCCGGTTTCTCGGGGGGAAACCTGCTGGCATTGTTGCGAGTTACGCACAAACTCCTCCTCTTCATTGGTGAAGACCGTTTTCCTCAACCAGTCTTTTGGTTGGGTTATAACCACCTTCGGGAGCAGAATGCAGAGTTGGTGCTTCGTACCTTCCAGATGTTCGTCACCCCCCGGCCGCCTGGTTCCTGTGTGCTGCTGGTCTGTTCTAAGTTGACTGTTCTAATTGGTTTCTGTCTTTGCTCCCTCCTCGTCTGTCTGAATGAATTCTTTGACCTGTGTCAGGAGAGAGAGCGCCTCATTTGCACCAAGTTCGTAAAAAGAATATTTTTTTTTTTTTTCAAGTAAAACTAGCTGAATCTTGTGGATTGAGACTTGTCATTGCTGTGCTGGGTGTTTGATCAGCGAGTGGGAAACAACTAGAATGAAGGCCAGGTGAGCGTTTTATGAATTGGTTGATTTATCACATAACCAATTGTTTCCCGTAGTCATTAACACAGCCCTGGTTCAGACGTGGAAGACTTGAATAGTCCCTCCTGCTGTAGAAGTTGGGGGTGCGTTGGGAGAGTCTAACTGGCTCGGGTTTCCTGTTTTAGATAACATGAAAGGGCGCTTACCAAGCACTGCCTTCTTCCAAGTTCACGGTTACCTTGAAGACCAACCTGCTCTGAAATGCGAATGTGACCTTCAAACTGTCCCTCACTGATACATATTTTATTTCCTACCAAATTCCCTTTGTTCCTCTTTTCAGACCAAATAGCAAACACGTCACCTGCACTTGGTCCCCTTTCCCTGCAGCCTCTGCACATACCTTTGCTGCTGCCTCTGTGGCCATTCTTATCAACGTCGCTCCGTCCCCTGAGTGCCGTCCTTTTCTTTCCCCCCACGTCTCTGTGGTCAGGGAGCCGCTCTGGGTGCCCTTCTCCAATCGCTCCCCGAATCTCCAGATCTGAGTGTCCATCCCTAATGTCTCTCCTGACCTTCCCATTCTGTGTCCATCCCCAATCTCTCCACTGACCCCCAGTCTGGGTGCCCTTTCCCGTCTCTCCACTGACCACCGTAGTGACATTTTGGATGACATTTTCTCGGGCTTTCCTCCATATCATCCCACCCTACTGTCTGTCTTCCACACGGCCCGATTCTGTTCCCCAGAGGTCTGCCCTCATGTCCCCATCACCCCTCAGAGGCTCCACTCCTTAGCGACCTCACCTTCCAGGCTGGCGTTGGAAGGAAGGTGGGCACCCAGCATGCAGCCTACAGCGCTGCTTACTGTAGAAAATCCAAGGGTGCTCAGGGCTTTCTATTGCATGGTGTCTGCCCCACCGCCTGTCCCCAGTTCCCTCACCCCCCCTCCTCCACCACCTCTGTCAGGGTTGCCTCTGTCCCTGTTGTCCCAGTAACACACACTTACGGAGCACTTGCTGTATACAGCCAGGCATGATACTCGGTACCTGACAGAAGAAGCCGTTTATTCCTGCCAGCCCCAAGAAAGAAGACACAGCGCTGTGTCATCCACAGCTGAGGGCCAAGGTCCTGAGGTCTGAGTGCCCAGAGGTCATAAGGCTAGGATTCAGAACAGGCCATGTGGATCTGCAGATCCACATTTGTGTGTACTTATGTGTTGATAGTATACAGCACAGTGTTTTTGAAGCATATATGCAGGGCAGAACGGCTGTTGGAGCTAATTAACTGTGCATTGCCTCGCGTACTTAGCATTTTTTGGTCACGTGAACAGCAATTTTCAAAATGCAGTACATTGTTCTTAACAATGCTGTTCCCTGGGTCTCTTGAAGTTATTTCTCTTATCTAATTGGAGGTTTGCACGCTTTGACCTGCGTCTCCCCTGCCCTCACCCCAGCCCCTGGCACCTGCTGTCTGCTGTTTTGGTCTCACACATGAGCGATTGCTGTCTTCCTCCGCCTGGCTTGTTGCAGGTAACAGCGTCCTGCGGTTTATCCACGTTGCAGACGGCAGGGTTCCTTCTCTGTCAAAAGGTGGACCAGGGTGGCCTTGTCTGCACAGGCCACATCCTCCGCCTCCTCCCCTCCCTAGATGGAGGTCCGCTCCATACCTTGGCTGTCATGATGGTACTAGCACGGTGAGCGCAGGAGGTGGGCTCCCTGTCTTTCCTATGTCGCCAACAGGACTGCTGGGTCGTGCGGTAACTCATTTTTTAAACTGCGTGGGAACTTACGTACGGTTTCCATGACTCCCTGCCAGTCTGCATTCCCACCAGCCCTCTGTCCAAGCTTCCTTTTCTCACATCCTTAACCATCAGGCCTTTCTGATAAGAGCCTAAGTTTTGTGATGTCACCTCTTTTTCCTTTTTCTTATTCCCCTGGTGCTTAGTGATGCGGTGCATTTTTTCATGGACCCCTTGGCAGGATCTTCCTCCTCCTGAAGGATCTCTCTTGATGTTTTTTCATGCGGTGAAGTCATCAGTGTATTTTCTGATATTAAACCTGCACTCCTGGGATACACTCTGCTTGGCTGGGACAGTTTGTCCTTTTTGAATATGTGGCTGAACTTGGTTTGCCGACACCTCTTCTGGTGTGTGCACACTCATCTTCCTGAGGAAAACGGGGCCGGGATGTTCCTTTTCAAGTTTCCTCATCCAGGCTGGGAATTGGGATCATGCCGGCCCCATAAAACAAGTTGGGCTTTTCGGAAAGTGTGGTCGCCAGGACTGCTTTGCCCCCAGTCCAGGTCTCCCTGAGGCGAGGGCTTAGATAGTCATATTTTAGCTTGTGTCCAAACCGTTCATCTCTGTCTTCATGGTGCAGAAACAAGCCCCTGATATCATGGAAGCACATGGCAAGAGCTGTGTCCCAATGAAACTATTTACAAAAACAGGTCACGGCCAGATTTTGTCCTGTGGACTGTCATTGAGCCACTTCTGCCTGAGACTCGCCCTCCCATGAGCCAGTGGTGTGCGCTCACATTCTCGACTTCCTCCTGCTCTGAAAACCTCTGTCCTCCCGACTGTCTGAACGTACGTTTCCCAGCCTCTCTGCTCTTCACTGATCATCTGAACTTTTGCCATGTTTGCATATTTTATTAACATTCTCTAATATGTTTCCTTAAGCTGAACCACTCCTCTAAAGCATACTGGTAGGTACTGGTACGTTAGTTCCGTCTATGTCTGTCGGTATAGCACACGTTAAGTAAAATTTTAAACATTTGTCCCTGTGCTACTTAAAATCACTTTGAGTACCCTCAGGGAGTATGAGGTTCCGGGGTTTTCCCCTTGGTACTAGACATGGTACCTGGGACCGAGTGCCTGCCATGCAGTCTGTCTGCCACTGAGCTGCAGTCTGAGCCCTTTTTATTTTTATTTTGACAGTTTCCAAGGTAGGCCTCACACTTGAAATCCTCCTGCCTCAGCCTCCCTGGTAGCTGGAATACAGGTGTGTCCCATGTGCCCAGCTGAGAGTTGTTGGTGTTCAGGGATACAGCACTTATCACAATTTCCAGTTCTACAAATGTCTCTTGGTAAGTTGTTAAGTGGAGGCGCTGCCCTCCCTGCTAGGATGAAGACAGAGCTAGAAATCTTATTTCTTCTCCCTGCCCAGGGAGGATCACAGATATCTGAAGAGCTGACTGTCACAGAGGCAGATAAGTGTGATATTAAACGTGTGCAACAGCTGGATGCAGAAGCACAAGCCTGTCATCCCAACAGCTCAGGAGACTGAGGCAGGGGGATGGCAACTTAGCAAGACCCCCTCTCAAAACAGAAAGGGCTAGGGGTGTAGCTCAGTGATAAAGCACCCCTGAGTTCACTAAGTCCTAGAAAGAAGAGGAGAGGGAAAGAGGTTAAGAGCAGGGAAAGGAAAGAAAATGTGACAGGTTGGAGAAGATTCTAGAAAATGAGACTGGCAGCAGAGATCATCACCATCCAGAACCTTGGAACCTCTCCTCAGAAGCCTGTAGTTCAGTTTTGAAAACTCTACTCGGAGATGGAGTGAGTCACGTGTCTTCTCCGTGGTGGCTACCAAGACCAATAAGCCACAAATGAAAATGTTCATATTGTGTCAGGTTTATTAAAAAAAAAAAAAAAAAACAGAACTCCAGTGTTCTATGACCACGAGGATTATACATATGAATCAATCCACACGGACAAGAGACCTGAAGTTCCCCAGTGTGAGAACAGGGATTGTGCTGATTGTATAATAATGTAAGTTAGTTCTTCCACCTTGGGATAACTTTCTGTTAAATTTCTGTTGAGGCTTCTAACGGTGCTATTCATTAAAAACTGGCTGAGTCTCATGTTCCCTAACTGAAGCCGGGAAGTGAGGTCGACTGCTTATGCTGAGACTCTGTGACCCTTGACGGGAAGGCACCTCCTTGTCCACCCACCCACCAGGGCCCCCACAGGCGTCTCGCCCCAAGGCCATCATGGCTGGGGAGGCCGAGGCAACCTTTAGTTTATCACCTGAGCGCGGCTCATGTTTCCCGTGTTGAGAGGATATTAAAATGATGTTGGCATGGCCACATGGTGTGCAGTCATCTGAGCCCACACTGTACTTAACCGCCAGCCTTGGGGTCTGGCCAGATGTTATAAGCGAAACCCGATTTTTAACGAGATCCTTCTGGTATTTTCTTTGGGACGCCAGCCAAGGCAGTTCCATTTTATGCTAAATTCCATGTTACGGTGGGCAGGTCATCTAGAACCCATCTGCAGCCCCTAAGAACATTTCTCCCCGCTTCTGTTCTCGGAGAATTAGTTTGGGAGTCATATTGGGTTTTGCAGGATTTTTTTTTTTTTTTTAAACATTTATGTCGTGGTTGTAAAGGTGATGTGAACATGCTCTGTGATGTCCACAGCAAAATCAAAAAGAATTCTCAGCATATTTGTGTGCCTTTCACCACAGATAAAACAAGTTTACATAAGTTCAGAATTGCTTGTTGGGCAGAAAATGTAATTCTCTGGGGAAACTAATCCATCACTGTTCAAAGAGAGAGTGCAAGCAAGCCCCAGAGAGCAGGATGCGATACCCAGCTCTTACTCTTTCTGTTGACTGTTGCCAAGTCGAAGAGAGAGGGTGCTCTGGATTGGTCTGCCCTGCTCCTGCATGGTCGCCCTTGGCCTCTCTCCCTTCTTGATTTTATCAGCACCTCCTTCCACCACCACCTTGACTCACCTCTGGCAGGGGAGCCGGTGGCTTTCAGGCAGCTGCAGTTCTACAGGAGAAACCTTGACCAGGAAATGTTGACCTTGGAGAGCGCAGGGCTGTGAATAGGGATGTTAGTTTTTGTGGGAACAAAAGGACCGTCCACCACCTGGGTTTCTTGATGACGCCATCATCGTCCTCCATTCCCTTCGACACACTGGGTTGGAGAAGTGTCAGCCAGGGCCTGTTGGGTATCTGTGAATCCCAGGGCCAGACCAGAGTTGCTTACCTGTCTCGGGAGGTGGCTCTTTGTGTTTCAGTCACTGCCTTAAACAGCAGCCCCTCAGGTCTCAGCAGGATGTGGAGGTAATTTTTCTTGATGCAGAATTTTAGCACTGAAGGGGACCTTGTAGGACATGGAATTCCAGGACCTCACGGAGATCTCTTACCTGCCCTGTGACTTGGTTTCCTCATCTGCAATGTGGGTTTTTTCAATCATAGGTTTTTGCCAAGGCTCTTTGATTGATTTTAGAAAGCCCTTGGTGTCATTATCTTTATTGTTGTAGTTATTATTAAACATGAACAGTTTGTGACGGAGATCCCTCTTCACAGTTTTGAAACTACCCTTTATATGACAGTTATCTTTGGTTTCAGAATTCGCTTTTCTTTCTGTTGTGCCAAAATCTTTAATTCTTGTCCTTTTCCTTTAAAGGATTCTCACCACCGTTCATTGACACCAGGCGCTCTGGTTTCTCTCGGCTGTCCGTCAAGTTCAGCAACACACCTTGAGCACCAGCGGCTGCAGCTGGAGTGGGGGTGGGGGTACTGTGTGCCCCAGACAGTGAATGGGCTCCGTGCCCTCAGATGCTCCTGAACGGGTGGAACACCCCACGTGACCGTGCAAACAGAAGGCTAGGGAGTCATGCTGATGGGGCTCGGACAAGACAGCGACCACTCCTGTTGAAGGGCAAGAGAGGCTGCCATCAGGAAGGGACACTAGGCAGGGGGGAAGAGGGATCTGAAAACGGGGTTTCTCCACCTTGGCACTATTCAGACTTGGGGCCAGATCCTTCTTGGTCATGGGGTGGAGGCTGCTGTGTGCGCGGTAGGATGGCCAGCAGCTTCCCTTGAGCTTTGTGGACTGCGAGGTGTCTGTCGCAACTCTTTAGCACTCTGCCAGGGAAGGTTCAAATCAGCCATAGGCAATTTAGCAACTCATGAACGAGGCTTTGTTCCAGTAAAGCTTTATTTAAAAACACAGGTAGTGGGCCAGACTCCCTATGGGCCTCAGTTTGCCAACCCTTCACCCGGACTGTTTAGAAATAAACCTCCTGTGCCCATTGGCTTTGAGTCTGAGTATTCTAAGTATGTAAGTCTGCTAACTGCTTAATGAGAACTCGGCTCTTAATGCCGCACATGGGTGCCCTCGGTGTTGATTAGGGCGAGAGATGCAAAGCCCACCCCCACGGCTGCCTGAGTATTAAGCGTCTGTTCTGCTGAATAAGCGCTATTTCCAAGGGCCAGCATTGCTTGGGCGTAATGGTGCACTGTGTTAACTCCCAGCAGTTTGGGAAGCCATTTGTTGTGGACGTGGCTGTGTTGTAGCAGTGTGGCGATCACAAGAAACAAAACAAGCTCTTGGTGTATTTTAAGTCTATTCTTCTTGCCCAGGTAGGTGAGACAGATTCACATAGCAGTCGTCGTCTCTTGTGAGGCTGGAGGACCTTTTGTTCCAGACAGACAGGGCTTGGCCATTCTTTTTAAAATGTGGCCCTTGTTTTAGGCCTTTCTTGGATCATCTCAGTTGTACCTCGGCTTTCTGCCTGGCGATATTTTTGCTCACCCAGCTGTTCTCTAGCAGTACTGTGAGTTATCTGGAGTCTCTGGGGAATGGCCACATAGGTGGTGGCTTGGTGTTCCCTGGCAGCAATCCAGAATCGAGCAGGAATGGGGGGTTGAGTAGAGCTGCTGGTAGTGAGGCATCCCCTTTTGAGGGCATCAAAACCAGCTCACTGGTTCTCAACCAGGGTGGGGTCGATTGGACACATCTGGAGACATGTTTGATTGGCAGGCTGGGAGGAGGGATGCTACTGGCATCTAGAGGGGAGAGCTCAAGGGTAGTGCTGCTTGGCACCCGTCAGTGCACAGAACGCAGCCTCCGCTACGGCCAACAATGTCAGCCAAGGTGTGTCGGGAACCCCTGAGTGGGCTCACTGGGACACTCTTGTAAGTGGCGAGCCTGCTGGCTTCAGGCTGGCCTAGAGGTTGGCACCAAGGTCACCAACCCATGGCCCTCACACAACCTTCCATCATGACGCTGCCAAGCCCTCGTTCTCCTCCCTTGTGACTACTTTGGTACCTTCCACCATGGCCCACGCTAGGGTGCAGTCTGTCACTTGCATTCTGATCTTGGACTCTGTATGACTCACTGGACGGCAGAGCTGTGTCGAACACTGAGGGAGAGCTAACGGGTGCAGATGGAGAGGTCCCCACTAGGGCACACTGAACGTGTTAATTAGCCTTGGAGTCCATTTGGGGGAGGGTGGGGTGCTGGTGGTGGAGGACGGGCTGGCCCTGGAAGAGACGCATCTGGAGGTGCCATGTCTTCCAAGATGGCCTCACCCAGCCCCTTGGCACCCGCTAAATAGCAGTTAATGCTGGTTTCGGGTGCAGGCCGCAGATCATGCTGGTCTGTGGTGGCTGAGTGTTGTCTTGTGACCCCACCCCTACAAGCTGAGTGACGTGGGTTTGTCCCTCCAATGTTCGTTCCATTGCTTATGGATCAGATCCCTCAAAAGCTCTGGGGAACCTGATGTGTACACAGGTAAGTAGAGCAGAGAGTGGCTGCAGGAGGCCCCCCTGGATTCCTGTAGGTTTTTGCAGCAGGGTCAGTACGAGACCAGCCCTGTCAGGGGCCAGTGCGTGCCCAGTCCTTCCCTGGGCCTTTTTGTGAAACCAGGAGGATGAGAAATGGCCCGTGACCTGCAATGCTCAGTCGCGTCAGCTAGTCGGGACACAGAAGGGAAGACGGCCAGGGCGATGGCTCCTGTGAACCACGAGAATCACGAAGTCTTAGGAGAGAGCAGCCACCTCGACCTGAACAGGCAGCAGGGCGTCAAGCCGAGAATCTACTGTGGCCCCGCTCCCTCTGTCCATTGGAGTTTTTGTAGTCTCCACCTCTCCAGAAACCTGAATGACCAAAACTTGGGATAATACAGTCATTGGTTGTGCAAGGCCTGGGGCTGGGGTAGGGAGGTCATAGGAAATGAAGGTGGAGAGAGAGTCAAGTCAGTCAACCATAAAGGGACTTCGGTTTTGTCCTCCAATGTACTAGTCTGTTTTGCTATAATGAAATACCTGAGGGAGGTTACTTTATAAAGAAGAAAGCAATATTTATGTTTAGCAGTGCTGGGGGATGGAACCCAGAGCCTTATGCAAGCTGGGCCAGTGCTTTGCCTCTGAGCCTGAGAGTTTCGTTTTAACTGTGGTGTGGTGGTCCAAGGTTGAGGGGCTCCTTCAGTCAATGGCCTCGTTGGTGCAGAGCATCACATGGCAGGAGGCAGGAGACGTGGACCTATGGTGGGAGCATAGGGAGGAGGGGCGCACTCACCTCGCCACAGGAGACGGGCAGCACACCCTTGTCTTTGGATTCTTTCTCTTCTTGTAAACCACCGGGACTCAGTCTTGCAGGCTCCACTCCTGGCCTCATCTAGTTCTTACTGCCTCCTAGAGGCCCAGCCTCTATCTAAACAGAGCAGTGGAGAGGGATTCTGAACAGCAACCTAATTAGGTAGTGGTGGTGTTGTAAAGAGAGATGCAAGATTCTGTGCGACTGATTTTAAAATGAATAGCAACCACCATATTACTTTATTAGATAAACATAAGCTCCGGATTCTGTGTGTAACCAGGCGATGTGGGTTGAGGCGAGAGTGGGAAAGAGGGAAGGAGGAGAACACACCGCAGTCTCCGTCGTGGAGGAACATTCCCCCCTAGTGGGCAGATGGGTTATTGCAACGGCAGCCTCTGTGTGGAGTCGGCGAGGCAGAGGGGCCTAGGCAGAGGGCCACAGGGTCCATGGCTGACCCCGTCTGGCTGGCTGAAAGAGGCCAGGGCCAAGCAAGGCTGAGAGGCCCCTCCTCTGGCATAGGGAGGTCTGTGGCCTGCAGGCCAGTGATGCTGTCATAGTGAGCAGAACTTCCTAACGGGGGAATTCGGAGTGCTTGCTCCTAACCACAGAGGTCACTTTACAAAGAAAGCAGGAGTGAGAACACCTGCCACAGGCATCTGTCAGTACAGTGCTACCCCTCTGTCCCCGAGAAAGGGCTGTGGAAGGTCCCTGATCCTCAGTCCCCCAGTCTCGCATGCCCTCCGCTGCAGAGCCGTTTTCTTTGTGTTTTCTAACATCCATCTTTCAAGTACCATCATCCAAAGCTTATCTGAAAACGTCTGGAATTTTTCAAGCATTTTGCTTATTAGCAGCTGGCGTTTGGAGACAAGGAGAAGAAATCGGGAAAGGGCTGGTGTAGCTCGGCGGTAGAGCACGTGCCTGGCATGTTTGAGGTGCTGGGGAATGAGACGGATCAAACCGTTAAGCACATGGACGGATCCCAGGTTAGGCATAATTATAATGCGTCAACAAAGCAAAAATAGAAAAGGGAGAATCCCCAGCTTCCGGAGAATTGCTCGATGCCACACCCGCTGGCCTGAGCAGCCTCTTTCCCTGGGGTGTTTGGTGTGTGGTTGTCGGTCCCCACCTGCCTGTGAGCGTTCTGAGCCAGGCACCGGCTGCCCTCTTCTTGGGCTGAGGGACAGCTCCTCATGTGCACTGCAGCTGGGGCACAGACCAGCACCGAGCTACGGCAAAGAGCAATTCAAACCAGGAGTCGGTGGAAGCCTGAGGTTGAATTTCTATAACAGACACATCCAGCCAGGGCACTGAGGCACACCGTGCTGTGTTCTGCTTCTTGATATAGTCGGTGGCAACTTACAGATGTTTCAGCTTAGTTTTTCAGCTTCACGGTGGTGCACAGGCAATAGGAATTCAGTGGAAACCTTACTTCAAATTTTGAATTTGGCTCTTTTCCCAAGCAAGGTATAGAAGGAGCTGTAGCTCCCAGTCACCCATGTGGTCATGAGATGGAAGCCCCTTCCGTACAGTATGCTATATTGTCAGCACTTTTTGGATACTGTGTTTTGTGTCTTTAGATCCCATAATGTACAAGATGCCCATCAGTGTGAGCTTCCCATTACTGTGACAAAATGCCTGAGATAAATTGGCTTATATGGAGGAAAGGTTTGCTTTGACTCACGGTTTCAGACTTCTGGTCCATGGTTGCTTGGCCCTGTTGCCTCTGGACCTATGGTGGGAGCATAAGGAGGAAGGAACCACTCACCTCACCGCAGCCAGGAGACGGACAGGAGAGGGCTGGGGTCCCAATATCCCCTCCGAGGCCTCACCCCCAGCAAGCCAACTTCCTCCCAGTAGGCCTTACCTATTAAAGGTTCCACTACCACCTGTTAGCACTCTGGGCTGGGATGAAGCCTTCAACACAGGGGCCTTGGAAGACACCCAGCCTAAACTGCAGCACCATCTGTGCAGGTCCGGGGGAGGCTTCAGCGCTTGGTTGTAGAGCAGGCTTTGTCTTAATGGTTTCTGCCCAGATGCCAGGTGATGAAGGTTCTGAACGCCCCTACGGTTGGCCGGGCGAAGCTGTGGTGCCGGCGGGTCTGGGCTGCTCTGCATTTCCAGCTTCCCGCGGGTTTATCGAGGCGTCACCCCACGTTAGTCAAGGCACATCTGTGGGCTGGGAAGGCTGTTCTGTTGTGGGCATTTCCCACCTCGCACCCACACGGGGTGACCTTGGCCTCATGTTCTCTCACCTCCATCCGCTTGGCTTCCTCCTCCGGCAGGTTTCTCCCACTCGGCCTTCACGTTTGGGATCGAGAGCCACATCAGCCAGTCCAACATCAACGGGACACTAGTGCCGCCGGCTGCCCTCATCTCCATCCTGCAGAAGGGACTGCAGTATGTGGAGGCCGAGATCAGCATCAACGAGGTAGGCACACCCCGGGGCCTGCCCCACCGCTAGCCCGCAGAGCCCTGCGTCTAGATGCGCATGAGCAGGGTGCAGGACGGAGTCCGGGCTTCCCTGGGCTTCTGCAGCCTTCACTGTCCCTCTGTGCGAGTGGTCTGCCTGACTCTTTCAGGCCCCGCCTGGTCTGTGTCTGTAGAACCAGCAATCGTGGGGAGATGAGCACATGACCCCTGGTCCCCCACAAGCTCTCAGATTGGGGGGTGGGTGTAGTGATCTGATTTTCCTCTGCCTGCCCGTTTCCTGTGGCTCTCAAGGCCAAAATCCCTCCATGATGCTTCAGCCACCCAAACGCCAGGGTGTCTAGAGGTCGATGAAAGATCTCACTTGGCAGAAGTTTCCAGTCATTTAAGAAAATGCGACCGTGTGCTCTAGAATGTAGGTGAGGAGGTGTTTTCATTACCGCGGGCAGATATCGTCTGGCACCTTGGCCAGCTGTTTGGGGTGGGACTGCATGAAGGAGGAAGGTCACCTGGGAGCATCAGGACTGCTCAGCCTCGGCCAGTGCTTCCACGGCTACAGTCCAGTGGGCAGGGGGCTGGGGAGGCGGTGTATATCGTTTCCTATAGTTTCTGTGATTTCAAACAGTGCATCGTCATCAGAAATCGGGTGGGCTGAAGTGCCTCAATTCCTCCTCATTTCGGAGGTAATTCAAGTTCAGCACTCAGCACACACAGCGTGGAGGCTTGTTGCATTTCATGCAACTCAAATATCTGAACGAACTTCCTCCCGTATTTTGAAGTGTGTTTAGAAATTTTTCACGGTTGATACAAACCAGAGAATCAAACAGCGATCGATAAAAATGTGACTCAGAACCAAGCAATTTTTGTTGTGGGTTACATCATGGCTTCATCGTGGCCGTCCTTTGAACCCAGGAAGTCATCCCAAATAGCCCCAAGTGCTTATTTTATTAAATCAAGTGGACAAACGCACCGGTAATCAAATGCTGAATGGCTAGTCATTTCTAAATTGTGCTTAATGCTACCAAAGAGTTCCCCCTCCCACGTAAGTGGCTGGTTATTCACACACTTTCCAGCAGCCCTTAGCACGGGGGTGGATTCCCAGCCTCAAGATTCTGCGCTGGGGGCAGGGGTCTCTTGGGAAAACCCCCTGTGTGCTAGAGGACGTGGGGCTGCATTCCTGGCCTCCACCCACCCGAGGGCAGTGCAGCACCTCTCCACCCCGCCACCTCCCTTCACCCGGTGGCTCCAGACGTGGAGAAATGTCCCCCAGGATGCAGACTGTCACGGGATGAAGTGGTTCAGGGCAGGTGTCCTTAATGCCCAGATGTGGCTCGCTGCTTACCGGATGTCAGAGCTGCCACTCAGGATGAGCACTGCAGCTGGGTCTCCAGGACCGGCCGCCCCTGCACGGAGTCCCTGCAGCCTGCCCCCGTGGGTGCCCACTGCACCCCGGACGGGGCGTCCCCCTGCGCGGGAGCTGACCAGCTTGCTTCCGCAGGATGGCACGGTGTTCGACGGCCGCCCCATAGAGTCCCTGTCCCTGATCGACGCCGTGATGCCCGACGTGGTGCAGACGCGGCAGCAGGCGTTCAGGGAGAAGCTCGCGCAGCAGCAGCAGGCCAACGCCGCCGCTGCAGCCGCCGCCACGGCCACGGCCACCGCCACCACCACCGCAGCCACCCCAGCCCCCGTTTCCCAGCAAAACCCACCAAAGAATGGAGAGGCCACGGTGAACGGGGAGGAGAACGGCGCGCACGCAATAAGTAAGTGTGGGGCGTCGGGGCTCCCGGCACATGGCGCTCCTGCACCAGGACCGCCTCGCAGGGCTTTGCAAACGGCCGGCCGCCTTTCCCATCCAAATTCATCTTGGCTGCAGGATCCTTGGTTGTAGGGGATCTTGCTCTTCTGAGAACCCAAGCCCATCCAGGCCACGTCCAGTATGAGTCCTGTCCAACAAGAGCAAAGGTGCTGTTCCCAGAGGCCTTTGGTCCAGCCTCCAGCCTCGCACTGTGCAGGCTTTAGGCCAAACGGTGGGATAAGAGTTGAGCTCACCGTGACTTCTCGGGCACCCCGCCCAGGCATGGGGAGCCATCTTATTTGGTCTGCCCCTGGAGGTTAGTCCCTGTTAGGCATTTGCTCAGGAATGTTGAGCAGATAAACCAGAGATCCTTATGAACTCCAGAGGTTCTGCTTGGGGGGTCCGAGTTCACATGCATGTGCATGTTTGTGTGTATATGTGGTGTGGCTGAGTGTGTGCATGTGTATGTATGTAGTGCGTGTGTGCTTCCTTAGTTAGAAAATGGTTTCCTTCATGCAGCTGGAGGGTGAAGGAAAATGTGACACTGGCATCTGACCCCATAGTCCCATTGCCGCGGCTTCCCCTCTTGCAGAGAGCTGCCTAATGGCCTCTGAGGCCTCAACCCATGGCCATGCTCTGTGGCTATTTACCATCCACAGGTTACAGTCAGGTGGCACAAAGGCCATCACCCAACACAAGATAAAGACCCCCAGTCGCATCCTACAGGATCACTATTCATAAGGCCCAAAATTGTGGAATAGAGACGAAAGACAAAATATCTGGCTTGTACAGAAGAGTCACTGTTCACTGAAGTGGGGTAGGACCCTCAAGTTTTCAGAAGCAGACACAATAGATGTAGTTGTTTTTGTCATCTTATGTCACCAAAAAGCATTTATAATTAGTAAACTTTGAGAAATCATTGTTTCCCAAGGAAGAAATTTTGCAAGTGTTTAAACTGCACCCATTTCTTTTAAATCTTTAGAAACTATAAAGTGGTATCCATGTTATTCCCAAGCCTGGAAGGCATGGATATGTCTTTCTGTCCCCCGAGTCCCATGCCCACCCTGGCATCCACAGCCAGCTCTTGTCTCGCAGTAAGGCAGCCTCTCCACTCTACCACTGCAGTGGACACTGCGGGCAGATCTGAAGTTAGACTTAACTCTGACCCACAATATTCTCTGTCCTGCAATTTGAGAGAGAAACAGCCACTTTCTGATATGGTTCTCTGGCAGGGCTCTGTTACTATAATGAAATACCTGTGGTGAGCAGCTCATAAAGTGGAAGGGTTTATTTTGGCTCACAGTGCTGGTGATTCCAGTTCAAGATCAGGCAACTCCGTTGCTTTAGGCCTCTGGCCAGGGGAGGAGCATGTGGCAAAGCAAACCACTTATATCACCAGCCAGGAGGCAGAGGGACATGGACAGAGGGGAGGCCCGCCATTTCTTTCAGGGTGACATCTCCAGTGACCTAACTTTGGTACCACAAGTCCCATCCTCTGAAAGACTCCTCCACCTCCCGATAGTACCACAAGCCTTCAGCAAAAATGGGCCTTTCGGGGACTTCTAGCAGCAGCATTAGCCTGGTTTATTTTCACCATCAAGATGACTAACTCCTACGTTGAAGTTATTTAAAACTAGGCCAGAGAGGAGGGAGGCCCCTGTCCAGGGACCCAGGGTGAGAGCCTGGTGTGTTGAGACAGTGTCTAGCTAGAAGACGCTCTGCTGACCACCTGCCCCAAGGTGTGCTCCTTGCTGGTTGGTCCGCCACCCTGGCCTGCACCTCTGGAGGCTGGCTGCCCACCGTGGGCCCAGGAGCAGGCACTCTGTGCTCTGTATAGGCCAGGTCTGCACACAGTCACCCTGGCTGGCCGCTCTGGGTCTGGGTCATTGTGCAGATTGGAATTCCACAGTATCACCACCTCGGTCCACTTCTCAGGCCCCGCACCTCACACACAATCCCCAGACCAGGCTGTTGAGGTGGGGACTTTCCCAAGTGCAAAGCCGGGCTTCCGCACCTCCCGGGAGCTTCACGTTGCCCGCGCCCTGCATGGCTACCGAGGGTGCCAGCGCTCCTGTTGCCATCAGGAGTGGGGAGTGGGAAAATGCTCTCCAAAGGTGGAAAACGTTTTCCTCGTCTGCTGAAGCATAAAAGAAGTGTCGGTGCCTAACCGCCCTGGTGTTCCTCCAGCAGGACGTGAGAACTTTGTATGAGGGGTCTCGGTCTGCGCAGGACGGCCGGGCATTCTCTTACTTTTACATGTTGAAATAGAAGCAGTACACTCTTAGGTTAACCTAACACTGAAGAGGAAAGGAATCCTCTTATTTCTGGGGTTTTCCAAATACCTTCACAAAAAGGTGCTCCGTTCTTGACCCCATTGTACAGCCAGCTGTTGACTATTGCTGGTTGGTTGATGCTCACACTACTCTGTTGCTGTCTTGTAACCATCTTTTTGAAGTCCCTATGTATAAATATAATCTCCTCATAAAGTATTGTAGGTTAGGGCTTAAACATGTAAATTCTTAGGGGAAGTAATTCAGCTTGAAAGGGTAGCCACAGGCGGTGCACAAACAGAATTGTGACTGTTCCAGTCGCACTTTGTTTATAAAAATTGGTGGCAGTGGGTTAGATTTGGCCCATAGGCCATGGTTGGCGGGCTTCAGTTATAAATAGCTGTCTTTATCCTTTGTTCAAATTTGAAGAATGTTTTCTGTTGTTATAACAAAATACCTGAGGCTGAATGCTTTATTGAAGAAAAGACATGTATTTAGCTCACAGTATTAGAAGCTAACTGTCCAAACAACATGGTGCCGACACATCACGGTGGATGGTATGGTGGGGTGCACATGTTAGAGGAAGAGATCGCATGGCCAGACAGAGGTGCTCTCTTAAAGGTTTCTCCATTGCTCATCTCCCCGCCTGGGCACTAAACTTCTAGCACGTGAACCACAGCACCATCAAACTAGAAAGAAACGTGAAATACTTTTTAAATCGTGTAAAAGCCACAAATTAGTGATGATCCTCAGATTGGTACTGCCTTAATATGTAAAAGCAAAGTGTTTCTGAGACAAAAGTATCTGAGAACACACCTCTTCTGTATCTTGCTAAGCCACGTGTCTTTATGTGCTTCTTGGCAGATAACCATTCGAAACCAATGGAAATAGATGGGGATGTTGAAATTCCACCCAACAAAGCCACAGTCCTTAGGGGCCATGAGTCCGAGGTGTTCATTTGCGCCTGGAATCCTGTCAGCGACCTCCTAGCTTCTGGGTAAGGCTTTCAGGATGGGGGTGCTCCGGCACAGAGGTCCCAGGTCACTGCTCATCTCCACGGTCCTGCCTTAGGGTTGTAACATCTTCCTGCTGTGGGCCTCTCTGGGCCCCGCCTCTGTGTGGGTCTTGCTCTGTGGAATAGCCATCACCCCAGACCCTTTTTACCTGTGGGGTGGGAAGCCCTACAAAGACATCTAAAACCAGTCCATGCAAAGATGGTGAGGAGGGAAGCTGAGAGGGCTATGAAGAACTGCACGCAGAAGACCACCTGCCATGTGTGGCTGACCCGGCCAGAGAGTGGGTCCCGTGAGCCTCCCTCCCGTCCAGCCAGCCACAGGCCCCTGAGCCTCCCTCCCCGTCCAGCCAGCCACAGACCCGTGAGCCTCCCTCCCCGTCCAGCCACAGGCCTGTGAGCCTCCCTCCCCGTCCAGCCACAGGCCTGTGAGCCTCCCTCCCCGTCCAGCCACAGGCCCGTGAGCCTCCCTCCTGTCCGTCCAACCTCAGGCCCGTGAGCCTCCCTCCCTCCCCATCCAGCCAGCCACAGGCCCGTGAGCCTCCCTCCCGTCCAGCCAGCCACAGGCCCGTGAGCCTCCCTCCCCGTCCAGCCTCAGGCCCGTGAGCCTCCCTCCCCGTCCAGCCTCAGGCCCGTGAGCCTCCCTCCCCATCCAGCCAGCCTCAGGCCCGTGAGCCTCCCTCCCGTCCAGCCAGCCTCAGGCCCGTGAGCCTCCCTCCCTCCCAGCCAGCCACAGGCCCGTGAGCCTCCCTCCCCGTCCAGCCTCAGGCCCGTGAGCCTCCCTCCCCATCCAGCCAGCCTCAGGCCCGTGAGCCTCCCTCCAGTCCAGCCAGCCACAGGCCCGTGAGCCTCCCTCCCTCCCAGCCAGCCACAGGCCCATGAGCCTCCCTCCCATCCAACCTCAGGCCTGTGAGCCTCCCTCCCGTCCAACCTCAGGCCTGTGAGCCTCCCTCCCCATCCAGCCAGCCTCAGGCCTGTGAGCCTCCCTCCCGTCCAACCTCAGGCCTGTGAGCCTCCCTCCCCATCCAGCCAGCCTCAGGCCCGTGAGCCTCCCTCCCGTCCAACCTCAGGCCTGTGAGCCTCCCTCCCCGTCCAGCCAGCCACAGGCCCGTGAGCCTCCCTCCTGTCCAGCCAGCCACAGGCCCGTGAGCCTCCCTCCCGTCCAACCTCAGGTCCGTGAGCCTCCCTCCCGTCCAGCCAGCCACAGGCCCGTGAGCCTCCCTCCCGTCCGTCCAGCCTCAGGCCCGTGAGCCTCCCTCCTGTCCGTCCAGCCTCAGGCCCGTGAGCCTCCCTCCCCATCCAGCCAGCCTCAGGCCCGTGAGCCTCCCTCCCCATCCAGCCAGCCTCAGGCCCGTGAGCCTCCCTCCCGTCCAGCCAGCCTCAGGCCCGTGAGCCTCCCTCCCGTCCAGCCAGCCACAGGCCCGTGAGCCTCCCTCCCGTCCAGCCAGCCACAGGCCCGTGAGCCTCCCTCCCTCCCGTCCAGCCACAGGCCCGTGAGCCTCCCTCCCGTCCAACCTCAGGCCTGTGAGCCTCCCTCCCGTCCAACCTCAGGCCTGTGAGCCTCCCTCCCCATCCAGCCAGCCTCAGGCCCGTGAGCCTCCCTCCCGTCCAACCTCGGGCCTGTGAGCCTCCCTCCCCGTCCAGCCAGCCACAGGCCCGTGAGCCTCCCTCCTGTCCAGCCAGCCACAGGCCTGTGAGCCTCCCTCCCATCCAACCTCAGGCCCGTGAGCCTCCCTCCCGTCCAGCCAGCCACAGGCCCAACACTCCTGTGTTTTCATTGTCGTTTTTTCCTGCAGATCCGGAGACTCGACCGCCAGGATATGGAACCTTAATGAGAACAGCAACGGGGGCTCCACACAGTTGGTGCTGAGGCACTGTATTCGGGAAGGGGGACACGACGTCCCAAGCAACAAGGATGTGACCTCGCTGGACTGGAACGTAAGCGTCACTCGCCAGCCGCAGGGCAGCCTGTGCACACAGGCGGGCAGTCTCTTGGGGGTCCCCTGGGTGCTGGCCTAGGGTCCTCCCTTCCCAGAGCTGGTGAAGAGGCTGCGTTGGGCCAGCAGCGAGCTGGGTGGGCCAGGAGCCTCCTCTCCCGTCGAGCGTGTGTTCACAGGTGGCACTGCTCAGGAGCCCTGTGGTGGGAAGGCAGGCCTAGGGGCCTGGGGACGTCCCCTGGGGAGATGCCAAGTGTTCTTGTGGATCTGTCTTTCTGCCCCCAGAGCGATGGGACACTATTGGCTACAGGTTCCTATGACGGCTTTGCAAGAATATGGACGGAAGATGGTGAGTCCCGCGTCCCTCGCGCCAGGGCCAGTGGAAGGTGCTTCCCGGTGTGACCACGGAGACTTTATGTCATCGTGTTCGTCTTTCCTACCCCACAGGTAACCTGGCCAGCACCTTAGGGCAGCACAAAGGCCCCATCTTTGCCTTGAAGTGGAACAAAAAGGGGAACTATATTCTGAGTGCTGGTGTGGACAAAGTGAGTACCAACCCCAAGCCCTTCATCCCTTCCACGTGGAAATAGACTTGCTTTTTTTGGTACCAGGAGTTGAACTTGAGTACTTGACCACCGAGCCCCATCTTCAGCCCTATTTTGTGTTTAGAGACAGGGTCCCACTGAGTTGCTCAGCACCTCACTTTTGCTGAGGCTGGTTTGAACTTGAGATCCTCCTGCCTCAGCCTCCTGAGCCACTGGGATTATCGGCATGTACCACCGCACCCAGCAAAGATGCGCACTTACTTTTAATCTTGTGGCTTTTGAGTTCTTGGGCTTATTGAAGGACTTACAGGTGCCGATTGTTTCTGTGGGTTTGATCTGTTAATTTCTAACATATCTGCTTCCGGGGCCTTTGGGTAAGAGGTTTTCCCCTCTGGGCCGTCCAGGGATCGACAGGGTAACCCGAGACCCAGCAGGAGCGTGTGGGGGACTCCCCATGGCTCCTGGAGCCAGTTTGGAATTCAGTACTGTGTCCCTGAGGCAGCACTGTGACGGGGAGGTGATGGCATTAGATCCAGGTGCCTGTAGGAGCCATCTCTGGGGGAAAGAGCATAAGAGACACAGGCTTCCTGGCTGCCAAAGTCTGATGCACCTGGCCATCTCCTCCTCCCTGGGGCCCATTGTCCTCCATGGTCAGGTGACAGGGCTGGCTGGTGTCATGGCCTTCCGAGAACCTTGAGTGGGTAGTGATGTCGCATCTAAGAGCCAGCAGGAATTGTGTAAGTCAGGGCTTTGGAAAAGAAATACCAAAAACAGGCGTTGGGTGGGTGGGGAATCTATCCACTGGTGTTTTACACACGGGTAGAGGCCTTTCCTGAATCCTGTAAGCCATTTGGTCTCCCACAGGCTTGGATTTCTGTAATGACTGCAGGATAATTTGGAAGCTTTACTATGTTACTTTGTGTTCATTCCAGTTCTAAAACTGCATATAAAATACCAGACGCAGGACTCACCATCTTCCATCCATATTCTTGCAAAGCCGTCATAGGAACCTGTAGCCAATATAATAGTCGACCTCCACACATGACCACATTCTTAGAGACATGGTATCTGGGCCGGGCAAACTGCAGTCAACACCCCAATCAGGCCCTGTGGCTGTTCCATAAATAGTTTTATTGGTACACAACCACGTCTTAGAAGTGGTCAAGTGGTTTGCACACAGACGCT
The DNA here is from genome assembly GCF_021218885.2 of Marmota monax. Classification (NCBI taxonomy): domain Eukaryota; kingdom Metazoa; phylum Chordata; class Mammalia; order Rodentia; family Sciuridae; genus Marmota; species Marmota monax. The sequence goes on along the minus strand of NW_026694062.1, from coordinate 1,384,975 downwards.
TGGTTCCATTGGGAATCGCTGGCCGGATTATTAAAGTAATTCACGGAAATGACAACCATTTATCTGACATGTTACACTACATGTGTTAGCCCACCCAGGGCTCCCGAGATAGGAGGCAGACACTAGTGCTGTCCTCCCCCTTGTACAGAGCAGGATATTCGTGATGAACTACACAGTCACTGGAAATGCATAGTTGGAATTATTTTAGTCTTTGGGTCCGTAATCTGTCAGGATGACCTAGTTAACCATGGCAGGAGTAAGGATATCAGTGCTTTTGACAATAAAACCCACTGAGGGGGGTGGTATTACTGGTATTAATAATCTTCAGTTTGTGCTTAACAGAAAGTAGTTAGATTTTTCAAAATTTCTGAAATATAATTTAAGGTTTTCTTATTAAAAATCCCTGTGTAGGTGATGTTTTCTTTTGTCCAATATATATTAAACATAAGTATTAACAATCCAATTACTAATATCTTATGTGAAACTGTATCCTAGAATGATGAAGGAGTTTATATATTCGGTGCAGTGCCAGGTTTGATTGTACATGAATAAATCAAGGGGAATTATACCACAACACACACACACACACACACACAAATACACAAATATTAACACAGTGGGACACTCTCATAATCCCAGTGGCTTGGTAATGCCAAGGCAGGAGGATTTTAAGTTTGAAGCCAGCCTCAGCAACCCGGCAAGATGAGCCTGCCTCAAAATTTAAAAAAAAAAAAAAAAGGGGGGGGGTGTATGGTGCAGTGGTTAAGTGCCCCTGGGTTCACTGCTCGCTACAAAAAAAGGTACACACACACACAGAAGTTGGTCAAGCTGACCCCAAACCAAGGAGTACCAAGTTGTAAAGAAGCTACCTTTACCGGGCACGCTGGCACACACCTATAATCCCAGGGGCTCAGGAGGATCGTGAGTTTAAAGCCAGCCTCAGCAACTTAGGGTCTCACGGTCTCTACATAAAATACAAAAAAAGGGCTGGGGATTGTGGCTCAGATCTCTGGGTTCAATCCCTGGTACCAATTAAAATAAAAAGAAACTTAGTGTTCTGAGATTTCCCTTTACAATGCACACAAGATACAACGACTTCTTAAAGCTAAGTCTTTAAATAAAGTTTCAAAATTAAGTTGAAAATTGCTGCTGATGAAAACGTAACCCCAGTGGGACTGGCTGACCTGCCCGTGGCTCACTCCCTAGATGTCTTTCTTCCCGGCATTAATGAGTTAGTGGGATTCATGGTTTCCTTGGTCTCCTGACATAAAGGTCGCCTTTCCCCCTTCCTGGTGCCAGCCCCAGAGTAGTCCAGGGATTCTGCTGTATCTAGTACAGGTTTAGCATCGCTTATTTGAAGCACTTGGAACCTCAATTATTTAGATAAGATTTGCTGCTGCCTTTTTTAGTGGTTTTTTTTTAAGCTTTGGGATGAAAGGGAATCCCTTACCAGTTGTAGATTTCTCAAGTGTGGGTCCGCAGTCTGTGACCACCAGACAGCACCTGTAGCTGGTGAGCTGCTTCCGTGTGGCCAAGTGTAAAACACCCATCGTATCAGACTTAGGATGGGAAAACACAATGCCAGGTATCTCACTAGTGTTTTGGTTTTTTTCCTGATCACATATTAAAACATTTCGGCTACATTGCGTGACAGGGATGGTGTTATTAAAATTTCACTAATTTCTTTTTGTAATGTTACTGGAACCTTATGACTTGCCTTCTCCATCGGACACTGCTGATTTAGAGGGAACGTAGCCGGCTATCCTTTCTCGCCCAATCCCTTTTCCTAGAGAAAGCGTTGGAAGGAGACGGGTCACTAACTCTTTTCTTTGTTTGCGGAGCACAGACAACCATCATCTGGGACGCCCACACAGGAGAAGCCAAGCAGCAGTTCCCCTTCCACTCAGGTAGGTTTGCTGGTTCCTGTTGCTGGGGGGGATGCAGAGGCTGCCCCAGGAATTCGTGATGTTGTAAACAACAGCAGGAACGTGCCTGTCCACACCAGAGGCGGCTGGACTCTCCTCCCAAGCAATGCACGTAGGATGAGGTTCCGCCTTGATCCGCTGGTGACTGCTGCCCCCCAGCTTCCAGCAGACTCTCCCCTCTTGTTTCCTTCACATGCCCGGCTTCAGGTGGGGCCTCTACTTTGTAGCACGTAACTTCCAAGTGTTCAGGGAAGCAGGTGGGCGGGGCCTGCTCTAGGTGCCCTTGCAGAGTGCCCCTGCCCCACGCCCTCTGCGGGGGGATCCTGGGGCCCCTGGTGGCTCCATGGTTGGCCCTCCTGACCACCAAGCACACCTGCCACGTCCTTGCCTGCCCACCTCTGTGCCAACACCACTCCAGTGGAGGTGGGCTTTCTTCCCCCTAGCGGTGAGCGGTCCCCCACAGGGGTGGAGGACAGGACTGCCTGGCTTGAAGTAAGAAGATAGTGACCCAAGTGGCCATTATTCGGCGGCCTCCAGCAGGCTAAGTTCTCGGTAGAGACTGTCTGCTGATGCCGCCTTCGGCATCTGTCTCGGGAATAAGCTCATCTCTTCTTACAATTGCTTCTATTCTGTAAGCGAGCTTTCAAAGTGTCACTAAAGCCACACGTTGGTCCCTAAATGAAGCTGACCTAATCAGAAATCCTTTAAAAAAAAACACAAAAAACAAAAAAACCTTCCTTCATTCCTTCCTTTCTTTCCACCAAAAATAGTTTCCACTGGAAATACAATATAGTGAAGCTCTAGAACTCTGCTATAATAAAATAAAAAATAAAGCCAGGTGCCGTGGGCCACGCCTGGAGTCCCAGCCCCTTAGCAAGACCCTGTCTCACAATAAAAAGGGAAGTGATGTAAAGGGCTGGGAATGTGGCTGAGTGGCAGGTGATGGCCTAGCCTGTGCAGGTCCCTGGGTTCCATCCCCAGCACCGTGTACCCAAAAAAAGGAGAAATGGAAAAAGTGTCAAGGCAAAGACTTTTTTTTTTTTTTCTTTTGGTGGCAGGGACTGAATAGAGGCACATCCCCAGCCCTTTTTGTATTTAGAGAGAGGGTCTCGCTTAATTGCTGAGAGCCTTGGTAAGTTACTGAGGCTGCCTTTGGACTCGTGATCCTCCTGCCTCAGCCTCCCGAGCTGCTGGGATGACAGGCTTGCACCACCACACCCCGCTTGCTAAGGCCCCTCAGTAGTAGAGAAGATCCCATGAGGAGCTACCCTTGTCCTTTGCTGTTCCTCCTGTGGCCATCTTGCCCCCACTTCTCCATCCCTGTTCTCGTGGTGTGTGAAGGACTCTAGGAGATGCCCCGGTGGGCTGGTACCTCCACTGGAGGCAGGAACATAGGAGGCCGGCAGCCACCTGGAGTGAGGAGTGACCACTTGAGCCATGGGTACCCAAGGGGAGGTGGGGAGAGAGCCATGCCCAGACCCCTCTCCAAGGACTTGAGGGAAGAGTCGAAGCCACACTTCCCTGGAAACAGGATGGTGTGACTGCCATGCTATACCATCCACATCTCTCGCCAGCTTGGCCAGTCACTCGATGCCTCCCCTCGTTCATGCTCACCTGAGGCCCTACACTAATGTGCACAGTTGCATCTGAGACCTGGGCGGTTGCAGTCAGGGACAGAACATGGGTTCAGACCCTGCCGGCTGTGATGTCAGCAGCCTGGTTCCTGCCTGGTCCTCCTGTGCCTCTCGGGTGAGGCGAGGGGGAAGTACCATGAAGACGGTCGCCATCCTCAAAGCCCTGAGCAGAGCAGAGCTGCTATTGGAGCTATCTTCATGTGAGAGGGACCCAGGAGGGAAGAAGGGTGTCCTTCACAAGTCCTGATCCATGTCCGAAGGGATCGCTGTTGGCTCCAGTTAAACACCAATCAAAGCAGGTGCAGTGGTCCACTCCTGTAGTCCCAGTGACTTGGGAGGCTGAGGCAGGAGGATCCCAAGCTCACAGCCAGCCTCAGCAATGTGATGAGCCCCTAAGCCACTTAGTTTTTATTCTGCGACAGTCTTGCTAAGAAGGGCTGAGGATGTGGCTCAGTAGTAAAGTGCCTTGGAGTTCAATCCCCAGTACCCTCCTGCCCCCCCCCCCCCCCCCCCCCCCAAAAAAAATGACCAATCAGTGGCGTGGTCAGTGGATTGCACATTTTTCTAACTGAAGCATTTTGAACAAAGGACAGGATGGAAGGCGTTCTCCTGTCCTTTATCTCCTCCCTGTGTGAACACAAATCAGTGTAGCCCCACACAGTCACCCTGCTGGAACCCAGCAAGTTGGAGGCACAGGAGATGCCGTTTCCATAGCGAGTACCCTTCCACTCATGCCTGGGACACTGCCTGCCCCGGGCACAGCCAGGGCCTTAGGACTCTTCCAGAGTGAACCTTGTCCCTGCAAATTGCGAAACGACTTTAAGGTCCTTGCGGGAAAGATAGTGTTCACACTGGGAATGGTTTTGTGAAGTTGCTGCTGTGCTTTCGGCTCTTCCGACCTGCCCTAGCCACGTGCGCAGTTAACACCTGCATCCGTCTCTTCCCTCCCGCAGCCCCCGCTCTGGACGTGGACTGGCAGAACAACACTACCTTTGCCTCCTGTAGCACGGACATGTGCATCCATGTGTGCAGGCTCGGCTGTGACCGCCCAGTCAAAACCTTCCAAGGGCACACAGTAAGTGGGGGTTCCCGTGGTCAGCCCAGCTCACCAGGATGCAATGTGGGAGCGTTTGCCTCACACCTAGAAGGAGGCGATGTCACGGCAGACCAGTGGGTCCAGAACCCTTTGCGCCGGAGCTGTGGTCACTGCAACCCACCCGGTTGTGGGTAGGGAATGGTGAAAACTCACGTGACCCCATGTCAGATTTTGCAATGAAGGCCATTGAGTCGATATGAGAGTATGTAAAGGCATAAAGAAAAAGATGCTCATGATAAATGAATAGACAGAAAATGTTCACTGAGAATGGAGAACCGGGTTTTTGCGGGAGCAGGGGTACGAAGAATAGTTTCTCTGGATTAGGCCAAGGGGAGTGAAGAGTGGAGGGGCGTGTGGGTAGGAAGGATAATAGAATCAGACGTTGTTATCCTGTGAGCATATGAGTGCGCGGCTAGTGATTCCGCATCATGGTACAACCAGGAGGAGGAGAAGTTATACTCCATTTGTGCATCATGCGTCAACGTGCATTCTACTGTCATGTGTAACTAATTAGAACAAACTAAGAAAATAAATGAGAACCAGGCACAGTGATAGACGACTCATCCCAGAAACTTGGGAGGCTAAGGCAAGAGGAGGATTGCAAGTTCGAGGCCAGCCTCAACAACTTAGCGAGATCCTGTCTCAATATCTAAAAAGGGCTGGGAATGTAGCTCAGGGGTTGAGTCCCCAGTAAAGCAAAAAGGTGAATGAATGAACAAAGTTGAGAACTGAGGAAATATGAATGTCTTGAAATGAAATCTTGGTAGATGGGTTGAATGGCAGATTGGACATCGCACAAGTAAAGTTAGTGACTCGGAAAGGAGCGCACAGAAATTGGCCAAAGAATAGATAAAACCTTGAAAAACTGAACTGAGTCTTGATGTGTGGGGCAGTCGCAAGTCCTGTGAACATCTGTGTGTATCGGGGAAAGAAAAAAGACAACAGGAAACTTGAAGCTGCTGCCGCTGGGTTTTGCTGTGATGGAAAACATCAATGCTCGCGAGGTTTGGCAAACCCCAAGCAGAACCAGCATCAAGAGGCCCACACCTGCACCCCTGGACTTAGGGCTCCCCAGGTGCCACATTAATGATACATGATATGGAGAAATCATAAGACATCCAAAGATCGTGGGAAAGATCAGAGAACAGCTGTTGATAATGAGCAGCTGACTTGTCAGATCATGTAGCGTGGCCTCGGGGGCTCTACCGGGTCTGTCCTCGGGGTGCCTAGGAACGTCCACAAAGCAGCTGTGCCCAGGTCCTCCTGGGAAACCTGTGACTGAGCACCACACGGTGACCCTCTGTCTCTCACAAGCCCCTCCCATCTCCCAAGACGTCACTCAGAAGTCCCAGGCCCCACTGGGAGTGTCATGGCGCTAGCTGGGTGTGGTGCCCAGGGCACAGCCTCGCTCCTGGCCTCGGTGGCTGGCTTGGCTTGCTTCTGTGTCCACCTCCTGCAGGACGTGCAGAGGCAAGGCCAAGGCTTCTCCGTCTTTGTCACCCGTGCCCAGAGTGGCATTCAGTGCTGGAGCATCCCCAGAGGGCAGAGGAGGAGGTCAAAGCCATCATGCTGCTGCTGTAACTTGAGACATGAGTGCCACCGTCCCCAGCCTTGCTCACTTCCCTGGTGGGCACCCACCTCTCCCAGCTTCTGGCCCCGCGACTCCCACAGAAGGGGCTTCCCGAGCCTGGGCATCAGCAGTCCTGCCCGGGTCTCCCTGGGGCTGTGCCGCGTTTTTCTGGTCGGAGCTGTTCTCTGGCCCTGTTCTGTCCACCGCTGTTACAGGGCTGCCCGTGGTCTGATTTCTAGCGGCCCTGCCTTTGCCCCCACTTGGCTCTAGAAGTGGGTCTTGATTGCTGCTGCTCCTCCTAAGCCGAGCTCTGGCTGAACGGGACGGATGGAGCCTGCTCCTCCCCGAGACCTGTGAATGAGCTGCTTCTGGACGCTTCCTAGGGATTGTGACTGGGGAGGCAGAGGGAGGAAGTTCCACTCCTGGGAAGGAAGCCATTTCTCCCTGGAGGACTGAAGGGGGGGGGTTCAGCTGGGGATGGACGTCGGTGCTCAGCAGCCCTAAGAGATCTGCCCGTGGGCTCGCTCCTCTCCACAGCTGCAGCGGAGACGGATGCCCACACTGCCCCGGGGAGGATTTTGTTCCTCCTGCGTGGGTTTTCCTGTCCAAGACGGCGTGGGTCCGTTTCCCTGACACTTCTGTGTGGCCTGTGGGTGTGGATTTGTGCCTTTGGGTTGCATTGCTGTCTAGCCGGGCAATCCTGTGTCCCGTCTTGACCTCCCTGTCCACCTATCGTGTGTGTGTGTGTGTGTGTGTGTGTGTGTGTGTGTGTAAGGTACAGGGGACTCTGAGCCCAGGCTGCTCTACCCAGTAGCCCCCCCCCCCTTTTTTTTTTGGTTTGAGAAAGAGTCTCACTAAGTTGCTAAGGCTGTCCTCCTACTTGCTGCCAGCCTTCCTCAGCCTCCTGGGATTGCTGGTGCATACCACTGGGCCTGCCTGAGACCATCTTGGATGTAGATGAGAGGGAGCGGCACTTACACTCAAAGCGCACAGGAAAATGGTATCCAAAGTCCAGCTTCAGAACTAGCTGTGGTTTTATTGGTTTTATTTTCCCTCCTTGTTATATGTGAATTCTTCATTTGGCTTTCTTCCTAGTAGAGATTTTTTTCGTTAAGGAAATACGCGTGGGAGGAGGCTGACGGGTGTGGTTCTTACCTACGGGACCTGCAGGGTAAATCCCCAGGCCTGGGCAAGGCTGGCAGAGCACCACTGCCCTCTGGTGGAGGGCCGCCTTACTGCTTCCTACACACAGGCTTCCATTTCTTCCTGAAATCCTTTCCCCCTTTGCAGAATGAGGTCAACGCCATCAAGTGGGATCCTTCAGGAATGCTGCTAGCGTCCTGCTCTGATGACATGACATTAAAGGTGAGGCCAGCGTCTCGCGGGATGGACCGTTCAATCCTGGACCAGCCCCCATGTTCCCCAGGGTCTCGCATTCCGCTCCTCCGTTTGTTTTTGTGGGGACCCCTCCTCTGTAAGTTTCTCCCTCACCAAGGCAGCGAATGCCCATTTATCAGCCAAGTGCTCTGCTGAGGGTCTTCACCTGTCTGAGTCCTTGTCAACTCCCCCACCCTGCTGGGATCCCGCGGGCCAGCAGCCAAAGGAGCACCCCCAGGATGAGAGGTGATGACCCACCCCAGGTTGCGGACGCGTTGCTCATGTCGTTGGCCATACCCTCTCCAGATCTGGAGTATGAAGCAAGACACGTGTGTCCATGATCTTCAGGCTCACAGCAAAGAGATCTACACCATCAAGTGGAGTCCCACGGGACCAGCCACCAGCAACCCAAACTCCAACATCATGTTAGCAAGGTAAGGGGATCCAGCCCGCATGCTCCCGTCTCCCCTCTGGAATGCAGCCTTAATTCATCCGATTTTTTTTTTTTGGTACCAGGGATTGAACCCAGATACACTCAACCACTGAGCCCCATCCCCAGCCCTATTTTGTATAGAGAGAGGGTCTCGCTGAGTTGCTTAGCACCTTGCTTTTGCTGAGGCTGGCTTTGAACTTGTGATCCTCCTGCCTTGGCCTCCTAAGTGGCTGGAATTAGACATGCACCGCTGCGCCCGGCTTAATTTACTCTTGAGCAAAAAAAAGAGAATTTTGCTGGTGTGTCCCCAGTGTTTTGAAGCCCATCCAGCTAGACAGAACGCTACTGCATTTTGAAGATGCCAGCGAGATAATACTGTTGTCTCTGGATATCCATAGGGGTTGGTTCCTGGATGAGCTGTGGATACTGAAGTCACAGGTGGTGGTGCTCAGTCCCTCATGTGTTGGCATATAACCTGTGCACGTTGTCTAGAACTTCACATCCTGAATAGCTCACTTGATACCTGATGCTGTCTAAATGCGTGAGCCGCTGTTAGACGGCATTGTTGAGGGACCGTGGCATATTCAGTATCGGCAGTCTTTTCCTAGTTGTTTTTGATCTGTGGTTGATGGAATCTGCCGTTGCACCCCCTTGCAGATGTGAAGGGCTAGCTCAATCATAGGAGGCCCCATCGCTTTAGCTGTGAGTCTAGTAGAAGGAATCTCGTCTGTGTCAGGCCTCAGGAATTTGGCTTTAGCACAAATTCTTTACTATAACAAACCTGAAAGCCTTCAGCTTAGACCTGGGTTTGGTGCACCCCACTCAGAGCTCCTAGCAGCAGGAATTTGGGGTGGAGATCAGAGGTTCCCCAGCTCCAGCCAGATCTGCCTGCCCCAACATTTGACAGTGAATTTTCTAAGACACCAGAACTGGGAAAGCGTGGTCATCAGGAACAAAGGTGGCCTTCCCAAAAGGCAGGGCTTCAGGCCACAGAATTGCTGCATCCTGATGCACACTGTACCCCAAGGGATGTGGCAGTCCCCTCTTGGTTTGTTTGCTTGTAGTTCTGAGGATGGAACCCAGGGCCTTTGCACACGCGCCAAGTGCTCTGCCACTGAACTACACCCGCAGCCCTAATGCTTAGAAGAACACTGTTGTGACGTATGCGTGTAATCCCAGCAATTTGGGAGGCTGAGGCAGGAGGATTGCAAGTTTGAGGCCAACCTGGGCAACTCGGCCAGGAGCTGGATTTGACTCTGAGCAATGCAAAAGAGAAACAGGAAGTCAATGAGTATCCATTTGTTTCCCTTATAACAGCGCCAAAGAAAAGCTCCCTCTAGTGTCTTGAGTTTACAGTCCAGAAGAGAGAATGCGCTCTGGTTGGTTGTTCACTCACGGCAGAGGCTGGAGGTAAAGGCTTCTGAGAGTCCGTTAGGCGTCGTCGAGATCTGTGCAAAGCCGCTCTGCTGACCTGCTTGTGCTTTCTGTGCTCTCTTCCCAGTGCTTCGTTTGATTCTACGGTCCGACTGTGGGATGTGGAGCGGGGCGTTTGTATCCACACACTAACCAAACATCAGGAACCTGTCTACAGTGTAGCCTTCAGTCCTGATGGCAAATACTTGGCCAGTGGCTCCTTTGACAAGTGTGTCCATATCTGGAATACTCAGGTAACCTCGCAGCCCTGCGGCCCCGACCTTCCCCAAACCCAGTGCCTCAAGGCCCACGTTTTCGGTGACCCGAGCTTGCAGCAGTGACTCCGTTAGGACTGCCTGAAGCAGAGAGCAAGGCTGGACTCCCCAGGCCAAGTGCTGCCTGCCTTGTGCTCCCGAGGGCGTGGGGTCTTCCCCTCCCCGAAGCCTAGAGCAGGTCCCTTCCTCCAGGAGGTGTCCCCAGAGTTCTAGGCCGGTTGACTCGGAGCCAAGCTCTGAGCTTGTCGTCTTGGAAGACCTGCAAGGAGCTGCCGTCCTTAGTGCTCTGGGGAAAGCTGGAAAGGCTGCCCCCTGGTGGAGGGTGGTGGGAGGCGTCCCTTCATCTCAGCAGTCCAAGGAGACCAGCCAACTGGGACCCGGCCAGCGTCACTGTGGTAGCACAGTGTCAATACTGGGCTGTCCTTTCACAGGGGACTAAAAAGAATCGGGAGAGCTCTTGATTCTCATCTTGTTTGCTGGTTGTATGTTTCTTGTGCTGGGGATCCATGCAGGGCTTCAGGCTTGGCCAGCGCTGTGCCCTGAACTTCACCCAGAGCCCTTTAATTCCCATTCTAATGGAAGAGGAGGTGGCGTGATTGAAGCCACTGGAAATAACCAAGGATTCAGCTTTCTTCCAAGTACAGTTTCCATTACATTTTGCTGCCATTTAATAGAGATCGAGGGGCTGGGGTATGGCTCAGTGGAGGAGCGCTTACCTGGTATGCAAGAGACACACTTGGGGTGGGAAATTGGGAAGGAAAAAGCTGTGGAGGACAGGGAGAACTCGGACCACGAGGTTGGTGTGACCCCCAAGAAGGGGGTCAGCAAGGAAAGGGCCAAGGTCACAGCCCAGCGTTAGAGGTCTAGCCAGGCACGTGGGAGGAGGCCCTGGATTCCATCCCAAGTGCCATTAAAAAGAGAAATCTAGGGGCTGGGGCTCAGCAGTAGAGCACTCGCCTAGCATGTGCAAGGCGCTGGGTTCGATCCTCAGCACCACATAAAAATAAAGGTATAAAATATCACATCGGTCTTTAGTAAGAAGTTTTCAACTTTTTTTTTTTCTAAGAGCCAGTGGGTAGTCCCTGAGGCACATGCGTGCGGCCCACAGCCCCAGCTGACCTAGGCTCCCCGCACCCCAGTCTCTCGCTGAGGACAGCCATGGCCAGTGCTCTGGGGGTCAGGGAGCAGTCCCATCCTTCAGAGTTGGTGGTCTGAGGGTTACATGTCCACAGCCACCAGTGTCAAGTGGAAGTCCTTTTTAGCTCTCCACAGTAGGGCATTTTTGTGATGGGCAGTGGGGACAGGTGAGGAGGAGTGACCACTGTCCTCCTGCCAGTTGGCGGGGCTCCTCGCCTGGCAAGTGACGGTTGCTTTCCTTTGCAGAGTGGAAGTCTCGTCCACAGCTACCGGGGCACAGGTGGCATCTTCGAGGTGTGCTGGAACGCTCGAGGAGACAAAGTGGGCGCCAGTGCGTCCGACGGCTCTGTGAGTGGCACCTCAGGTTGCTGGGGACTAGAGGGGGTGGGGGACACCCAGGGAACTTCCAGGCTCCCCGTCCTGGAACTCCAGCACACGGCAGGCGCTCCGCGAGCCACACACAGACTTGGGTTCTGGGGGAGAGAGAAGAATTGCAGGTGTAAGCAGGGGGTTCTGGGATAAAGGTGCGAACAGGATTGTGGAAGATACAGGGGATTACGGGAGACATGAGAACTGGATTGTGAGAATCAAGGGAACAGGATTCTGGGAGAAGCCAGGGGTCAGTGGGAGAAATGAGAACAGGAGATAATGGGAGAAAGGAGGGCCTGCAGGTGGGAGCACAGGATTGAGGGGAAATTAAGAGCCAGAGGACTCTGAGAACCAAGGGGGTTCCAGGAGGAATAGAGAACAGGATTCTAGGTGAAAGGAGGATTTGGGGTCAACATACAGGATTCTGGAAGGAAGGGGAGAAATGGGTTGTGGGAGAAGGATTGTGAGAAATAAATGAACATAATTCTGGGCGAGGTAAGGAATTGTGGGAGAATCAAGTGACCAAAGAAGTCTGGGAGATAGGTCTTGACAGAGGATTCTGGGAGGGAGGGAAGAAGGGAATTGGTGAAACAAAGGATCATGGGAAAAAGGACTAATGGATCAGAGCAACGGATTCTGGGAGGAAGGTGAGAGCAGGATTATAGGAAAAGCAAGGAATTGTGGGAGAATTAAGGGACAGGATTCTGGGCGAAAGGAGGACTTGTGGTCCGGGGCAGAGGATTCTGGGCGAAAGGTGAAAACAAGATTGTAGGAAAAGCAAGGAATTGTGGCAGAATTAAGGGACAGGTTTCTGGACAAAAGAAGGACTTGCGGGTCCCGGGGCAGAGGATTCTGGGCGAAAGGAGGACTTGCGGTCAGGGGCAGAGGATTCTGGGCAAAAGGTGAAAACAAGATTGTAGGAAAAGCAAGGAATTGTGGGAGAATCAAGCTACCAGAGATTCAGGGAGAAGCAAGGGATTGTGGGAGAATCAAGCTACCAGAGATTCAGGGAGAAGCAAGGAATTGTGGGAGAATCAAGCTACCAGAGATTCAGGGAGAAGCAAGGGATTGTGGGAGAATCAAGCTACCAGAGGATTCTGGGAGAAAGCAGGGCTTGTGTGTCATGGCTGATTCTGGGAGGAAGATGTGAACAGGAGAGTGGGATAATTGAAGGCCAGGGGGTTGTAGGAGGAAGGAGGATTAGCCAATCAGAGGAGGGGATTCTGGAAGGAAGGTGAGAACAGAATTATACGAAAAGCAAGGAATTGTGGGAGAACTAAGGGACAGGCTTCGGGAGAAAGGATTTGGGGGTCAGGGCAGAGGATTCTGGGAGGAAGGAGGACTTGCAGGTATGGGGTAGAGGATTCTGGACAAAAGGAAGACTTGCAGGTCCGGGGGCAGAGAATTCTGGGCGGAAAGGAGAGAGAGGATTGTAGGAAAAGCAAGGAATTGTGGGAGAATCAAGCTACCAGAGGATTCTGGGAGAAGCATGGAATTATGGGATTATCAAGCTACCACAGGATTCTGGGAGAATGAAGGGCTTGTGTGTCACGGCTGATTCTGGGAGGAAGGACTTGGTGGGGGCAGAGGATTCTGGGAGGAAGGAGGACTTGGGGGTCGGGCCAGAGGATTCTGGGAGGAAGGTCTGAACAGGCTTGTGGGAGAAGTAAAAGATTGTGAGAAAAATAAGTGAACTGGTTTGGGGGAGAGGGACGAGATTGTAGGAGAATCAAGTGACCAGAGAATTCCGGGAGAAAGAAGGTTTTGTAGGTCATGACAGGATTCTGGGAGTAAAAAAGAGGATTGTGGTTGAAACAAAGAATTATGGGAGAAGAGGATTGTGAGAGAAAAGACTAGTGGGTCAGGGCAGAGGATTCTGGGAAGAAGGTGAGAAGATTATAGGAAAAGCAAGGAATTGTGGGAGAATTAAGGACAGGACTGTGGGGGAAGCATGGGATTATGGTACAATCAGCTACCAGAGGATTGTGGGAGAAAGGACTGGGGCAGGGAGAGGATTCTGGGAGGAAGGTAAAAGGATTATAGGGAAAAGAGGATTGTGAGAGGAGCAAGAACAGGATTCTGGGAGGGAGGACTAGTTGGTCAGAGCAGAGAGTTCTGGGAGGAAGGTAAGAATTTAGGAAAAGCAAGGGATTGTTGGAATTAAGGAGCAGAGGATACTGGGAGAGGCGTGGGATTATGGAAAAATTAAGTTACCAGAGGATTCTGGGAGAAAGAAAAGGCTTGTGTGTCGTGGCTGATTCTGAGAGGAAGATGTGAACAGGATTGTGGGATAATTGAGAACCATAGGGTTCTGGGAGAAACAAGGAGTTGTGGGAGCAAGGAGAACAGGATTCTGGGATTAAGGAGGATTAACTGGTCAGAGCAGGGGATTCTGGGAGGAAGGTAAGAATAGAATTATAGGAAAAGCAAGGAATTGTGGGAGAATTAAGGGACAGGATTCTGGGAGGAAGGAGGACTTGCAGGTCCTGGGACAGAGGATTCTGGGTGAAAGGAGGACTTGCGGGTTTGGGGCAGAGGATTCTGGGCGGAAAGAGACAACAGGATTGTAGGAAAAGCAAGAAATTGTGGGAGAACCAAGCTACCAGAGGATTCTGGGAGAAAGAAGGGCTTGTGTGTCACAGCTGATTCTGGGAGGAAGGTGTGAAGAAGATTGAGGGATAATTGAGGGCCAGAGGGTTCTGGGAGAAGCAAGGAGTTGTGGGAGGAAGGAGAACCAGGATTCTGGGAGTAAGGAGGATTAGCCGGTCAGAGCAGGGAATTCTGGGAGGAAGGTGAGAACAGAATTATAGGAAAAGCAAGAAATTGTGGGAGAATTAAGGGACAGGATGCTGGGAGGAAGGAGGACTTGGGGGTCGGGTCAGAGGATTCTGGGAGGATGGTCTGAACAGGCTGTGGGAGAAGTAGAAGATTGTGAGAGAAATAAGTGAACTGGTTTCTGCGAGAGGCACGAGATTGCAGCAGAATCAAGTGACCAGAGAATTCCAGGAGAAAGGTTTTGTGGGTCATGACAGGATTCTGGGAGTAACAAAGAGGATCGTGGTTAAAAAGAATTATGGAAGAAGAGGATTGTGAAAGAAAAGACTAGTGGGTCAGGGCAGAGGATTCTGGGAAGGTGGTGAGAAGATTGTAGAAAAAGCAAGGAATTGTGGAAGAGTTAAGGACAGGATTGTGGGAGAAGCGTGGGATTATGGGACAATCGGCTACCAGAAGATTGTGGGATAAAGGACTGGTGGGGCAGGGAGAGGATTCTGGGAGGAAGGTAAAAGGATTATAGGAAAAAGCAAAGGATGGTGGGAGAAGCAAGAACAGGATTCTGCGAGGAAGGACTAGTTAGAGCAAAGAGTTCTGGGAGGAAGGTAAGAGGATTTAGGAAAAGCAAGGGATTGTTGGAATTAAGGAACAGAGGATACGGGGAGAGGCATGGGATTATGGGATAATTAAGCTACCAGAGGATTCTGGGAGAAAGAAGAGCTTTGTGTCACCGCTGATTCTGGGAGGGAAATATGAACAGGATTGTGGTATAATTAAGAGCCTTAGGGTTCTGGGAGAAGCAAGGGGTTGTGGGAGGAAGGAGAACAGGATTCTGGGAGTAAGGAGAACTAGCTGGTCAGAGCAGGGGTTTCTGGGAAGAAGGTGAGAAGAGAATTATAGGGAAAGCAAGGGATTATGGGGGATTCTGGGAGAAAAGGACTCACAGGTCAGAGCAAAGGATTCTGGGAGGAAGGCAAGAACAGAGTTCTGGGAGGAGCAAAGGATTTTGGGAGATTCAAGAGAACAGAGGATTCTGGGGAAAAGGACTTGTGGGCCAGAGCAAAGGATTCTGGGAGGGAGGTGAGAACAGCATTGTGAGAGCAGCAAGGGATTGTGGGAGATTCAAGAAAACAGGATTCTGGGATCAAGAAGGGCTTGGAGGTTAGTGCAGGGGATTCTGGAAGGAAGGTGAGAACACGATTGTGGAAATGCGAGGGATTGTGGGAGACACAAAAGACGGCGGGAGAATCAGGCTACTAAAGGAACTGGGGGAAGCAAGGGGGTAGAATGTAGACTTCTGATGGCGTATTCGTGCCGTTTCTGAAGGTAACAGGTGCTTCATCTTTCCTTCCAGGTGTGTGTGTTAGACCTGCGGAAGTAAACACAATGAACGTTGGGAGAGGAGACAGAGATCGTGACGGAGCAGCCGTGGGTGCGCGGGGTCGCCGCCCTCTCCCCGCGCACCGGCTCCAGCCGTGTTCGAGCTTGACGTGTGCACTTGGAGTGTACCTTGAAACCAACTTGTCCCTGGCCGCGGGAGTCTCTCTCTTTCCCGTCATCTTCATCCTGAAGTTGAATAAGCAAAAGCAGACCGAGAGCCCTGGGGGAGGGTCCCGCCCGGGCCGCCTGAGCCGGGGAAGGAGGAGGTCGGATGCGAGTGGGCTCTTGGGGCTGAATGGGCAGGGGGTAGTGAAAGAAGCTGTGCCAAAAAAAAAAAAAAAATATGCTGTGATCAACCCAAAGGTGGGGACCGCCTCCTTAGGGTCCCCGAGTCGGTTTGGACACCACGTTGCTCCCACAAAGGCTGCTCGGAGACCGTTTGGACTGATGGAGCGCGCGGCTTTGTCCTCCCAGCCCCATTTTCTAGAACCTGGTTTGTTGGGTGGCTTTTGTGTCCACTGGAATTCCGTGCTCCGGGGCCTTCCACGCGAGGTGGAACCTGCCTGCGGTGCGTTGCTTCTTTCCCCCTTGGTCATGTCCTTGCCCCTGCGCCATTCGCTTTGGTCCCCTCTCCCTCCCTTTTCATGCCCCACCCCCCCAACACACACACACACACACACACACACACACACACACACACACAGACACACGCGGCCAGGGACAGGGTGACGTGATGAGGAAAGCCCTGATGGACAGCTCTCTCCCCACCCGTCCACTGCCCCTCTCCCCTCTGTCACCCATAGCTGCTCCACGTCTTGGGTCTCAAGGGCACTTTTGGCGCATAAATAAGTGCTTTATGTAAGAAGGCAGGGAGGGGGACTTTTTACAGGAGAAAAAAAAAAAACGACTTATAAGAGAAAGAGCCTGGAGTATTTTTGGAAAAAAAAAAAAATATTTTTATGTTTAAACGATTTTAAAATCCTAAAATGGCCATCAGACAGAGAGCTTTGTGATTCATATTTAAAAAGGAAAAAAAAAAGGTCAGACGTCACTGGCAGCCCGAGGTGTCTCGCCCCTTTTCCGTCAGCTGCGTGGAAGGCATTTAGGAAGACCTTGGGTGGAAGAAGGACGGTCCTGCGCATTATCAGCTGGTGCAAAAAAAGTGAGGGAGGCTTCCAAACCGACAGCCGGCCTCTGCTGTCACCTACGCCTTTTCCCCAGAAATATAGCTCCAGTGTTCACCTCACCAAGAGCACACACTGGGAAAGTACTTGCCAAGTAGACCTGAAGGCTCCCCAGAGCGCACCTCGGTCTAGAGAAGACGCAAAATATCACGGAAGAAAGACTGTCATTCCCGAAGGTGAATCATTACCTAGGTAGGATGTTACTAACCACTTCTACCGCCTTTATCCTTTCTTTCACAAGAGACTAGAAAAAGGGTAGGGACTTTTTGTTGCTTTTGTTTTAAAATGGGTCTTTACTATTTTTTAAAAAAAAATTAAACAAGTTTTTGTGTTCCTAGCAAGGTTTGCTGTCGTGGGATCAGGTGACTGTAGTGCCCTCCTCACAACTTAACACTGATTTTAAATTAGCAAGGCGGGAACAGATGGAAAGACGGGGCCTCTCCCCTCTGATTTTCCTGTGGGCATAGGAAAGGGCAGGAAATGTTGGTGAGGCTATGGAGAAGCCTAGGGGGCTGATTTCACTCAGCTGTGTGTTCCTGTAGCTGAAGCAGGGTGTAACTCGGACGGATGCATCTCTCCATGGAGCCCAAAGTCACCCATCATGAAGAGCAGGGGCTTCCTGCACGATTGAGCGTGCTCAGAGGCCATCTGCAGATACCAGAGTGCATTAATCCTCCTCAGACCGCCTCCACTTTGGTAGGTGAATTTTGCAAGCCCAGAAAGACCAAGAGGTGCTCGTGTTATTGAGTGTTGTGTTCCAGCTGTGGCACCTAAATACTCGGCAAAGAAAGCCAAAGTTGCATGGGTCACCATTGAACAGAGCAGGTGTCCCCCAATAAGTTGATAATCTCCTGCCCTGAAGATGCATTAGGTTTGGGGTGCAGATTTTGGGGATCCAGATAAGCACCATCTTTACTGTTCCCCAAGTAAAAATGTTTCTCTCTACAGAATACCAGCTGTCCAAAGTTAGCCCATTGCTGGGATATGGCTCCTTAGACAAGCCCTCTACTGCCATGGGCTATGTCAGGGACTCACTAGACAATCTGCACATGGATGTCGGTAGCCAGGGTCTCATTAGCCCCTCGATGAATCTGAGCCTCATCAGAATTGTTAGGTGGGAGCTGAGGGCTGCAGGCTCGTGACAAGTTCCTGCACAGGAGGGAGCCCGAGAAGGACGAAGCAGCCTGCCCACCTTCCTGCTTCACAACTAGCCACTGGACTCGAGTGAGCATGGGCCACCAGGGGACTAGACGGGGGCATGCATCTTGGGCCCCTGAAGTCCATCCCCCACCCACAGAACACCATGGTCGACAGCAATTTGTGGAACCTCCCTGTCTACAGACCATTGTTCACCCTCCTGCCAGAGCGCCATTAGATTCATCCTTGTAGTCAAGGGGTGGCCCGTGTATCATGCAATTACTGTTCTACGTTGTTTACAGCTCTTAATAATTGTGAGGAATGCTTAAGTCTTAGTGACCAAATCTAACCTTGAAAGCAGACATGATGCGGTAATCCTCTTTGGAATCTTTGGTGGGGTTCAAATTGACCAAGAGCCATGTCCAGCATCTACCTGGGAGGCGAGAGCTGCCCCACGGGGGCCTGGAAGGGCCAGATGGACGTTGCAGGGTTTGACGCTCTGACTCCACTCCACACCGTAGGACTTGACTTTTTGTTCTTTCTAAAAATAGATCATGGAGCCAAGTGAAGTGCACTTTGTCCAACGTAAAGATCTGCTTTTTTCCTTGTTATTTTTCTCCCTTTTTTAACCTCTTGTTCCTGCTCTCTCTTTCATCATTGTGTTTCTTGTCAAATGCAGAAATGTTTCTTCCACCACTCACTGAAGTTTTAGATTCTGGCTTCTGCAGTTTTTATTGTCTGTGTCAGACGTACAGCCAGACGTGGTTCTCCGTCAGCATTTTCCAGATTCTGTTAAACAATATCTGTCCCCCATTTTCTCTACTCCCCGCCACTCACTCCTCACGCTCTTGGGAAAGAAAAAAAAAAATCACCTTGTGTGTCATAGCTCATTTGTTTCAAGAGAGAATTGACAGATCATATTCAGTGTCTTGAATAAATTGCTCTATTTTGATATTAGAGATCTGGGTGCCTGTGGTTTCTCCGTCTGTCTGGGTAACTCCCACATTGACACTGATCAATGGATACAGAATTCTGTCTTTTATGGAAATAACTGCCTCTTCCCAGGATTGCCCCTTAACTGGGGTGGGGGTGTCTGAAGGCCAGGATGTAGCAGTGTTCTGGAACAGGCCAGACCTGGGTCTGAGGACTGGCCCTGAGCTGCCGTGGACCCAAGAAACACAGGCCAGACGAGCTGGGCTTGCGCAGAGAAGCTGACCGGGCACTGACTGAAGTGGGATGCTGGTTGGCAGCAAGACCACATGGATCCCTGTGATCTGGGCTAAAATCCCCTGTATATGTGGGCTAGACCCCCCCGGGTCAGTGCCATTGTTAAAAGATATTTACGGACAGCCTTCGTGATCACAGAAAGCGCTCCGGGCACCTTTGCGTGCCGAATCTTGATTTCCGTAGCTGGGTGTCACTTGGTGGAGTGTGGGAGAAGGGGGAAGGAGGAGTGGAGCTAGTCTTATGCCCTTCTATGTAAGAATCCAGATTTGAATGAACTAATTTTGTTTTCCCTTGGTCTGGGTGCTCTGTCTGTGAAGCATCTCATGGACAGTTTGGGTAAGCCAGCCCAGAGCCCACCGGCCGGCCTGGAGAATACTGTCAACAGGACAGGGCCCAGAGCAGACTACACTGTAGGGAGGGTGGAAATGGAAGAACTCGTGTGCTAAAACTTTGAAGTTGGTTCTCTGGAGAATGGGTGGGTGGTCAGGAAGAGAGTTATCCTCAAACCCTTAGAGACTGCCCAGGAAAATGGCAGGGTATCTAGATTCTGTAGTAGCTACACAACTGTAGACGTTGATATTGATGCATTCTGCGAAATTGGGGGAAGGAGCCAACTACTAATGGTTTTGTTTGTTTGATTTTTAACTGGGGATTGAGCCCAGGGGCTGCTCCTCGAGCCCTTTTACCCTTTATTTTAAGACAGGGTCTTGCAAGGTTGACCAGGCCGGCCTGGAATTTGTGACTCTCCTACCTCAGGAATGACAGCTGGGCAGCACTGCACCCAACCTAACTACAAATTTTTTTTCACGGTAGTAAATAAATGGGCTAATAAACTGGCCCGCTTAAAATCCAGTGGGAGCTATCTGAGGGGCACCACCTCATCTCCCCCCCCCCCAGTTCCCCTCCCAGCTCTGCCTCTGTCATGGTCTCCTCACAGACCACCCAGCCCCTTGGTTCCAGATCCCAATTCCCTCCCACCTCAAGAACTTCCCTCCTGGAAGTTTCCCTGCTCTCCTATCCTCACCAGCATGGCTGTTTCCACTGGATCGTTTTCCCCTAGCCTCCCTACTGTAGCACCTGGCATCTTAAATAATAACAAAACAGCAAATGGACATGCCTCCAGCCTCATAGGAAAAGGGCTCAAAACCCAGGCTGTCTCTGTTGTTGATCTGCCCACTGTTATCTCTGTGTTTCCTGAAGTCCTATCTCTAGTGTTCTTTCTTCCATCTGGTCAGCAGCCAGGACGGGAGGAAGTCTCCACTTATCCTCATCCGAGCTCATCCCAGTCAGAGCCGCCATGCTGGGAGTGTCAGCTAGCTGCATGACGCACCAGCTAGGAGGAGGACTTGTAACCGGGAAGCGGGCCACTCGGGGTTCTTACTTGCCAGCCGCAGAACCTAACGTGCCAATGAGAAGGGTACTTGGCAGCTCTAAGGACTGGAGCATCAGATCGGGGGCTGCACAGAGAGAAGCAGCCAAAATCAGTCTGTGGGGCCAATGCCATGGAGGTAAACACAGTCGACTGACACAACCACACAGTTGCCCCCCAGGAAATTCAAACCTCCTTCACACCTCTACCCCTCCGGACTTTTGGTCAAGGTGTGCATGGTCCCTCTCCCCTTAGGAGATGCAGCAAAAATTGCCCTGAGATCCCTGAGGTCGCAGTGAACTCCGAATCCACCTGCAGCTTTGTGACTCCAAAATCTGGACAGCTTTTCTAGAATGAAAAGGAGTCCTAATCTAGATTCAAAGGGAGGTCCCATGGGACACATGTCTACAGCACCTTTGAAAAATAGTCTTTTCTAGATAAGTAATTGATGGATGGAAAGGTGGAGATGTAGGCAGTGCTGTAAGTACAGGTCAGGTTCCATGGATTCCTTAATCTCAGTTTTCAGTATGACATGGGAATTTTGGGATCAAAGCTATGCCGTGCAGCTCTATGCTCCTCTACTGCTCTTTGGCATCCCTCATACTGGCAGGAAGAGCATCTGTTGGGTATATTGTTTGGATACAATCCAAGTCGGACTGGGGGCTCAGTCACAATTACTTTATTTTATGTAACTACTTCCCCAAAGACACGGATCTTGCACTTCACATTACAGCCAGCCTCAGAACTGCTAATGCCAACTAGGCAGAGTGGTCTAGAAGGGATCCTTCCATTCCCAAGCCCGTCCATGTGGAATGGCGTCTCCTGGCATGAAGAGGATTCTCAGGAGGAAGCTCTAACACAGTAATAAGAGTGGGACTTCAGAGATGCCGTGCTTTGAGCATGCAGTCAGAGGACAGCAAGGACGCACTTCTAGAGAACCCGGGATGAGTACCGCCTCAGGACCACAGAGTCCAGACCCAAGTCACATCCCTTCACAGGTGTCCTTGAGTTGGGTGAGCCATGTCAACGTCATTTTCCTTGCGGGACCCACTTGCAGTACGGATTTCAATGGTGCTGGCATCAGAACCTGGAGAGGAAAAGAGAAGACTCTGATGGCACCTGCATTCTTGAAGGTTTTTCCTCCAGCTGCAGAAAATGCCCTGAGGACTCGGCAACACACCAAGTGTGCATAAATGAAATGTCTTAGTGTTTGGTCTGGAGGAGAAAAAAAAAACTACGGTACAGTTCATCTTCATTTTATCAAATCATTCCCAATGATGAATCAAATCCTGCAGAATCATCTAGTGCAGTTGATAATTAACTGCTACCTGAGTGCTACAGGAAACTGCCTACAGTCAACCTTAAGAAAATTCTGGTACGCAGGTGTAGTTGTGCACGCCTGTAATCCCAGCAGCTTGGGAGGCTGAGGCAGGAGGATCGCAAGTTCAAAGCCAGCCTCAGCCAAAGCAAGGCCCTAGGCAAACAAAGTTTGACCAGGCATGGACTGTTGCATACTGGGTCCTGATGGCTGTTTCTGTTCCCACCATCAAAAGAAAGGAAGCTTCCCATTGGTGGAGGGAGGTGCTGAGGGAGGAGAATCCACATGGAATCTTTGCCCCTCCCCTCCCCAACAATTTAAAGGTCTGTTTCATCCTTCCACTAGCACACCTTCCACATTTGTGGTGGGGCAACCCTTTGCCACAAACGGCACAATTATTCTTTCATCCCATACCTACCCCAGGAGTGTCTGCTTCCATACTGATGTGGAAGATGCAATATGTGACCTCCTCAACTCTATGTGGCAAGTGAGTGCCCTTAATGAAAGCCTTCAGGCCCCCCATCAATGGGCCTTGCTGATCTCTGCAGCCTCCTCTCGGGGGTCTCTCCTCACCCACAAATGAATGCAGGCACACTACATTCATTCATTCATCCTCTCTCCCTCCTCCCCCCATCCCAGCTTGATCCTGCCCCAGTGTCTTTGCATCTCTCTCTCTCTCTCTCTCTCTACCCCCCCTCCCCCTCTCTCCTCTCTCTCTCTCTCTCTCCCCCTCTCTCCTCTCTCTCTCTCTCTCCCCTCTCTCTCTCTCTCTCTCTCTCTCTCTCTCTCTCTCTCTACCTGCAAATCTCTAGTTTACACTAAATTCAAATCTCAGCTCAAATGTTACCTTTTCCCCAGACACACTTCAGGGTCAGCCTGTCTTGAGACCACTCTTGCACCCCTCTTCCTGCTAGGTCTCCCTTCGTAGAATTAATATTACAGATTTATTTGCGTTTTTCTCACTCTGTCTTTACCCCTAGAATGGAGTGTCTCTGGACAGGAAATTTGAGTTATCACAATGTCCCTAATGTCTTAACACCTGGCACACAGAAGGTGCTCAATAAACATGTTGAATGGATAAATACAGTCGGGTCAGTGCCTCAGCATCACTTGGATACAGCATTCATGTGTGGGAGGATTAGTTCAGACTACTCCGAAGAAAAACAGGATCAAGCAGTTTTAAAGGAAGGCAAGTGTGGGCTAGGGGTTGTGGCTCAGTGGAAGAGCGCTTGCCTAGCAGGTGTGAGGCACTGGGTTTGATTCTCAGCACCGCATATAAATAAAGGTATGTTGACAACTAAAAAATATTAAGAAATAAAAAGGCAAGTGTGATTTTCAGCATTCCTCCAATATAAACACATGTAAACCGACTGTGGACTGTGAAGGAAACAGCACTCAGATCTTCCTCCCAGGGTTTGATGAAGATGAGTTTAGCAGAATGTAGGTGAGAGAAAGTCGGACCCAGCATGATCTCAAAGGCAAAGGAATTGAAATGGTGGGTGAAAGTCGTGACATTGCAGGGCTACATCTACAGGCAAATCCTAAGGAGAGTTTGGTTTGCCCACAGAGATGAGAGTAGACCTTCTGTGGGACTGAGTTACCAAGAACCAGCTGGGAGACTTCTGAAAGACACATGTGGTACCAGAAGAGTATTCCCGGTGGAGGGACTGGTGGCACTTGACAAAGAGTTGATTCTTACCAGGGTTGCCCACTTTTTTTTATGAGGACAGCCCAGGCTTCTGAGAAGCTGTGTGGGATTGCTGTGGTCCTTTTCAGGAAGACTCAGCTGCGTGTCACATGGTGACTTGTGACCAAGGTCTAGCTAAGGATAAGCCCTGGTGACCTCACACCCGGGACATGCTGTGGGTTATATGGCTTTGAGGTCTTCCTCGTCTTTCATTCCTCCCCTGGGGCTTCATGGAGGAAGAATATCTATTCATGACAACTTTCTTGAAGCAAATATTGCTGGCAGAGAGCCACCCAAGCCCAGCCCTGTCTGAGTTACGTGGGTGCTTGCAGCTGTGGGTTTTGAAGCAGATCTGGATTTCCATGGGTATTCTCTTCTAGTTTTAAAAGATCTTCTCAGAGAATACCCTGAGAAGTTAGTTAAACAAGGATGTTGGAGGGTGTTGATGAATTATGTATTGGTGCAAAGTCTGTGAACATCTCAAGTCCCTGTAGGAAATACAAGTGATAATGGCCTCAAGATGCCAAAGGACCAACACCCTGCAAATGGCCCCTTTAATGAGCTTTACAAGTCCAGAAAGTTTCTAGGGAACCTCCCAGCCCCACATAGACTTAGATTTGGATGTATACTGGATGTTTCCTATGCCTTCATATCTTGAATTCCTTAGAAGCACTGAAGCTCTGGACACTGGATGAGCCTTGGAAAAGCATACAAGACCTGGGCCCAGATGCTTCAAGGTGTCGGACTACACCTGACCTACCCAAGAGAGCCCGAGGCTCTGGGGTGGGTTCTCATGGATGCTCTCCTAGCGATCACAAGCCAAGGACCACCACATGTTACTTTCAGAGGGAAGTGAAGGGAAAGCAGGTTGCTATGCCAGGAAAGCTTCCCTGGTTGCATTGGGAAGTAGCACAATGTCCAGTTCTTGAGCTCTCTAAGGCACTACTTGGAGGACAGGCAGCTGGAAAACTGCAAGGTTCTTCACAAGATGCCTACAAGAGGGAGATGATTGCCCTACAGTGGCTTGAGAGAAGAAATCTTGCAGGTAGCAGAGGAAAAAGGGAAAAGTCCATGCTGACATGATGTTTTTTCAGAAGCAGTGAAATAAAGGGCCTTGAAGGCAACCTCTGAGTTCTCCAACATCTCCTGTTGGAAGCTTTGCCCACCTTGTATTAGAAAGGGTTAGGGTTAGGGTTAGGAAGCACAAACAGGATTGTGGGAGAATGAAGGAAACAGGCTTCTGGAACAAGCAAGGGCTTGTGGGAGAAACAGGGTTCTGGGAGAAAGAAGGACTTGCAGGTCAGGTCAGAGGATTCAGGGAGAAAAGTGAGAATAAGATTGTAGGAGAAGCAAAGAGTTGTAGGAGAAGTAAGTGAGCAGACAATTCTGGGAGAAGTGTGGGATTATGGGAGAATCAAGCAACCAGAGTAGTCTGGGAGAAAGGACTGGTGCATTATGGCGAAGGATTTGGGGAGATGCAAGGGATTATGGGAGATTCAAGAGAACAGAATTCTGGGGGAAAGGATGACTTGCCAGTCAGAGCAGAGGATTCTGGGAGGAAGGTGAGAACTAGATTCTGGAAGACATAAGGGATTGTGGGAGATTCAAGAGAACAGAGGGGGCTGGGGATGTGGCTCAGTGGTAGAGCACTCGCCTTACACGTGCAAGGTCCTGGGTTCCATCCTCAGCACCACATAAAAACAAAATACAGTGATTGTGTACAACTACAAAAAATAAGACTTCCTAATTCCAAAAAAAAAAAAAGATTCTGGGAGAAAGGAGGACCTGCTGGTCACAGCAGAGGATTCTGGGAGGAGGGTGAGAACAAGATTCTGGGACATGCAAGGGGTTCTGGGAGACTCTTTTGTACAGAAGATTCTGGGAGAAAGAAGGACTTGCCCATCTGAGCAGAAAATTCTAGGAGGGGGCACTAAGGTTATAGCTCAGTGGTGGTAGAGCATTCGCCTAGCATGTGTGAGGCACTGGGTTTGAGCCTCAGCACCATATACAAACAAAAACAAATGTGTTGCGTCCATCTACAACTAAAATTTAAAAAAAAATTTGGGGAGGAAGGTGTAAACAAGACTCGCGGAGACGCAAGGGAGTGTGGGAGATTTGAGAGAACAGGATTCTGGGAGAAAGAAGGACTTGCGGCTCTGAGCAGAGGATTCTGGGAGGAAGGCGATTACAGGATTTGAACAGGATTCTGGGAGACGCAAGGGATTGTGGGAGATTCGAGAGAACAGAGGATTCTGGGAGAAAGAAGGACTCGCGGCTCTGAGCAGAGGATTCTGGGAGGAAGGCGATTACAGGATTTGAACAGAATTCTGGGAGACGCAAGGGATTGTGGGAGATTCGAGAGAACAGAGGATTCTGGGAGAAAGAAGGACTCGCGGCTCTGAGCAGAGGATTCTGGGAGGAAGGCGATTACAGGATTTGAACAGGATTCTGGGAGACGCAAGGGATTGTGGGAGATTCGAGAGAACAGAGGATTCTGGGAGAAAGAAGGACTTGCGGCTCTGAGCAGAGGATTCTGGGAGGAAGGTGAGAATAGGATTTGAACAGGATTTGGGGAGATGCAAGGGATTGTGGGAGATTCGAGAGAACAGAGAATTCTGGGAGAAAGAAGGACTTCTGGGTCACAGCAGAGGATTCTGGAAGGAAGGGGAGAACAGGATTCTGGGAGACACAAGGGATTGTGGGAGATTCAAGAGAACAGGATTCTGGGATAAAGAAGGCCTTCCGGGTCAGAGCAGAGGATTCTGGGAGGAAGGTTGAGAACAGGATTCTGGGACAAAGAAGGACTTCTGGGTCAGAGCAGAGGATTCTGGGAGGAAGGCAAGAGCAGGATTCTTGGAGATGCAAAGGATTGTGGGAGATTTGAGAGAACAGAGGATTCTGGGAGAAAGAACTTCCGGGTCAGAGCAGAGGATTCTGGGAGGAAGGGGAGAACAGGATTCTGGGAGGTGCAAGGGATTATGGGAGAATCCATTTTACAAGGATTCTGGGAGAAGGAAGGACTGGTAGGTCAGGACAGAGGGTTCTGGGAGGAAGGTATGAACAGGATTGTGAGAGAAGCTAAGGGATTGTGGGAGAATCAAGCTACCAGAGGATTCTGGGAAAAAGAAGGACTCACAGGTCTTACAGGATTCTGGGAGGAAGGTAAGAATAGGATTGAGAGAAGTAAAGGGTTGTGGGAGATTTAAGGGAACATGGTTCTGATCAAAGTAAGGAGTTGTGAGAGAAATTATAGAACAGAGAATTCTGGGAGTAAGAACAACTTATGGGTTAGAGCAGAGGATTCTGGGAGGAGGTGAGAAAAGGATTGTGGAAGAAGCAAACGGTTGTTTGAGAAAGAAGGTCTTGAAGGTCAGGGCAGAGGATTCTGGGAGGAAGGTGAGAACAGGATGATGGGAGAAGTGAGGGACTGTAGGAGAATAAAGTGAACAGCATTGTTGGGGAAGAGAGGTTGTGAGTGAAATAAGAATAAAAGATGCTGGGAGAAAGAAGGGTTGGTGGTTCATTTCAGAGGATCCTGAGAGGAATGTGAGAACAGGCTTGTGGGAGAATGAGGGAAACAGGATTCTGGGAAAAGCAAGGGGTTGTGGAGAAATAGAGAACAGGGATTGTGGGAGAAAGAAGGACTTGCAGGTCAGAGCAGAGAATTCTGGGAGAAAGGTGACTACAGGATTGTGAGAGAAGCAAGGGATTGTGGGAAAAGCAAGGAAAAAGGATTCTGGGAGAAACAAAGACGGGTGGTTTATGATAGAGAATTCTGGGAGGAAGGTGAAAGTAGGATTGTGAGAGAAGTGAGGGATTATGGGAGAAATAAAAGAACTGAGGATTCTGGAGGAAGAGGCATTGTAGGAGAAATAAAAACAGGATTGTGGGAGAAAGGAGGACTGGTGGTTTGTGGCAGAGAATTCTGGGAGGAAGGTGAGAACAGGATTGTGGAAGAAGCAAAAGGATCTAGGACAATCAAGTGTACAGATGATTCTGGGAAAAAGAAGGACTTTCAGGTTAGAGGATTCTGGGAGGAAGGTGAGAACAGGCTTATGGGAAATGTAAAGAGTTGCAGGAGAATTAAGGGAACAGTGGATTCTGGGAGAAGGAAAGGGTTGTGGGACAAATAAGAGAACATAGGATTCTGGGAGAAAGAACTACCTGTGGATCATAACATAGGATTCTGGGAGAAAGGTGAGAACAGGATTCTGGTTAAAGTAAGAAGTTGTGGGAGAAATAATAGAGAATTCTGGGAGAAAGGACACTTATGGGTTAGAGCAGAAGATGCTGGATGGAAAATGAAAAAGGATTGTGGGAGAAGCAAAAGGTTGTGGGAACAAGGAGGACTGAGGGTCAGGACAGAGGATTCTGGAAGGAAGGTATGAAGAGAAATATGGGAAAATAAAAGGGACAGAATTCTGGCAGAAGTAATAGGTTGTGGGAGAAATAGAAAACAGAAGATTCTGGGAGGAAGAAGGACTTGAAGGTCAGAGCAGAGAATTCTGGGAGGAAGGTGAGAACAGGATTATGGGAGAAGCAAAGTGTTGTGGGAGAAATGAGAAAAAAAGGATTCTGGGAGAAAGGACTGGTGGTTTATTACAAGAGGATTCTGGGAGGAAAGTGAGAACAAAATTGTGGGAGAAGCAAAGGGTTCTGGGGGAAATCTAGTTTACAGAGGATTCTGGGAGAAAGAAGGACTAGTGGTTCATGGCAAAGGATTCTGGGAGGAAGGTGCAGGATTATGGGAAAAGCATTGGGTTCTGGGAGAAACAGAACAGAGGATTCTGGGAGAAAGAAGGACTTATGAGTCAGGGCAGAGGATTCTAGGAGGAAGGTGACAACAGATTTGTGGGAGAAGCAAGGAATTGTGGGAGAGTCAAGAGAACAGAGGATTCTTGGAGAAATAAGAGAACAGATAATTCTGGGAGAAAGGAGGACTGGTGGGTCAGGGCAGAGGATTCTGAGAGGAAGGTGAGAACAGGATTGTGAGGGCATTGTGGGAGAAATAAGAGAACAGATAATTCTGGGAAAGAGGAGAACTTGCCGGCCAGAGCAGAGGATTCTGGGACAAAGACGTGAACACAATAGTGGGAGAAGCAAGGGATTGTGGGAGATCAAGGGAACAAAGAATTCCAGGAGAAACAAGGGAGGGGTCATGGGATAACGAGGACACACAGGATTCTGGGAGAAGGTACTGTGGTCCAGGGCAAATGATTGCTCAATTTCTTTCTCACACAGAGGAAGCAGATTCTTGGAGAAAAGAAACAACAGATGATTGTGGACGAGAGCAGAGACTGTGGGAGAAATTAGGAGAGATCAGAGGATTGTGACAGAAGCAAAGAATTGTGGAACAGAACAAAGGATTGTGGGAAAGATGGGCACTTTGGGTATAACAGAATTATGGAAGAAACTAAGAATTGTGGGAGATAACGGGATTGTGGAGAAGCAAGGAATTGTGGGACAGGACAGAGGACTGTGGGAAAGACGTGGATGTGGGGGCAACAATGAATTGTGTGAGATATGCGGTATTATGGAAAGACAGAATTGTTACAAGCTGAGATGGATGCAAATGCCAAATAGTCCTATGAGACGGCATAGTCCCTGGGAAATATATTTGAATGACATTGGAAGTTCCTCCACCAACAGAGAAGTAAAGCACATTCTCAGATGAGAGACTAGTGACTACCAGAGACATACTGACCAGGGAAGAGTTAGAAGAACTCTTAAAATTGTCCCCAATGGGCTGATGACTGCCCAAAGTCACACAGAAATCATTTCCAATGTGCTTAAGTGTCCTAAACAGCAAAACTTTAAAATGATTTAATTTCTGAAAGGGGGAAAAAGTTATTTTTGAAGGTTTTTGTTTGTTTGTTTTTGAGCAACATATGCAAATTTTCTGTAGGGTTACCACACAAAATGATGGGGACTGTGCCTTAGGGACAATTTGGGTTTTTTTCAGTATCAAATGGGGGCTGGGGTTGTGGCTCAGTGGTAGAGTGCTCACTTTGTATCTGTGAAGCACTGGGTTTGCTCCTCAGCACCACATAAAAATAAATAAATAAACATATTGTGTCCATCTACAACTAAAAATCTATTTAAAATAAATATCAAATAGATTTTCTTAGGGACAACTTTAATTTTAATATTTCAAGGGTGACTAAATGTACACTTAAGAGCCTTAGTGCACCTTCGTATCACCTCCACTGCATACTTCTGCAGGAGATGTTGTTGATTTTACAAACTTCTGTGTTTCCAAAAACTGACTTAACAGGCATTAGCTAACAATACATCACCGGGGTGTCTAAAATGACAACTGCCTCTTTTTTTGGGGGGGGGTGCTGGTGGGCAGGACTGGGGATGCAACCCTGGCCTCTTATGTGGTAGGCAAGCAGTCTACTACTG
Organism: Marmota monax; assembly: GCF_021218885.2. NCBI lineage: Eukaryota > Metazoa > Chordata > Mammalia > Rodentia > Sciuridae > Marmota > Marmota monax. Next base: position 1,355,267 of record NW_026694062.1, on the reverse strand, counting down.
AGCCACATCCCTAGCCTGACAGCTGCCATTTTAAGAGAAATTCTTTCCAAAATTAAAAATACAATCAGTATTGTATTTTGTCTTTTTCAAAAGGCTTTCCCTACTTGCTTTCTTCTTCCACCCAGTTCTTTCAAAAAAGTATTTACATAGATTATTCTGTTACTAGAATAGAATTATTATTTTTAAAAGCTTGTTTAATTTACCCAGTACACTGTGAGATAATTAAGGGAAAAGTCTATAACCTGTGGCACCTAATTCAGAGCCTGACGGAATCCTTGGCAGTCAGCCAAAGTTGTTTAAAACACAGAGACGGGGTAGATCCATATGATGGATGGAATATTATTCAGCCAAAGAAAGAACAACATACTAATATACGTGTGCCACATGGATGAACCTTGAAAACTTTGCTAATTAGAAGAAATCAGACACAAAGGACAGATCTATGTGAAATGTCCATAAGAGGCAAATGCATAGGGACAGAAGATTACTGGTTGCCATGGCTGGGAAAGGGGAATGGGAATTAACTGTTAAGGGCCTTGGGGTTTCTTTTTGAGGTTATAAAAAATAATCCAGATTTAGATAGTGGCAGTGGTTACCCATCATTGTAAACATATCAGAAACCACTGAAGAGTACACTTTAAAAGAATGAATTTTATGTTATATGGGTTATATCTCAACTTTGTGTGTGCATCATGCTGGACTTGAACCCAGGTCCTCTGGCATGCTAGGGAAGTTCTTGCCCAATGAGCTGCAGCCTACCCCTAGCATCTTCTCAGTTCTCTCTTTGTGTGTGTGTGTGTGTGTGTGTGTGTGCGCGCACGCGCACGCTGGGGACTGAACCCAGGGCCTTGTGCATGCAAGGTAAGCACTCTACCAACTGAGCTACATCCCCAGCCCAAATCTCAGTTCTCTTAAAAAGCAAAGGAAGAGGGGGAAATCAGCATTTCTTTACAGATGAAAAGATAAGAGATCTCTAACTTTCCATGTGGAAGGAAGATACCATTGTGAAATGTCCAACTTCTCCTGTGGGAGCACTATGCAAACTCAAAGTTTGTTGTTTTTTTAGATGTCTCCTTCTTCTATTTGTTTTTCAAGATATAAATTGATGAAACAAATAGAGTTCAAATTTCAAAGAAAACCTCCTTTTCGGAAATGAAATGTGAAAGATGACACAATGTCAAAGTGAGGAGAGGGCTGGGGGTGCAGCTCAGTTACAAAGTGCTTGCCTAGCAGGCATGCATGAGGCCCTGGCTTCCATCCCCAGCACCAGGGAAAAAAAATAATTTTTTTAAAAAATAAAAGGAGAAGGTAAGGCAATCCAGGAATTACTGCCCTGTTTAGTTTTCTGTTGGCTGTTCGTTTGCGTTGTGTAAAACCCTCCATATAAAAATTTCTAACTTGTGAGCACAGACCTAGGCAACAGCTTTCTCAAAAGAATGAATATGATTGATGCTGTTTGCCCATGGTGATTGGAGTGCCTGGGGCAGACTGGGATATAGTTTTTATTGTTATTTCTTTTTAGTGTTTTATTTGACTGTCAAAGATTGACTCAGCCACCTTAATCCACCAGAAAGGGAAAACCAACAAAGCCAAATAGTTCCAGATGGCAATTTTGGGCTCATAACTCAGGTGGTATCAGTAATAGCATGCTAACAGCAATTCCAACTGGTGGGTCTGTCATCCTTAATGCACTGTGTTTACTAGATAGAAAATCCAGAGGTTGGGGGAGTGGCTCCAGGATAAAGGCTTGCCTAGCCTAGCATCCATGCGGCCCTGGATTCCATGCTCAGCTCCACAAACAAAGAAAGTCTATAAACACAAAGTACATCTGTCATAACTGTAGCCTGAAGTATTTCTGTTTCCCTTCAAGGATCCCAATTATGACCAATTCTGTCTCATGGAATCAATCCATCAATTCTTCACCATGTTTCTTTAACCCATCTTGTCACCTAAAAATGAAACTTCCTTCAAAATATTTAAATAGTAGGAATGGAAAAGAAAACAGAGCTCTTGTAGCCATTTCCAGATATCTTTCTTCAAAGTTTTCTGACTTCAAAATTCAACATTATACTTTGGTATAAAAAAAGTAGCTTGGATAGCGTATTGTTTCTCTTTGGTCTCCTGTGTGTGTGTGTGTGTGTGTGTGTGTATGTGGTGCGCATGTATGTTTGTGTGCACACACTGATTCATATTGGGTAGAAGAAAGTTTTAGATTCACACTTTCAGAAAGCCTAATTTTACTTGGACATTACAAATCATTAGTTAAAACTGCATGGCTTGGGCTGGGGATGTGGCTCAAGCGGTAGTGCGCTCGCCTGGCATGCGTGCGGCCCGGGTTCGATCCTCAGCACCACATAAAAACAAAGATGTTGTGTCCGCTGAAAAACTAAAAAATAAATATTAAAAATTCTCTCTCTCTCTCTCAAAAAATAAATAAATAAATAAAACTCCATGGCTTTCAGTGTAGTGATTTCCAAACTTATTTCCTTAACCCAAATATCTTTTTTTTCCCCACTAAAACAAAGCTTAACAAGGAAACCCTAAGACAGAGGTGTATGTTAGCAAAAATGTACTTCTTTAGTCATAATTTGAATTTTATGAAAAATAAACATTGTAATCAATTAGAATTATAAGGACACCTCAGTTAATTCAAAACTTTCAAACTGAAATCTGAGCTGAAAGTTACCATCATGTACCAACTTGAACAATTAACACTTTCTTTGCTTTGACTTGATGGTGTCACATCTAACTTCAATGGCCACAGAGCTGACGTGCAGTAGCCTTTAAGTAATTCTCCTCTGCCATCACTGTATGGTGATCCCTTAAAGATGACAGGAGAAAGTTATTCTGAGCTCCACATTCAAATCAGTTCAGTTATTAGGTTAACTCAAGTTAATATGTGGGCAGGCTAGTATTTGGTAGTCAACACATTTGAAGTATTCAATTTAATCACGGATTCTACTGTGAGTTTTGGAATGGAATTTGAATTATTTATTAGATGCCTGAAGCATCACATCAGGGTTCCACAGAGCACAGTTTGACAATCACAGTGCTATGTGAACAGGATAAATTGGAAAAGCCGGTACTGGTTCTTTGGCTTTTTGCCCTACATGCCCCCAGTGAGCTGGACAGAGAAGTGCACCTGTAATCTAAAGAGCTCATGTCATAGCATTCATCACCTCACAGCAAAAGTATCAAAGGGTTTAAAGTGACAATTTATCACTATTCAAAATGCCATTCAGCCCAATTGGGAACCAGTTATAAAAAACACAGGCTACAGGGCTTAATAATTAAAGGAAGGGCATCATTCAAATATTAAAAGGATGGGGGGCTGACGAAATGGAAGAGTCATCATGGGCTATTGTAACACGCCCTCTGCCCCTCAGTGTTTGATAAAGGATTGACCATGGAGTTCTGGTGTGCCACACCACTCCTGCCCTGGCCTGTGGAGCGTAAGTTACCTTCTGACAGCATGCTGAGGGCCTCATCAGAAGTGTGTCCCCCAACTGGAGCCACCTTCCTGCAAGTGAGGTTTTCAGGACGCACGCAAGAGCCCACCACCTCGGCTGCTGAAGTCGTCATGGATTCCCACTGGATCACCATCTTGGGAGACTGGAGACCCATGCGGCATCCTGTCCAGCCATAGAAGGCCAGAGACAAGAGGAAGCCCTGGGCGGGATTCAGTATCCCCTGGGAGAAAAGGCAAAAAGATGCAGCAGTCAGTGAAGCAGGACAGGAAGTAGAGCCTTCAGTTGCCACATAGTGCCAAGCTCCACTCAAGCGCCCACTGGGCTGCCCTCACTCGGAACAAGTGGGTTGTTTGGTTTGGGGCAAGACTAAGATTGGCCGTAGTAGGTTCTGCATCTCCAAGGGCTGCCTGAAAATAGAGGAAGTGGGGAGAGTGCAAGGGAGAGAAGAGAAAGGATGGGTGGGGGTCAGAGAAAGAGAAGGGGAGGATGAAGAGGACCAGGAGGAGAGGAGAGGAAGGGGAAGGAAAGTGGGGGAGAGGAAATGCAAGCAAGGAAGGTGATAGAACCAGCCATCTTGGACCTCTGCTCCCCTGTGGCTTTCCACCTGGTGCTGCCAGGTCAGAATTTGATTCAGTCAAGGTTCTTGGGGTAACATTACTCCATAGAGCTAGCCAGAGGAGCCATGTGAAGCTCTCAGCCAAAACACACAGATCAAGAGGGCTCGTGTGGGCTTATGAAAGTCATCTCAAGTGACACTTTTCCAAATTCAGAACAACATAAATAACAATTTTGCATGGCTCAGAGCATACCTCTCTGCCAACAGCTCCTAATACACATGAAATGTGATGAAAATACAGGGGGGGGGGTGTCCAGTATTTTTATACATGTTTTTATGTAATAGTAATTAATCTCAATTTTATAGGCTACATTTTCCAGTTAATACAGAGACTTCATAATCATCGTTTTTAACTTCTGGGTCACATTCAACAAGATGAAAGCCAAGGGCTGGGATATAGCTTGGTGGTAGAGTGTATACTGAGCAGATACCAGGCCCTGAGTTTAATCCCTGGCACCCCAATTTTAATTAAAAAGGAAAAAGAAAAAAACAAAATATGAAAGACCATAATTTACTTTGACATTTGGGTTTCCAATAATGCTTTAGAATTTTATATAATGCTGAGCCAGGCCTGGTGACATGTGCCTATTATCCCAGCTACTAGGGAGGCTGAGGCAGGAGGATCACAAGTTTGAAATCAGCCTGGAAAACTTAGCAAGACCCTGTCTCAAAATGTGAAAAACAGAAAGGACCAGTGGTACAGTGCTTGCCTAGCATGCACTCTGTAATTGATCCCCAGGATTAACAACAACAACAACAAAAAGATGATAAAAGTGCTGTACTACTGAGTTATACCCCTGACTCTCTATCTTTTTAATGATAATCACTACAATGAATGAAATTTTCTCAGAAGTTCACTAAGCCAAATGTAGGTAGTCCAAGAACCTACTTGCCTCGTTGTATATTTATATAAATAAACATCATACTTCTGATTGTTCTTTTTTCCTTCCAATTTTTTTTTTTCAAGAAGAAACTTAAATCTAGATTAGCTTACCATAATGAACCACGTGGTCTTGGCTGCATCTCTGACACGTTTCAAAGAGCCTGCATTGATATCTGGTTGCATTTCAAGGTAGAATAAAAGGCTTTCATTGATTATATTGGACAGCCAACTGTTAAAAAGACAATGGCCCACAGGTGAAGAGAACATGCCACAAAAATTCATTTTAAATGCTAAGGATCAGGGACTGATCTTTGCCACACTGTGTATGTGCCAATTCTAGGTAGAGAGCTGATCACTTCCACAGCAAGCAACTGAACCAGCACACCAAGAATTTATTTAAGGAAATGTAATTCCTTCTCTCAGTCTAACACAGAGATCCACAAATCCTTCCCATGTTAACACTCAACACCACATCAACATGTAAGGTATCAAATAACCCAGAATTCAGTCTTGGTTTGAGGAGCAACCTGAAGATTTTAAGATGAAGAATTTACTTTGACATTTCACACTGAAATTTTAAAATGTTACTCTTGGGGGGTCAGTGAAGTTTGAAACAGTGATCTAAGTGTATTTTTACTGGGAGGTAATTTCTGCCTCTCCTAGGAGCATGTCCAAACAAATCCCTTCATATCAGGTAGATTATTAACACCACAAGGCTTGCTCTGAGAAAGTATTTATTCACCACATTACAGGGTGTTACCATTCCAATTTTTTTTTTTTTTTTTTGTGGTACTGGGGATTGAACCCAGGGCCTTGTGCATGCAAGGCTCCATTTTTTTTTTTTTTTTTTTTGCATTGGTTATAAGTCTATTTTCAAAGCATCCATCTGAAACATTTGGGTAGGATACCAGACATGGAGAATCTCAGCAAAAGAAATTTGCTAAGCCTTTCTATCCAGCTTTGACTGAGCTGAATCTTTACACTGGAGATGTGTCCTCACCCCTCTATCGCACACAGGAATTCTGGTGTCAAAAACAAGGCCAATGGGTGCATTTAAAACGCATGGGGCTGGAGATATAGCTCAGTTGGTAGAATGCTTGACTCACACGCACGTGGCCCAGGGTTAAATTCCTAGCACCACAAACAAACAAACGTTACCACCTCCCTCATTTTGGTTAATCCCAGAATCCCAGTAAGGGGTTACGCATAGTTGTTTCAAAATTAAACTCGGAACCTCTTATTCTTGGGGCTTTATGCCTAAATCAAGTAAATATTTTCAGTTTTTGCCACAAATTCAGAATTCCAGACTTGCTCAGAGATGTCCCTTCCACATGCTTCCCTTAAGAACTCACAGGTCACAAATGGAAGAGAAAAATGGTAAGTGGTTTGCAAATCCCATCCCACTGGCAATTAAAAAAAAAATAGTTACCAAGCGATTAAAACCAGCATTATTTTGAAAAACCGGATCTTGATCACAGCTCCCATTCGCCTCTCGTTCTCTGTGTAAATGCCCTGTCTTCCTTTCAGTAAAGAGGCCACTGTGAAGAGCACAGGGGAATGACATACTTACTGTGTTCATCATTCTTATTTATTTCATAACAGAGAAGGGCATCAAAGCAGGTGTGAGCCCATAAACAAGGCCAGAAGATCTAAAGCGAAGCAAGTTATTGACGTCACCCTCCCAGCTACCCATGTGAAGTCCTTATAGGATCCAAGGAATATGTATTTTAAATAACTTGAGATTTACTGTATGCCCATTCCCTTTAGTCAGCTTCCTCTGATGTTAACATCAAACACAACACAGGATACTTGTCACAACTAAGAAAATAACACTGATACATTAGGAACTAAACTTCCAATTTTATTGGATTTTACTAGTTCAGGTATTTTTTTTCTTTTTTATAAAATAAGGCACTTATTATTTTAAAATGTTGAAAATTTAACATTTCTTCTTAGAAACAGATTAGAACACCTACAAAAAAGTTTGGAGAATAATTAAATAGAGCTGGGTGCAGAGGCACAGACCTGAAATCCCAGAGACTCAAGAGGCTGAGACAGGAGGATTGCAAGTTTGAAGCTAGGCTCAGCAACTTACTGAGGCACTAAGCAATTTAGTAAGAGTCTGCCTCAAAAAAATATAAAAATGAAAAGGACTGGGGATGTGGTTCAGTGACTAAATGTTTCTGGATTCAATCCCTAGTGCAAAGTGTGTGTGTGTGTGTGTGTATTTTTAATTAATGGCTGAAGGTTTAGCTTAGGGGTAGAATACTTGCCTAGCATGTGCTAGGCCCTGGGTTCAGTCCGTAGCACCACTAAAAAAAAAAAAAAAAAGAATCGTCAGTGGTCCCTCCCACAAAGACAACCACTGCTACCACTGCCGTATATTTCGTTTTTGTTCTTGTTTTGCAGGACTGATAAGTGAACCCAGGGTCTCATGCATCCTAGGTAAGCACTCTACCACTGGGCTTCCACCTGTAACCCCCACAGTGTATTTCTTTTCAATGGTTTTTAAGTCATTTTTTTTGTGTTCCATATAAGCAAGTCATTATACAATTTTGAAAAAATAAATTCTCTTATTTAATGCACTATATTTAAACGCACATAGGAAAAGACTCTTCCAAAGAATAAAAGATGTTATTAAAAAGTGACACAATCAGGAGCTTCCCCCTTTCGTTAAGGTGGACTTCCTCACTCCAACTCTGCCCTTGAGAGATCCAAGGCAGCCTGAGTAGGTGGGCACTCTCTCCAGGTCACGCTTTCTTGAGGAGGACGACAGGGCCGGAACGCAGGTTCCCAGTCCTGGCCCAGGGTCTCTCTGGGGACTCGCTACATTCCGCTTATCTAGTTTTTACCCCATCCCAAATGACTCATTTCCTGTGCTCCACTTCCTGTTTCCTGCCTGTCTGAGAACTGGCATAGGCCAAGTGCATTATGGGAGTGTCTGGACTAGGCCAAGTGCATTATGGGAGTGTCTAGACCTCTCTGTCCATGCCTCATCCCTTCCCGGATCCACTTCACTCTCCTGCTCCTGTCTCACCTCTGCAGTTTTCCAAGGCCACCTTCAGAGCCTACAAGCGTGCCAAGGGCAGACCCAGGATGAGCTTCACACAAAAGTGAAAAACCAGCTAGTCCTGGCCTTAAGCTAACAAACATTGGCAAACATGTAGTGCTCAACTAAGTATGCTTTCTGCTCAGTTTTTCTTACTAAACCTGTTCACTGTCTCCATCTGTATTCTGCTTATGTCTCTGGAGGATGATGAGTGAGGTCCATTGTCCTGGATCATTCCAGAAGGACAACATGTTATCATCTCAGCCCAAGAGATGCAGCTATACCCCATGGCCTTGTACCCAGAGAACTTCCCTGCTACTTACCTGCTGTCACTGTCTTTTGGAACAAGACAGGGTTAGCTACCAGAACGAGCAGTAGTGGCAGGTACGTGGTGATATAGTGTGGGATGGCATGGTCAAGGCCTCTCTCACACCTGAGGGAGGAACAGCAAATCATTCTTCTTGAAAGAAAAGCTTTGGCTGGAATATACCCACTTATCTGCAGGCTGAGATAAGAGGATAAGAACAAAAAAAGAAATGCATAAATCTGCCCAGACTCTGAAAGAAATCAGACTCGTTTCTCATGTCCAAGAAGAAGCAATAAATTTCAGGAGACTCGGGGAGATTGTTCATGTTTCTGTCCTATAAATAGGAGAGCCTCTGAACCTTTCCAGTGGGGACAGCTTTTAAAGAGCACTACTGGCCCAGGCATGGTGACACAGGCCTGTAATCCCAGCAACTCAAGAGGCTGGGGCTGGGGGATTGCAAGCTTAAGGCTGGCCTCAGCAACTTTGTGAGAACCTAAGCAACTTATGGAGACCCTGTCTCAAAACAAAAAAATAAAAAGGGTTGGGGATGTGGTTAAGTGCCCCTGGGTTCGATACTCAGTACAAAAACAAACAAACAAACAAAAAACCCTACTGGAAGAGGTAAGAAAGGAAAAGAAATCTGGGATGGTAGATGATTCTTTGCACTAGGTCTCTTCAAAGGGAAAACACACAATTTAGAGACAAAAGCACTAATTAGCTAGTTAGGTTTTGAGTACTTACTACATAATCTCAGCTAATAACATGAAAAAAATCCAGTCCTTGTCCTTGATCTGTTCAAATGTATGACCTTCGTATGTCAAAGGAAATTCCTTCTCACATTAGGAGTAACAACCAACTCTTCAGTGGTTCTTTTCAGGGAAAAGGACTAGGATTTCTACTGATGAGTCATAAGCATCATGAGTCACCATGGGACATGGTGGTAAGAGGAGGTGGTGAAAGCCATTGATATGTTACCAATAGGGACCATCAACTAAGATACACAGAAAGTCAATGAGAGAAAAATGGCACAGAGGAAATGATAAATGAAGAAAGGGGACAGAGGATGCCTGAGGCCCAATCAGAGAGAGGCAGAAGTGTCCCTGTGGCCATGGAAGTTACCATCATAAAAATGAAAATGCTCTTAATACTTAACATTAATATTTGTGTGGTGGTCAAACACCTTACCAGGCTCCACATGGTGTGGACAGACTCTAGGGAAGTATGGGAAGCAGGAGAGGAGTGGGAGTGGCAGATTCCATTGCAAAGATGGAAATCAAATGGCCAATGAGAGAGTGAGGATGTGGCTACAAGAATGACAAGAGGTCTGCACTGCAGGATGTGCGGATTAAGAGATGATGATCTCTTAATGATGATTAAGGTGTCACACACCTGTGATCCCAGCCACTTGGGAGGCTGAGGCAGGAGGATTGCAAGTTCAAGGCTAGCCTCAGCAACATAGCAAGATCTTGCCTCAAAATTTAAAAAATGAAAAAGACTGGGGATATAGCTCAGTGGTAAAGCATTCCTGGGTTCTATCCCGGGTACTCCCCGCAGCCCCCTAAAAAAGAAGAGAGATCGCCATTTACAGATTAAGACGCTTAGATCAGGTGGCCTCCTGGAGCCCATAGGAGCACCTCAGGGTTCCCTGTGAGCCAGCCCTGTAGCAGTGGTGCCCTCAGGCTCCAAGGTAATTTTTCTAGAAGTCACCAGGGTCTCACAGGTGAAGGCAAGTAAAAGAAACTCCCTTTCCTATTAAGATCCTTCTGTTAGAACAGCTGTGACACTGTGTCTGTCCTTTTGAAGTTCCCCGTGAAAAGTGACCATGCCAGGCTTCCACACATTCTGGACAGACTCTAGGGGAATCGGGAAGCAGGAGAGAGCTAGCTAGCTCTCTGTCAATATCCACAGTTGACAAGGCAACACCGATTTGAGATGTCTGAGTAGCTGTGAGAAGTCAAAAAACTGGGGAGGAATGACTAACACCATGAGTCAACAAATTTTTTATATAAAGAGAGATAATAAAGCCAGGTGGGGTGGCACATGCCTATAATTCCAGCTACTTGGAGGCTGAGGCTGGCAAGTTTGAGGCCATACTCAGCAACTTGGCAAGACCCTGACTCAAAAAAGGGCTGGAAATGTAGCTCAGTGGTAGAGTCCCCATGGAATCAATCCCCAGTACCACAGGAAAAAAAAAATATTTCTTTTTCTTCAGTTTCATAGGGCACACCATGGTCTCTTGCAACTACTCAATTCTGATTATATCACAAAAGCAGTCACAGTTGGAACATAAATAAATGGGTGTGGCTGTGTCCCAGTAAAATTTCATTTAAAATAACCAGCCAGACGTGATTGCACAAACCTGTAATCCCAGTGAACCAGGAGGCTGAGATAGGAGGATGGCAAGTTTGAAGCCAGCCTCCTCAATTTAATGAGAGTCTGTCTCAAAACAAAAAAATAAAAAGGGCTGGGAAGGTAGTTCCAGGGACAATGCACTACTGGATTCAATCCCCAGTACCCCAAATTAAAATATAATAAAATGAAAACAGGTCAAGGGCCAGATTTGTCCTAAAGGCTATACTATGATGATCTGTGTGTGACCTACAGAACCCTAAAATCACAAAAAGACACTAACCACCTGTTTTCCAGTGGAAGTGAAATCCTACATCCTTGGTTGGGCTTTGAGACCTTGCAAATGATGGCACTGCTGGGATTTTAAATGAGGAAATGCCTGAGACAATTCCAGAACCACATTCCTCTGCATCTGTGTTCAGGGTAGCCAAGAGCATAGGATGGGAGAGGCATAGAGCCAGCTTCCAGAAGCTTCCCTTGCCTCGGCCACATCACTTCTAACTCATCCTCAGAACGTTAAACTCGCCTGATCTTTCAGTATTAAAGAACAGGTGTGAGGAAGCTATGGCAAGATGGAAGGGGCTGTCCCTGCATCTTTCTAGTTACGAGGAGGGGTATAATCTGCGCATGCACGCTGTATGCTCAGGCACCCACCCACCCAAATGAGAAAGACAGACCCAGGGGAAAGATCTGGGGAGCAAGGATGCAGTGAGCACACCGTCTCTCAGCTAGATGGGTCTGTGACTGTGGCCTCTCGGGGCCAAGAGGAGGGGCTGAGCGCCAAGGCACCCACTGTGTGAGTCAGACCGGCTCATTTTCTATAAGAACTGGGCCACTGAGGCTTACCTGGACACAGAGGGGTAGTACAGCATGACAGCTCCCTCTGCACAGAGCAGGAGGGCCAGGCCCCAGGCCATGATGTGGTACAACACGATGGTGCTAGGAGAGAAGCAGAACAGGGTGGCACTGCTCAGAGGAGGACAAAGGGGCCTGGCAAAGAAACTACCAGACTAGCCACCAGGCCAGCTTCTGAACCAGGAAAGGTAGGAGCAAAACCACCCTCCACAGAGGTATAGTGCTGCCAAGGGCACCAATGTGTGTGCTTATTTTTCAGTTGAGGTGAAATTGACATAATATAACATCAACTATTTAAAGAGAACAACCCAGGGACACTTAGGAAATTCACAATGTGGTTCAATTGTTCTAGAACATTTTATCAGACCCAGAAGGGAACCTCGTTCCCATTAGCAGTCACTCCCCATTCCCTCCAGCCCACAGTCCCTGACAGTCACCGATCTGCTTTGCTTTTATGAATCCAGCTATTGTAGACATGTCACAGCTTCATTTCTTTTTATGACTGAATAATATGAATAGACCACATTTTGTTTATCCATTCATCCATCAGTGGATGTTCTGGTTGAATACTGCTACTCCGAACATGCACATAAAACTATTTGAGTTCCTATTTTCAATTCTCTGGGGTTGTATACCTAGAAGTGGAATTGCTGAGTTATGTGGTATTTTTGTGTTTATGTTTTTCTTTTTTTTTTTTTTTCCTTTCTTTCTTGTCTTTCTTTCCCAGTGCGTGGGATGGATCCCAGGGCCTTGCACATGCCAGCCACGTGCTCTACCATTGAGCTACACGCCCAGCCTCTCTCTGCTTAATTTTATCAGAAACCAGAGTCTCCACATCTTTGCCAACAGTTTTTGTTTTCCACTTTTTTTTTTAATAGGATCTCACCATTTGCTCTGGCTGGCACCAAACTCTGGGGCTCAAAACAGTTCTCCTGCCTCAGACTCCTGAGTAGCTTGGACTACAGATGTACATCACCTTGCCTGGCTTCAAGTTTGGTTGTTGCTGTTCTCATGGGAATGGCTGCTATTTTTGAGACTTGGCTAAGTTGGCCCCACTCTCCATAAAATCATAGAATAGGTTAAGTCCATCTATAGTACCCTTCAGGGACAGTACTGTTCAGTTCTCATCAGCTCTGGTCTGAATACTTGGATCCCCACAAAATTCCTGGGTTGAAATCCTAACTCCAAAGGTGTGGCATTATAAAGTGGGGTCTTTGGAGAACTAATGAAGTCACAAGAGTAGAGACTTTATGGATAGGATTATTGCCTTTTATGAAGGAGGCCCAGGAGCTCCCTGCCCCCTCCACCATGTGAGGACAGTGAGAAGTGGCCATCTATGAACCAGGAAGAACATGTACCAAACATTGACTCTGCCATACCTTGACCTTGGACTTCCAGCCTCCAGGACTATAAGAAATATTCTGTGTGTGTATGTGTGTGTGTGTGTGTAGGAATGCCAGAGACTGAACCCAGGGGCACTCTATCTCTGAGCTACATCCACAGACCTTTTTATTTTTGAGACAGGGACTTATTAAATTGCCAAAGTTGGCTTCAAACTTATGATTCTCCTGCCTCAGTCTCCTGAGTCACTTGGAGTTATAGATCTGTGCCACCATACCTGGCTTAAGAAATGCGTCTCTACTGTTTGTAAGTCACTTTGTGGCATTTTGTTATAGCAGCCCAGATAGACTGAGACATTATATTGACCAATCTTCTATTACTATAACAAATATCTGAGATAATGAATTTATAAAGAAGAAAGATTGCATGGCATGGTGGCTTATGTCTTTAATCCTAGATACTGAAGAGGTGAAGGCAGGAATATCTCAATTTTGAGGCCAGCCTGGGCGACTTAGCCAGACCCTGTCTCAAAAGTAAAAATAATAAAAAGGCTTGGGAATGTGGCTCAGTAGTAGAGGACCTCTGGGTTCAATGCCCAGTACTGGACCAAAGAAATTAGAGAGAGGTTTTATTTTGGCTCACAGTTTTAGAGTTTTCAGCCTGTGATTGGTTGTGCTTGTTGCTTTGAGCATATCATGGTAGGAGCAGGGTAGAGTAAAGCCACTTATTTCTTGGTCAAGAAGCAAAAGAGAGAAAGAGGAAGGTGATAGGATCCCACTGTCTCCTTCAAGGGCATGACCCCAGTGACCTAAAGACCTGCCAGTAGGCCCCACCTCTTAGATTTCCACCACCTCCCAATAGTGCCAAGCTGTGGGTCAAGCCTTGGGATACCCGGGCCTTTGGGTGACAATTAAGATCCAAGCTATAACATCCACCATCTCAGGGGCATGGTACACAAGCCTTGTCCTCCCAATCCTCCATCCCTAACAACCTCCCCTCTTATTCACCCTGTACCCCGACTCCAGGGAGAGACCTGAGGTTGTACAGGTCCCTGAGGTTGTCCCATCCCTGAATCCAAACATCCAGGTGACTACTAATAGCATTTCCTTAGCAAAACCCACTACTCAGAGCCTTGGGTGGCTTTTCCCGGTCATGTGAACAATATAGCCCTCTGTGGCTTGCCCTTGCCACTGTGGTAAAGGCCAGGTGGACCTCAGGCCATGTTGTTCCCTGACACTTACACTATTGCCCAAGGCAGGCTGGCCATCCCTGGTCCTCCACCCACTCTTCCCATCAGACTGGCCTTGGCCTGCATGCCCACCTGTCTTGAGGCACTGTAAGGGGCACAGTAAGTTTAAGAGCAGTAAGGAGACCCCAGAAATTGACCAGCATCCTACTAACAGTGAAACTCAAGAAACACAGCCACTCTTGAATCTTCATTTGACTGCAACTTTTTTTTTTTTTTTTTGGTACTGGGGATTAAACCCAGGGGTACTTAACCACTGAACCACACCCCAGTCCCTTTTATTGTTTATTTTGAGACAGGGTCTTCCTAAGTTGCTCAGGCTAGCCTCGAACTTAAAATCCTCCTGCCTCAGCCTTCTGCAATGCAATATTCTGTAGAGAACAGGAATGGCCAGTGATAGCATAAGCTTCGTTTACTCTTAAGCTGTATGATAGATATCAGGTATGTGCAAAGGGAAGGTCCACTTAGGAAGGTCCACTTAAAAGGAATGAGGTGCTGATATCTGCTACAATATCGATGAACTTTGCAGACATTGTATCAAGTGAAATAAGCCAGACACAAAAAGGCCACAGAGTGCCTGATTCCCTTTATGTGGGGAATGATGGATAATGGGTACAGAGTTTCTTATGGTGGTGGTAGAAATGTTCTGGAATTAGTAGTTGTACTGATTGATGTATTATTTTTGTGAATGTCTTAAAAGCCACTGACTTAGGGGCTGGCGCTGTAATTCAGTGGCAGAGCACTTGCCTTGCATGCATGAGGCCCTGGGTTCGATCCTCAGCACCACATAAAAATAAATAAAATAAAGGCATTCTGTCAATCTGCAACTACAAAAAATAAAACAGAAAAAGAAAAAGAAAAGCCACTGACCTGCACATTTTTAAAGGATGATTATTTTGGTATGACAATTACATGTCAATTAAAAGAGTATCATGGAGATTGGGTTTGTGTCTCAGTGTAGAGTGCTCGCCTAGCATGTGAGAGGCACTGGGTTCGATCCTCAGCTCCACATAAAAATAAATAAAGGTATTTTGTCCATCTACAACTAAAAAAATATTTTAAAAAAAAGAGTATCTTGGAGTTTCATCAAGATGATGTCTCACTCAACATTCACTGGCTAAGTGTTCCCTGAGTGTCTAGAGAGGCACAGAAAGTGCTAAGAATGAAACAAAGTTTCTCCACAGCCCTGACGTGGAAGCTAGGCACAGAGGCTGGGATGCAGAAGAGTTTACATAAAATGAAGGTTGGACCCAAGAGACAAAACTATGTTTATAAGTTAAGGTGCCAACACTTACGTTAGCTGGGGCAGGGGTCCTCAAAAATATCTCTATCCTAATCTTCAGCATCTATGATAGTGTTGCTATATATGGCAAGACACTTTGCAGATGTGATTAAATGAAGGACTTTTGAGATGGGAAGATTATCCTAGATATAGGCGTCCTGGATAAATAACCACATGAATCCATAAAGGCAGAGAATCTCGGGCTAGGGGTGCAGCTCAGCAGTAGACTACTTGCTAGCATGTGTGAGGCCCTGGGTTCTATCCCCAGGATCATAGGAAGCAAAAAAGGCAGATAATCTTTACCATCTGCAAAGAACTAGAGAGATGGGAGTTTAGAGTCTTATTCACCATTACTGGCTTTGAAGATGGCAGATGTAGCCACAGGCTAAGGAAGCTGGGAGGTCAGTGTGACTGGAACAGAGACTGTGAATGAGAGAATGGACAGAGGGTGTCCACAGGACTGTGTCAGTTTTATTCTAAGTATGATAAGAATCCACCAGAAGATTCTTTTCATTTTTTCTAAAAATATATGTATTGCAACAAGATAAAACTTAAAAAGCGGAATCTTAGAGGCAGGATGTTGCTCAGTGGTAGCAGGCATGAGACAGAGTTTCATTCCCAGCATTGCCAAAAAAAAAAAAAAAAAAAAAAAAAGGTGAACATGGAAAACAAAACAAGACTCAGTAAAGAATGGAGGGTAGTTTTGGGAAAAAATTATCCAATCCCTGTGACTCCAAAGTTTCTGGGGGAGATGATAGAAAGTGAGGTCAAGGGACTATTCTTGGTTGTGTCTGGTTTCTCTTTACTGAATCTCAGACCTGTGAGTGAGTCCAACTGGATCTGGAGCAACCCTGACCTGAATCTGTGGTTCCCCAGATGATGGACATGAATGCCTTGGCTCCCGCTGAGCTGGGTTGGCCCCCTTATCTCCACTGTGAGACCAATGCCCCATCGGATAAACAAGGACCTTCTCCTCCCATCCTTCTTGAAGGAATTCCTAATATCCAAGGAGACAGGCTGACGCTCAGTCCAGACCAGGAAGGGTATGTGTCCAGCAATTGGTGGTATTAGATATTCCACGAGCATGAGGCTCCCTTTCTTGTCCCACCTCTGCACTCCCCATTCCCTGCATGGTTAGCATTCTTGGACAATCTCTATCATTCATCTTTGTACTTCAACACACCCCACCCTGTTCCCCCAGAGGATTTGAGGCTGTGGCCATCCAGATGCTGTGGGGTAGGCTTCAGTTTATTAAAGTCTTCTCTCTGAGGGGATGGGGAGGGCAGGGCCCCATCAGTCGGGTACACTGGCAGTCCCTCTTAACTCTATTGGGTGCCTGGTAAATAGCATTAAATAGTGGAATTTTCACTCTAAAGATCAGCTGTGTAGACGAAAGGAGTGGTGGTCAGAGATCAGAATGGGAAACGATGCCCTTCTCCAAAGAGATGAGAAGGGAGAGAAACAGGCTCACAAAGGGAATGAACTTCCGGAAGAGAGAAAACATTTTGTAGCCAGCTGTCTGGGAGGCCATAAGGAAATGACTCCTTCATAGTTTGCCTCCCACATCGTAACCAGTTCCTGCAGCCGCCCTCCCCTGGCTTCACTGGGAGCATGTGGGGGTGTATCTCAGCAGTGCAGGTTTTGTCTCTGGCTCACGGGAGATTTGGCGAGCCCACAGAGACAGCAGCTCTCTGCAAGGGCTGGATGAGTGGAGTGCAGAATTTCTTCACTCCAGACCCTCTTCTTGGCTGGACAGTGCTGATGGCATCTTCAGAGTGGGGAGTGGGGAGTGGGTCTCTGGTCAGACTAAGGAAGTCCAAGGTCAGAGGACATGGAAGACTGGTTAATGACTCTTGCCCATCCTGCAAGACAGCAGTCAGGTCTGGGCCAGCAGGAGCAGGTGGCTCCCACATTAATGGCTGATGCCACTGAAACCCACCCCAGAGGGTGAGTGCCCAACCCAGGGGAGCCCAGGAGTAGCCAGGTCACAGCTGAAGACCCTTGCTCTCTTATCCAACCACTGAATTGTTCCAAGTCCAGGCGAGTGTAAATCCTCCTTGGCCATTATTTCATATCACTCTTTTATTTTCTTAGAGCAAGCAGAGACTTCAGTTCATGGCCATTTCCAAGATCGCAAGTACCACACTGTCTGTTATTATTTAAAACTGGTATGTTTCACACCTGCAGCCAGAATTAACCACTTAAATTTCCACTTGAAATCTGTCTTAATGATGTTTCTGAGGATTAAAATTAAAAGAACTCCCCAGCCAAAGAAAACAGGTACAGGTACGTAAGACAGGATCTCCAAGGCAAAGGGCCATACCTGCAAAGTTTGGCCCCTGCCCTGGAATTCAGCAGGACACCCCCTGCCCAACCAGCTGCAGTCTCCTAATAGCCATCTTCAGGACCAACTCTACCTGCTGCCCTGGAAAACAAGCTGGCTCTTAAAATGCAGCTACCGAAGCTTTGGAACCCAAACCCTCAGCCCTGGTGAAGTGCATCTAGCAGAGTCCCCTGGGACATCTCCCACCAGGCATCAGGTGAGGCTTTGTGCTCATGGCTACGGAGCACCTCTTACTTATCTGTTGTGTGCCCTGCTCCTGACTGATTAGGGAGCTCATTTCACTCCCGACCATCAGTCATCTGAGGAGCGGAAACCTGCCCTTGCTCTTGCCCTTGGAAGGCATGGTGTTTCATGTTCTGGGATGTTCACCTTCTGCATAAGGACGGGTCCTTGGAAGCCTAACCAGCATCCAGAGTCCCGCCTTCTTGAACACTGAGTTCCAAGATGAATTTCCAAATACATGCCTGTGCCAAAGAGGGCTTCTTGATTGCCTGCCCTGAGAGTCCAGACAGTTCTCACACTGTTCCTTCTAACCCAGTCCTGTGTCCCCCACCTGCCCTACCATGGGTGGGGTGAAGTAATGCTCCTCTAATGACAGTGGGGGGCATGCTCTTCACCCGGCTTCCTTCCAGAACTCCCAGGCTCCTCTGATCTCTGTTACTGGCTGTCAGTGAGACCTTCAGTTGTGTCATAGCTCTGACTCCCCAAAACTGACGAGAGAGGCTCTCAGAAGGAACACAGCAATTGTACCAACTTTAGGGATTAGGCCTTCTCCTGCTGCTAGTTGCCTATAGGTACCCATTCTCCCTCTTTTCCTTATAACATAACCCAGAAGTTAGACAGAGGAGCAGCATAGTAGGCTAACAGACTATTTCCTATGTCCTCTAGCAACTAAGCACAACCAAGAAACTAAGTTCTGGCTAATACTATGCAAGTGGCATTGTGTGAAACTCTCAGGGAGGCCTTTTAAAGCTGGCTCGGGAGAAAACAGGCCCCTTATGTTCACTGATACACTTAGTTTGTTGGGGTCAATCCCCAGCACTGAAAACACACTAAATGGATCAACAAAATGTAGTATTTTGGAATATTATTCAGTTATGAAAAGGAATTATCTTAGTCTTTTCTGGCTGTCATGATAGAATACCAGAGGCTGGGTGGCTTATAAAAAACAGACATTGAATGCTCAAGGCTCTGGAGACTGCAGCCCAAGGTCTAGGTGTGGCAGACACAGGGTCTACTGAGGACTGCTTCCTGGTTCAGAGACGACACCTTCTCACTGGGTCCTCACAGGTGGAAGAGGCTGGGAGCTCTGGGGTGGGGGTTCTCTTATAAGAACACTCAATCCATTCATGAGCCTCCACCTTCATGACCTCATTGCCTCCCAAGGCCCTACTTCCTAACACCATTAGCTAGGGGTGAGAATTTCAAAATCAAACTTGTTGGATGGGGAGGACATAAGCACTCAGACCACAACAGGAATGAAGTACTAATACATACTACAACATAGATAAACCTGCAATATGTTATGCTGAACTTAAGAGCTCATATAGGAAATGTCCTATATTGCATTATTTCATTGATCTACAATGGCCAGAATAGGCATATCCATAGAGTCTAAAAATTTTGGTTGCCAGGGTGGAGGAAGGTGGGGAGAGATTGGGGAATGACTAATAACTGGTACAGGGATTGGGGGAGATGATTACAAAGTTGTAAAGTGGATGATATCAATGGTGCCCAGTGGTATACAACTGTGATCCCAGCTATTCTGGAGGCTGAGGCAGGGGAATCACAAGTTTAATGCCAGCCTGGGCAACTTGGTGAGACCCTGTCTCAAAATAATAAAATAGGGTTGGAGTATATAGCTAAGTGGTAGAGCACTGCTGGATTCAATCCCCAGTATTACTAAAAAAAAAAAAAAAAAATCTATCGACATACTGAAAACCACTTGATTTTACTGTTAAATGTGTGGCTTTAGGGGCTGGGGTTGTAGCTCAGTGGCAGAGCACTTGCCTAACATGTGTGGGGCACTGGGTTCTATTCTCAGCACCGCATATGAACAAATAAACGAACAAATAAATAAAGGTCCATTGACAACTAAAAAAATATTTTTTAAAACGTGTAACTTTATAAACCCATTTTTAAAAAAGACAAAAAGTAAAAGCAAGCAAGGACTTTCTGATTGAAACAGACCAGGAACTGGGCGGGGGAGGGAATAAATGTCTCCTGGACTTAAGAGCTAGGAGACCTGGACACTTGCCCTACTTGGCCACGTCCAACGTCTCTTAGTCAGTTAGGTTCTGGGTGTTGCTACATGGTCAACATCCCAATGACAGTAACAGCTCAGATCCACTGAGCCCCCACCATGTGCCAGGCACTATTCTAATCCATTTACATGTGTGATTGATGTTACTCTTTCCAGTGATCTTATGCAGTGGGTACCAGTTACACAGTGAGTGCCTGAGCAGGAGCTCAAACCTACCTATGCCCAAGGCACCAACCTCTGTGTGAGACCTTGCCAGACAAACACCTCCAGCCCCAGCCCTCATCTGTTCCACTTTTAATATAAGATGTATACAGAAGTAGTTCTTCATACAGTCTTTGATGTACAGTGAAAAATTGTCATACCTGGGCACAGTGGCACACTCCTATAATCCCAGCAACTCGGGAGGCTGAAGCAGGAAGATCACAAGTTCAAGGCCAGCTTCAGTAATTTAGGCCCTAAGCAACTTAATGAGGTCCTAAATAACTCAGCAAGACCCTATCTCAAAATATAAAAATGGCTGGGGATATAGTTCAGTGGTAAAGCACTCCTGGGTTTAATTCCCAGTACCAAAACAAAATTAAAAGAAAATTTTAAAAATTTGTCTAAATTCAGCAGGGCACAGAGACACACACCTGTAATCCCTGCCTCTTGGGGAGGCAGGAGGAAGGCAAGTTCAAGGCTAGCCTGGGAATTTTAAGAAACTTAGCAAGACCCTATCTCAAAATAAATGGGCTGAAGGTATGGCTCAGTAGAAATCCCCTGGTTCAATATCCAGTACCTCCCCACACACAACTTGTTTATATTCACACCGGTTTTTTCTTTCTTTTCATTTTTAACGTGTCCAGTTCCAAATATTTAATTTCTTTTTTTTTTCTTTTGGTGCTGGGGATTAAACCCAGGGCCTTGCACAAGAGTGTGACCTACCATCAAGCACCCCCTCCCCTATCCCTCAAATATTTAATTTCTTGAGTTACTTAGTGTCAAGATTTTAAAAACCTCAGCATTTTAGGTGGTTTTTTGTTTGTTTTTTGCATTGCTGGGGACTGAACCATGAGTACATGTTAGGCAAGCGCTCTACCATTAAGCCATGTTCCCAGCCCTGAAAACTTCAATATTTTGAATTGGCTTCCGGCCTGAGAATGAGCCACCATAGATGTTTCTGGGTGTGGGAGCCAGCTGCCAGACTGACAGACAGTGTCTGCCACTCTGCAACCCACCTTTGAATACTCAATGGCATCTCCTAATATTGCTCATAAAACACAACCAGGCAGACCTCTGTGCCCAGTGGATACCTCAGTCCTGCCGATCTCCTTATCACAAGATAGGCATCAACCGCATAGCAGAAGAGCCACCAGAAACAGGCACTGTACAACAGCTGGATCCACATCTGTAAACAGCAAGAACTCAGCATCAAAGATTCTGGAAACACACAAGGCCTCCAGTTCCTCCGTGAAATGAGATGGCAGATGTGGGCTTCTTCTGACATCAAGGAGAAGCCCACGTGAGCTCAGGGACATATGCAGACAGTCTCTAGGACAGGGGTGGGCTGTGGCCCAAGAAGGACTTGTGCATCTGTCCTCTGCTTAGCAGGATCTGACTAAGGACCCCCACCCCCACCTCGCATTTGGTATGCTTGCAGGCATGAAAGATCAGTGGGGGCTTTGAAGTAGAAGCTCTTTGTGGGCACGTGGCACTTGGAAAGTCCCTTGGAGGAGAAGGGGTGAGAAAGAGGCTGGAGGTATTAACTGCAGCAGGAGAGGTCTGCGCCTCCCTGCTGTGGGCTGAGAGGAGGCCTCATGAGGTGCAGTTAGGAAGCAGAGGGCAGGGAAGAAAAGAAAAAAAGGAACTGCGAATTCTGCTCCAGACCCAGTGATTCAACATCTACATTTGCACAATTTAAGCCCTTCTCGTGAGCACCAATAAAATGAGGTGCAGCATGGTGTGTTTTGTGTGTGTGTGTGTGTGTGTGTGTGTGATCTACTTATTTATTTAATGGTTTATGGATATAAGCCCTGGAGAGTTTGTGACAATACAGCGCTGGCCAGGCCCCACCCCAGGCTTCCTCATCTGTAGATTGGTGCACAGCCTGAGAATCTGCATTCCTCACAGGCTCCCAGAGGTTGCTGCTGCTCACTTTGGGGACCACAGCGCAACAGGCACAGAGGTGGGGAGGAGAGCACGCAGAGAGGGGGCACTCACCGCGCTCCCAACACAGAAAGCAGCAGGCCAAATGTCTGTTCCATTCCCATCAGAGATGTTTTCAACGAAATCTGGGAATCCCAGCCACACTGCCGACCGAAGGATGATCCCTAATAGAGAAGTAGATAAGGGGCTGTGGCTTAGCGGCAGAGTGCCCACCTAGCTCATGCGAGGCTCTGAGTTCAATCCTCAGCACCACATAAAAACAAACAAATAAAATAAAGGTCTTGTGTCCAACTACAACTAAAAAATAAATATTTAAAAAAAGAGAGAGACGTAGATGGACTCTAAGGCATCTGACTCTAATTCACATCTAAAGCTGACTTGTTACTTTGTAAAAATGATAGCTAGTAATGCATGTGAGTGAAACAGGAAGAGAGCAAGAGAGCAAGCAGGAAAGAGGAAGGGAAGGAGAGAAGGAGGAGAAAGAAAGGAAAGAAGGAGGAAAGGGACAGAAAAGAAGGAAGGATGGAGGGAGAGAGGGAAAAACACGTTCACGTGTTCAGAAAAAAGGGAGGAGAAGGAGGAGGAGAAAATGAAGAGGAGGAGGAGGAGGAGGAATGGGAAGGGGAAGGAAGAAGAACTGTTATTCAGAAAACCCATCTTATATTGGCAAAGCGATCCCAGGCACTTCCATTTCAATTGAAAGCAACATCAGCCACAAGCTTGTCCCCAATTTTTTGTTTGCTTGTTGACTTGGCATTACAAAGTGTTTATGTAAATAGCAACTTGTATTTCTTAGCTATACTTTTAATGTTCACGTCAATTATTCCTTACATAGAGAATTGTTTACAAAGCACAATTCTGAAGCTTAAATGTATAGTTCCTTCATTCTTTTGGAAAATACATATAAATTTTTCAAAAATTAGATCTCAGTACTTTGCTTTGGACATTTATTATCTGTGAGTTTTCCTTGCTATTAGGCTCAAATATTTAACATTCTTCAATTAGCACACACACACTTATGGTATACATTACAGCTCTTTGCAAAGTAATGCAATGCCCTTTGTTTAAATGTATCCTGTTATGATTTAGGTATGACGTATCTCACAAAACTCATGTGTGAGAGAGTATAAGAAAGTGTAAAGGTGAAGTGATTAGGTTATAAGAGCCTTAACCTAATCAGGGCATCAATCCCCTGATATGGATTACCTGGGTGGTGACTGTAGGCAGGTAGGGTGTGGCTGGAGGAGGTGGATCACTGGGGTGTGCCTTTGGGGTTTCTATTTTGTCTGTGATGAAGGAAGTCTATCTCTCTCTTTCTCCTTCCTGGTGCCAAGTCCTGAGCAGCCTTCCTCTGCCATACTCTTCTGCCATGATGATGTCTCACCTCCTGATGTCTCACCTCAGGCCCCAAAGAATGGGGTCAGCCATCTATGGACTAAGACCTCTGAAACCATGAGCCCTAAAATAAACTTTTCCTCCTCTTAAGCTGCTCTTGTCAGGTCTTTTGGTCATAGCAATGAAAATCCTACTAGTACACCACTGAATACATAGGTACTTGTAACACAACTAAGCATACATGTGCTATTTATTATGCTATTAAAGGAGATCTATGAACACTAGAAAGCTTAACATACACCTTCCCACTATCTAGCCACTGCTAACAACAACACACCTGGCCTTCTCCTAACTTCTGCTCATTTTCCTACAACATCTCCCACCTCCCTCTTTGAAGGACACGATGCTCTTCCACCAACTCTGAAAATATATTTGGTTATATCTTTATTTCCAGATATTCAAGTAACAGAAATAAACTACTATTAAGATCTCTTCCTAAAAAAAATGACTTAGTGGAATCAGGAAGAAAACCAATGTTTCATTGAATAATCCTGCACCAAAATGATTTTATCCCTAATAGAAAGGAAAAATTCCTTTCCTGGCTTATTCTTCAAGTCTGAGAAAACGACTTGAGGTTACATAGTATTTATTTAAAGTCAAGGTCTGGGGGGTCTTCAATCATGTTTTTATCACTCTGGGCAAAAGGACAGAACAGAAATGGGTCCTGGGATACACAACACCTGTGTCCAGGTACCAGCTCAAAGTAGGGTACATAAGGCAGTTAATACAGGCTTCATAGGCTTTGCCTCAAGATAAACATTACAAAAAAAAAAAAAAGTTCCAACAAGGTCAACACCATCAAGTAATTACAAAGTGTGGGCAGAATGTGAGTGTTTACTTGAACAAACCCACTATAAAATAACATTTATGGGACAACTGAACAAACACTGGCAACATTAAGAAATTGCTTTTAATTATTTTAAATTGATAATAACACCAGGGTTAAATATGCTTAAAATTCTATGTTTAGCTGAGCCCAGTAGTACACACCAGTAATCTCAGCGACTTAGGGGTTTGAGGCAGGAGGATCACAAATTTGAGGCCAGCCTGGGCAACTTAGCAAGACTCTGTATCAAATAACATTTTTAAAAAGGGTTGGATTTTGTTTATTTGTATGAGACAGACCTTGCTAAATTGTTCAGGCTGGCCTTAAATTTCCAAGTCTCCTGTCTCAATCTCCCAGGCATGCACCGCTATACCAGCAACCTGTTTTAAAAACCCCAATCAGCATTTAGTTTTGTTTTTTGGTGGTACTAAGGATTGAAGATTAAATTTAGCGGCAACCTACCACTGAGCTACATCCCCAGTCCTTTTGATTTTGAGACAAGTTCTCACTAATTGCTCAGGCTGGCCTCAAATTTGTCGTTATTCAGCTTCAGCCTCCCCAGTTGCTGGGATTATAGGCATGGGTTACCATGCCCAGCCATAGCAGCATTTTTATTCTTGCCTTTTCTCATCTAATCAGGGCTGTGCTGAAACCCACACTCTGGTAGCCCTCCCTTGACAGTGGATAAGAGAGAAGATGATGCTAGGAATGCTGGAACCCAAAATTACCTCCCAGAAATAAAGGAATCTTTTTGTGAACCAAATGAGAGAGAGGGGGGGGGGGAAATAGAAGCTTTTAAGTGAAAAGTAAGAAAAAGTTACTAAATAAGACCATAAAGGAATTGCCAGTAGAATTGCTTTGTATTTCTTGAAAAAAGTTTTAAAAGGTAGAGAGGGAAAGTCTGGGGATGTAGCTCAGGAATACAGCATTTGCTTGGCATGTGCAAGGCCCTGAGTTTAATCCCCAGGACCACAAAAATAAACTAATAAATAGAGTTCTTATGTTTTAGTGCTCTATACTCAGATCTGAATGGATGAAATGACATGAAGTCTGAAATGTGCTTCAAATTAAGCCAGTAAGGAGGGAGAAGGGCAAGTACAGGGAGAGTACGTGAGGATCCATGATGGTTGTTTATATATCATATCTACATTGATGTATGTTGGGAACTTTCCAACAAAAAGTTAAACAAAATGGCAAAACTCAACTTTAGAGTTCTATAAAATGTGTCATGCTATAGTTTAAAGCAGATTCTATAAAATGTGTCATGTTTAAAGCAGAATTTGGCAAAATTGTTCCTTTGAGGGCTGATAGTAAACATCTTTGACTTTGTGGTGATACTTTCTCTGCCCAGTATTCCACCGTGTTCTGGTAGAGCAGATCTGGTCCTAGATGAGGTGAAATGCAGAGCCTAGCTGTGTTCTGTAAAACTTTATTTATGGACACTAACACTTAAATTCATGTCCATTCACATGTCAGCAAATCTGCTTCGATTTAAAAAAATCATTTTAAAA